>NC_064631.1:633107065-633726172 GCF_023864275.1 Schistocerca cancellata | reverse complement strand
ACGACGCGCATCCTGTATGGTGAGAATAATGGATGTATAAGGCCATGCTGTCCCCCACGTTTCCTTTGGTTCAGCTCTTCATAAGCCAGTTCAGAAAACAGATGTTGCTACACAGATGGAGGTCCCCAGTGTCAGCAGTAGTACCCGCATTTATCAATGCACTTGTGCTGTTGTATTTATTTCGAAGCCGATAGCTCCCCGAAGAACATTAGATAAGGCAGTGGTTACAGACCGTGCGGAGCTCACTGTACTTCCAAAGATTCAATCAGGTCCATCTTCTAGAATCATCCTAACACTGCTGCGATTTTGGCTCCGAAGCCTTCCCAGGCCAGAAAATCGAAGGAAAAAACAAAAAAAATCACCTACTAATGGAGACAGCGCTTTCCGAGCTGATGGCTCTCAACCCAAGACTGAGTGTCGAAAAATTGCGGGATCACCTCCCCGACGGGGAAACCGGGTAAAATTGCAATGCCGCGATAAATGACTACCATACAACAGTAAGCATAAATGTGTTGAGAACACATTTCCATGAACTGAAACTCCTAGCACAGGAACACCAACTGTGCTTGCGTTTGCTGGATACGGAATTGGGAGCGTCCGATGCTCTTGTATGATGGGGCGTATCGACAATCGCAAGGGTGGCCGCAGTTAAGAAAGGCCCAAGATAGGGGCGCTGTATTTGTCAATGACGCCCACCACTCCTCTCCTCCTGGCTACTGACATGACTCAAGAGCTGCCCATCTTCAGCAAAGGCACTCCCACGCATTTCTGTGCTTCTATTGGGTCGCCTTGTAAGGGGTCCATAGGCCCTTACTATAACTTTGCACTTGGCACAGGTCGATAGGACTAACAATCGATTGTGTCGTGTTGAGAGAGCGAGTGTCGAGATGCGCCAGTGTGGTTGGCGGATATGTGTGTGTGAAGGCCATTGTTGAAATAAGGGCTTTAACGGAGAAGGGTGTCGCCATCGCCGTGGTTAGACCCCTATGTAATAGATTAATGCCGAGAAAGTGAAGAAGTATCATTAGGAAAGTGATCAGTGACGCTACTAGTGCCGATATTTGGTTTCGCGTCTACCGCGACGGCCTAACCTTGCATTGCAGTGTTGGATGCAGTGATGGATTAGCTTGTGACGATAATGGAAAATGAAGAAAGCCTGTGCTGAGATTAGCCGTAATTAGATATTTATGACGAAGGCAGTGGCTATCTCCTTTTAGTGTTTTGAGAAGAATATACACTCCTGGAAATGGAAAAAAGAACACATTGACACCGGTGTGTCAGACCCACCATACTTGCTCCGGACACTGCGAGAGGGCTGTACAAGCAATGATCACACGCACGGCACAGCGGACACACCAGGAACCGCGGTGTTGGCCGTCGAATGGCGCTAGCTGCGCAGCATTTGTGCACCGCCGCCGTCAGTGTCAGCCAGTTTGCCGTGGCATACGGAGCTCCATCGCAGTCTTTAACACTGGTAGCATGCCGCGACAGCGTGGACGTGAACCGTATGTGCAGTTGATGGACTTTGAGCGAGGGCGTATAGTGGGCATGCGGGAGGCCGGGTGGACGTACCGCCGAATTGCTCAACACGTGGGGCGTGAGGTCTCCACAGTACATCGATGTTGTCGCCAGTGGTCGGCGGAAGGTGCACGTGCCCGTCGACCTGGGACCGGACCGCAGCGACGCACGGATGCACGCCAAGACCGTAGGATCCTACGCAGTGCCGTAGGGGACCGCACCGCCACTTCCCAGCAAATTAGGGACACTGTTGCTCCTGGGGTATCGGCGAGGACCATTCGCAACCATCTCCATGAAGCTGGGCTACGGTCCCGCACACCGTTAGGCCGTCTTCCGCTCACGCCCCAACATCGTGCAGCCCGCCTCCAGTGGTGTCGCGACAGGCGTGAATGGAGGGACGAATGGAGACGTGTCGTCTTCAGCGATGAGAGTCGCTTCTGCCTTGGTGCCAATGATGGTCGTATGCGTGTTTGGCGCCGTGCAGGTGAGCGCCACAATCAGGACTGC
Organism: Schistocerca cancellata; assembly: GCF_023864275.1. NCBI lineage: Eukaryota > Metazoa > Arthropoda > Insecta > Orthoptera > Acrididae > Schistocerca > Schistocerca cancellata. The sequence goes on along the minus strand of NC_064631.1, from coordinate 633,724,147 downwards.
ATACGACCGAGGCACACAGGGCCAACACCCGGCATCATGGTGTGGGGAGCGATCTCCTACACTGGCCGTACACCACTGGTGATCGTCGAGGGGACACTGAATAGTGCACGGTACATCCAAACCGTCATCGAACCCATCGTTCTACCATTCCTAGACCGGCAAGGGAACTTGCTGTTCCGACAGGACAATGCACGTCCGCATGTATCCCGTGCCACCCAACGTGCTCTAGAAGGTGTAAGTCAACTACCCTGGCCAGCAAGATCTCCAGATCTGTCCCCCATTGAGCATGTTTGGGACTGGATGAAGCGTCGTCTCACGCGGTCTGCACGTCCAGCACGAACGCTGGTCCAACTGAGGCGCCAGGTGGGAATGGCATGGCAAGCCGTTCCACAGGACTACATCCAGCATCTCTACGATCGTCTCCATGGGAGAATAGCAGCCTGCATTGCTGCGAAAGGTGGATATACACTGTACTAGTGCCGACATTGTGCATGCTCTGTTGCCTGTGTCTATGTGCCTGTGGTTCTGTCAGTGTGATCATGTGATGTATCTGACCCCAGGAATGTGCCAATAAAGTTTCCCCTTCCTGGGACAATGAATTCACGGTGTTCTTATTTCAATTTCCAGGAGTGTAAGTTCGCAATTAGTAAAACTGTGTTGGTGTTCCTTTACCAGACATTCAGTATTATAGTACTGAATAGAATGAACTGAAATCTAACAACTTCCGTAGCAGTCAATTCCGATTGCCAGCCCCATTAGGTTCACGGTAGTGTTAATAATAAATATTGGACTGCTATTCTATCAGATCAGGTCGGGATAATAAATCGGAGGTGTTACAGCCCTCAGTCGGCTACTTTTCTGCTCTCGAGCCCTCGCAGACTGTAAAGTCACTGATGACCTTCATTCGAGTAACTACTCTCCCTGAACAGATACAGCCACGATGGATGATCAGCAGAGCCGTATGGACGCTGTTCAGACATATGTCTGTGCTTCATTACCAACTCAGCGTCCAGGACTGAGTGGACCTCTTTAACCGAGTGGTTCATCATGTTGCTTACTTTTCCAGCCCGAGGTCCTCAGGCTATCTTAGGAGGCAAACTACCTATTGCTGTATTCATGAGTGCCATTCTGTAATCAGGGTAGGACGTGCGGCTCTGCGATGGATGAAATGCCGCCCTACGGCGGAAATCCTAGCAGCCTTTCGATTAACGAGGATCCGGGCTTGACATGGTATCAAGCAGGAAGTTCATGATAAGTGGCTCTGAACTCCGTAAAGCGCTTCACATTTTCTACAAAAGTATGGTCAAGCCAGTTGGTTACATACAGCGGCGTTGTTGAAACAGCAGAGTATCCAAACAACAACAGGTGACATCACACAGTCAGACGCAGAGCATTTGGGACTTGCTACTCAGCTACTGTCTCTGACAGCCGGCATCCAGCGTTCCTCCGTTACCGTGCCACTGTTGAGAGGGTCGAGAAGAACTTTGGGTTTATCAATTCGGAATTCACAACTGTCCATGCTCCATGTGCGATCTGGGTTCGGCTCTTGTGATATGGTGTCCTTCCACGACCTAATATGGGACAGCACGCTGCAGCATCTGCAAACATTGTCAACGGCTCCAACTTTGTTTCAATTCGATATGGCTTTCGGAACCATTTCGACTTCTTGCGATAGGCAATTTTGATAACTCTTCTCAAAGCAGCAAAAGACAGTTTGTGTCCATCGTCTGGTATGGGGAGAACAAAGCAGCTCCTTAGTCACTCTCACATAAAACTAAAAAATGGCTCAATTGAAGTAAAAGTCAGTGGATACATGAGTTCACACCGAGAAAAAAGAACGAATTTTGGTACTAATTTAAAAAGAAACCAAGAAGCAGGAAAATAAAGAAATGATAAGTTCGGTCGATTTTCATGAAGTACAGGCGGTCGAATAAGGGATGCTGCATGTAGCGCAATCCACTGACGAGGACCGGCGGCAAGCTTCACAGAGGCTGCTGTAGAATCATAAGCGTGTACGGAACGGACTTTCAGGCATTTGCAAACATTACTGAATATGAATATAAACTGGTACAAAAACCCACTGATGATGATTGCAAAGTAGAAATTAAAGGGAAAACCAATTAAAGTCACAACGTGAACCTGTTGGAAACATGGACTCGTGAACAGAACTGTAGATGCTGTACAGAATCAAATAGTAACTGCGAATAAACAATTCTGCAATATGAGTATTAACCTGATAGTGACTGTGAATAAACAATTCTATAATATAAGTATCAACATGGAGTATTAGTGATGTTACAGTAGCAAAGATATGTTGAATATATCATGAAAACAGAGTAGACGAATTGCGAGACAGAATTGTGGGTGCATCAAGATACTGCAAAAGAAATAGGAAATCTAGGAGACGTCGTATCTATAGTAGATATTAAGTAAAACACATAGACATTTTCGAAAAGAAACAGGCAGAAACGGTGAGACTGGCTGCTAGTATTTCAGAAGCAGTAAGGAAAATTGCTAACTCAGAACAAAAATTTCAGGGAAGGCCAAACTGTGTATGGTGTTACATACATACTACAGAGATTCTAGCGAAAGAGGAGCGCTGTGATCCACTCCAAAAGCTGGGTGGTTGGGTTCCCTCAGCTTTTACTACGAACTGTGAACGAGTGCTGTTAACTGTGTGAATGGATAAAATGAAAATCAGTGCTGTCATTGATACATTAGCAGGGAAGGTCTAAAGATGGGTCTTGAACCTCATTTATCCTAACGTGAGTTCTTTAGAACTGAAAATCGAATTCTTGAAAAAGTCCTGATCTGAGCAAAAGCAAGACAACATATGGCACGATTTCATAGTATCAAGGTCAGTGCGAGAGTTTTGTGTAAAGTGTGCCGGCAAATGACAATATTTGTGAGACTCTCAGTCAAAGTCATAAATCGTTACGGAACTGTGTAAGAAGCTCCTCGCCGTTTCCTAGGGTTACACTGGTAGTAATTACAGAACAATTACTACATATTTGGAAAAACTGAAAGATGAGTGTTGGTCGCGGCATAATGGCGAAAATTTTAGGAAATGTAGGAATAACTGGAATGAGAAAGGCCAGTACCAGGTAACTGTAGATAGTAAGTGTAGTAGGAGAGACCAAAGTTAAGGGCAAGACGAAAGAAGCAGTGCTACCAACACAAATCAGGAAAACAAATTAACCACTTTGGTTAAGAGCTGAAAGAGCGTGTGCAGGCTACTTAGGTATTGCTATCCGACTGGGTAAACCGGTGATCGGAGAGAGTGCGTAAACACGGAGGATAACGCACCAGCATTTACAATAGTGAATATAGATGCAAAAACATGCAGAGAGCTCAGTGTGCATAAAGAAAAAACAGTACTTGTCAATATAATACTCAGATGTTATTGAAACTATAACAGAACTGTAACCTCCACTAGGAAGCATTCTCCAAGAAAGTGAAAAAAACTTAAAGCAGAAAAAATTCAGAGTTGAGCTTGGCGAGACGGCAGATGGAATTGTTTGGTGAATCTGTTCGGTCATATATACAGATTCGTCCCCTTAGAAAAATTAGTGAAAGTACTGCGCTGATAAACCTCTTACATTATTTGCTTTTCAAACAGCTGAGCAAAACTGAATGTACTCAGACACTACTCTCTTTACTTATTCTGATCAACACTAAATTGACACACACAGCGAGCACCAATACTGCCAGCTAAATAAAAGATTCTAACTACTGAAGGCACTAACTACTGATAGGCATAGTCAGCAAATGACAGATATTGATAGAGCACAAACAATGTATTTACCTTAATAGTGTTAAAAAGTCATTATATATATATATATATATATATATATATATATATATATATATATATATATATATATATATATATATACACGCATGACATCCAGTCTTACGAATTTACTGACTCTGATGGACTCAAGTCCAGATCATCCGCTCTCAAAACTCTGCCATCTCTATCCCCACATTCACCACTGCTGTTGGCTCACCTGCAACAGCTCAACGCTACGTGCTGTTAACAGCCAACTGCCCAACACTACACTAGCGAACAACGATGCAAACCAGCCACAGACTGCACACAGAACAGTCAGTGATTTTCATACAGAGCGCTACGTGGCGTTACCAATATAAAAACCTAAACAGCCTACTTACATAGCTCCCATGCTCCCCACTAAAAATTTTACAAGTTGTTTTGGACTGTGGCCAATACATTTTTGAAAAAAAATTTCATAATCACAATAAGAAAGATATCAAATGCACACACTTATTGATACACTGTTGGTCAAAAGCAAAAATTGTTCTCATAAAGACAGTCCTGATGATTTATGACAATTGTAATTACAGTTTTTTTCACAAAGTGTCATTAGTAAAAGGAAATACACACGGAAGTAGTGGATTTCCATGCAGTCCAGTCTTGAAGAACTAGTGTTGTCCTTCCAACAGAAAGACAGTTCTGACTCTTGACATGCAGACAGGTAATGGACCACAACACAGCCAACACACAGCAGAGTCTGACGAAATTTTGAAGAATATTGGTAGGTAGGTCATCACAGAGCAGACCAACTGTAGTACTGGTAGAGATTATGGTATTGTTGGGCCACCAGAGGTGCAGACCCACTGCAGTACCTGTAGAGATGGCCAGCAGCCATCTGTTGCGACTGTGCAGGTGCACAATCACCATCGAAGAGTCTTGCAGACAATATCGCAAGTACATAAACCACCACTTGTGCACTCACAAAGTTTTTGGAATTGTCCTTAGAACCAGCAATGCTGTTAATCAGTCCCTTGCTGAATTATCAACACACGTGCGAGCAGTAACAGTCCTAACTTCTCACATATTGTGCATATACTATGACCAACAGAAATGTGTGCACTGAAATGAATCCTTACAAGTTACTTAATTTGATGAACTGGTGTCAATTACAATTTTAAATTTACAACATGAGAATACAATCACAGGCTTTACAAATGAATAGAAATAAACATATACATCAGTGTTACTGAAATTATGACATAAGTAAATACATAAAACGTCAGAATAACCTTCGAAACATCAACTTCACACGTGAGCATTAAAACAAAACAGAATAAATAATGACTAAAGATTTTTACAAAGTAAATAACATATTATAAATGCAAACTATATTTGGGGATAACAGTATTCCTCATCATAGTGAATGTAGCTGACAATTAGAAAAATTCTACAACATAAGTCTTATCAGATAAACACATAAAGACAGGAAGAACACAAATACATAAGGTACACAGACACATAGTGGGATAACACAAAATGACAGGATAGGGTGTGTTTTCAGTGTGACAATTGGAACTGCAGTCCAACCCAAAACTTCATATCATAAATGTTTCGTCTTATTTCACTTTTTTATACCTTGTCAATGCATTTCTTCCAATTCATCACAACTCATTCTCTTATATAGCCTACCCCTCTTAAGCTAACTTAAATCTACTGAGCTCAGATATATATACTAAGGGACGAGGCAATACAGCAACACACAACAAATTAACACATGCAGGAATGACAAAAAAATGCAAATTGGCAAAGCAAGCAGTAGTATATCTAAATTAGCAGAGCAAATGCAACATTACAACTAATATGAGCCAATGTGCAGCAACAAGAAAAATAAATCAGTTGTAAAACTGGCTTAACAGAGTAATACAAAGTGAAATTAAGTAGCACTATGCCTGGCAAACAGCAGCAGCAAATGCTATAACTTATACCTAAACATGACAAAGCTCAAGCAGAAAAAATATTACAGTAAAAAATGGCCATGTTTAATACCTATGTCACATCTTAACACGTAGAGTGATGCATCACGAGAACTTACTCTAGCAGACAAGTTTCCAAATCGTAAAAATTCTTTTAATGCAATTCCTGTGAAGGGAAATGTCTGTTTATGTTCCCTCGTTTTCTTGGAAGTAGATCATAAAATTATTATTTACTGGATCTGTAGGCATAAAAAAACTATATTAGTATATCTATTAAATTTTATTTTAACCAATGCTGCAGTGCAGCTAGAAACTAGATATGAAACAAAATGAGCAATCTCTCAACTAGAAAGACAATAGATGTAAAATGTTTCTCATCATTTCATTAGGCATTTTAGTAAATACCATAAATTAAGAGCACCACAGTGTAATCATATGTTTTCAAGTTTGAGCATGTCGTATTTCCGATGCTTTCTACAAAGAAATGTCAATAGCGAGGATAATGGCCTCTTTTTATTCACCTAATGGCTGTTTCTCCAGGCAGCTGGCACAGCTGGACGCCCACAACACATTATGTCATGGTCAATTAGCTTTCTTACCGAAATATTACGACAGCAGTTTCCGCTACAGTGACAGTCTCATATAAAAATTTTCACAAGTCGAAATTTTGCGTTCCAAATGTGTAGAAACAAAATCCTATAAATATAACAATGTCCTAAAATTTTCGCCTGCATTGGGTTACATTCATGCATTCACACACATTTCATAACTCTTTAAGTACGATTCTTGTTTTCCAACATCCTTTTTCACATATCATAGACCCTAACCACTGCTCATTATTCCTTACCTTATTACACATATTCATCATCGTCGATATATCTTAAATATTTCATGGTAATAAATAGGTAGCATAATCAAATTCCTCATATAGCATCAGTTTATTGATCATAAACATACCTCAACAGCATAATACACATCGTTGACGTAATAATAACATCATAAAAACTCAGCGAAATCTCAAAAACGTCGTAGCTTTGTGCAATAATTTCAAAATGAAAAAAAAATTATCTGCCCATTCCAATAGTCATCTACAGCAAATGTACTTTAAAAATCATTTTCTCTTACCAAATATGTCATTCAAAGCTCTCATAGTATCACAATGGTTCCAAACATTATTAACAGTTATCACAGTGCAGACAAAATACGATTTCATAAGTATGAAGTTATCCAATGGTGTAATTGCGTAAACATGTGTCACTGACATAGTAAAAAAAAGTTTGTCTCTCTCAGTTAAATGATCAGATACCTGTGAAATTTATGTGCTAGAGAAATATGTTACCGATCGGTAAAGTTGTATAAGCCAATAACATATTAGCTAGGGCTCCTTGTGCTTGCTGCACATATGGTACACAAAGTAAGCTTGTACCCCCCTGAGGATTAATGTAATTATACCCTCAGGTGTTTCAGATTACAACACTGGAATGAAATGTATCACAGAAAACCTTTCTATCATTGTAATTAATAAATCATTAAACATAAATGTTTTAAGTACAAAATCAATCACTAAAATTTGTGTACCATAGCACTAAACTGTGCATCTTGTTGTAAGATAATCTCTGTGAAAGTGTCGTAGTTATCGTCCTCGGTAAGCAAAGTTCTGCTGAAGTCAATGTACTCGCCTCATCATAAACAAAAGTGAAATCTTTTGCGTATAGATATTGTGGTTATTACGGTTATTGCCGTGATGAAGAATGTACTGTACTGTAACGTATTGTTGTGCTACAGAAAAGGCTGTCTCATTGTAGCTATACCACAAAAGTTACTACTAAAACATGTTTCACTTTCCTGAATAATGGAGAAAAACTGCGCAGATATAAAATAGATACACCATAAAAGCAACAGTCTAAATTGTCACTCATTAGTAGCGTCGTGATATAATCTTGTAGCTCTCACATAAACTAACTTCTGTGTAATCTGGTATCTCTCAGAAAGTACTTTAAATCCTTAACGTATTCTCAAGTAAACCAAAATGTTGCAGTAAAATCTCATTAACAGTACCGGTATATGTTCTAAGTATGTGAGCCTGATAGTCGTTATGTAATCGTGCAACTAACAAGCAAGAATGTACACACACAATAACACTGTGTCCTCTCCTCACTATAACAATGCATTTGTAATTACTTGTCTAAATAAGTTCTCTAGGTTCTTGACTGGATAGTTAACTTTAAAACATAGTTGCATGTTAACAGTTTCTAAGTGTGACAAAGTACACTAGTAACGTGAAGTGAAAAATTTTATAGCAAAGACTAAGTTAAAAAAAAAAACAAATTATCTCTCAATAAACGGTTTGACATGTGAAATGTGGTGGAATCATTTACTCTTCCTAGAACGCAACGCAATTATCGTGCAGTATACGTCGGTAAATAATACTGTAATTTTTCTCAAGGTTAGCTTATGTTATTTTTCTCAAGCCAAGCCGGCGCACGTGGCTGCCTGTGGTGCGAATCTTTGTCTGTCTCTTTGTTGGCGTGCGTCGTTTTGGGATTTGGAGATCTAACTTCTACAAATTCACCTTGTCGAGAGGGCCCTGCCCTGTTTGAATCCCGCCACTTCTGATGAAATTCAGGTCTGTCGTTTTGTCGGTAGTTTACATAGTTTCTTTTTTGACAGTCTTGTAGTGGAGAATTTCTCCCGGAATCGTAACTGCTTGGTTGACCATTGCGTCTGAGGATATTCTGTTCTCCCTTGACAATAGTTATTTCGGTTCCCATATTGTCTGTTTCTATGGTTGTCTCTGTGATATTCATTACTACAGAAATGCGATCTTTCTCTGTAATTATTACTACTCTGCCAACGGTTGTCATACAGGTGGTGTCTATTTTGGTCACGATTTACATTGTAAGAAAAACCTTGTCATGTCCAGTTATTATTTCTGTCATCGTGGAATTGTGACACATGTGACCTGTAATTGTTGTGCTCTTGATTTCGCGTTCCGCGATTGTCAGTGTCAATTTCCAAATCTCTAACAGTCCCTGAAAAGCTTCAGTGCCGTCATTGCAACGTCCTGCCAAAATAATATGTCGTATATGTTCAGGCAATTTGATTGAGCCAATGCAGATGAGTTCTGAAGGGCTGTATGGGTTTGAAAGATACTGATTCTTGTGCAACATGTCTTCGAAATATTTGACAAGACTGGAAAATTCAGATTGTTCGAAATGTTACATCATTATGATGCTATGTTTTACGTGATCTTGAGTAACTTGAGACCAATATGCTGAGAGGAAGGTATGATAAAGTTCTCGTTGACTGTGACAATCTTGAATGACCGATCGCATTCTTGCAGCTGGTTCATTCTCTAAATAGCCACACACAAATTCTAATCTGTGCTCTAATGACCAGTTGGGAGGAAAACAATGAGAGAATTGATGAAGACACGCTTGTGGACGAATGTCTTTGCCGCAATTCTTAAATGTTTTGAATTTACGTGTAGTAATAAACAGCTTATTTTCAAAATCATAACGTCGGCGAGTCGCATGTAGGTCATTGTTTCTTGTTTTCGGCGGTTCCGTCTCAAAATTCGGTGTATCTTGCCAAATTCTTTCATAATTTCCGAAGTGCCCTGTGATATTATTTTGTGGCCGTTCCGTATTTCTATGTCCCTCTTCCCGTATCGGAGCGCGAATGTCCTCTGAAATATGTAATTCTTGAATTACCTGTGTCCACTGATCTTATACTTCCTGGATTTCTCTTCTGTGTTGCGTATTAATTTGATTTTGATTATATTTAAATTTCTTAATTTGTTCATACTCCTCTGTGTTAGTGAAGGCTACGGGTCTTGTGTCATTCAGATCATCATCTACCTTTAAAGATAAGTTAGTGAACTGATCCGAAAGTTCGGCTACTTTCTCCGATAGTGAACAGATTCCCTCAGTGTGTTTTTCTGAACCAAGTTTCAGAGTCTACATTTGTGTTGAAATCGTATCTACTGTGTCCTTTAATTTTTCCAGAGTTTTTGTAAGTTGCATAACCGAATCGGTAGATGCAACTGAGTAAATTTTAGCTTGCAAGGTGTCGTGATTTTCATGTCCAATAGTTTGCAGTTCTTTTATGGATGCTTTGTGATTCTGTAATGCATTTTCATAACGCGAAAAAATAGGTTGGAAATGCTCACAAATTTGTGGTTTTACGTCATTACAGACTTTTCAACATTTATATTCGATTTTAAGTAATTCAGCTCTTAAAGCTTCACATGTTTGTTCAAGCATTTGTTCCATTTAGTCTAACTTTTGAAGCTGTGTCTGTGTTTGTCTCTGAATTTGTTCCATCGTGTCTAACTGTTGCTGTGTTTGTCTCTGATTTTGTTTAATTTGCTTCATTAACTGCAATAATAATGTATTAGTGTCTGGAATCTGTTCCTCTATGCATTTCGGCAGTGCATTTGCACTGGCAACATTCACACTTTGACAAGCTGAAAATATGTCTTGACTTATTTGAGAAAACAGTGAGGACCCAAAACCTGAATGTACAGTGTTTGCAAGACTGTGTCCAGTCATTTCGGATTCCTGTGGCGAGCTGTTGCCAACCGACCGATCGATAATCCTTCCCTGTTCACTAGTTGTTTCGCTGCGTACACCATTAGTTATTGCCTGATCCATTTCCCTATGCGCAGTTACCAAATTACTATTCAGAATATTTGTTAATTCATTATACAGTGGCGCTGATAAGCTTCATTCGTCATCACTATCATTTCTCAATTTACTTTGCAGCCTAGTGTTGGGTTTTTCACACGCCACAAGTGTCACAATATTTCACACAATAACAAGAAAAGCACAGTATGAAGGCCAAAAATCTGAAAACACATTAACACAGCACTGAAAATAATATCTAGTTAATTGCAAATGCAGATGCGAAATACTTGGTGAAAATCTAAATGCATGCTACAACTGTTTTACTGTACAACAATGAAAGACTGCAACTACAAAGGAGATTCTCTCTACAACTATGCGCTATCAGTAAACAAAAGCTACACTAATTACACAAACCACAAGAAAAAATCAAAGGATTCCAGGTTCGTGTCCTGGCAGGGTCGCCATATGAATGTCCCCTTGGAAACATTAGTGAAATTACTGTGCTGATAAACCTCTTACGTTATTTGCTTTTCAAACAGCTGAGCAAAACTGAACGTACTCAGACATTACTCTCTTTACTTATTCTGATCAACACCAAATTGACACATGATATTTTTAGCACAAAGCAATCTGACTTTTAATAATCCCTACAAAACAATGGCCCTGACTAACAATAACCTATACCTTTCATGAATCACTTACCTCACAAAAATCTTCGTTACTGAAACTACTGCAATACAGCGAGCACCAATACTGCCAGCTAAATAAAAGTTTCTGGCTACTGAAGGCACTAACTACTGATAGGCATAGTTAGCAAATGAAAGATTGTGATAGAGAACAAACATTGTATTTACCTTAATAGTGTTCAAAAGTCATAATATATATATATATATATATATATATATATATATATATATATCAGTTCATGACGTCCAGTCTTACAAATTTACTGCCTCTAATGGACACACGTCTAGATCATGAGCTCGCAAAAGTCCGCCATCTCTCTCCCCACATCCACCACTGCTGGTGGCTCACCTCCAACTGCGCAACGCTACGCACTGTTAGCAGCCAACTGCCTAACACTACTATAGCGGACAACAATGCAAACCAGCCACAGACTGCACACAGCACAGGCAGTGATTTTCATACAGAGCGCTACATGGCGTTACCAATATAAAAACCTAAACAGCCTACTTACAATACAATGCACTGAAAGTGTATGAGGGAAGTACAGGAGTTGTGCTTATGAGGAGGGTGAACAAACAATGATACTTTTCAGCCTTGATCAGATTATCAATTTTAAACAGGAAAGCACCGTGTAAAATATTCCGAGAAGGAGTAGATGTGGTAGCCACATCTAGTCAAACTAGTTGATGCGAATTCATTTCTGAAATTAGGGCAAAGTAGGAAGTTCATAATGACCCAGTGCAACTTCGAGAAAGCCACGTAGACTGACATCTACATCTACATCTACGTGATTACTCGGCTATTCACAATAAAGTGCGTGGCCGAGGGCTCAACGAACCACCTTCAAGCTGTCGCTTTACCATTCCACTCTCCCACGGCGCGAGGGAAAAGCAAGCACTTAGATTTTTCTGTGGGATCTCTGATTTCTCTTATTTTATCTTGGTGATCATCTCTCCCTATGTAGGTGGGTACCAACAGAATGTTTTTGGAATCGGAGGAGAAAACTGGTGATGACCACTTTTCCAGTGAATTAAAGAAGAAGTAGAATTTAACGATCTTTTATAGAAGCAGGAATCGCTAATTGTGGATGTTGAAAGAAACTTTTTAATGTCTCCATAGCTAAGATCGCTACATCTCCAGAAACAAGAGTAAAAGAACCTCCAGATAAAAAGTAATCAGGAAAAGAACAGGGTGGCTTATTCAGGAACAACCTAGCAATTGGTCAGTATTTGGAAGCAAATTCATAAAAACAGATAGCTGTACCACTGAAATGAACAAATTAAACTTTTTATAGATGTGGGTGCAGAGGTACTACGGCTGAAAGTCTTATTGATCTTCCAAATGGGAAAATAAAATATGCAGTGGTAGTAGCAGTAATGGAAGAAAAGATATTATTGATATGGGAAAAAGCAGTAAAAACAAGAAGAATGAGATATTTGTTTGCTTTAATTTGAAACGGGTGATGCTTGAACGTATTGTCCCAGATATTAGCACAGAAACAAATCTCATGCTAGACCAGTATATGGCAAGCTGTTACTGACTGTTAACAAAACCGTGATATGATGATATGAATTTCAAGGACCTAAAGTAAAGTAGAAACAAAGCTTGATGGGGTGAATGATGATATGAATGCTCAGTATTAGCAGCATTATATTGCTATGTTACCTGCCAACAAAGGATCTGGCAATGGATTGAAATACTATTGTATTGGAAGTCTAAATATTAGCAATGGCTTGGAGGATGAGTTTGAATGCCTTGTAGGTAAAGTACAGCACCACTCCAAAAAAAGGAAAGATTTATACCACGTTATTGTGACAAACAATGAGTGTATTTAGACAAGGTGGGACTTGTTCATGGTTACAAATATCATTTCGATGTAAAATCACATGAACCATTGTTTATACAACTCTGTGCAGTGCTATTATCTAAACAGGAGGGCATGTCACAATAAACAGATCCAATCTTGGGATAGGGGGTGTCATAGCGCAGAGAACATGTAATGTATTAAAAGTATTTCGAAAGAAGAATGGAAAGAAGAATGGCAGCTTGAGGGTAGCTACAGACCAGTAGAGGGGCTAAACCTATACAAGTGTAGTCTGCATTGCTGCCAAATTTGTTGATGATGGGGCAGTAGATAAAGCAATGTCACACTGATATATCACTAGATGATGTCATAGGTTTCCCTCCCTTCCCCTCCTTGCCCCGACTTCTCCCTACCCTACCCACATCCACACTCCAGTACACAACCATTCCCCTACTCTCCCCTCCCCCTGCCCCCTGGAAAATGGTGGATAAGTCTCTGTCAATATGCCACTGTGGAGGAAATAGAATAGTTTTTACCTTAATTATGGGAATCACGAATGTTGTACTGCTAGAACAATTTTTCAACACCACTCGAAACTGGCAGGAAAAGTGCAGTCGCTCATCAGCTTCAGTGGTGTGCACAGTGTGTTCAGTTGATGAGGTACTGATGTTGGACAGAGAGACTTGAATAACTACATTACCTGTAAGCTTGCACCTTAGGTCTGTGTCCATAGCTTCCTACATGAGGACTGCAAAGAAATGATAATGCAGGAGAGAAAGAAGAACACGTTTTGGCAAATAATGGTGATGCATTGGGATAATTTGAAGATGCATTTCACAGTTTGTACAGACAGTTGCTTGTGCTTGAACTGCCTGCTATTTACGAAAACTCAAGTCAATCTTCCTCTTTCATAGTGGAAGAGGCTACCCACGTTCTTCAACTGCCCTAGACTGACTGATTAATTCACAATACCAACACCAGATGGTGGGAAACGCGATATGGCAACTTGACTTCTGTTCACAAGATTGTGACTTAGGGGATATGAGGTGAATGTGGCAGGTCTCTGGTCTCAGCCAGGGCAACGATCATGAAGCTTCAACAGCAGAAGTCAAGATCATCCTGTGCCTTCCAACATGTCTTTCTGTAGTTGCTGTTATTATTATGATTATGATTATTATTATTATTATGATCTCATGTAGTGGTTCTGCTTCTTCTTTGCTTGGCACCAGCAGTGGCTCCTGGCTGATTGAGACCTGCAGCTGCACAACAGCCCAGCTTGTCGATACCTGTAACTCCAGCATGTGGGATCCTGTAGCAGAATTGGTTAGCATAATAGAGCTGGACAAGAAAGAGCTCTAGTCTGCGCCACTCATCAATGAACATATCCACCATGTCCCTGACTCAGGAAAGTGCACTGGGGTTACAAACAGCACAGTGCAGCTTGGTACAGGTCTGCAATATGCCAGCCATTCACTAAGCCACAAAACTTTCCAGTAGTACTGCAGGGACAGGGAGTTCATGTAAAGGATGACAAGATACGATTCACTACCAGTGTGCTACTACTATTTACTTTCATATACAGTTTACATACTAGTAGATCAAAACATGTAAATGTAGGTGACCTGTGTGTGGATATGTGGTCACGGAGACTGACAATGCAGTGAAGGGTGTTAAAGTGCAGTTTATTCAATTGTTATAGGATGAGGTATGTCACATGATGTCACACATCTGTGCTCTGATGACTACAGGGTACAACCCATCTCTCTTCCTCCCACAGATATTTACTGTGCTAGCCTGATGCTATCACATCAGAGTACAGTGATGCAGCTCTTGGGGTGAAATCTGGGGATCTACCCATTCATTTATTGCACTCCACTGACTACATAATCTGGACTAAGGACAGTACTATTTCTTGTTTCTGAGAGACAGCACTGCTGGCTATTGTGCATTCAAGATGTAAACAATATTGACATGAACTATCTTCGTGTGTGTAGTATACTTGTGAAGAATTAGAACAGTGATTAGGTTCATGTATCAATACAGTGCCAAAGTCGACTATTAGGCCTCCAACAGGCATGCATTCAATCCTCATCAAATTTATGGATGGACTAACTGAGTTTTGTGTTGCTCCTATCACTCTGAGGGAAATATAAGCAGAATTTAGTGCATGAAAGAAGTTGTTATTCGAGACATACTCTGGTGCTGTGAAAAGTGAACCAGTGGATTTTGCTCATATACTGCTACCCATGTAGTGTAGCTGATGCATAAATGAAGCAATAATGTATTATCAAAAATCTTTCTTTTTCTTCTTACTTCATAATACTCTTATTGTACTGTATCGATATATAGTCACTGTAGTTCAGTCAGTAAGGTTTTAGTTATAGATTGCTCTTTAATGGCTACATATATAATTATAACAAGTTTTTTTCGTCTATGAATGCCCATTGCACACCAATAACTGATGTAGTTGGTATCATGGCAGGATGGGTGAGGTGTCATCGTCATAAGATCTTTGTCATTAGTGATTGATCCTGCAATGACATATAAACCAGAAGAAGAACAATAAGAGGAAGGAGGACATGAAAAATGAAATGATCGTATGGCGTTTATAGGCTGGGATATCAACTTCATCTACATCTACATCTACATTTATACTCCGCAAGCCACCCAACGGTGTGTGGCGGAGGGCACTTTACATGCCACTGTCATTACCTCCCTTTTCTGTTCCAGTCGCGTATGGTTCGCGGGAAGAACGACTGCAGGAAAGCCTCCATGCGCGCTCGAATCTCTCTCATTTTACATTCGTGATCTCCTCGGGAGGTATAAGTAGGGGGAAGCAATATATTCGATACCTCATCCAGAAACGCACCCTCTCGAAACCAGGCGAGCAAGCTACACCGCGATGCAGAGCGCCTCTCTTGCAGAGTCTGCCACTTGAGTTTGCTAAACATCTCCGTAAGGCTATCACGGTTACCAAATACCCCTGTGACGAAATGCGCCGCTCTTCTTTGGATCCTCTCTATCTCCTCCGTCAACCCGACCTGGTGCGGATCCCACACTGATGAGCAGTACTCAAGTACTGGTCGAATGAATGATTTGTAAGCCACCTCCTTTGTTGATGGACTACATTTTCTCAGGACTCTCCCAATGAATCTCAACCTGGTACGCGCCTTACCAACAATTAATTTTATGTGAACATTCCACTTCAAATCGTTCCGCACGCATACTCCTAGATATTTTACAGAATTAACTGCTACCAGTGTTTCTCCCGCTATCATATAATCATACAATAAGGGATACTTCTTTCTGTGTATTCGCAATACATTAAATTTACCTATGTTAAGTGTCAGTTGCCACAACCTGCACCAAGTGGCTATCCCCTGTTGATCTTCCTGCATCATTTCGCTACAATTTTATAATGCTGCAACTTCTCTGTATACTACAGCATCATCCGCGAAAAGCCGCATGGAACTTCCGACACTATCTGCTAGGTCATTTATACATATTGTGAAAAGTAATGGTCCCATAACACACCCCTGTGGCACGCCAGAGATTACTTTAACGTCTGTAGACTTCTCTCCATTGAGAACAAATGCTGTGTTCTGTTTGCTAAAAACTCTTCAATCCAGCCACACAGCTGGTCTGATATTCCGTAGGCTCTTACTATGTTTATCAGGCGACAGTGTGGTTGGTTGGTTGGTTGGTTTGGGGAAGGAGACCAGACAGCGTGGTCATCGGTCTCATCGGATTAGGGAAGGATGGGGAAGGAAGTCGGCCGTGCCCTTTCAGGGGAACCATCCCGGCATTTGCCTGGAGCGATTTAGGGAAATCACGGAAAACCTAAATCAGGATGGCCGGACGCGGGATTGAACCGTCGTCCTTCCGAATGCGAGTCCAGTGTCTAACCACTGCGCTACCTCGCTCGGTGCGACACTGTAGAACTGTATCGAACGCCTCCCGGAAGTCAGGGAAAATAGCATCAACCTGGGGGCCTGTATCTAATATTTTCTGGGTCTCATGAACAAATAAATAAAGCGAGTTGGGTCTCACACGATCGCTGCTTCCGAAATCCATGTTGATTCCTACAGAGCAGATTCTGGGTTTCCAAAAACGACTTGATACGCGAGCAAGAGAACTTGTTCTAAATTCTACAACAGATCGACGTCTGAGATACAGGTCTATAGTTTTGCGCATCTGCTCGACGACCCTTCTCGAAGACTGGGACTACCTGTGCACTATTCCAATCTTTTGGAACCTTCCGTTCCTCTAGAGACTTGCGGTACACGGCTGTTAGAAGGGGGGCAAGTACTTTTGCGTACAGTGTGTAGAATCGAATTGGTGTATCGTCAGGTCCAGCGGACTTTCCTCAGTTGAGTGATTCCAGTTGCTTTTCTACTGCTTGGACACTTATTTCGATGTCAACCATTTTTTCGTTTGTGCGAGGATTGAGAGAAGGAACTGCTGTGCGGTCTTCCTCTGTGAAACAGCTTTGGAAAAAAATGTTTAGTATTTCAGCTTTACGCGTGTCATCCTCTGTTTCAATGCCATCATCATCCCGGAGTGTCTGGATATGCTGTTTCGAGCCACTTACTGATTTAACGTAAGACCAGAACTTCCTAGGGTTTTCTGTCAAGTCGGTACATAGAATTTTACTTTCGAATTTACTGAACTCTTCACGCATAGCCCTCCTTACGCTAACTTAGACATCGTTTAGCCTCTGTTTGTCTGAGAGGTTTTGGCTGCGTTTAAACTTGGAGTGAAGCTCTCTTTGCTTTCGCAGTAGTTTCCCAACTTTGTTATTGAACCACGGTGGGTTTTTCCCGTCCCTCCCAGTTTTACTCGGCTCGTACCTGTCTAAAACGCATTTTACGATTGCCTTGAACTTTTTCCATAAACACTCAACATTGTCAGTGTCGGAACAGATATTTTCGTTTTTATCTGTTAGGTAGTTTGAAATCTGCCTTCTATTACTCTTGCTAAACAGATAAACGTTCCTCCGTTTTTTTTTATATTCGTATTAACTTCCAAATTCAGGGATGGTGCAACGGCCTTATGATCACTGATTCCCTGTTCTGCACTTACAGAGTCGTAAAGTTCGGGTCTGTTTGTTATCAGTAGGTCCAAGATGTTATCTCCACGATTCGGTTCTCTGTTTAATTGCTCGAGGTAATTTTCGGATAGTGCACTCAGTATAATGTCACTCGATGCTCTGTCCCTACCACCCCTCCTAAACATCTGAGTGTCCCAGTGTATATCTGATAAATTGAAATCTACACCTAAGACTATAACATGCTGAGAAAAAGTATGTGAAATGTATTCCAAATTTTCTCTCAGTTGTTCTGCCACTAATGCTGCTGAGTCTGGAGGTCGGTAAAAGGAGCCAACTATTAACCTAGCTCGGTTGTTGAGTGTAACCTCCACCCATAGTAATTCACAGGAACTATCCACTTCCACTTCACTACAGGATAAACTGCTACTAACAGCGACAAACACGCCACCACCGGTTGCATGCAATCTATCCTTTCTAAACACCATCTGCGCCTTTGTAAAAATTTCGGCAGAATTTATCTCTGGCCTCAGCCAGCTCTCTGTACCTATAACGATTTCAGCTTCGGTTCTTTCTATCAGCGCTTGAAGTTCCGGTACTTTACAAATGCAGCTTCGACAGTTTGCAATTACAATACCGATTGCTGCTTGGTCCCCGCATGTCCTGACTTTGCCCCGCACCCATTGAGGCTTTTGCCCTTTCTGTACTTGCCCGAGGCCATCTAACCTAAAAAACCGCCAGTCCACGCCACACAACCCCTGCTACCCGTGTAGCCGCTTGCTGCGTGTAGTAGACTCCTGACCTATCCAGCGGAACCCGAAACCCCACCACCCTATGGCGCAAGTCGAGGAATCTGCAGCTCACACGGTCGCAGAACCGTCTCAACCTCTGATTCAGACCCTCCACTCGGCTCTGTTCGAAAGGTCCGCAGTCAGTCCTGTCGATGATGCTTCAGATGGTGAGCTCTGCTTTCATCCCGCTAGCGAGACTGGCAGTCCTCACCAAATCAGATAGCCGCCAGAAGCCAGAGAGGATTTCCTCCGATCCATAGCGACACACATCATTGGTGCCGACATGAGCGACCACCTACAGATGGGTGCTCCCTGTACCCTTCATGGCATCCGGAAGGACCCTTTCCACATCTGGAATGACTCCCCCCGGTATGCACACGGAGTGCACATTGGTTTTCTTCCCCTCTCTTGCTGCCATTTCCCTAAGGGGCCCCATTACGCGCCTGAGGTAGGAGCTCCCAACTACCAGCAAGCCCACCCTCTGCGACTGCCTGGATCTTGCAGACTGAGGGGCAACCTCTGGAACAGGACAAGCAGCCATGTCCGGCCGAAGATCAGTATCAGCCTGGGACAGACCCTGAAACCGGTTCGTCAGACAAACTGGAGAGGCCTTCCGTTCAGCCCTCCGGAATGTCTTTCGCCCCCCTGCCACACCTCGAGACGACCTTCCACTCTACCACAGGTGAGGGATCAGCCTCAATGTGGGCAGTATCCCGGGCAGCCACAGTCGTAGTCCGATCGGGGGATGCGTGGGACGAGCTGGCCGTCCCCGACAAACCCCCATCCGGACCCCCACAGTGATGCCCATTGGCAACAGCCTCAAGCTGTGTGACCGAAGCCAACACTGCCTGAAGCTGGGAGCGAAGGGATGCCAACTCAACCTGCATCCGAACACAGCAGTTGCAGTCCCTATCCGTGCTAAAAACTGTTGTGCAAAGAACGTCTGAACTAATCTACAGAGAGCACAAACAATTCGACGCAAAATTTAAACGGTTATTAAAATACAAGATTGCCTAATAGGTGCAGTAATGTTGCTACTTGCGCACTGCTGACACACTGCTTGGCGGCGGAAGGAGACTACACGATTTTACACCCCTTCGGGGTGCCGCCGCCGTATTGCAAAGTCTTTTTAGTTGGCGTCACTTCCGCGACTTGCGTGTCAATGATAATGAAAATGTCGATTTCTGCAGTATGTATATTACGACCATCTCAATGGGCCAATAGACTGGCTATGACTGTCCGTGGCATCAGCCATCACAGCTCATCTGAATGATGTTGTTTCAGTAATTTCTGACCACAGAGCTTGAGGTATCATCCAATAAGCTTGGAGACACTAGTTCAAGAACAATAGATATCGTCAAGGAAAACATATTCTTGCAGATAAATTGTAATTGAAGGTCTGTATGACTTACAGCATGCTGATCTTGTAGTTATAAGGGAATATTCACAGCTGAATAATGGTTTCAAATGTATTCTAACGGTCAGTGCTACAAACTCTAAATTTGAATGGGTATTACCAGTGAAACCAAAAACAGGCAGGGATGTTGCACAAGTGTTTGAACAATTGCTGGAGACATTGTTGAATCGATGCCCTGATAATGTTGAAACTTACTGTGGTGGAGGGTTTTGTAATAGATATTTCTAGACTGTGAGAGAGTGGTATGGACTACACCAGTACTTAACATTCATTCATGTGAAGGAAGTATCATGGAATGTCTGACCAGGACAGTGAAAACTGAAATGTGGATACACTTTAATCATCGTTGCTCATACAAGTAGGTACATATCCCCTTACTAATAACTGCACAGTATAACTGAACCAATCATCGCAAAACAAAAATGAGGGCAATCAATATTCGTCACAATGGACTTCTGGATGAAGTACCCAATCCAATAAAAACAGTAGATCCACACAAACAGAAATTGTGGCATGTAACTGAAGAAGTATCATGATGATCTCTCCAATGCCAAAATATTCCGGAATAGTACCCTATTTTGATATCCGGGAAGGGAGTGCCAAGGGGAAGGTTACAATGAGGAAGGGATTGATTAAGCAACGTAAGGATAACGTACTACGACTCAAGGCGTGGTCCGTGGTAGGACAAAGAAAAAATCTGGGTGAGGAAATGAAAAGGCTCAATCTAAATATAGCAGGAGTCAGTGAAGTGAAGTGGAAAGAAGACAAAGATTTCTGGTCAGCTGAGTATAGGGTAATATCAACAGCAGCAGAAATTAATATAATGGAAGTAGGATTCGTTATGAATAGGAAGGTACGGCAGACAGTGTGTTACTGTGAACAGTACAGTGATAGGGTTGTTCTTATTAGAAGAGACAGCAAACCAACACTGATAACTTTAGCTCAGGTATACATGCCGACGTCGCAAGCTGAAGAGATAGAGGAAGTGTATGGGGACACTGAAGGGTAATACAGTATCTAAAGGGCTATGAAAATCTAATAGTCATGGGGGACTGGAATGCAGTTGAGGGGAAGGAGCGGAAGAAAAGGTTACAGGAGAAATTGGCTGGGGACAATGAATGAGGGAGGAGAAAGACTAATTGAGTCCTATAACAAGTTTAAGCTAGTAATAGCAAATACTTTGTTCAAGAATTGCAAGAGGAGGAGACATACTTGGAAAAGGGCGGGTGATACGAGAAAGAAGACAAAGATCTTCAGACGGAGGTTCCAAAATCAGATACTACATTGTAAGGCGTAACTTGGAGCAGACATAGACTCAGATCACAGTATATTAGTGATGAAGACTAGGCTGAAGACATTAGTAACAAAGAATCAATACGCAAAGGAGTGGCATAGGGAAGTACTAAGGAAAGACGAGATAAAGTTGAAGTCCTCTAGGGCTATACATACAGCAATAAGGAATATCTCAGTAGGCAGTACAGCGGAAGAGGAACGGACATCTCTAAAAAGAGCCATCACAGGAATTGGGAAGGAAAACATAGGTAAAAAGAAGGTAACTGCGAAGAAACAAAGGGTAGCACAAGAAATACTTCCATAGATCGATGAAAGGAGGAGGTACAAAAATCTTCCGGGAAACTCAGCATCAGAGAAATACAATTCGCTGAGGAATGAAATAGGTAGGAAGTGCAAGTGAGCTAAGACGAAATAGCTGCAGGAGAAATGTGAAGACATCGAACAAGAAATGACTATCAGAAGGACAGACTCATCATACAGTGTTATTAAAAGCAAGGGTGATTACATTAAGAGTGCTACGGGAATTCCACTGTTAAATGCAAAGGAGAGAGCGGATAGGTGGAAAGCATACACTGAAAACCTCTATGAGTGGGAAGATATGTCTGATGTGATAGAAGAAGAAACAGGAATGGATTTAGAACAGATAGGGGATCCAGTATTACAATCAAAATGTAAGAGAACATTGGAGGACGTAAGGTCAAATAAGGTAGAAGGGATAGATAGGATTCCATCAGAATTTCTAAAATCATTGTTGGAAGTGTCAACAAAACGACCATTGACTTTGGTGGGTAGAATGTATGAGTCTGATGACATATGAGCTGGCTTTCGGAAAAGCATCATACACACAATTTCGGAGATTCAGGAGCTGACAAGTGCGAGAATTATCGCACAATCGGCGTAACGGCTTATGCATTGAACTTGCTTACAAGAATAATATACAGAAGAATGGAACAGAAAATTGAGGATGCGCTAGATGACGACCAGTTTGGCTTTAGGAAAGGTAAAAGCGTGAGAGAGCAATTATGACATTGCGGTTAATAATGAAAGCAAGACAAAAGAAAAATATAGACACCTTCATATGATTTGTCAACCGGAGAAAAGCGTTCGAAAATGTAAAATCGTGCAAGATGTTCGAAATTCTGAGAAAAGTAGGGGTAAGCTATAGGGAGAGACGTGTCCTCTACAATTTGTACAACACCAAGAGGGAATAATAAGAGTGGACGACCAAGAACGAAGTGCTCATGATAAAGAGGGTATAAAACAAGGACCATTCCTTTTGCCCCTGCAGTTCAATGTCTACATCGAGGAAGCAATGAAGGAAATAAGAGAAAGGCTCAGGAGTGGAATTAAAATTCAAGGTGAAAGGATATTAACGATACCATTCGCTGTTGACATTGCTATCCCTGGTGAAAGTGAAGAAGATTTATATGATTTGCTGAACGGAACGAACAGTCTATTGAGTACAGAGGAATGCTTTAGAATAAATCGAAGAGAGGTGAACGTTATGAGAAATAGTGGAAGTGACAACAGCGAGAAACTTAAGAACAGTGTTAATGGTCACGAAGCGGATGATATTAAGGAATTCTGCTAGTTATGCAGTAAAATAACAAATGACGGACGGAGCAAGGAGGCCATCAAAAGCAGACTAGCAAACTCAAAAGGGCGTTCCTGGCCAAGTGGAGTCTAATTTGAGGAAGAAATTTCAGAGAATGTACGTCTGGAGTACTGCATTGTATGGTAGTGAAACATGGAATGGGAGAACCGGAACAGAAGAGAATCGAAGCATTCTAAATGAGGTGCTACAGATGAATGTTGTAAATTTATTGGACTGACAAGGTAAGCAATGAAGAGGTTCTGCACAGAACTGGAGAGGAAAGGAATATGTGGAAAACACCGATAAGAAGAAGGGACAGGATGATAGGACATCTGTTAAGACATGAGGGAATGAGTGTCTTAGTACTAGAGGGAGCTGTAGAGGACAAAAACTGTAGAAGAAGACAGAGATTGGATACATTCAGCAAATAATTGAGGACGTAGGTTGCAAGTGCTACTCTGAAATGAAGAGATTAGCACAGGAGAGGAATTCGTGGCAGGCTGTATCAAACCAGTCAGAAGACTGGTGACCAAAAAAAAAAAATCCCGACAGATGCGTGTGCAGTTGAAAGTGATCTGAAACAGAAAAGTGCGAGAAGACTGAGTAAAGCACCCATTGTTCAGCCAACGCCCAAGATATCAGGTGGAATTAGTCCCTTCCTTGTCCCAGCCCTTCCACCCCTGTGTCTCAGCAGTGACTGATAGTGCTGTGGCTATTGCCAGGATATTCAAGAATGCACAGAACTCCAAGGATGAATTAGAGGAAGGAAGAAGGCATAACCATGTGATGGAAGCGGCAGTCATGAGAAAAGGACTATACTTGAGACAATACAAGATAGATCACGTCTCTCCATAAATTTAAAAGAAAGCCCCTTAGCCATTCTGCTGGGTATGGTGCTTACACATTGAGCTCTACTTAAAATTTTGGAAAAGAGTAATTCAATATTCCAAGATTCCACTATGTGTTTATGCGGGAGACATTTCCGAAAACAATGTAGAAGACTAGAAATGTGGAATTTTGAATTTATAAGGTGCTGAAGAAACTGGAATTCACTGAGTGGTGTATTCTTAAGAACGTACAGGTAACGTCTACTATTTCGACTTATTTGGTGACCTGCAGCCTCTAGAAGAAGTGAAAAGGCACTTCACTGGCAGAAGACATTTGTTCTGCAATTTTTAACGCTATCAATACTTTAATACATACCTGTGTGGTCGTCTATGCATCATGTTCCTCCAAACGTTCATGAAGGATATACAAGGAGGTGCATTAAGCATCCATTCACCAGTAGAGGTTAAGATGTAATGTTGTATTCTCTTGCTTTAAGAAAAGATCACGTGTGAACCACTTCCCACCAGTTGATTTAAGCTTTGGAGATTGGAGTATAGCGTTGACTGTGAAGGTGGCATAGAACAGCATCCAATATATCACAGAAGATAACAACGAACTACATCTGGAAATTAATGTTATAAGAGAAATTGTGAAAATAGGACACATTGTTAGCGTTATAGACAATTTAAATAAGTTTTCAAAAGAGTTTAGAAAAGTGACTGAGCTACGAGTGCACAACATTACACTTAATTCTGCAATAAAGACGACAAATGCAACGATTGACTTTAATAAGAAAGATTCAGTAGGACAACTATTCGGCTTTACAAAGAGACAAGTTTTGAAGAAGGATCCTAGTAAATTTGACGAGTCTAATCAGACTGTGAATATACTCTGTCAAGACAATCTGGGCTGAGTGTAAGATGCAACAAACGCCTATCTCAATAATAGACTGATTCATACAATTTACAGATGCATCCGCTCAGTTGGATCAGTGTCTAAGATTGATGAAACTCCCACCTATAATATATACCTTCCAGTGACACTTGAGACATTGGACTGTCTGGAGCTACCTTTTGTGGACCAGAATAATCAACATGCTGACTTTTGTGTTGAGGAAATTATTGTACTACATCTGAGGCAAGATGGGCGTAAGGTATAAAACTATTGCGTATAACCCACAGTACAGTACTTCACAGCGGAACTGTCACATGATAACACATGCTGACTACGAGTTCTTTAAGTCAATGGGCCTGAAACCCTCCACTGACATTCCTAAGTCTAAATGTCCCAGTGAATATAATTAGCGAACTATACGCCAGGAGCTCTATCCACATCAGCCTTGTGGTTCAACAACATTTAAAAAGATCCATGAAACTAGGTTCATTATCCAGCATCAAGATGCTGTAACACTCCCATGGCAAATTTTCACATTTTTAAACGGAGCATTTAAGGAAAAGAATGGTGCTGCTACAGTGAGTTCGAAGCTTAGACGTAACGCTTTAGCATTCGTGTCTCAGGAGACATGATACGTACTTAACAGGGTTGAGATTCACTGTACACGTAATGTAGGCAAAGTATTAACCCGTAAAACGAATGTCGTTGCTTCGGTCTTGGACTGAAAGATTTATATAATTCGTAGACGAGCATTTGGGTAGAGCAGTGGAAGAGCACAAGCGATTTACTGTATGCATACCTCTAAATATGCTTATAGGGTACTTTGAGGAAATGTGGCGATTATGAATCCTAAACAGGAACTTATTTTGGTACAGAGTGCGATATATAACAATTTATACTTTCAAGGAGCTCAAGACGAGAACGAGATCATCAGCAATAATATAAAATGGAAAATGCTTCACATAACCATGGTGGGTTCTGAATGTTGGTGCATATCTCGAATTAACTTTTTGAATACCCAGTGCTACCGAGGGAAATTAGACAAATGTGGGCTATTAAAATCTCTATTCGATATGAGACACCTAGAGTCATCATACCTGCGTTTCAGACCGAAATATTGCGGAATATAGTAACTCATTCCACTGTCTCTGGCACTCACCGGTGCTGTGCCGATACTTGGATAAATGGTAATGGAAATGTCGTGTGGCTAGGGCCTCCCGTCGGGTAGACCGTTCGCCTGGTGCAGGTCTTTCGATTTGACGCCACTTCGGCGACCTGCGCGTCGATGGGGATGAAATGATGATGATTAGGACAACACAACACCCAGTCCCTGAGCGGAGAAAATTTCCGACCCAGCCGAGAATCGAACCCGGGCCCTTAGGATTGACAGTCGGTCACGCTGACCACTCAGCTACCGGGGCGGACACTTGGATAAATGAACAGGTGTTATGTCATATCCAGAGCATGTGACAGTGGCAGCTCGAAGTATGAAAATCACTGCATACGTTCAAGGTTTCTACAATGGTGGGTGCAGACTGCTGGTTCTTATTTAAAGATGTTGCATTCATAGAATTTATAGAAGATAGCAGAGTAAGAGAGATATTCTCAGCAAGTATTGCATCGCCAATGCCTTTCAAGGATGTGAAGTGTGCTAAAACGCAGAAGACTGCTATGTGCTCAACAGATTTTTTCCATGGAATTCACTGGGACAATCCCGGTATCCCCTATAAAGACATGTTGGCATTGCTTCGATTATTGAACTACACGGATACCATCGTCTACATCAAAGGCAAGGAGAAGATCATATGCGTGAATGGAATATACGAGTATGCAACTGCTTAATATCTGGAATTCTATGGGTGCCCTGCCCTCTGTCTCCACATGAAGCTGTATGGATAAGAACAAAATAATGTTGTGTTTGCTTCTTAAACTGAAAAATACTTTTTAAATTGGATGAAAAATAAATAAATTTATCTCAGATCGAGTACATTTTATTGATTTTAGTCTGCTCCCGTTTTGATACATTTATAGATATATACAAATAGTATGCAGCTTTGTCCACATACTTCATCAGTGGTTTTGTTCAAGCACAGGAAATATAATTTCAGACATTGCTATATGTCTTTGGAAGTGGACACAGTAGTGTACCACCTGCTCCACAACCTGATACGTGTAGCACAATAAGCAAAATCCCAACTTCATCTATTTCGTTAAATTCCACCTAAAAATTATTCTCCATTATAGCACTCTTCCTCAAAATTAATGTCATGTGTGCGTCTCACATACCATTAATATGATGAGAGGTCTTCTGTAAATGAGAACAACGAAGATGTATGGTAAGGAATTCATTTATAGAATTCTCTTAGAAACAGATGTATATGGATTATAGATACATTTCCGTTCTTGGTTCTGTAACAAATTTCATATTTCTTTTGTACATAATATAAATGATGATAGGGACAGTTTGGTTGTTAAGAAACTTTCACATAATTCTCTTTTTTCAATCCGGAGACGTTTTTTACGCTATTACTAATACTAAGAACCATAACATGGAAATATCCACAGTCGTCCCAACAGTAGCAGTTTTTGCATCCAGCTGAGGTTAAAAATACTTACAGTTTCGAGGGACAGGACTCATATTCCACTCAATGGTAGCACTGATAAAGAATATTTACAATCCCTATGGACTGTTAGCTATATACCTATACAAAAAGTTAATCAGACTTGGATGGCTAGCTGCAGGTGAAGTTGAAAACTATTCTATTTACAAGCATACTTGGTATACACATGAAGTGTAGGATACAAATATTTACAAGTCAAATTTTTTGACGACCTGGAAATAGTTGTACACTTTTTTTTTCATCTGGAAGATCTCTTTACATGTCACATTTTGGTCTGTTCAGATGGTGTGGTTAGTCTCGTCCTCATAAACGACGCACTTACCATTATGTGACAGACCGGCTTGAGATTGCAGCACAGTGTTCACCTCGTCCCTTGTGATGTAATACTAGTCATATTTTTTCATGACGTGGAAAAATTTCTACAATTTTTTTTTCCTTCTGAAACATCTCTTACAAGCTACAGCTGCAGCAGAATACCTCAGACTCCACTGTACAGATACTTTAGGTAGTGCAAATAAAATTCTTCTGGGCTGTTGACCGCATTGTCAGTATATAAAATTGTGTGATGTTTCGGCTGTTGTTGAAAGTGGCCTTCCTGGGGAATTTGTGCTGAGCTGAGCTGAGGGTTTGGTGCCGAGCTGAGTCAACTCAGCACAAAGCACTGGCAATTGCCACTTGCAACAGTGGCCGACACTTCGGACAATTTTATACGGTCACAATGCAGTCGACAGCTCAAAATAATTGTATCGACTGTGACAACGGCCATGGAAGCCTACGCTTGCACGCAAGCAGTCTTGAATCGCGAGAGTACTTAGTAGCACATGACCCACACCTCCTGCCTGGCTCTGAGAGGGGGGGGGGAAGGGGGAGGAACCTCCTAATGTGCAATATGCATAGACCTTCGATCTGAGACCTATAGACGGCACCATCGGCAACCCATTAGCCATGTCTTTCATAAGCTTGTTGACGTCCTTGTTCTGTGGACCAATACCGTAAGGATTATCAGTTGAAAGGTCTCTGTTGGATTCCTTTCATGTTTAATTTCTTAAATCTGTTGCCATTTATGGAATAAATTCCTCTTCTAAATGTACTGTGGCGTTTCTGACTATCTGGGAGGAGACTGAGCAGTGGAACGTGTTACTTTTACACATAAACAAGAACGATCTGTCACACTACTACACTTTAAAGCACAGTTTATATGTAATTCTTATATCTAATTCATGTCACACAGTCTCATACGGAACCTACATCCGCTTTCTTTTATATACTGTATATGATAAGATACTGTCATCCCCCTTCCCTTTTGTGTGAGAGGATGAATGAGCATATGTATTTCTAGTTGCATGCTTGAGGGTAGCAGACAAGGCTGTCTGCTAGAGAACAGTAAGACCAACGTCGGAACAGGTAGCTACGCTTCCTAAAAGCAAAGAGGTTTCTATCCTCAGTATGGTCCTGTCTGTCCGTTGTCATGTTGTTATAGGAAGCTGCCCCTCTGGCCACTTCCGTTGGTCTTTGTGAGCCACCCTCAGGAAGCACGCTCGGCAGTAGGGCAGTTGCAGTGTGGCCGTGGCGAGCGTCTGAAGTGGTAAGATCTCCGGCTAAGCGTGTGTCTGTTAAGTCCGTAGGACAATGGATTTCTTAAGTTCAGCCTAACTGAAAATTTTATCACCTTTATTTCGGGTTTAGGTCTAAAATATCCGATGTTGTCTTAAATTGCAGCGCAGTGTAATTATCGTGTGAAGTTCAGATTATTTTCCGGTAGTTGCTTTGTTACTACTTTGTGAGTAAAGTGGAACCACGTGTTGATCAGTAACTCTAACTAAGTTCATCAATCTTAAATCCGAATGTGCGTGAGATTATAACGTCTCGTCTTGAGAATATTTTTTTAATATAGCAACTTTTCTTTATGCTTTTCTTTATGTTCAACCCACATGGGGTGTACTTTGCGAGACCAGTACCACGTGCTTATATAACTGTTTGACCCATCAGGTTAATAGTAAGACGTTAGTAACCTGTTCAAGGTTTTTCTTTTGTCAATTGCTTTTCGATCTAATGTATTTTAATTATCAAAATTATTGTGGAGTTGTACGCTTTGTGTAAACCAAGTTGACCACGTGGAGCATGTGGTGTAATCATCAAAGTAGCCCTCAGCTATTCTTTTTGCGAAGATTTCACAAAGAGTTAATATGAATTTAGTATACCAGTGTGTGGTAATTACATGACGGACAGGATTGTGGTATGAACGTAATTTCTTTGGGTAAAAACTGAAACTGTTGGTTGTGGTTAATTTCTTCTTGCTTATGTTTCGATGTTCTTCGTGTGTTATTTTATGAATGGAGTGTTGTATGCAGTTTTCCAAATCTTGGCTCCATATTTTATGTGTTCCGTAAGATTACAATCTCACATTCTTTTCAATCGTAAATAAGGCACCAGCTCAGTTATAACTCACGTATAATATGCTGAAATTTCAATGAACAATCTTAAAATAAATTTCCAAATATAAACTGATTTCTTTCTTTTTATTTAAATTCTCCTTTTTATATATATATATTTTACCGGTTTTGTATGACTATTAAAAGATTATCATTAATGTTAGTCTGCTTGGTAAACCTAGACTAAATATCTGATGAAACAGTTGCCCAGTAATCCACGGTTAACGTCCCCAGACAGATCACGGCTTTTAACCCACTTTCATTGTCAATTAGCACCGATTTCAGAATACAAAATTAAAGTTACAACATTACACATTCAGCATACAAAATTAAAGTTACAATCTTACACAGTCATGTATGAAGATGTGTCCAATGCATTGGAATGACACTTCAGTATTTCATATCGATCGCAGCTCTTCACCCACTGCGTGAAGCTGCCCGTATCCATATAAAGTAACTTTTGATCTGTGAAATAACTTTTCGCAACCTTTTAAGGAAATCACAACATATGGTGTTTGGACAGGTGTAATATGCACATCCCAACACAGATAGTTTTCGTGAACTCTGCTGCAACCCTCGCTATCTCCATAGCAACAACCTTCTTATAAGAATTTTTGATCCCTCTGAAATTCGATGGAGCATTGCTCTTTCTTAGGCCATTACGCCCATCTCACATCATTCTAAAATGTATTATGCGGTGTTTTCTCAACTTTTCTATTGTCTTACCCCAAACTGCATTATTTATTAATTTAAAAAATCTTTTAAGGGATCACTCGTCAGAGAAATCTTATTTTTGGTATTTCAATCAATGTACTCGTTCAACCAAGGTGACTACATGAAGGAGATAGTGTGGGTAAATTTCACCAATTCCATCCCTATGCTGAGGAAATGCTGGAGATCCCAACAGTGAAGAATATATCCTTGCTTGATCCCCAGCGTTGTCATCAGTCTGGCAGCCTCCTAACAGAAATAATTGCTCTTCTTATGGCAGCAATTTGCTGTGCGGATCATGCAGACTAACAGGGTATGTTAGTTCTGCCTCCACAAAATGCCCTACACCAGATTCAGCCGCAGCACTTGGGATATTCTCACCTAATCCGACGCAGTCGTCTCTGGACAGCCTTCAAAACTCACCAGTCGGCAGTAATTTTTGCTTGGCTTCCCGTTATCGACTTATGGAAATATGATGTAGCTTTAATCATTGGGCGCATTGAACCTCTCACTCATCGATGGCTTATTTGTCGTGGCGTGCCTATAGTACATTGGAAATGTCTGCCAAGGATCTGCCGCTCAGAGAAAAGAAGCATGTCAACATCGGTAAAAAGTTCGATGTTAACAATCCGGTGCTGTGTAATAAAAGACACGATTCAGAATATATGTGGTCACGTATACACTCTGGAATCTCATTTATTAATTTGATTATATTTACTGACGAGGCTACATTCACGAACTACGGAAATGTTAATTTGCATTACATACATTATTGGGCAATTGAAAATCGATGTTGACTGCGGGAAGCACACAAAAACAGTGTTGCTGAATGTATAGTGTCGGATTCTAAAGGACAGAATTTGTTTCATCGAACGAAATCTTAATGCTACGAAGTACAGCACATTCCTGCAAGAAACATTAGTTCTGTTGTTGGAAGAAATATCTTTAGGAACAAGAAACAGAATGTGGTGTCAACACGGTAGGTGTCCAGCACATTTTCCGCTGATGGCTAGTAATGAGTTGCAGAGACAATTCCCAAATCGTTGGACTGGACGCGGAGGAGGTGCGTCATGGCCGGCTTGTTAGACAGACTTAACACCTTTGAATTTTTCTTGTGGGGATTCGTAAAAGACATTGTTTATAAAGACGTTCCAACCACACGTGAAGATATGCGGTAGAGAATTTTCAGAACATGTGTCGATGTGATAAGGAATACCACTCATCCATGATAAGATTACAGAACTGCAATGATACCATTGGTCATCACTTCGATCACCTTCTATAAATGGACGTACATGCCACCGTTGTGACCTTCGTTCACCTTCAGAGACCTTACTGTTATACATCATTGGATTCGTCTCGATAGTCGCTATCAGAAAATAAGTACCAAACTATACGATCCCATTAAAAAAAAATTACCTTCATATCTCTGATGCGACCACACCCAGCAAAGAAAAAAAAAAAGAAAAAAACCTTCATATTAAGGCCCCGTTGTCCCATGCAACATTTATCCCACAAACTTTTCAGCTACTATCTACTATCATACTTTCGGAGTTATTCTTGGAGGCAATAGTTAGTGACTCATCCTGTATAACTGAAATTGTTTAAAATCTAAAGATCTTTAGCAAGTGCATATCCGCTCGCACAGGTAATAGGGTGCACACAATGTGTTCATTTATAACAAGGTTTTAGAAACAGAAATTAAGTAACGACTGCGCAGACACACAGACAACAAATGCACACACAAATCTAAATAAAAAACAGGTTCCTTAACAAATAGACTATAGCAGAACACATCGTGTATGTCGAAATAGTAAACAGGTAATTTAATATGCACGCTCACTTTGTAGTATTAATCACTCTTGAGCCCCACAGTACCGGGAATTACTGCACCACGTAAGGGTGACAGCTCCCGTCAAGACACCAGGAAAGGGAGCAGAATATGTTCGATCAGTTTCGCAAGTAACCAGGTTTTGTACTCAGTTCAGGCTTAGTTAGAAAGTATCAGTAAGGAGTACATTACAGAATTCTTTTATAAACCACAAGATACAACGAAGAAGAATTTGTAAAAGCCTAAATTATTAGGAAATCCAGAAATACACCCAAGATAATGACGCTACCTATGGATTTACTGCATAGTACTGATAAATGAATTTCCTTCATCTGACAATGTCAAGTTTTCAAGTCTGAAAACCTGTTCCTCATGATTGTTATAACTCTCTTCACATAGTACAGTTTAATATTCTCTTTCGTTGCTTAATGTAACTTGCGATTCATTGTATGACTATGACACGTATTCCTGAATCGTTGTTGTTCAGATGGCTCTAAGCACTATGGGACTTAACATCTGAGGTCATCAGAGCCCAAGACTTAGAACTACATAAACCTAACTAACCTAAGGACATCACACACAGTCATGCCCGAGGCAGGATTCGAACCTGCGACAGTAGCAGCAGTGCGGTTCCAGACTGAAGCATCTAGAACAGCTCGGGCATAGCGGCCGGCGAATCGTAGTTGTTCTCGTTGGACCTGTTCCGTTTGTGGTAAGAATTACCTTATCGTTGAATTTTTCAAAGGAACTCAATAGTTTCGCTACCTTCTTATTCATATCGAATCCACTCGTGGACGTTGCGTGGCTGTCTGGTTCTTTCTTAATACTGGTCACTGTAAATGAAGTTAAAAACATAAGAAACTCGTCTCTAATCTATTAACCAAACATTAGGTTGTTAGTAGGACACTGAGTTTGAATAACATACCCTAACTACAATGTGTTGTGATTCACAAAGTTAATAATTCATGAAGTCTCTCATACACTCGTTGGCTGATGATATACTAATACGTGATTAATTGAACTGAAATTAGCTCGAGTCCCCAATATAGTTATTAACAATCACACTATACAGAATTATATAAATAAGACTACCTGGAATGCACAGACGGTGTTCACAGCTAAATATTAATCGAAGACAAACTCCACACGAAATACGAATAATCTGAGTCTTTACTGGCGAAATGAGTGTAAATGATTTAATATCCAAATCGACTTCATACCAATAATAAAAGGACACCTGAGTAACACCTTCGTGATCAGAGAAACGAGAAATGTCTATCGGCAAGACAAACGTGCAGCTGGGTTACCGCTCGCACAAGGGAAGGTCCTGCCACCCCAATCTGTTCCGAAGAGCTGCGAATGAGCAAGGTGGTCACTATGCTTCTAAAACATCGACTATCCCCTCCATGGGAAAACCATTCCTCTACGTGAATCACCACCCACACTGACAACTTGTTATTTACAAATGCTTTAAAAAATTAGAATATGCCACTAGATGTGTGCTAAAATACTAAACAAAACCCATAACACATAGTTCCTTCTACTTGCTGTAAGTTTATCCACAAATTAATATTAAACGAATGTAATATTTGATTGCAATGCTCAAGATGTTTTATGATTTCTCTGCCATCAGAGACTACAATACAAACGAAATGGCACCTCTGTACTGCAGGAATTGTCCTGCTCCTTTCACTGCCACAATCAAAATTAAGATAGCCCTACGGATTAGACTATGAAAAACAACAAGTAGTTAATTAAATGTGGTAATAACCCATACAAACCAACGTTTTCAGATTGTAATGACGACTGCAAACACATACTGCCTTGAACTGAAGTAGTGGGTGTTCAAATAGTCTCTCCGCAGTGTCGTATGATTGTTAGCCGTGCGTGCCGTATGATTTTTCGCCTTCCTGGATTATTTCCGTTCAATTGGACTCTCCAAACATCCCTCTGTTTCGTTTATCTCAGCCAGCGTCAGTAGTATTGTTGGTGTGTTTCGTTACGTGTTGATGTGAACGTTTAAGTTTAGTTCCTTTGTTCGTGTGATTCGTTTTATTCACTGTTGAAATGCTGAAGAATGTGTGTTTTTAGTCGAAAATGTGTTCAAAGCTGGTGGTAAATACACAGTTTCAGTTTTTCAAACATTTAATTCAGTTTCCTAGGAGAGAACACGCCCACATCGCGATAATGTTCGAGATGTGATTAACAAATTTCGAAGTATGGGTTTAGTGACAGATGTACGGAGAAGTGGTCGTCCTAGTGTTCTGTCTGAGGATAAACTGCTCAATATTTCCGATAAAATCTCCTTGAGTCCGAACAAGTCAGTAAGAAAACTCGTCCATGAAATCTATGTTAGTGTCGGAACGGCCAATATACCTATAAGGAATAAATTATAATTTTTCCGATACAAAGTGTCAGTCGTGCAAGAACTGAAAAATACTGACCCTGCCAAGAGACGGCATTATTGTTATGTTGTTGTTGTTGTTGTTGTCTTCAGTCCTGAACTGGTTTGATGCAGCTCTCCATGCTACTCTATCCTGTGCAAGCTTCTTCATCTCCCAGTACCTACTGCAACCTACATCCTTCTGAATCTTCTTAGTGTATTCATCTCTTGGTCTCCCCCTACGATTTTTACCATCCACGCTGCCTGCCAATACTAAATTGGTGATCCCTTGATGCCTCAGAACATGTCCTTCCAACCGAACCCTTCTTCTAGTCAAGTTGTGCCACAAACTTCTCTTCTCCCCAATCCTGTTCAATTCTTCCTCATTAGTTATGTGATCTACCCATCTAA
Source organism: Schistocerca cancellata (assembly GCF_023864275.1). Taxonomy (NCBI): domain Eukaryota; kingdom Metazoa; phylum Arthropoda; class Insecta; order Orthoptera; family Acrididae; genus Schistocerca; species Schistocerca cancellata. Next base: position 633,689,027 of record NC_064631.1, on the reverse strand, counting down.
TCTTCAACATTCTTCTGTAGCACCACATTTCGAAAGCTTCTATTCTCTTCTTGTCCAAACTATTTACCGTCCATGTCTCACTTCCATACATGGCTACACTCCATACAAATACGTTCAGAAATGACTTCCTGACACTTAAATCTATACTCGATGTTAACAAATTTCTCTTCTTCAGAAACGCTTTCCTTGCCATTGCCAGTCTACATTTTATATCCTCTCTACTTCGACCATCATCAGTTATTTTGCTCCCCAAATAGCAAAACTCCTTTACTACTTTAAGTGTCTCATTTCCTAATCTAATACCCTCAGCATCACCCGACTCTACTTCGACCATCATCAGTTATTTTGCTCCCCAAATAGCAGAACTCCTTTACTCCTTTAAGTGTCTCATTTCCTAATCTAATACCCTCAGCATCACCCGACTTAATTCGACTACATTCCATTATCCTCGTTTTGCTTTTGTTGATGTTCATCTTATATCCTCCCTTCAAGACACCATCCATTCCGTTCAACTGCTCTTCCAAGTCCTTTGCTGTTTCTGACAGAATTACAATGTCATCGGCGAACCTCAAAGTTTTTATTTCTTCTCCATGGATTTTAATACCCACTCCAAATTTTTCTTTTGTTTCCTTTACTGCTTGCTCAATATACAGATAGAATAACATTGGGGAGAGGCTACAACCCTGTCTCACTTCCTTCACAACCGCTGCTTCTCTCTCATGCCCTTCGACTCTTATAACTGCCATCTGGTTTCTGTACAAATTGTAAATAGCCTTTCGCTCCCTGTATTTTCCCCCTGCCACCTTTAGAATTTGAAAGAGAGTATTCCAGTCAACATTGTCAAAAGCTTTCTCTAAGTCTACAAATGCTAGAAACGTAGGTTTGCCTTTCCTTAATCTTTCTTCTAAGATAAGTCATAAGGTCAGTATTGTCTCACGTGTTCCAGTATTTCTACGGAGTCCAAACTGATCTTCCACGAGGTCAGCTTCTACTAGTGTTTCCATTCGTCTGTAAATAATTCGTGTTAGTATTTTGCAGCTGTGGCTTATTAAACTGATTGTTCGGTAATTTTCATATCTATCAACACCTGCTTTCTTTGGGATTGGAATGATTATATTCTTCCTGAAGTCTGAGGGTATTTCGCCTGTTTCATACATCTTGCTAACCAGATGGTAGAGTTTTGTCAGGACTGGCTCTCCCAAGGCCGTCAGTAGTTCTACTGGAATGTTGCCAACTCCGGGGGCCTTGTTTCGACTCAGGTCAAACTCTTCACGCAGTAACGTATCTCCCATTTCATCTTCATCTACATCCTCTTCCATTTCCATAATATTGTCCTCAAGTACGTCGCCCTTGTATAGACCCTCTGTATACTCCTTCCACCTTTCTGCTTTCCCTTCTTTGCTTAGAACTGGATTTCCATCTGAGCTCTTGATGATCATACAAGTGGTTCTCTTATCTCCAAAGGTCTCTTTAATATTCCTGTAGGCAGTATCTATCTTACCCCTAGTGAGATAAGCCTCTACATCCTTACATTTGTCCTCTAGCCATCCCTGCTCAGCCATTCTGCACTTCCTGTCGATCTCATTTTTGAGACGTTTGTATTCCTTTTTAACCGGCTTCATTTACTGCATTCTTATATTTTCTCCTTTCATCAATTAAATTCAATATTTCTTCTGTTACCCAAGGATTTCTACTAGCCCTCGTCTTTTTACCTACTTGATCCTCTGCTGCCTTCACTACTTCATCCCTCAAAGCTAACCATTCTTCTTCTACTGTATTTCTTTCCCCCATTCCTGTCAATTGTTCCTTTATGCTCTTCCTGAAATTCTGTACAACCTCTGGTTCTTTCAGTTTATCCACGTCCCATCTCCTTAAATTCCCACCTTTTTGCAGTTTCTTCAGTTTTAATCTACAGGTCATAACCAATAGATTTTGGTCAGTGTCCACATCTGCCCCTGGAAATGTCTTACAATTTAAAACCTGGTTCCTAAATCTCTGTCTTGCCATTATATAATCTATCTGATACCTTTTAGTATCTCCAGGGTTCTTCCATGTATAAACCTTCTATCATGATTCTTAAACCAAGTGTTAGCTATGATTAAGTTGTGCTCTGTGCAAATTTCTACCAGGCGGCTTCCTCTTTCATTTCTTACCCCCAATCCATATTCACCTACTACGTTTCCTTCTCTCCCTTTTCTTACACTCGAATTCCAGTTACCCATGACTATTAAATTTTCGTCTCCCTTCACTATCTGATTAATTTCTTTTATTTCATCACACATTTCTTCAATTTCTTCGTCATCTGCAGAGCTAGTTGGCATATAAACTTGTACTACTGTAGTAGATGTGGGCTTCGTGTCTATCTTGGCCACAATAATGCGTTCACTATGCTGTTTGTAGTAGCTTACTCGCATTCCTATTTTCCTATTCATAATTAAACCTACTCCTGCATTACCCCTATTTGACTTTGTGTTTATAACCCTGTAGTCACCTGACCAGAAGTCTTGTTCCTCCTGCCACCGAACTTCACTAATTCCCACTATATCTAACTGATTGTTAATGGTTCAAAAATTTCGCTCGACAAAATGGAAGGTATATTCCTAAATAAAAATTTTTTCGCTGATGAGGGGCGGTTTCATTTAAATTTTTAAGGATTTCCTGACCTCATGTTGACAAACTGCCTGTTGGCTTCTTTCTCAGGTTCTTCGTCCGAAGTTCTCCTGATGATTTTTCTGATGTTTGACATATGATTTGCATCCTCGATCTCAGCTCCAGTCCTCCACCAACGATGGAGGGTGAAACTGTGACAATGCCAGCCAGTCGTTCTGGTGAAACGTCAGAAAAATCATCAGACGAACGTCGGACGAAGAACCCGAGACAGACGCCTACAAGCAGAATAATAATGTTGATTCCAAATAAAATTTTATATGAAAGAGATCCCAGATGCAAATTAATTATATTATGAAACAAGGGAAAAGCTCAGTTTGAACACACTTCTGAGTGCTACAATTAGAGAGCTTGAGCTCTTTGCTTTCAAAAAAATTGTAAAAGTTATTAATCATTTATTGAAGTTAAACTAAATAACCCTCGGTCTGATACAAAGACTAAAAAATTGTGACTGGAGGACTTATTAAGTTCAACTTTAATTTACAAACGGTCACTGAACTAAGCAGGCGTGTTTAAATCATTTATTACATTTCTGTTAAATAAATCTTCTCGGTCCTCTAGCTATCCACACATTATTGCCGCTACCCTACCAGCACATCAACACACTGACATTTACTTCCTCTTCACTCTAATATATTTTGCTTTGGTGTGCCTACAATAGTTTGTACTGTAGGTGTGCAGACACTAACACTAGAGGTCTAACTTTCTGCACGCTAACTGCGGAACTGACAACACATCCTCAGACCAGGAATATAAGTAAGAGACATTATAGCTTCTACGGTTGGCACGTACTCAAATCAGTTTTCTCTAGTTCTGTTTCCTAGTGAAACAGGAAAGGTTACGATTAGCAGTCGCAATGGTACCCTCCACCACGCACCTCACATTGGCTCACGGAGTATGTACTCGTATGTGAATGCAGGTGGCCAACTCGTACAGAAATTGGATGGTTGGACTGTGTAAGCATTCACTTGAGCACGAACAACTGCTACAATTCCGCACTGCATTGATAATGACCTGACACAGGTCGAAATCTGATCTGCGTTGTGACTATAAATGTCATATTAAAGCAACTTAATTCTACGACTGATTGCTGCTCTATCTAATCCATTTGGAAACAGAGTGAAACAAGACCTATTCGATCAAACAACTTCCATTATTTGCTCCTAAGTCAACGTTATATGGCTTCGACACCAGGTTGTTCCGTTGCAGGCGTATGTGTCACTGACGTGTGGTTTTGGAATTGCAGCCTGCCAAGCAGTTCCCAGTTTATCGAGCTCCCTTCGTGTTGCTTTGGTGCTGACAGTGTTCAAAACTGCGGTATTGTGATCTGTGGTGAATTTTTCAGCTGTCATCTTCTTCTTTTTTTTATCAAAATCCTTTTTGGCGACCGCCTGTCAACACCCATTTTCGAACGCATTGTGACGTTACGGATGATGTTTTTCATCTTTCCCTGCATGTGGTGTAAATCTTAGATAAAGTGTCTCTTGGAACACCAAACACCTTGGCTGTCCTGGCTAAGGAGCACCACGCATACGAGCACCAACAGTTTGCCCAAATTCGGCTTCGCTTCACTCCGACATAATGCACTCACTATAACAAAGAACACCGTTCACGCCACGACTGAAAATTACAACATTTTGAAAACACTGCAAAATGCCGTTTGTGGCCAGATACTCGTACAATATTGAAACATGCCTCTCCCTTGGTGTCTCCATATTTTGTCCAAATCCTGCATTTTCCTATAGTTTACTAACCGAACAATACCATCTTCCTTACTTTCATATTTGATGGACACTGTTACAACTATTTCACATTTGTACGTCATTCTGTTTAGATGCCTAGCTTCCCAACGTGATGCAGACCTCTGGAACTCCCGCCTCGGAAAATGTGGTTTTGTCGACACATTTCACGTGGCAGACCTCTGTCGGGAGTCAGAATTGATACTAATACAACAAGACCCTTCTTTGGTTACAACACATTGACAATCTTTCAGTTAGTAGACACATTTCTAGCAGTTACTTGATACAGGTCTTCATGTGACTATTTGTATTGCTTCCCCTTCCACGTGTGTGTTTAATTGGTATCTATAGTTCACCGGTTCTGTCTTTTGAAGGACATTGTACTGAGCATTTACTTTATTGCATCGATGTCTGCATGAAGGCACGTTAACCCAGAAACCTTGAGATACCCTCTGTTTTCCATTTGAATCAGCGCTGAAATGATGTATTGGAAGTAATTTTTATTAAACAGAGAGAATATGTCAAATCTTGAAAAATTACCTTTGGCATCTGAGTCGTAACTGCAACGGGTGTGGCTGTCGAACCCAGAAAGTATTCACTGTTAGTCTTGCGATTAAAGAGTAGCATCTCTGACGAAAAAGTAAGTGAAGAGAGCACACCGAGTTGGGTTGTGTACCGAGGATGGTGCTCTGGCATAAGCTATACAGCTATGTCGGTCACTTTCAATGAAGTTGAGTGATTCCTTACTGGCAGTCTCCGACTACACGAATTATTCTCTATAGTAGATATTTTTTGGTCTCTGTTTAAATGGTTATTACGTTGGCTACTTCGTGATGATCATTGACTGAAACGTGCCCAGGGGGTTGTGAAATAAACGACGTTTGTAAACGTTACGCTGTAGTTTTGTAATGAGAAGGTCTGACGAATACAAAGAAGTATTTTTTCAATTTTATGCTGTTAAATTCACAAAACAGTTAGGTAAAATTACACAAACGTCAATTAACGAGTTTATAAGTGCCCGACTAAGTCGGTGGCGTAATATGCCAGTCAGTGAAGATCATAGAAGGGAATTCATTTGTGCAGTCTTATATATTTCTATAGTGGTTCAAATGGTTCAAATGGCTCTGAGCACTATGGGACTTAACATCTAAGGTCAGTTCCTCAGAACTTAGAACTATTGAAACCTAACTAACGTAAGGACATCACACGCATCCATGTCCGAGGCAGGATTCGAACCTGCGACCGTAGCAGTCGCGCGGTTCCGGTGTGAAGCGACTAGAACCGTCCGGTCAGCGCGGCCGGCTCTGTAGTGGTAGGAGGCAGTGCCATGAACAACATATTAGAAACCTTGAAAGGAATACAAACTAGCCAACAAACTCGTGGATCCCTGATACCCCGAATCACAGACCTCTTTCGTTCCAAGTCGACTAAACAAGTTACTAAGCAGGTGGTCATAACATTTTGGATCCTCATTGTACACTGTCCAGTAGGGGAGTAGAACTTAGCATTGCTAATAATCGATAAACAAATTTTCGCTGTTAATTTTGGCATTAGCTATAAATTTTACTACTGGAGACCTAAAGTGATGAAAGTAAGGCAACGTGCGGTTCAGGTACCATTTCTATCTCGGCAACCATCCTCTGCAAACCCTGAGGAACATGTAGAGTCTGCTTCGTGTTGAAGCACATATCAGTGACTCTTCCTGATCCATCAGCATGCAGTTTCAACCCCTTTTGCGCGCTGTCTTTGAATAATCTCGTTTAAGCGGTCCCTTTCGGAGCGATACGTAAGTCGGTATAGTATATGCTCTGGCTCCTGATACTCAGCGATTATGCTTTCGGGGAATAGTCGACCATCAGCTTAATGCCTCTGCCAGTACATATCTCTCAGCAGTTTCGTGGCTGTCTTCTACAAATACAAAAAATTTTATGATCATTCATAAGCTTCATACTTGCGCTATTCTCTGTTAGTCCTCAGTGATATGGATCCAACACAGTCCAATAATGTTCTACGATGGGTCATGTAAATACTTTGTAAACCGACACCTTTGTAGAATAACTGCATTTTCCCAGTATATTGTCAATAAACCGATGTCTGCCATCTGGTTTGCCTACAACTTAGTGTTTGTGAGAACTCCTTTCCATACCTCGCAAATTTTTACGCGCAGTGAATTTAATCGTAGTCTGTAGCATTCCCACTGCCATCATGCAGATAACGAATCAAATGCGCTTTGTTTGTACAAGATGAAATCATGTAATTCAAAACAGTTTGAGGATATCGTAGTGAATTAATATTTGTCACCTATATAAATAAAGCTGCATAAGTAAATAAATAGCACAGAAACAAAAGGTCTTAAATGTAAGCGGAGAGACGGAATTTTTTTATTCGGTCACCATAACAAAAACTGTAATTACCTGTAAGTTGTATTGTCTTAAGGAAGTTGTGCAGGGGTAGCTGTTAGCTTCAAAAATATTCTCTCTGTTTGTTCTAGATGCTTATGAAGATGGTTCTGTGAACAATGCTGGAAAGGGTGATTATAATTAAAGTTAAACATTCAAACTACTGTAGAAAGAACACCACTGGTCAGAATTACGTCAAATAGCAACGGAATATTATAGGAGAAAGGGGAAAACTTGTAGCAGAAAAAAATAAATAATTACAATATTTAGCAATAGATGGTGCTGTCAGCATCACAATTTAATAGTGGTCGACTACAAATGACAAATGCATCGTACAACAAAGGTTATTGTGTACGTTTGACACTAAACAAACTGTAGTACTCAGTGTGCATGGGTGTACAGGTGTGATAATGTTAGTTACGTAAACTCACCCACCACCGTAAGGTCACATCGCATGGGAAAAATCGGTTTTTAATTGTCCTGAGACAAAAAACCGCGAAAATAGCCTCAATCGCATCGTTTTTCAACTGTCCTGAGGCCTAAAATCGCATAAAAAGCATCAAATCGGATAAAATGGGATAAAAAGCATGAAATCGGATTATTAATTTACTTGTGACTTGTGCAAAACGTGTTGAGTATGCTGTCTACCGTTTCCTGCAACAAGCAAAGATAGAGAAACATCATGTTCCACAACTGATCGAAGTGTTTCTGGGGCCACGTTCAGAATGTGCTGCGCAATGCGTGCCTTCAATGCAACTAAGTTTGCAACCAGAACATTGAACACAACATCTATGAGATAGGCGCACAGGCGGAAGTCACACGGATTTAGATCAGGTTATCGGGACGGCCTGGTTATAGGGAAATGGCAGCTGATAATTCTAGAATTTCCGAGATGGCGCTTCAGCAGCTGCCTAACTGGATTTTCAGCGTGCTGTGGTACGCCATCTTGCATAAAAAGGATCCCATCCACACGTCCACGTTGTTGGAGAGCTGGAATGACGTGGTTGCGCAAAAGACACTCATAGCGCTTACTAGCGACGCTACAGGTAACAGGACCGGAAGCACCTATCTCTTCGAAAAAGTATGGCCCTATTGTGCATGATGCTGTAACCCACACCACACAGTGACCTTTTCAGGATGAAGTGTTACTGGTTGATTTGCGAGTGGATTTTTCGTTGCCCATATTCGACAATTCTGTGTACAAACATATCCTGTCAGATGGAAATGGACTTCGTCTGTCCACAAAATCTTCTACGGCCAGTCATTGTCCACTTCTATACGAGCAAGAAATTCTAAAGAAAAGGCCCTCTTGCTGGCAGGTCAACAGGAAGCAACTAGTGCACATCGATAATTTTGATTGGATAACAACGAGCGATGTTTCGTAAGACCGTGCTAACAGGTATGTCCAATGTTCGGAAAATTCTGCATACATTACACGTTTGCACACCACCACTCGCCTCCTCCTGCATTATTGTGGCCACTGCTTCCAATGATTTCGAATCAATTCGTTTCCTCCTTCTACCAGGTTGCACAGCAAAAGAACGCGTCTTTTCGAATTTCCGAATCTTTTTCTGTAGACCCACGGCAGTCATCGGTCCAGCGCCTTTTTTCAAAACCTTCAGTGTCCGGTATTTCTGCAGACCGGCGCGTGCACAGTCATCATTCTTGTAATGCAGCTTAACAAGCAGAGCGCGATCCTGCATTGAGAGAGTCGTGGCGAACGTCGCAGACGCGATAGGAGGAAAAGCCGCGTACCCGGTGTGTTTATACCAAATTCAATGGCTCGTGCTCATGACAAGTATTTTCATTTGTGTATTCTGATAGATACAGCGTAATCTATTGATCAATTTTCACACAAATTTTTTTCTTCTGTCATACGTTTTCCCCCTTCCCCTATAATATTCAGTTGCAATTTTGACGTCATTCCGAGCAGTGGTGTTATTTCTACAGCGTTTTGAAAGTTTAATTATAATCGCCCTGTATACATTTGTAGTACGACTTGAGGACACCTCTCGTCTGTAAAGGAAGACGAAATTGGTCTGCTTATTGGTTGGCGTGTGTAGGGTCGGGGCAGACTTTATATCCCTATGCGCACTGAAACAACAATAAAAAATGTAGCCATCCGCACATAAACCATTATAGCAAAGCATCTGTCTTCGTTTCTTAACTACAATGACATTGTTCGTTGTTACACCGCGACTCACTGACAGTCTGAGGGAAAACGAGACACAGGCGACGTTGTAGAATTGACTGCGTGCGGTCCACTCGGAGGCTGGGAAGGGGTAACGGCAAACGGGAGGACGATGTAGCGGATATCCGTGTCGCGCACCGGGCCCGTACCTTGATATATCGGACAACTTCATAAAGATAAATCTTGATTGGGTCTGGAGAGAGGAGCGGCTGCGGGGAGGGGAACGGGGAAGGCGTATTTGAGGCTAAATGCGGGAAAACTGCCGCCATTAATTTCGATAACAACACAGCCTCTGGTCCCGGAAGAAGACGAGGGAATAGGACGGGGCAGCGGAGGACAGGCGGACATTGTGGAACGGATGGTGGGGGGGGGGGGTCAGGATATTGGGGAAGAAAAGCGGAGGAGATGGAGGCTGAATGCGGGTCGTGAGGGGTTGGGGCGGAACGCCGGAAAGGGTTGGAGGGGGTTGATTCATGGGTCAGGCTCCCCGGAGCGAGGGTGTCTTTATAAACAACCGCTCTATCTGCTTCGATCGTACTGGAGGGCGGAATCCGTCTATATGCTGTAGTCGACACTAAAGTGCTGCGGACTGTGTCTTTACACAGGAAGTACATATCGATGAATGTGACGACGAGAAAGAGTGAGATACCTCCGTCCGTCTAGTGTCTACACATGCGAAGTGCAGCAGATTCGGAGATTTACGTTTATAGTTTTCACGCAACAGGCGGAGAAAAATTCCGTGCTACTTTCTACAGGCGACGATTTGTTTAAGGGTAGAATAAGACAAAATAGTGATAGGTGTCTCCGGATTCTGTTATGAAAAATCTTACACTAGTAATAAACATGAAAATCACGGTTCAATTGTAAGGCATTTATTTTTTAAGTCACAACAGGTTTCGGACTAAAACACGTCCATCATCGGAAGCAATAAACGCGTACTGAGACCCCTAGTCCCACGGGCACTCGGATCACAGCACACTACTAATTCCTTCTGATAATGTTGATTTCCTAGCACGAAACCGTCGTGACTTACAAAATAAAAGCCTTAGAAGTTACCATCTTTACTTTTCGGCCACTCCCACTTACCGATGTCTTAGCATATTGATCTTCAAAGGCTGTGAAATGGTAGGAACGGACTGTCTTCTGGGACAATTAAAGACAGCAGTATTTGGTAGTCCCAGATCTATATCGACGGTCATTTTTTTGTGCAATTTCATTTCATGTTCTCTTGTACCTCATTCAGGCAACAATAACTATTCGCCACAGAAGACATTGATGCTATATAGTTATAGAGGTTATCGGACAGAGCAACTCCGTATAATCGGCGTTTCCGTCTCCTACATTAGAGGCCAAAATGCCTTTATAATTAGTGGCTGGTTGCTCTAGTGACATACTGTTTCACGAGCTGCTCTCGCTCGCTTGGACCACGAATTGCTACACTTACTAATAAATTCCGTGCTGCTTAAGGTCCCGCAGGAACTTACTGTATTTCTGCTATTTCTACTATTATTTTTACACCATCATGTTCGCCGATTGAGCTCGTTCAGGTTTCAATGAATTTAATTTTGTTATGTGGTTCTGTACTCGTGAAATAATAAAAGCTAAGCACGTTATAATACAGGAAGTGAGGAGCATGTCAAAATGTTCTTCAAGTTGTCAAAGTATCAGGGTCTCGATTATAGCAAATTCGAAAAGCGGCTTCTTTTACGGTGCACGGAACTCATGCTTTAATTTTCACATTAAGCTAATGAGTAGGCCTGTTTCCATTGAAGAGACTTGTTCCTTTACACATTTAACTCACAACATTTCCCATGATTCCAATTTTCTTCCTTTTTCCTCTCTGCTTTAATATGGCCGGGTTAAGTTCCCACAATCCTCTCTCTGGTTTGATGCCACTACTTCGTCTCCGGCTGTAACTTCATTTCGGTATAGCACTTTCCCAACATCCTAAGTTATCTGTTGGACGTATTTCGGTCTCTGTTTTCCTCTAAAGTTTTTACCGCAGTTTTTAACCGCATCTACCACTAGTACCATTTAAGTTATCCCCTGACGTAAGATGTGTCATATAATCCAGTCCCTTCTTCTTATCAGTGTCTCTTTCTACACCGATTCAGCTGATAACCTCCTCATTCCTTATCATTCCATCTAATCTATAGTGTTCTTCTGCCACCACATCTCGAACCCTTTCATTATCTTTATTTCCGTATTCCACACAGTCCATGCTTCATTATCATACAATGCTGTGCTCCAAATGTACATTCTCAGAAATTTATCCCTCAAGTTAAAGCCTATGTTTCGCACTTTTAGATTTTTTTTAGGCCAGGAACTCTCTCTTTGCCAGCGCTAGTCTCGTTGCTTTGTCCGTCATGGGTTACTTTGCTTCCAAGGTAGCGAAACTCGTTAACTTCGTCTACTTAGTCTTCACCAGTCTCAACGTTAAGCTTCTCGTTATTCACATATCTGATACTTCTCATTGCTTTCGTCTTTCTTCGGCTTACTGTCGAAGCATACTCTATATTCATTAGACTGTCCGTACCACTTACCTCCTTGAGTAACTTTTCTTCACCTTCACTGAGGATAGCAATTTATCCACTCTTGAACTGCTCTTTTATTTCCGTCATTGCTTTTGCTGTGTATGGATTGAATAATAGGGACAGAAAGTTACGTCCATATATTACGCCCTTTTTAATCCAAACACTTCTTCGTCTTCTAGTCCTGTCTCAGCTTAGTTCTTGTGCGTATTGTATGTTACCTGCCGTTCCCTAGAGCTTAATCCTATATTTCTCTGAATTTCGTACAGCTTGCACAATTTTACATTGTTCAACGCTTTTTCCAGGTCGAGTTCCAGGTCGCAAATCCTATGAACATGTCTTGATTTTTATTCAGTCTTGCTTACGTTATCAAGCGCAACGTGAGGTCTCCCTATCCCGTGCTTTTACCTTTCCTAAAGAAATGTTATCGTGATGTAAGGGATCACTTATTTTCTTTTCCATTCTTCTGTACATAACTCCTGTGAGTAACACTGATGAATGAGCTGTTAATTTCATTGTATGGTAGTTGCGTATCTGCTCCTGGGTACGCCTCACAGTCCAATACCTGATTCCGAAATTTCTGTCTGTTCATGGTGTATTTCTTCGGGAATCATCTAAGCGATCTCCTCTTGTGAGTCTTGAACAGTGTATTCGCTATTACTAGCTGGAACTTATTGCAGATCTAAATTAGCCTTTGTTTCCTCTTACTCCTACTGCGAAGCCTACACTCTCCCGTAACTCTTTGCTTTACTCCTTCCCCGCATTCCAATATACTAGATGATCGTCTTCCTTTAACTTCTGAATTATCCACTCAGTATTCTCGAACACATTCTCTGAGTGTACATGAACTACTTTCGACGTCGGCATGTATAACTACTGTTAGTTTTCTGTCGGATCTATAGAGAACAGCCTCACCTTCTGGCCCTAGCTTCCTATTCAACGTAATTTTACTCCCGTCATGCAGTTTTCTGCCGCTGATGGTATTACCCTGCGTTCGTCTGACCAGTTAAACCTTAACTCATTTCCATTTCTCTCGACTGACCATCTTCTCGGTTTTCAAGTCGTGTCAATTCGAATAAAATTCAAGAGTTTTCAGTGGCTGCCTCTGCCATCGTCGTCCAGAGTAAAAACCACTGACTTCCAAGGCTGGCAAGCTTTCACCATTTACGGGAAAGACTGCAGCCTCTGGCACCAGTTAGGAACGACCTAAATGCCGCATGCGTCGATTTTTTTTTCCTTATTGAATTTCGATTCCCCTCGAAGGGGGGTGGGCTGACAGAAGCGTAGTATGCCGCTCTTCAGCCTACAGACTTTGTTTGAAAAGGGTGAAGATAATATATAATAAAAACAGGCGATAAAATCGGAGACGTAAATGGGAACATGGCGAAAAGAAAATCGTGGAACTTAAAACATAGATCAAAGGGATGATGATGCTAATAAAATACGTATGTGGCAGACAGGTAATATAATAGACAGACAATTTAAAAACACAGTGACAGTCTGGTTTCTGGTCTCAAAAGACAACATAAAATTCACACCCAGCGACAGCATGGTTTCTGTTCACAACACTTGGTAGGACGAAACAACACTGAACATTCACTGGAACACTGCACTAAAAGGTTGGCCTATATGACATACCACAGCCGAGAGAAGGTGGGTGGGGGTGGGGGGGGGACTGGACATGATGACTGGGTATTGTGTGATGTCCTTAGATTAGTTAGGTTTAAGTAGTTCTAAGTTCTTGGGGACTGCTGACCATAGATATTAAGTCCCATAGTGCTCAGACCCATTTGAACCATTTGAATTTGAAACCGGACAGATGATAGGAAAATAAAAAAGGGGGGAAGGAGAGGAAAAGCGAAGGGGGAGGGGTTGTAAGGAGCCAATCGAGGATGAGGACCCATAAGAGGGTTGGCGGGTGCTGAGCAGACACGACAGGGAGTGGGGAAGGCAGACGAGGGGAATACAAAAGAACTCGGGGGTGGGGGGGAGAAGGGAGGTAGAGAGAGGTTAGGTGGTGGTGAGAAAACACAGGATGGAAGGGGGGGGGATGAGGGAGCCCAGGGAAAGGATGGAGGAAAGGAGGGGGGTGAGGATCAAAGTTGATAGGAGGGATAAATAGAGGGAGAGAGGGCTTCAACCGGGAGTGGGAGTTGATGGAAACCACCTTGGGAAAGGAGATGAAGGGTGTAAAGATGGAGGGTAGGGGGGACACAACAGTGAAGGCGTGGCTGGGGGCAGGGATGCGAGAGGAGAGGAGCAACCAGGGGATGATGGGGATCAAGGCAGTGGGAGGTGTCGAGTATGCGGATATGTTCAAGGAAGAGGAGTAGATTGGGGAAAGGAATGAGGTCATAGAGGATCCGCGTGGGGGACGGGAGGCGTATACGGAAGGCGAGGCGGAGTGCATGACGCTCAAGGATCTGGAGGGACTTATAGAATTTGGGGGGGGGGGAGGGGGCAGATATCCTGGCGGGACTGACATAACGGAGGATGGGACGCATTAAGGATTTGTAGGTGTGGAGGACGGTAGAGGGGTGCAACCGCCATTTTGCGTCGAAAGTGATTTGGGGAACTTACAGTAGCTGCGGCCCGCCGCAAGACCGAGGCATACGAGAAAGACAGGCCGCGGCGCGTACGTCACGAAGGTAGGCCTGAACTCGCTCGCTCGCTCAGCTAAGCAGACAAAATGCGTTTCTAAATCTATTAACTCGCAGCTGGACCTGTACGTACTAACGAGAACTGCATCTTCCACTGGAATGTGCCATTATGAAGTCTTGCTGATTAAGAGTATTTCACCTAAATTTAATTTAAGATCAGTTCTCGATATAAATGGTATAACGGCTTGTTTATAAAATTTAGTCTGTTCTGCTTAACAGTCCTTATCTGAAACAGTCCGCCCCGATAGCTGAATGGCCAGCGTGGCGGACTGAAGTCCTAAGGGGCCCTCGTTCAATTCGCGGCTGGGCCGGAGATTTTATCCGTTCAGGGACTGGGTGTTGTGTTGTCTTCATCATCATTTCATCCCCATCCGGCGCGAAGGTCGCCCAGTGTGGCGTCGAGTGTAATAAGACCTGCACCAAGACGGCCGGACCTGCCCTGTAAGGGGCCTCCTGGCCAATAACGCCAAACACTCATTTCCATTTCATACAAGAAGGGGTGCCTTGTGCAACAGATAATTATTTTGACATGATTTTAATTTTATTTTACCCCAGTACAACCGCAAGAAATTATAAGTAGGCCAATGGAATTCCGGTAATTGTAGGACTAATAACAGTATGACTCCTTAATAGCGGATGTCAATAGAAGATACAACTCTCGTTTCTACATAGACACCTATATACGAGCTAAGAGGTGTAGAAATGTAGTCTGTCTGCTGAGTTGAGCGAGCGCAGGCCTACCTTCCTGAGGTACGCGCCTTGACCTGACTCATTCTCGTAGGCCTCGCGCAGGACCGAGTGACATCAGGTGGCGCGAGCGGCCAGCGCCACGTCTGTAACTGCCACTCCCTACAAGAGGCAGGCGTCCATCTTTGCTATCTTGTGATATTCAGCGTCTGCCGCCATTCCCTACTGATCGTGTACCCATAGCCTCTTTCAGAACTGTTGTCGTTTATTCCGATCTCAACCGCCTCCTTTCTAAAGGAATTCCTATATGTCGACAATTGAGCTAAGACAGAATTGTTTTGAAACGGTATTTTGTGTCCGTTTTCCAAGCAAATCCTCTGGCCAAATCTCTCTTGCTATAACCACTCTCTCTTACAATTGTCTGCAGTGCTGCAATTCAGACCACAGGGGTTCATCGTCAGAAATAATCTTAACTCTGTGCAATAACGCGTTCATGTAGCTTTTCTGTGTACAGGGTGGTGAAAACTACCGGCGTTCAGGTATCGATCAGTGTGCGTCAGATTGCTATTTTGTGTAAAACTGACATAGTGAGATAGTGGCTGATTAATGTAGGTTGACTCTTACAAAGAAGACGACAGCCACCAGCCACTATTAATACTTCTATATACTTAAGTAAATAGCGCCGTAACCGGTTTCGCACTGGCAAGTTCGTCATCAGACGGCTGTTCACATTATTTGCAAGATACACTTTACATAATCGTCATTTTTACTATTTTTATTCTTCCACTGTGGCGAAATATTCTTGGTGTGTTGGTGCCCTACGGTAGAAAAACAGTGTTAGAATTGCGCTATGTGCAAATAACTAACCTCCAAACGATGAAATACAGAGTAAATAAATATGTGAGGTTAAGTGGTTATGGTAATTACATCGAAAATTCCGCGCGATTTTGTTGATAAGTTGCAGGATTGTATTTTCCAAATATTCCAGTATATATGCAACACTTTATATTTTGTGCCTGACCATACTGTACAAAGAACCACACACACACACACACACACACACACCAAAATGAATTTGCCACATGTGAAGTTATTACAAAGATTGCAGATTTACAAATGAAACAGTGTCAGAGACGTTCTCTCTCAGAGATATTACAATATACAGGTTGCTTCGATTTCACAGTATGACTGTTTTTAAAGAGTAGACATAACACAATGAAAATTAAAACACAAAGATAAACCTTACATTATGAGCATATGATATTACAGATGAAGTTGTCAGATGTAGTAACCAGCTTGTGTGAATGCAACTTATATGGTATTATGTAAATACTGTGCTATATACAGGGAGCAACATAGAGGTGAGATAAAATAGGTAATATGACAGTAACAATTATATTAATATCATATGGCAAACGGAAATTTTGAATCAAGTATAGTTGCAATAATGTGTGACTAAGCAGGTAGCTATATTTTGGTGTAAAACAGTGCCAAAGAAGTTCTTGTATTATAATATATACATTGCTTTAATTTGACAGTGATTTTTCCCCCAAAGTATCAAGGTAGCATTAGAACTATTTATATTACAAAGAATAAACGTTTCATTGTGAGCATACCATATTCAGTGAACATTAATTATAAATAAATTGGGAAAATATGGTGGCCAGTTGTATGAATATCACTTATATGGTGTTGTGTAAATACAATGCCATAAACAGGCAACAGCATATACATGAAATACACGAATAATGTGACAGTAGGAATTACATTTATGTAGTATGGCACACCACTTTTGTTTGTAAATCAATTTTACAGTTGCAGTAATGTGTGACTGAGCAGGCAGCCATAATATGCTGTAATAATACTTCGTTTGGATTATTGATTGCATGTTGTTCTTAAAAGGAGTAGTGTTTATGTATGTTTTAAACTGGGTAATAGGTGAGTGAAATTTTGTAGAAAGGTTGCATTGGCTAGCTCTGTCTGTTCATTGAAAATATGTTGTGGTGATTTGCTTTTAAAGGGTATATATTTGTATCTCTTCAAGCAGATTGAGAAAGGTAGGCTCCTGAAGTTCGTCAGATCGCTGTACACTAAATGATCAAGCTGGTTTCCTGCCTTCCGCTCAGCTAAAACCACCAAGACCGGAAGCTCTTCATCCTTCTCCATCTCGATGGTAAATTCGGTGTCGGAATGAACACCGTTCATGTGGTACAGGAACTGCTCTAGGGCAGTTTTGTGGTGCGGATATATCAAGAAAATATCATCAAGGTATCTTAGGAACCAGGTTTGAGAGCCTGCTCCTCAAAATACTCCATGAAGAAATTTGCTAGTGCTGCAGACAATAGTGATCCCACTACTGTGACATTCGTCAGTTCACAATACTCGTGAAAATGTAACGAATACGTTGTAATTAGAACATACCGGAACAACTTGACGATTCCAGGTGTAAATTGTTGGACCAACAGATAGAGGGTCTCGAAGAGACGGTAATAGCCGCAGAACGCAGAGGGTGGCTACCTCTTTCATGATGTCGCACGAGAGTGAGAACTTTAGCCCTGTCACCTCGACTGAGATACAGCGATCATCAAGCAATAAGACCTGTACATCTCTTGGCACGCTCGGTTCCTCACAGGAAGATGGCCTTCCAATTCGTCTTTGAGACTTGCTTGACCAGAAGTGAAGCCGTGTAATTACTGTGTGATACGACCGTGTGTAGTTGCCGCACTCTTCCAGCAACTCAGAATGAAGTGTGGCAACGTTGTTTCCCTTCACATGCAGGAAAAGTCTTAACGATTGATCCTCTCGAGTCTAGATTAACAATGGGCGGCCCCATATTAATTTGCCTATGCTAGTGCTTTGGTACGGTATTATGGCATGGGGATTCAATGAGCACAAGCTCTGTACACATGTTAGTGCAAAAACCGAAAAAAAACATTATCTAACTTAATTCTTTCGATGAGTTAATGAATGTGTGTTAATTTCACCTCGAATAACTTGCAGACATTTCCTACATAAGGGATAATACAAAGCCTCGAAAAGAACTGTAACGACAAGAGAGTAAACATGTACAACCACATCTATAGTTTACCTCTATATTTCATCAACGGTGTTACGGTGTTTAACAAAGAGTACATCGTTTTCCGTCTCCAGCTGTTAGTCTCTCCACCAGTATCATCCCACCTTCTATTTTTTATATCTTCAGCTGACGTTTGCAGGCACCCGGCAACCCAGTTTCTTACATTTTCCTTCTTTCTCTACATCTAAAATAGTTTTCTTTTCTGCTGTTCTCTTCAGCACCCAGTTAACTGCTCCTGGACGTCACAGTATGCGTCGCACTAAACCACTGTCCTTTTTTGGTTGGTTGGCTTTTGGAGAAGGGGATCAAACAGCGAGGTCATCGGCCCTATCTGATTAGGCAAGGAAGTGGGCCGTGACCTTTCAAAGGAACCCTCCCGGCATTTTTCTGAAGCGATTTATTGAAACCACGGAAAACCTAAATCATGAAGGCCGGACTGCGAGTATGAACCATCGTCCTCCCGAATGCGAGTCCAGTGTGCTAACAACTGCGCCACTTCGCCAAGTGTCCTTTTTTGTGGTAAGAGCCATCCAAATGTTCTTTCTTCACCTATCGTTTCTAGTACTTCATTTCCTGCTTCACCTGTGCTCTTGCTTTGCCTTATACTTTTATTTTTGAACATTTTTCAACTCTATTTCATGTGAAATACTTCAAGCTTCATCTCCTCCCTTATACTTGCAGTTCGTCCTTTTCCTCTTACTTTCGCGAAAGGTGCACCACGTAAGGGACACCCGGCATACCTACGTGTGAGAGTGAGCGCGTCCGCTTTAACGCTATGGTTACCTGACGAGGTTTGGTTTCGACGAATTATTTTTTCTTTTTTTTTTTGCGGTCATATAATACAAGAATGCCGAATAATGGTGTAGACGCTCATAATTAAAATCTAAAAATACGTTACAATGAATTATCTCCAGTTGTCCATCTATTTACCTTACAGTAGGTCACCGTGATTTCCGATTCCGAACAAGACTTTCGAATACCTTATCTGCCCGCAGTGCATACTTTACACTCCAGCCCACCCGCCTCCATTCCTCGCCTGGATCTCGGCCCTGGATGCCACCCTCCGCAGCACCGATTCCAGCGTGACAAGTGACAATCGGCGGAACAAGGCGGCGGAGAGCTTTTATTAAATTCCACGCCAGTCCGTCGACCGGCGGGTAATTGCAGATTACGGTTCTCCGGAATTCCCATCTCGGAGAGGGCGACAGTCTGGGCCACGTCACGGCCTACGGCACCGTTCCTTACTTCCGGAGTCGGACTAATAATGCGACTGGCGACGATCCCAAAGAGGTACTTCGGCCCCCAATCACAGCGCTCTCTCCCCTTCCAGTCCCTCCTCAGGCATCTGAGCTCTTAACTTTCATTGCTATTGGACGTTACTTGATTTTTATGGTGCAACGAAAATCGAAAGTTTGTCGTACAAGCAAATTTCGTTTATCTTGAATTGACCTGCAAATGCAGTCAATGCACAAACGAACATGTAATTTTGCTGCCAAAGTTCTCTCTTCATTCCCTGCTCGTACAGCTACACTATTACCTTCTTTCTTTTCAATAATACACTCCTGGAAATGGAAAAAGAGCACATTGACACCGGTGTGTCAGACCCACCATACTTGCTCCGGACACTGCGACAGGGCTGTACAAGCAATGATCACACGCACGGCACAGCGGACACACCAGGAACCGCGGTGTGGGCCGTCGAATGGCGCAAGCTGCGCAGCATTTGTGCACCGCCGCCGTCAGTGTCAGCCAGTTTGCCGTGGCATACGGAGCTCCATCGCAGTCTTTAACACTGGTAGCATGCCGCGACAGCGTGGACGTGAACCGTATGTGCAGTTGACGGACTTTGAGCGAGGGCGTATAGTGGGCATGCGGGAGGCCGGGTGGACGTACCGCCGAATTACTCAACACGTGGGGCGTGAGGTCTCCACATGTTGTCGCCAGTGGTCGGCGGAAGGTGCTCGTGCTCGTCGACCTGGGACCGGACCGCAGCGACGCACGGATGCACGCCAAGACCGTAGGATCCTACGCAGTGCCGTAGGGGACCGCACCGCCACTTCCCAGCAAATTAGGGACACTGTTGCTCCTGGGGTATCGGCGAGGACCATTCGCAACCGTCTCCATGAAGCTGGGCTACGGTCCCGCACACCGTTAGGCCGTCTTCCGCTCACGCCCCAGTATCGTGCAGCCCGCCTCCAGTGGTGTCGCGACAGGCGTGAATGGAGGGACGAATGGAGACGTGTCGTCTTCAGCGATGAGAGTCGCTTCTGCCTTAGTGCCAATGATGGTCGTATGCGTGTTTGGCGCCGTGCAGGTGAGTGCCACAATCAGGACTGCATACGACCGAGGCACACAGGGCCAACACCCGGCATCATGGTGTGGGGAGCGATCTCCTACACTGGCCGTACACCACTGTTGATCGTCGAGGGGACACTGAATAGTGCACGGTACATCCAAACCGTCATCGAACCCATCGTTCTACCATTCCTAGACCGGCAAGGGAACTTTCTGTTCCAACAGGACAATGCACGTCCGCATGTATCCCGTGCCACCCAACGTGCTCTAGAAGGTGTAAGTCAACTACCCTGGCCAGCAAGATCTCCGGATCTGTCCCCCATTGAGCATGTTTGGGACTGGATGAAGCGTCGTCTCACGCGGTCTGCACGTCCAGCACGAACGCTGGTCCAACTGAGGCGCCAGGTGGAAATGGCATGGCAAGCCGTTCCACAGGACTACATCCAGCATCTCTACAATCGTCTCCATGGGAGAATAGCAGCCTGCATTGCTGCGAAAGGTGGATATACACTGTACTAGTGCCGACATTGTGCATGCTCTTTTGCCTGTGTCTATGTGCCTGTGGTTCTGTCAGTGTGATCATGTGATGTATCTGACCCCAGGAATGTGTCAATAAAGTTTCCCCTTCCTGGGCAATGAATTCACGGTGTTCTTATTTCAATTTCCAGGAGTTTATGTAGGACGTTCAACTAGTAATGCTACGCATTTCCTTTCTGGCACAGTTTCAGCTGAAAAAAAATGGGGAATTTGTTGTGGGGCAACCTGCAATATTCCCGTTTCATCCATTACAGTTTCATGAAGTTCCGACAGGTGCAGGAGTTATACAGCAATGCTATACGTAGCCTTCAATATGGCGCCTGTACTCGACGTGCGTTCCAGCACAGAGCTGTCACTGTGTTTCTTTTGGCGAAAAATCAGAACATCTCAGTTATTCACAGGCGCTTGCGAGATGTCTTCGGTGAACTGGCAGTGGAGAAAAGCACGGCGAGTCATTGGGCGAGGCGGCCGTCCGATCTCCCACGTGTCGGCCAGCCGCACACACTGTGAAACGTCCCGTGTAGGAACGTGTGGATACTCTCATTAGAGGTGATCGATGAATCACAATCAGACACTTCGCTGCACAACTGGAAATCTCACTTGGCAATTCTGTTACACTCGTCCACCAGTTGATGTGCTTAAAGATTTGTACCCACCGAGTTTATAGCCATAAGACCATAACAACAACGAGTTTGGTCTAAGAAATGATATGCTCTGCGGGAAACAGTGCATGATGATTTTGAGGTTACTGATGCAACAAGACACTGGTTTCGACATCGACCAGTACAGTGGTAGCATGCGGGCATACTGGCTCTCCCAGAACGATGGCGTAAGGCCTTCGCATTGAACAGAGATTATGGTGAAAAGCAGCGTTTTGTAGCCAAAAGGGGGGAAATAATATGGAGCACTGTAATCCTGAATAAAACCAGCCTAATTTCAGAAAAAAATGTGTTCCATTACTTATTGAACGCCCCTTGTATATGCCTAGCGCAGCGGGACACACAGAAGGATATATAAACACCGTTGGGTGACACAGACTTGCTACTTACATAAATATTCGCGTTACCAATTATGTGCAAAGAACACTTAGAGGCTTACCATGGAAAATATCTTTAATCTAGCTACCAACAGGAAATGTAGTAATAGATATTGGTATAGAGAATCAGGAGTTTCAGAAAAGTTTCTTTGAGGTGCATTTTGCCTTCTGTATAGTTGAGGCGTTAACTGAAACGGTATTCCGGAGGCCCTACCCGTAACCGAGTAAATTAAAAAGAGAATGAAAAACTGTTGGCAGAATCACAGAATCTGACACACGAGACTACAGATAAGTGTGAGTAGTAACCTGTCGTTAGTAGCATTACAACTGAAAAAATGTCTGAGAAGCCGTACTACAGCGCAGCATAAGGGGGGGGGGGGGGGGGGGGTTGGGTAGGGAGGACGAATTACTGACCTTCGGAAAATAGAAAATGAATAGACTCGGTGCAGTTTAGACTTCTTTATGACCAGATGCTGAATATTAATGGGACTGATCAGGTAAGAAATGTGGAGCAGGATGTGAATAGAAATGAAGGTTTCGCATCATTTGTCTGAGGGCCTCTTATGGAGTGGGTCCGGCCGCCTTGCTGTAGGTAGTATTATATTCGATGCCTTATTGGGCGACCTGCTGGCCGGATGGGGATGAAATTTTGATAAAGACAACACCCAGTCCCTGAGCGGAGAAAAATCCCCGATCCCGCCGGGAATCGAACCCGGGCCCCTTAGGATGGCAGTCCGTCACGCTGACCATTCGTCTATCTTTATATAGATATGTTAATTACATCCGGAGATATTGTAACCTAAAGTTGACGCTTGAGTACCACTCCTCCGCTGTTCGATCGTGTGTATCGGAGAGCGAATTACGAATATATATATATATATATATATATATGAGTCACCTAACATCACCGCTGGATATATTTCGTAAACCACATCAAATACTGACGAATCGATTCCAGAGACCGAACGTGAGGAGAGGGACTAGTGTAATTGGTTAATACAAACCATTTAAAAATGCACGGAATTATGTTTTTTAACACAAACCTACGTTTTTCTTAAATTGGAACCACGTTAGTATTGTTAGCACATCTGAACATAAACAAATACGTAAGCAGTGCCGTTTGTTGGTGGCCATCATGTACCGTGTGTACCGTGATATGCGTACAACCCCAGAGGATATGAAACAACGTATTGTGGCAGCTTGCGGCGACGTTACACCAGATGTACTGCGGCTTGTGCGACATTCATTACGCCAGAGAGTGCAACTGTGTGCAGCAAATGATGGCCACCACATTGAACATCTATTGGCCTGAAATGTCGGGACACACTCTATGCCACTCCGTAATTGAAAACGGAAACCACGTGTTGTACGCGTACCTCACCCCTCATGGTATGTACATGTGCGTCAGTGAAAAAGACCAATAAAAAGGTGTTAGCATGTGGACGTACTGTGCTGTTCCAGTCTCTTCTGTACCTAAGGTCCATCACCGTTCCCTTTGGATAACTTCGTAATTCGGTGCTCTCTGATACACACGATCGAACAGCGGAGGAGTGGTACTCAAGCGTCAACTTTAGGTTACAATATCTCCGGATGTAATTAAAATTTTACAGTGCAACAAACGGCACTGATTACGTATTTGTTTATGTGTTCAGATGTGCTAACAAAACTAACGTGGTTCCATTTAAAAAAACGTAGGTTTGTGTTAAAAAACATACTTCCGTGCATTTCTGTATGGTTTGTATTCAACTATTACTCTAGCCCCTTTCCTCACGTTGGGTCTATGGAATCGGTTCGTCAGTATCTGATGTGGTTTACGGAATATATCCAGCGGTAACGTTAGGTGACTCACCGTGTATATATACAGGGTGTCCCAGCTATCTTGTCCACCCAAAATATCTGTGGAACAATAACAGCTATAGGAAAACGACATTCACCGGTATCAATGTAGGGCTGGGGCCCATGAATGTACATATTTGGAAACATTCTAAAACTAAAGCATATGTGTTTTTTAACACAGACTTATGTTTTTTTTTAAATGGACTGCTATATTTTCCTTCAGCAATCCATAGCATGACAAAGCACATACACAATGGCGTTGATTGCATCGCAATATTCCCATTACATCCCGAGATATTGAGATGGGAAGTTGGCGCTTGAAACACCCGACATGCGCTGCTAGCGCACGTCCTGAGGCTCAGGCGTGAACCCCATGCTGCCCGTAATGGCGATGTGATTGACATGTGTAATCACACCTCCATACTTATCAAGAGGTCCGAAACGAATAATTCGGTCTGCTGCCATCAACTCTCATAAGCACATAATGGTTTCCCTCTTGCACGTTTTACGTATCTACGTACACAATATGAACCAGTACCGATTGGTGTACACCCGTCAGGTTGTCTTATTTATCCTGCACACCCAAAATAAGGTTTATCTAATGCGTTAAATGACCCATTGTGCCTGTCGCGTAGGGCCTGGCTCCACCTAGTCAAGTGTCCAACGTAGTTCCCACTTCTGCCACAGTTGCCACTTCGCCTTGTTTATGATTTGCGACCCATGCAAACTCCTGTACTCCACCACCCTCCGAGCGTCCCATTTGTTGATGCTTTGGCGTGCAGTACACCTCTTGCCAGTGTAGTCGTGCATCAGAGTAATCTAGTGACGGCTCGGAAGTAGTACACATTGTGATTAAACGTTGTGTTGTGGAACGTATACTGTACAGTATAATGTACACACAAGAAGATATGCTAGAAATGCAGCTGATCTATGGAGAATGTACGTTGACGGGAAATACGTTATGAGATTGCTTGTTTGTTGATAGTACTGTTAGCGAACTTTATGATTATTAAGTTAATATGTCTGTTTTCTACCCTACTCTGTAGGTGGGCGAAATGCTGTTCAGGCAGAACGACTGTACAGAAGGCGATTCCCTGACAAGCCATCGCCTTCTCGCCGGATGTTTGGTCGTCTCACATCTCGTCTACGTGAAACGGGAAGCTTAAATCCAAGACCTCGACATTGTCCTAGAACACGCACAGATGAACGTGCTGAAGTTGCTGTGCTCGCTACCATAGCTGTGAATCCTCACATCAGCACACGTCAAATTGAACGTGAAGTTGATGTGTCGAAATCAAGTGGACAGAGTATTCTTAAACGTCATAAATTTCATCCTTACCATATTCATTTACACCAGGATCTTCATGGAAATGACCTCCGCAATAGGGTATCATTTTGTCGGTGGGCTCAGCAAAAGCTTCTGACTAATCCAAATTTTTTTGCAGATGTTCTCTTTACCGACGAGGCATCATTCTCCAACAAAGGAATTGTCAATATGAGGAATAAGCATAATTGGTCTTCAGACAATCCAAAATGGCTCCGTCAGGTAGAGCATCAACGTCCGTGGAAAGTTAATGTTTGGTGTGGGATTATTGGAGATACCATTATCGGACCTTTCTTTATAAATGGCATCCAGAATGGCAGACAATACTCCAGATTTATCCGACTCAATCTTCCTGTTCTCTTGGACACCGTACCTCTGAACCGGAGGATGGTCATGTGGTATTAGCATGACGGATGCCCTGCACATAACGCCTTACGAGCATGACGACTTCTGAACCGTAAGTTCTCTGGTAGGTGGATTGGACGAGGTTGCCCAATTAGGTGGCCTGCCCGATCTCCGGACCTTACACCGCTGGATAATTTTCTTTGGGGAGCAGTGAAGGATGCTGTTTACCAACATGAACAAACAACATCAGAGGACATGAAGCAACGCATTATTGATGCTTGTACAGCCATCAAAGAGGAAACAGTAGCACGAAGTAGGGCATCCTTCATCCGCTGAGTGACCCTATGTATGCAAGCCAATGGGCATCACTTTGAGCATGAGATGTGAACGCTATGTTTAGTATGTAGTGCTGGTATCACAGTGGAAGATTCTACAAAGGGCCATTTTACCCAGTGATGTTAAGAAACATTTGTTTGCAACAATTTGTCATTTAACGCATTAGATAATCATAACATTGATAATTATGTGATAATAAAACTACTTGGTTAAACATGTTTACATTCATCTTCTATGTCCTACCTGAACTTCCCAAGTCAAAACATTTTTACCTAAACAACGGTAAAACTTTAAGTCCACATGCTCGTTTCACTAAAACCATCAACATGAATTTTACTATTACGAGTGAATGATTAACTGTCACTTGCGCTAGATCTACAGTAAAGTAAAGTTTTAACGTGGAACGGAATATACTTTTTAGTAACGGATTAACGATAAGCGAAGTTAACTTTGTAACTAACGTTGCGGTACACACATATCTTACAGAACCGCATCACCCCTAGCCTATGGGATAAATACCTGCTGGGATGTACGACTTTAATGCAGGATGGCAGCAGACCGTATTATTTGTTTCGGACCTCTTGATAAGTACGAAAGTGTGATTACGCATGTCAATCACATCGCGATTACGGGCAGCATGGCGTTCACGCCTGAGCCTCAGGACGTGCGCTAGCAGCGCATGTCGGGTGTTTCAAGCGCCAACTTCCCATCTCAATATCTCGGGATGTAATGGGAATATTGCGATGCAATCAACGCCATTGTGTATGTGCTTCGTCATTCTATGGATTGCTGAAAAAAATATAGGAGGTTCATTTAAAAAACATAAGTTTGTTCTAAAAAACACATATGCTTTCGTTTGAGAATGTTTCCAAATATGTACATTCATGGGCCCCAGCCCTACACTGATACCGGTGAAAGTCGTTTTCGAATAGCTGTTATTGTTCCAGAGATATTTTGGGTCGACAAGATAGCTGGGACACCCCGTATAATGACAGTGTCAGATCTCTTATTTAAACATTTCATTAATTTTTGTAAATTACTGGGTGGAACATAAGGTTAATTTAGCCTTGTTCCAGGTTCTCAACAAGGCACTGTGCAAAATCTTGGTGGCCCCATAATGATGTGGGCTGTGTTAAATGGAATGGACTTGGTCCGCTGGTCCAACTGAACCGATCGTTAACTGGAAATTGTTACGTTCAGCTACTTGGATACCACATGCAACCATTCATACACTTCGTATTTCCAAATATATCACTGGGCCATGTTTATTGATGACTGGTTTGAAGAACATTCTGGACAATTCGAGCGAATGATATGATCACCCAGACTACCTGACATGAATCCCATTGGACATTCACTGAACTTATCTAAGAATACAGTTCGTGCACAAAATCCTACACCACAACACTTTAGCAGTTATAGACGACTAGAGAGGCAGCATGGCTCAGTGTGTCATCAGGGGACTTCCAACGACTTGTTGAGTCCATGACATGTCGAGTTGCTGGCTAAAAGGAGATCCGACACGATGTATGGAGGTATCCCATGACTTACGTCACCTCAGTCTATTTGCTCGATGTATTACAACCTATACCTTCCCTTACAACTTTCCCCTCAACGGTTGGTCCAGTACCATGGAAGGCATTCTTGATAAAACATTTGTTCTATCTCTATATACCTTTTTCAGTGTTTTCCAACTATTCCCTTCCTCCTTTTATGAACCATTAAGGGTGTACACGTTACATGGAAATACAACAACAGTGACCGTTGTTTACCAATAAAATAATAAAGCACTCTATCTTCAGGCCACGAGTGGCCTACCGGGACCATCCGACCGCCGTGTCATCCTCAGTGGAGGTTGCGGATAGGAGGGGCGTGGGGTCAGCCCACCGCTCTCCAGGTCGTTATGATGGTATTCTTGACCGAAGCCGCTACTATTCGGTCGAGTAGCTCCTCAATTGGCATCACGAGGCTGAGTGCACCCGAGAAACGTCAACAACGCATGGCGGCCTGGATGGTCACCCATCCAAGTGCCAACGACGCCCGACAGCGCTTAACTTCGGTGATCTCGCGGGAACCGGTGTATCCACTGCGGCAAGGCCGTTGCCATCAATAAAATAATGCCGATGTTAATTTAGAAACTGGATTAAAGTACAAATGATGATCAGAGAATAAGTTCCCTGCTGCGTAAATAACAAAAACAAAAAAAGAAAACAGCAAACCACACTTTGCAAAAGATTAGTGAACATCTGTGAGAGAGCCAAGTTGTGGTTATGTTAATTTTTTGCAAGAAAATATTTTTTAAAAAGAAAATGTAGTCACGAGCATTTTCTTGCCCCGAAATCATGTTCGAAGATAATGATTTTCTAGCTCGCCAACTAACTTCACAAAAACAGTCTTTTTTCGCAGTTGCGAGCTATATGATATAGACCTATATCATATAACTGTTGTAGAATTATGGAACATGTTTTATGCTCAAGAATTATGACGTTTTTGGAAAACGAACATTTCCTCTATAAAAATCATTCTCATAGTAATGTACATGTGCGTCCGTGAAAAAGACCAATAAAATGGTATTATCATGTGGACGTAATGTGCTGTTCCAGTCTCTTCTGAACCTAAGTTCCATCACCGTTCCCTTTGGATCCCTACGTAATTCGGTGCTCTCCGATACACACGATCAAACAGCGGAGGAGTGTTACTCAAGCGTCAACTTGAGGTTACAATGTTATGTGACTTACCATATATATATATATATATATATATATATATATATATATATATATATATCAACGGGGACGGATGAAAATGTATGCCTCGACCTTTTTTTAATGTAAAAATAAGAAAAATCTCTTCATAGGGATTAGATCCTACGACCCTTTTTTTAATTTCAAAAGAAAACAAATACTCCAATTATACAGTAAACAAAAATTACTCTCCTTCGTCTTGATGGCGAAGAAGCAATCTTTTGGAAAAAAACGTTTCTCAAAGCCAAAATCAAATTTCATTTATATATATATATATATATATATATATATATATTAGTTTATATATAATAACTAAAATAAAATAAACTATATATATATATATATATAAAGTCTTCATGCGACTTGTAGTTAAAGGCCAGTCCTCACAGGAGCGCCTGAAGTGTCTCCGCCTACATCAGGCCAGCTCGTCCAAACGTGTCTTCTCATTGCGTAGGCGTGGGTTCTGGGTACCAGATCTATTCAGTTCGGTTCGGTTAACAAAGTTTCGAGCTTCTCAGGGCTTGAACGTTCCAGCTACGTGGTGGGTCATCGAAGGTGCACCGTAAGAAATTGGAAAAATACTGCTTATAGCGTGGGTTGCGTATCAGGACGCAGTGTCGTTCATTGAGATAAGTCCAATATCCTAGCGTAGACTTGTCGCCAGACGGAAAAAGATAGCGGATCGTGTGGCCACAGATCCAATTCACAGAGTGAGTTTTGGCGGAGAGGTAGAAAGTCTTATCGGGGTACAAAAGCATGTGCACGTCGTTCTGAGCTGGTGTCTGTCGAGTAAGAAACGCTAAAATTCACCGCGCATATGTTCCGACATCGAACGCTGTGTCACAGTGGAATCGGTGGACATCAGTGCCATGCACTACACAGTGGGTGCAGAGGGATGAATCGGCGAGATTGATGCGGTGTAGATGATCTCGGTTAACTTGTTTGCCATTCAAGGTGATGTACCACGTTGATTGGACGTCTGATTCGAGAAAACGCGCATGGATCGCCTTCCATATGTGTTGCCACACATACTGTAGATACTTAAGTTCGATGGGGTTGGACGGGCGGCACTGTTGTAACAATTCGGAGACTGTTTTCGTGAGGTACAAACAAGTAAGCGGTAAGGGCCGGTAGACATAACTGAACTCCAGGAAAATTCGTTGGATGTAATAAAAGGGGGTGGGAATGGTTGATATCAATACTGGGGTGGGCAAGAAGGCCGGCGCAAAGTTGTGAAGCAGGAGGCTAGTAAGGCTCTGCGGGACACGATGCCATAGTTGGGAGCTGACGTAAAGTGCCTTGACACAAGTCGGCACGTAGATGAGTCCCACCCCGCCACGATCTCGTGGCAACGCAAGGGATTCATATTGCGCCTTGAATAACATCCCAGAGTTGACGAAGGAGACGAAAGCCACCGACAGTCGTCGGGCCAGGAGATTTGGGACTGGTAGTACTTGAGCCACGTGTGGTATACGGGAAGCATGATACATGTTCACGTATTGCGTGCGTTGGATAACGTGGAGAGCTCGTAGCCGGTGATCTGCGAGATTTGCTCTGATTGTCTGTAGCAAGCGTCTACCATTGATAGTCGCTGAGCGGCGCAAATCTGCTGCGAAATCAAGTCCAAGACATCGTATTGTGGCGGCGACACTAAGCGGGGCAACGCAGCTCTCCGGCAAGCCCTCACCAATGAGCGGGACCTTGGATTTTGACACGTTGAGGCAGCTACCTGACGCTTCGGCGTAAGTCGCCAGCCATGTCAGTGCTGCTCGTACTTCATCTTCACTGCGCAGATATAATACTATGTCGTCTACGTAGGCTGTACAACAAAAACGGTGGCCGTGCACAGCCATACCTTCCAAACGTTGGCGCATGCCCTGGAGCATGGGTTCCAAGGCGAAAGCATACAAAATCGTGGAAAGAGGGCAGCCTTGTCGTACAGATCGTGCGAAGACCAGGGGCGGTGAGAGGCGACCATTGCACATGATTTTAGAGGTTGCACTACTCAACAGGCGCATAACCACTGTGACAATGCCGCCAGGAAATACAATATGCTAAAGAAGTGTCCGTAAATAGTAGTGGTAAACACTGTCGAAAGCCTGGCTAAAGTCCAGTGAAGCTAAGGCTCCAGGGAGACGTTGATAATGCGCCAATGCTATCATGTGTCTGTAACGGCAAAGGGCCGTACGGATATTGTGGTCGCCTCATAGGGAAGTCTGGTCGCAGGATGTGACGTAACGTGTGACCTTGATTCGCGATGCCAACAGCCGTGTGAATATTTTCATGTCCCTGTTGAGCAAAGTAATTGGTCGATAGTCCTGGACCCTCTATAACCCGTGCGGTTTACGTACGGGGATAATAATGCTATCTAGAAAGGCGCTCGGGACCACTGTCATTGGTAACACCAGCTCTTGTGCAATTGCCGTCCACGTGGAAGCCAACAAATAGTGAAAACTTCTACGAAATTCGATGGGTTTACCGTCAGGTCCAGGAGATCTGATATCGGTACCCGCCTTGATAGCATCTACCACTTCATCTGCGGTTACGACGTCTTGCAGGTCATGCACTGCATCCTCCTGAGAGTGTTCGTAGTAGGCTGAGCGACTTCTGTGATCAGTGCTGCAGAATGCGGTAGGGTTGCGTATAGCCCGACAAAATGAGCATGGAGAGAACGACCGATGCTTTGTTGGGTGTCGTGCCGGCGCTCTTCCACATCAGTGAGTACTTGGATCAGAGCCCGCCGTCGTCGTTGTCGTTCCTGATGGAGGTGGTACTCCGACGGGCGTTCTTGAGGGTTACGATTAGAAGCACGAGAACGGACTACAGTTCCTTCCAAGTAACGCCGCATGATCAAGGAGATCTGCGCCTTCGTGCGACGGACCATCGACTGCCGGGCTGGCGAGAAAGGCATCGTCACACAGTCACGTAGTATGGTGTAGTAGAAGTGCAGGGTATTAGTTTGCCACGCCTTAAATTCCTTCCCATAACTCATCAGTCTTCCCGAGGGTCGGCTTTGCACAGGAGAGCCACCATGATAAAGTGGAGTCATAGGCTTCTCGACGATGGCTGCAGCGTGCCCACGCTTCTTCGACCATACGGCGACAGTCTGAGGAGGTCAGGTAGGCGACATTGAGTTTCCACAGACCACGACTATGCCACTCTCGCTGTCGGGCGAGAGTGACGTCACAGAGGTACGCATCATGGTCTGAAAAGGCCAAAGGCCAGACTTTCGCATGAAGTGTGCCATCAGCAAGGGAGCGAGTAACGTAGATGCGATCTATGCGGCTTGACGAGTGAGAGGTGTAGAATGTATAGCCCGGTTCAATTCCGTGGAGCTTCTTCCAAGTGTCAACAAGTCGTCGACGGTCGATGACCACTGAGAGAGATGCACAAGGTGAATGTCGCGGGAGTTGGTCTGCGGGCTCTTTTGTCGAGTTAAAATCCCCACCGAGTACCAAATCGTCCTGCGGACCTGTGAAGAGGGGTGCGACGCTTTCGGCAAAAAAAGTTTGTCGGTCATGACGGCGGCTAGTTCCGGACGGAGCGTAGATATTAATAATACGCACGCCGAACAGTGTGAGGGCCATACCTCGCGCAGTGGGGAGGTAGATGACGTCCTCTGCAGGGAGTCCGTCGCGTAGCAGGATGGCGACGCCGCTACCGGTGTCGGATGCGGGGGAAACATGTGCGTTGTATCCGGTGGGAACTAGGAAGTCTGCCACAAACACCTCTTGTAAGATTGCCATATCAACACCCGCAGGGTAAATAGTGTCTCGGAACATGGCAAGTCTGTGGGGGGGCACGAATGGTGGCAAGATTAATCGTGGCGATACGATATTGCTGTGTACGGCCATCCTCAGTAGTTGCCGAACGTGCGGTAGAAGTAGACGGCAGGTGGAGACCAGCCGGTGGTGCCGCAGTGTGTTAATTACTAGCAGGTCGCCCGCCCCAGTGTCGCCGTGGTGGACTCCTGTGCAGACACGCTGGCAGTCTGTTCCACTTCCTCATCAACGTCATCGGCTCAGGAAGCTAACGACGTGGACATGTGACGGTCACGTACTTCCGGAACGGGTGTTGTGAATTTCGCATCATGAGTGGTTGGGGGACCTGCCGTCATCATTCGTTGACAACGGGGAGGACACGTCCCAGGCTGGGAGAGGAGGCTTCACAGGAGGAGCGCCTGTTGCTGCCACATCGCGTGACTGGACGCGACGTGGGAGATCACCGTCAGACATCAGGTCGACATATCGCGGGGCCGTCTGAGAAAGGGCGTCATCGGAAGGCGTTCGTCGCGGTTTCCTGTGTTTGCGAGGCGACCGCTGTTTTCTGACGTGGCCTTCTGAATCGGAATGTGGTCGTCCGTCGTCTGACGCCGAGCCTGTCTGGACAAAGGCAGACGTCGGCACGACACCGAGGTCGACGTCCATGGTTTCAACAAGAACATCGGTTTCGGTCTGCCACCCGGGCGGTCCTGAAGCGGGTACTGGAGGCGACGCCGCGCTTGTGTCGTCGGCGCGTTGTACTGCGGCGGGTAGCGTTGACGATGCTGTTGCCGCAGTCGGGAGTGGCACGACGGGGTCCTGTGCAACCTTGGCGTAGGTGATGGGTAAGGACGTGACCGTCGAAGGCTGGGTCTCGTCACGTAACGGCGTCTGTATTGAACGGCGGTGTAAGCATTCGGAACGTACATGTCCCTCCTGGCCACATCCTGCGCACGTTCGTGGCTGTCCATCGTATATGACGATGGCCGTCACACCGCCAATCAGCAGGTACGATGGGACATGTTTCGTCAGCTCAATTTTTATTTGCCGGACTCCATTTAGTACGGGGTAGGCGGTAGATGTGTAAGTAGGCTGTTTATGTTTTCTTATTGGCAACGTCACGTAGCGCTCTGTATGAAAAATCACTGGCTGTGCTGTGTGCAGTCTGTGCCTAATTTGCGTTGTTGTCTGCCATTGTAGTGTTGGGCAGCGGCAGCTGGATGTGAACAGCGCGTAGCGTTGCGCAGTTGGAAGTGAGCCGCCCGCAGTGGTGGATGTGGAGAGAGAAATGGCGGAGTTTTGATATTTGTAAGAATGGATGTTGTGAACTCATATATATTTTATGACTTTTGATGATATTAAGGTAAATATATTGTTTGTTCTCTATTAATATCTTTCATATGCTAACTATCCCTATCAGTAGTTAGTGCCTTCCATAGTTTGAATCTTTTATTTAGCTGGCAGTAGTGGCGCTTGCTGTATTGCAGTAGTTCGAGTAACCAAGATGTTTATGAGGTAAGCGATTTGTGAAACGCATAGGTTAATGTTAGTCAGGGCCATTTTTTTGTAGGGATTTTTGAAAGTCAGATTGCGTTGCGCTAAAAATATTGTGTGTCAGGTTAAGCACAGTCTTGTATAATTGTTCAAAGGGGACGTTTCATATAAAGATGTTTAGACATTATTTATTCTGTTCTGTTTTAATGCTCATGTGTAAAGTTGATGTTTCAAAAATTATTTTGATCTTTTATGTATGTACTCATGTCATAATTCCTGTAACCCTGATGTATATGTTATTTCGATTCTTTTGTAAAGCCTGTACTACAAATGTAATCTGTATTGTTATGTTTGTTAATGATGTATTTTGTACCTTTGTAATCTTATTCTTATGTTATAAAATTGTAATTGACACCAGCTCATCAAATTAAGTAACTTGTAAGCATTCATTTCACTGCACACATTTCTGTTGGTCATAGTAATGCACAGTACGTGAGAAGTTGGGACTGTTAGTGTTTGCACGTGTGTTACTAATTCAGTAAGGGAGTGGATAACAGCATTGCTGGTTCTAAGGACAATTCCAAAAACTTCGTGAGTGTACAAGTGGTGGTTTATGGACTTGCTATCTTCTCTGCAAGACTCTTCGGTGGTGATTGTGCACCTGCACAGTCGCAGCAGATGGCTGCTGGCCATATCTACAAGGACTACAGTGGGTCTACACCTTTGATGACCCACCAATATCATTATTTCTACAAGGACTGTAGTGGGTATGCATCTTTGGTGGCCCACCAATACCATACTCTCTACCAGGACTACAGCGGGTCTGCTCTGTGATGACCTACCTACCAATATTCTTCAAAACTTCGACTGACTCTGCTGTGGGTTTCCTCTGTTGTGGCCCATTACCTGTCTGCACGTCGAAAGTCAGCACTCTCTTTCCGTTGGAAAGGACAACACTATTTCTTCAAGACTTCATGGAAATTCACTACTTCCGTGTGCATTGTCTTTTACTGCTCAGACTTTGAGAATAGAAACGGCAGTTTTACTGTGATGAATGATCAGGACTGTCTTTATGGACTGTGAGAAAATTGTAGCTTCTGATCAACATTGTATCAATAAGTGTGTGCCTTTGATTTATTTGTTATTGTAATTATGAAAAATTTTATCAAATCATTATTGGCCACTGCCCAAAACAATTTGTAAATTTTTTTTGTGGGGAGCATGGGGGCTATGTAAGTAGGCTGTTTATGTTTCCTTATTGGCAACGTTACGTAGCGCTCTGTATGAAAATCACTGGCTGTGCTGTGTGCAGTCTGTGGCTAGTTTGCATTGTTGTCTGCCATTGTAGTGTTGGGCAGCGGCAGCTGGATGTGAACAGCGCGTAGCGTTGCGCAGTTGGAGGTGAGCCGCCAGCAGTGGTGGATGTGGAGAGAGAAATGGCGGAGTTTTGATATTTGTAAGAATGGATGTTATGAACTCATATATATATTATGACTTTTGATGATATTAAGGTAAATATATTGTTTGTTCTCTATTAATATCTTTCATTTGCTAACTATCCCTATCAGTAGTTAGTGCCTTCCATAGTTTGAATCCTTTATTTAGCTGGCAGTAGTGGCGCTTGCTGTATTGCAGTAGTTCGAGTAACCAAGATGTTTGTGAGGTAAGCGATTTGTGAAACGCATAGGTTAATGTTAGTCAGGGCCATTTTGTGTTGGGATTTTTGAAAGTCAGATTGCGTTGCGCTAAAAATATTGTGTGTCAGGTTAAGCACAGTCTTGTATAATTGTTCAAAGGGGACGTTTCAAATGTTTGCAACTTCTCCGCGACGTGACCCAAGTCGGTGCCACATGGTTGGAAGGCGGCAATGACCACCTGACCACCTGAGGCACCTCGAACGGGAGCTCAAACACCCGCAATGTCCGGAGACCGAATCCAGCATGGGCGACTGCTACAGCACCCTTATGTCGATCAGAGTGTTTAAATTTTAGTCCGGTGGCATGACGGTGAATTACGTCAGTGCAAATTTCCTCCGTCGACATCCTGATGTAGACAACACTTCCAGTAATGGAAAAGTGTATACCGATTACGTTCTGGGTGTTCAAACGTAGATCGTCTCGGATGAACTGTTCGACTTCGAAAGCTCTGGGTCGTGGATGTTCGGCCTGAAACGTTACTTTGATCGTTGCACGGCAGTGCGAGTGCGCCATGGAGTACGTCACTACTGGACTCGATAGACACGAACACCGCGACGCGGAAGTAAACACCACCGAGAGCGGAGCGTCGGACGGCGCGCGGAGCAGCTCCACACGCTAACACGGCTGTGAGCCGACTGTTGTAGAAGAAAGGATAGGATGTTGTAAAACATCACTCGCCATGACAACCCTGTGTTCACTAAAAATAATGTTAGTGAAGAGACAGATATGCATAGGAGAAACAACTGAGAAGGATTTTAGTACCTCTTATCTCAAATGAAGATATCTCCATACCCTCGCCGGCCGCGGTGGTCTAGCGGTTCTAGGCGCTCAGTCCGGAACCGCGCGACTGTTGCGGTCGCAGGTTCGAATCCTGCCTCGGGCATGGATGTGTGAGATGTCCTTAGATTAGTTAGGCTTACGTAGTTCTAGGGGACTGATGACCACAGATGTTAAGTCCCATAGTGCTCAGAGCCATTTGAACCATTCCATACCCTCGACAGTCGTTTTGGAAAGCATAAAATCACTCAGAACACCGACAACCCACCAAACATAAATAAGTATATAAATAAATAAATACATCAGGGGAGATAAGTCAAGCTGTGAGCTTACATTATTTCCAGCGTAACATGTCTGTTGAGAGTGTAAATACAGAAATAATGCTGAGGAATCATCCGAAATTGTGCTAAACCCATTCTCTGAAAATTATTTCGAGCAGTTAGTTCATGAGCCCACGCGAATAGTAAGCGGTTGTGAAAACACACTTGACCTCTTAGCAACAAATAATACTGAGTTAATAACGAGCATCAAAACCGATATAGCGATTAGTGAACACAGGATTGTCGTAGCGAGATTGAATATTATAATTCCCAAATCCTCGAAAAATAAGCAAAACATGTACCTATTCAAAAAAGGGGATGGAAATTCACTTGACGCCTTCCTGAGAGACAATCTCCACTCATTCCAAATTAATAACATAAGTGCAGACCAGATTTGGCTTAGATTCAAAGAAATAGTATCGGCAGCAACTGTGAGGTTTATAGCAAATAAACTAACAAACGACGGAGCTGATCCTCCTTGGTACACAAAACGGATTAGAACACTGTTGCAGAAACAACGAAACAAACATGCCAAATTTAAACAGACGCAAAATCCCCAAGATTGACTATCCTTTACAGAAGCTCGAAATTTACCGTGAAGTTCAATGCGAGACGGCTACAACAGTTTCCACAACGAAACTTTGTTTCGAAACCTGGCAGAAAATCGAAACAGATTCTGGTCGTACGTGAAGTATGTTAGCGGCAAGAAACAATCAATGCCTTCTCTGCGCCATAACAATGGAGATATTATCGAAGATAGTGCTGCCAAAGCAGAGTTACTAAACATAGTCTACCAAAATGCCTTCACAAAGGAAGACGAAGTAAATATTCCTGAATTCGAATCGAGAACAACTGCCAACTTGAGTAACGTAAAAGTAAATATCCTCGGAGTACTGAAGCAACTCAAATCACTTAATAAAAGCAAGTCTTCTCGTCCAAACTGTATACCAATTAGGTTCCTTTCGGAGTATGCTGATCCATTAGCTCCATACTTAACAGTCACATACAACCGTTCGCTCGACGAAAGATCCGTACCCAAAGACTGGAAAGTTGAACAGGTCACGCCAATATTCAAGAAAGATAGTAGGAGTAATCCTCTAAATTACAGGCCTATATCGTTAATGTCGATATGCAGCAGGATTTCAGAACATATATTGTGTTCGAACATTAAGAAATACCGCGAAGGAAACGGTCTATTGACGCATAGTCAACATGCGTTTAGAAAACATCGTTCCTGTGAAACATAACTAGCTCTTTATTCACATGAAGTGCTGAGTACTGTTGACAAGGGACTTCAGATAGATTCCGTATTTCTGGATTTCCGTAAAGCTTTTGACACCGTACCATACAAGCGGCTCGTAGTGAAATAAAGTGCTTATGGAATATCGTCTCAGTTATGTGACTGGATTTGCGATTACCTGTCAGAGAGGTCACAGTTCGTAGTAACCGACGGAAAGTCGTCGAGTAAAACAGAAGTGATTTCAGGCGTTCCGCAAGGTAGTGTTACATGCCCTTTGCTGTTCCTTAACTATATAAACGATTTGGGAGACAATCTGAGCAGCCGTCTTCGGTTGTTTGCAGATGACGCTGTCGCTTATCGACTAATAAAGTCATCAGAAGATCAAAACAAACTGCAAGACGATTTAGAAAAAATATCTGAATGGTGCGAAAAGTGTCAGTTGACCCTAAATAACGAAAAGTGTGAGGTCATCCACACGAGTGCTAAAAGGAAATCATTCAACTTCGGTTACACGATAAATCAGCCTAATATAAATTTCGTAAATTAAACGAAATACCTATGTACTACAATTACGAACACCTTAAATTGGAAATAACACATAGAAAATGTTAGGGGGAAGGCTAACAAAAGGCTGCGTTTTATTGGCAGGACACTTAGAAAATGTAACAGACCTACTAAGGAGACTGCCTAGACAACGCTTGTCCGTCCTCTGCTGCCCGGTGCGGGATCCTTACCAGATAGGACAGACGGAATACATCGAAAAAATTCAAAGAAAGGCAGCACGTTTTGTATTATCGCGAAATATGGGGCAGATTGTCACAGAAATGATACAGTATTTGGGCTGAAAATCATTAAAAGAAAGGTGTTTTTTGTGGCGGTGGAATCTTCTCATTAAATTCCAGTCAGCAACTTTCTCCTCCAAATGCGAAAACATTTTGTTGACACCGACCTACATAGGGCGGAACGATCACCACCTTACAATAAGGGAAATCAGAGCTCGTACGGAAAGATACAGATGTTCATTCTTTCCGCGCGCTATACGAGATTGGAATAATAGAGAATTGTGAAGGTGGTTCGATGAACCCTCTGGCAGCCACATAAATGTGATTTGCAGAGAATCCATGTAGATGTAGATGTAGATGAACCCTTCAACTTCGCAGTATTAAATACCAAAAACTTACATCAAAGAAAGTTTCATCAATTGTTAAAAGTTTTCTACAGGATCGTTCACTCTGAGGAAAAGCTTGGACAAGGATTATATTTCAGGATATTGAATCAAGATTTGTTAAGACTTTGTAGATCACTGTTGTGTTACGTAATCTCTGTCTGTTCACTTTGCAGAATAACAAAGTAAATGTATAATAGAAATTTCATTCCCATTTCCTTTTAAACTGGGCTGAGAAAATTTGCATGAGAAATACCACCAGTTGGAGGATCCAATCCGTAGACGCGATCCACTGACCAAAATAATGACTTGAAATCAACAAGGCCGCTGCATTGCAGAATGTTGGGTCGTCGAAAAGGAGATGACGTCACTGTATCAAACAGTTGACCGGTTTTCGCCAATAATGAACTGCTCTAATTGTAGTCACAGTAAAGGGTCGTCTTTCATCTGACAGCGAGACAAGTTTGGGCACGTTCGCATTCATCATGGAGAGAAAGACGGAGAGCGAGAGAGGCGACAGTGAGAGAGAGAGAGAGAGAGAGGGAGAGAGAGAGAGAGAGAGAGAGAGAGAGAGAGAGTGGGAGGGAGAGGGAGCGAGAGATCGCGCAGTCGAGGGATCCGTGCATCACGTGGCTCGCTGAGCTGAGAGTCGCTTTGCTCCGCTGGCGCTGCCTCATTACCCGTCTGAGGCGCAGCGACGCCAACTGGAGGCGTGTCCGCTCACTGGAAGGCTTCGCAGGCAGGCAGCTGCGTCGTGGCTGCGGGAAACTGGCGCCGAGACCCAGCGCCGGAGCCTTCTCATGCTACGACGAAACGCCTTACCCGTGGAAGCCATAGTGCGCCGTGTCTCGGAGTGATAACTCTACGTGTGAAACCTGTGCCTTTCACGACAAGTCCGCCATTCTATCCACGCTGAGTCCCTCTCTAACCATTTTCAGCGACCTGCAGCACCGCTCCTTATGATTCAACAGTCAGCCGGTCTTTATACCAGCATAGGAGGCTATTTTATGCATCGTCTATAATTAAGTGAACCTTGTCAAGTAACTGATACGGTTACGGATGGGCATGCTATACTAAATATTTGAAACATTTCTTGATGCCTTCAACCCCCATTCTCTTTGATTCACGTACGATTTCGGCCTTAGGCCATTTTCAAGTATTTTATTTATGGTTTATTAGTGATGAGTTATGACGTATATCTCGTAGTCCTATGACTCCACGTTATACTCATAAAAATAGATCCGATATGATTTACGTTGTTTTAGGAGCATGTTACTATGGATAAATTTAACAGATCAGGAATATATGAACTCACATGCAATACTTGCCAGTGAGTGTACATAGGACAAACGTGGAGGAACTTCAAAACCAGATATTCAGAAGATCTCAGAACTTTAAAAGCAACAGCTCCCATAGCACATTTACTCACCACCTTGTAGCCCACAATCACCACCCAACCACAATAGTAACAAACTCAAGAATACTACAACCCAGCCTCAGCCTTTACAGCAAAATGACCGTTGAGGAAAACTTCCACATGTAGAAGGCAATAGCAGAAGGAAAACAGGTCTTAACGAATACACTACACTCTGCAAAGGTACATTCTTTAACACATTAAAGGAACTTTACAAATAAAAGCAGAACAAACAGTTAAAGTCTACACACACACACACACACACACACACACACACACACACGAAAAATAGGTACACTAAAATCGGCAAAGACGCACCATTTACACTCAAAAGCAATACCATGTAAAAGACAACACACACAGCTAAGAAGCGTACAGAAACCCCCCCCCCCCACACACACACAAGCAGGCACAAAGATAAAATGGAAACAAAATTCAACTTTGGCGCCGAACTATCTGGTGAACAAATGAACACTGAGTGGGCTAGGACGCTTAACAAACCACAATTACACTTTGTTTTGGTGAAGTGAAAATCGTCTGACTACGTTATTTGTGGAAAATGCTTGTTATAATTAAGTGAGCATCACCACACCTCATCATGATGAGGAGAATGAAAGTGCTTGCCACACGAAACCGTAAGTAAAAACGAATATAGGTGCGAAAACATCGAAACACAGTAAATTAAATTCTAGATGATAGGTTAACTAACAGAAAAAAAATTTTCTCATCAGCAGTGTTTGGTTGCAGATAACAAGCTACCTGTAGCAATTAACACAGAAGTGATCCGGAAAATTCATGCACACCAAATGTAGAGAATTTACAAAAAGAAACGATCTACTGTTAGAACGAAAAATCCACATAATTTTATAATCATTTAGTAAATGTTCACATTACAGAATAAATAAAAAGGAAAACCCACTGATGATGACGCAGTGGTGCCGAAAAAAAACACGGCCAACACAAGGAGTTACAAATCAAAATGATTAATACCGTGGAGCAGTTGTTGCAGCTGTAAAGTATCGTTTTCATTTGTTTCACCTCTGAATATTAGTCTGTCTTTTCACGTACAATATTCTTATATGATGTTTTAACCCTTTCAGACCCGACTTTTTTCTGGTGGAAGAAAAATTTTTATTTATGTGGTAATACTCTTAGATGACTTTCTAAGAATTTATATGCAAGTTTTATACAAAATTCTGTGCCTGTTTTCAAAACATATTTCGTATATTTGACTTCATTATATTGACCAAGATAACTAATTTCGAAATTTTCTCTACTGTAGTAATTAGTAAAATATTCATTCAATAATTTTCATGCAAAATAACAAACAATATTGGATTATACGGTGTAATATATGGAACCAAATACAGCTGTGTATACTGTTGTTCATCATTTTCTACACTGTCTTGCTGATATTTTCCAATGAAGCCCAACAGTTGGCATCACTTGCACTGGATGGAAAGATTGAACACTCACAAATGTATGCTTCAGGTTAACATGGGTAAAAAATACTTCTGCTGCAGGCAGGACACAGTAAAATTTAATGTACACAATCGTAGCCAGAGGGTCTGAAAGGGTTAAAACGTAACCTATCGTCCTATCCTTTCTTCTCCATAATGACTACCATTTATTCACTTCCTCCTCCATTATGTAGAGAGCCTCCTCGTTTCCTACCTTATCAATCCACTTAATATTCAGCATCTGGTCATAAAAATCTATAGTGTATAGATTCTATTCATTTCTTGTTTTCCAAAAGTCAATAATTGGTTTTACCCCTATGCTGTGCTCCAATGCAGCTTCTTACACGTTACTCAGTTTTAATCTTAATACTGACAGACTATTACTAACACATACCTGTAGCCTTTTTTCAAATACTGTGATTCTCCTAACAGTTCTTCACTGTCTTTATTTGACTTGCGTACAGGTAGTGCCTCCGGAATACAGTTTCAGTTGACGCCTCAACTATACGGAAGGAATACTGAACCTCAAAGGAACTGTTCTGAAACTCCGGATACTATATGCCAACATCTGCTACAATACAGCTAGATTAATTATATTTTCCTTAGTAAAGCTCTAAGTGTTTTATATCTTCCTAATTGTTTCAGCTTTGCAGCAACTGCTATAAAGTAACGTGCTTCTAAAACAGCGCAAAACATCACGGATTTATTTGATGAGTATAACATCGAGTCGTAGGAGCAAAAAGATACTTGTTATAATTCACTGCTCGAAATTCGTCCTTAAAATACTTGAGAATGTCCTAAGGACGAAATTGGACAATCGTACATGATATAAAGAGAATGGCAGCTGAGGACGTCATAAAATCTTTCAAAAAATTAAGAGTAGCTGCAGACAATATCGCTTTGAAAACAATTTTAATTAGATGCAATGTACAAGACGGTCCACTTAAACGATTCAGAGCAGATACCTCTGCAACTACAATAGATATTGTAAAACGGCCTTAACAGCTATGAGTGTAAGGGAGTGGTTCATGAAGGTAAATACTATAACATATTCCAAAAGCAAGAAAATGTTATTTTCAACTCAAACTTACGTATTTTTCAACTGGACAAGCCGTGTTATTTCTTACGTGATCAGTAACACGGAAAATCACAGAATGAATGGCGTTCGTTGCGTCACAATAGGTGAATTACACCCGGAGATATTGCAAAGTGAAGGTGACGCTGGAAATAGACAGAACGTGCCGCTATTGTACATGCCGAGATGCAAGCGTGAGCCTCACTGCTCGAACGAAATAGCGATGTGACTTACGACGATGCAACAAACGCTGTACTTAATAATATTTACACTGTTATTTAGGGGACTGGAAACATTACAAATGTCCAGTTACACAACTACGTCCGGGGCCGTCCGGAGCGGCCGAGCGGTTCTAGGCGCTTCAGTCAGGAACCATGCGACCGCTGCGGTCGCAGGTTCGAATCCTGCCTTGGGCATGGATGTGTGTTATGTCCTTAGGTTAGTTAGGTTTGAGTACTAAGTTCTAGGGGACGGATGACCTTAGCTCTTAAGTCCCTTAGTGCTCAGAGCCATTTGAACCATTTTTGAACAACTATGTACGACTGGCACTCGCTCTTTTAGATACTTTCCCAGCTATGTTTACCCTGCCCGGTGATATTTGGATTTTCGTTACAGTTACGTCCATTCTAGTACTGTAGTAAAGTTCAATAAAGAACGAGCGACTAAATCCTTTCCTTATTTTTCATTGCGTGTGCCTGAACATCTGTCCTGTTCCCACTCCACTTCATAACAGTATAAATAGCAACAGGTACAATGAAACTTCCTGGCAGATTAAAACTGTGTGCCCGACCGAGACTCGAACTCGGGACCTTTGCCTTTCGCGGGCAAGCGCTCTACCAACTGAGCTACCGAAGCACGACTCACGCCCGGTGCTCACAGCTTTACTTCTGCCAGTATCTCGTCTCCTACCTTCCAAACTTTACAGAAGCCCGCGAAAGGCAAAGGTCCCGAGTTCG
This sequence comes from Schistocerca cancellata, assembly GCF_023864275.1. Taxonomy (NCBI): domain Eukaryota; kingdom Metazoa; phylum Arthropoda; class Insecta; order Orthoptera; family Acrididae; genus Schistocerca; species Schistocerca cancellata. Next base: position 633,645,265 of record NC_064631.1, on the reverse strand, counting down.
AGTCTCGGTCGGGCACACAGTTTTAATCTGCCAGGAAGTTTCATATCAGCGCACACTCCGCTGCAGAGTGAAAATCTCATTCTGGAAACAGGTACAATGTTTGTAGAATCTTAATACGTCAGTCACAACGAGGGGGTTTCGTTTGCATCTCCGAATGAGCAATAGCGGCGCGTTTTTGCTTTATTTCAAGCATCAGTTTCGATTTACAGTTTCGGGGGTTGTATTTGACGTAATGAGTTGCAACCAACGCCATTCATTTAACGTTACTGCGTAAGAAACAATACGATGGTGCCAATTAAAAAAAGCGTTAGTTTTGTCGAAAACAGTATTTTCTTATGTTTTAGAATGTTTCATAATATTTATTTTGATGAGCCCCTGCGTTACATTGATAGTCATGGAAATCAGTTTTAAATATCTATAGGTGTTCCAAAGATACTTGCGCTGAAACTTTAGGGTGAACCCATTGTATATAGAAATACTGCACAGAAGTGTGGCAAACTGAAATATTTTTATCTTGAATAGAACATACGCCAGGTGTAATATCCTGATTAAAATTTACTGTAATTGTTTTTGTCTGCATATACACGATGCTTTTTGTACTGTGGCTAAACTGACTTTCCGTTTCATAACGTCAAAGAGGACTTAACCACTTTTCTATCACCTAAATGGCAGTAAAGACGGTAATGATTAACCTAAGGAATTTCTTTTTTGTTATTTGTTCAGATTAACGCGGTTAATCGTTACCAATTACTAACCGTCAATGTTATGTATATAGCTGCTGTCATTCTAACAGGGAGGACCCGAGCAGAGATGTAAATAGATGCCTAAGTATTCAGTAGGAATGCGCTCCTGTGACAAGTTACTGCTCCTTCGAATCACGGATCTTTTGAAGCCATGCTAGTTATTACTACTTTCAAGTAATGTATTATTACTCTCTGCGTATTACTGGACCACTCGATATGCGTAGGACATGTAGAATTTTCTTTTTTTTGTGTACGTATTACAATAGCGAAAGGTAGCCGCTATGTAGGTGCCTGCTAATCAAAATGTTCTGGGTCCCATATTCAAGCCCACCCACTGCTTGAATTGTCACTAAAATCGTCAGCAATGGCTGCCAAAGCTTCTGGAATAATCTTACTACCAACGGCCGTATCAAAGAGGGCAGATGAGAGGAGAAAAGTTCAGGGCAAACATTTCTCCTTGGGTTGCAAACTGCCTCTTAAAGACAATGAACAACGGCGCAGGGATGTTAAAGGCAAATGAAACTACTTCATTAAAGACACTTATCGTGATCCCACAAGTCGTGTGGCCCGAAACTGAGATAGCGTCATGATCTCCCCATTGACAAAATATTCCGTGTTAGTTCTTCATTCAGATCTCCGGGAGTGGGAGGAAAACACGAGAAAAAGAATGAATAATCAACGAAGCGGAGCGTGAGACGACTGATGTATGAATATGGTATGCAAGTACTGTATAAAATCTGAAAATGGAAATAAAATGCCTCAGTTGTGATGTGGAAAGAAGACAAGAATTTCTGGACAAATTAATTTACGGTACAAGGAACACCAATATAACATTTACAACGGGAGTAGGATTCGTTATACATGTTGAGTGAATTACTTAAACGATTAAATATTAGGATTGTTCCCACCAGAATCGACACCAAACGAGTGCCAGTAAGAATAGCTGAAGTATACATGGAGACTTGGATTTGGAAAGCTGAAACAAGGGCGGGGAATGAACCGCATGTAACTGCAGAAGATATAGGGGATAGGCTAAATAATGTGAACACGGGTACTTACTTGGGACTGTCTTATAAATAAAGGGTTGAACACACATTTTCATTAATAAAGCTGCGATTCTTCTTATATTACTGGCATATAACGATTGCATATTCACCAGCGGAACGATATGTCACTCTCCGACCAGAATATTGTCTAACGAGGGAGGCGGAAATCTGCTCCGGAATCTACGCTACAATACCGCAACAAGGGTTCGATAATGTTCAAGTCCGGGTACTGTGCTGGGTAGGGAAGACACTGCAGTTCAGTTTCATGCTCCTTATACCACTGTACTGGCCTTGTAATGAGTGCGTTATCGTCCTGAAACATGGCATCATTGTTGGGGAACAACATTTGAAACATGGGGTGCAACTGATCACCTAAAATGTTTACATAATTGTGGCCTGTAACACGGCCATTGAGAGTAATGATGGGACTAGCAGAATACCATGATATGGCTGCTCACACCATCACACTTCCATGCTTAACCGCTGAATCAAGCAATGTGGATTGTAGTCATCTTTTGGCGTTCTCCAGACTCCAACCGGGCTCGAAGTTTTAAATAACGAAAATGTTGGCTCGTCGGATCATATGACGTGTTTCCATTGATCAGCCATCCGCGATTTATGCTCCTAACACCATGTTTTACCCTTCTTTCCTTGGTTGTAGTAGCTAATGGTTTCCGTACAGCACGTCGTCCACAAATATTCGCTTTAAGGAGTTTTCGGTGGACTGTGCCGATACACAAGGGGTCTCGAAAATGACTATTGAGCTATGCATTCACGTTAACCACCGTAGTTTTGTGTTGTTTTGATACAATTCGTTTTAGCGTACTACGATCTTTGCCATTTAGTCCTGATTTGCACCCAATATTACGTTTACACGATAAAGTCTTTCCACGTTTTGTGTTTTGGCTGTTGAAACAGTTGCTCTTGAAACATTCAGTAAGTTAACTGTCTAGATTACTGATGCTGCAGCTAATCGGGCCCCCACAATCTGTCCTCTTTGAGACCCTGTTAGATCTTTCATTGAACGTCGACCTCGGCCTCTGAATGTAAATACGAAGTGTGCACTACTCGTAGACTCCGTACTGAACAAACACAGTCCAGCGCAACACTGTCTTACCTCCGTTGTTGACCGTCAAACACAACCATCCCATTACTACCACTGTTCACATTATTTTGCCTATTTCCTGCAGATCCGTAAGTAGGAATCAGAGACGAGAACGAATTAGTTCATCTGTAAACTTTATCTAGTAGTAGCAAATAGATCGTTCAAAGGTCACAAGAAGAGGAGAAGTACGTGGAAAATGCCTGGATATACGGGATGATTAGAGCTGGAATACTTAATCGTCATACAGAGTTTCTAAATCACGAACTGGATTGTGAGACGTACCCAGGGGCAGATATGAAAGCAGAAAGCAAGGCTCAAATGTAAAAGAAGCATTCGTAGTAGTTACGGGTAAAAAGATATGAGGTGCTCACGTACTGAGTAACTACGAGCATTTGAAGTTCCCTAAGGCTGTAGATACTGCACATGAATATCACTGTTGGCTGTTCGGTTGAAAAGGAATGGACGCTTTCAGTAAGAGCAGACACGAGCATTGGACGGACAAGTAGAAGTGCAAGGAACATAACTTGACGAAAATATAGGTAACAGAAGAAATACTTCATATGATCGACGAAAGGAGGTAGTTACAAAATGCTCAGGAAAAGGCAGAAAATAAATAATTTGGAAGTGCAGAGAAGCTAAGGGGAAATGGCTCCGAGAAAATGTGAAGGAACCGAAAAGCAAATGGTCGTAAGAAGGTCGTAGGCTAAGCATATAAAAAAGTCACAAAATGTTCGATGAAATTAGAAGCACACTTGACATCCTTAAGATTGCAAGAAAGCTTGCCCTGATAAACCCAGGTTAGAGTGCAGTTATGTGGGAGGAATACATTGAAGCCCTCCACGAGCGGGAGAAATTGTGTGATCTCTGGGTACAGGGAAAATTGGAAATTGCAATGAAGGCATTCAGTACTGCAGCTAAAGACTTAAAAAGTTTTCTAAGACTTACAATCAAACAAAACAGAAGGGGTAAATTACATTCCTTCGGGATTTCTATGGTTCATATGGCTCTGAGCACTATGGGACTTGACATCTAAGGTCATCAGTCCCCTAGACATAAAACCACTTAAACCTAACTAACCTAACGACATCGGAATTCCTATAAGCTTTAGGGAAAATCGAAAAGAAATGAATACTTCAATTCGTGTGCAGAATCTATGAGACTGGAGTCATAACATCAGGGTTTTGGGAAAAGGTCGTCCACATACTACCATAGAAAGCAAGAGCACCGGCGGGTGTGGCCGAGCGGTTTTAGGAGCTACAGTCTGGAACCGCGGGACCGCTACGGTCGCAGGTTCGAATCGTGCCTCGGGCATCGATGTGTGTGATGTCCTTAGGTTAGTTAGGTTTCAGTAGTTCTAAGTTCTAGAGGACTGATGACCTCAGAAGTTAAGTCCCATAGTGCTCAGAGCCATTTGAACCATTTTTTTAAAAGCAAGATTAGTTAAATGAGAGAGTCGGCTTAACAGCTTAACAGCTCTTGCATCCAGGAATGCTTTAGAGAACTTAAGGGAACCTTAGAGGTAGTGCTGGTGTTGCGTCTGATAATGGAAGCCAGATTGAAGAAAAATTAAGGCATCTCATTCGATATGTTGGTCTAGAAAGACCGGTGCATGGTATTCGAAAGTCCCGAAAATTGGAATAAGTTGTAGGAAAAGACGACCGATAGAACGATGAAGATGTGATGAGAACTGGAGACCAAGAAGGAAGTGCTCGGATTAATAATTGTATATGATAGGGGTGCAGCCTCTCTCTCTCATGGTGCGCGGAGTGGCCGCGCGGTTACAGGCGCAATGTCACGGTTGGCGCGGCTCTTCCCGCCGGAGGTTCGAGTCCTCCCTCGGGCGTGGGTGTGTATTTATAGTTCTTAGGGTAAGTTAGTTTAAGTAGGGTGTAAGTCTAGGGACTGATGACCTCAGCAGCGTTGTCCCTTTGGAATTCACACATATTTCTGCATTTCTCTCTTTGATTGTTCAATCTGTACCTAGGAAAAACGATGACGGAAATCATGGTGGGTGGTATCAAAGTACGCTGAGGTCTGATATCCGCACCCTACACCCCGCCCCCCAACCCTCTCTCTCTCTCTCATACACACACACACACACACACACACACACACACACATATATATATATATATATATATATATATGTATATATATATATATAAGGTAGTTGCTTTCGTTCTATCATTGTGTGCATTTTCCTAATATGAATGTGATTAGATCAAACCTTCTTTACTCTGGCTAAAAGTTTGTCAAGAGTGAATTTTACACGGAAAATTTTGACTCTCTTCCATTCCCGAAATGTTTTCCGTGCTTCTCCAGGTCTGAATTCGTCCAATAAATTTTTATTATATTTTAGCGTTGATATGACTTACATAGAATTCTAGAGGTTCTCTGCGTAGTGATCAAATTTTAATAAATCTCTGTCTTTCAATTTGTAGTAATGTTCCAACGTTATCAAGAAATTCTGGTCTGGTGTTTTGCGTATCTTGAAGTGCATTTATTGTTGCCTATTTCATTTGTACATTTTGTGCCAGTGAATTTCTTAATCGGTATTTACATAGCCACCATTTTTAGCCGTTTCGTCGTAATGCAAACATTCCTTCTATTTTTTTATCGTTGCAGACATGAACTTGTTAGCAATATACAGGGTGATTCAAAAAGAATACCACAACTTTAAAAATGTGTATTTAATGAAAGAAACATAATATAACCTTCTGTTATACATCATTACAAAGAGTATTTAAAAAGTTTTTTTTCACTCAAAAACAAGTTCAGAGATGTTCAATATGGCCCCCTCCAGACACTCGAGCAATATCAACCCCATACTCCAACTCGTTCCACACTCTCTGTAGCATATCAGGCGTAACAGTTTGGATAGCTGCTGTTATTTCTCGTTTCAAATCATCAATGGTGGCTGGGAGAGGTGGCCGAAACACCATATCCTTAACATACCCCCATAAAAATAATCGGGTAAGATCAGGGCTTCTTGGAGGCCATTTTCATCACTCGTTCTCGGCCGTCCAGATCTTTTCCCTTTGCACAAACACCCATTCTCTGTAAACTGTTTATACCAACGTTTAATACACCACCTATCAGGAGGTTTAACACCATACTTCGTTCGAAATGCACGCTGAACAACTGTCGTCGATTCACTTCTGCCGTACTAAATAACACAAAAAGCTTTCTGTTGAGCGGTCGCCATCTTAGCATCAACTGACGCTGACGCTGACGCCTAGTCAACAGCGCCTCAAACGAACAAATGTACAACTAAATGAAACTTTATAGCTCCCTTAATTCGCCGACAGATAGTGCTTATCTCTGCCTTTTTTCGTTGCAGAGTTTTAAATTCCTAAAATTGTGGTATTCTTTTTGAATCACCCTGTACTGTAACGATAGGTTTATGAACGAGAAACGAGATTTAATGAGAGAGAGAATATAGGAGATGGTCAAAGAATGCAATCCTGGAGAAGACACCCCGGGAATCATATCAAGTCTGGCACCCATCCAGCATGTTCTCAACATACCTACACAATTAAGTTTTGTACTGAACAAGAGACTAGGCACAGTTCCTGCAATCATTTTCTCTCGGCTTCAGTGGTACGTAGATCTCTTTCTAAGTCATGATAGTGTACTAAGGCGTTCAGCAAATCACCGGTAGCTTTTCAGTGCATTGACAGAGCGTACCAGTACTTGGCTGACAAGCTGATTGGGCGCTGAATACGGTTTAGCCCTTCATTTGTACGAGGGCAGTTCAATAAGTAATGCAACACTTTTTTTTTATGAAACAGGGGTTGTTTTATTCAGCATTGAAATACACCAGGTTATTCCCCAATCTTTTAGCTACACAACACTATTTTTCAATGTAATCTCCATTCATTGCTACGGCCTTACGCCACCTTGAAATGAGGGCCTGTATGCCTGCACGGTACCATTCCACTGGTCGATGTCGGAGCCAACGTCGTACTGCATCAATAACTTCTTCATCATCCGCGTAGTGCCTCCCACGGATTGCGTCCTTCATTGGGCCAAACATATGGAAATCCAACGGTGCGAGATCGGGGCTGTAGGGTGCATGAGGAAGAACAGTCCACTGAAGTTTTGTGAGCTCCTCTCGGGTGCGAAGACTTGTGTGAGGTCTTGCGTTGTCATGAAGAAGGAGAAGTTCGTTCAGATTTTTGTGAACAATTGTGACAGCACTACCAACAGAGATGTCAAGTTGAGCACTGAGTTGTTTGATGGTGATCCGTCGATCATCTCGAACGAGTGTGTTCGCACGCTCCGCCATTGCAGGAGTCACAGTTGTGCACGGGCGGCCCGCACGCGGGAGATCAGACAGTCTTGCTTGACCTTGCGGCGATGATGACACACGCTTTGCCCAACGACTCACCGTGCTTTTGTCCACTGCCAGATCACCGTAGACATTCTGCAAGCGCCTATGAATATCTGAGATGCCCTGGTTTTCCGCCAAAAGAAACTCGATCACTGCCCGTTGTTTGCAACGCATATCGGTTACAGACGTCATTTTAACAGCTCCGTACAGCGCTGCCACTTGTCGGAAGTCAATGAAACTATACGAGACGAAGCGGGAATGTTTGAAAATATTCCACAAGAAATTTCCGGTTTTTTCAACCAAAATTGGCCGAGAAAAAAAATGTGTTGCATTACTTATTGAACTGCCCTCGTACTAACCTTGATTGTCTCGTTGTTATAGTCTCAAGTCCAGCCTGGGAAAGACGTGGCCGCCGGAGTGCTGGGGAGGGATGAGACGATGCAGGGAATAAATTGAAAGTGATTGATAACTTTGTCAACAGGCAGCGCTTTTAATGGAGGCGGCCGGGCGTCTGGAGTGCTGCAATATCGCGGCGAGTGACGGGCGCGTGGCTGCCGTTATAAACACTTTAATACCGGGTAAGCCCGCGTTAATCTCCTGCCGCGAGCAAACTTAATGAAAGCGTGGAAAATTCAAGACGGCCGGCAGTGCGCCGGGTGCGAGATTGCACCGGCTGCCGGCACCTGCGAGGTCTTCGCGCAGGCGCGGGAGCTGTCAGACTACCGTGCCGAGGACTGCCGCCGCCCCCTCCGCAGACATACGAGAACCACCGGGGTGCGACCTCCGCGGAGGCACGCAGGTCCTGCGTTTCATACACCGCAACACTGCAAGTAGGGCGTAATATCTGAGCAATAATTTCATTTCATTCAATCAGAAAACGTTTCGTTAATGTGGCGTCGAAATGTGTAGCGTTTTCATGATTATTCCCGGTGTCCACTAGATTATACATATTTTAATTTTTCAATTATTTTTCGCAGCAAGATGAGGGCCGTCAATGCTTCTCTTTTCACCATAACGTATATCCTTAAGGCTACCGTCCGGACTGTACAAGTGTTGCACATAATAACAACGATAATGTTAATAGAAACAATGAAAACGCCCCTTAGAAATTAACATTTAGAATGGTAACAGTTGAACGTTTTGGAATTGTAAGTTTGTCCCGTCCACAAATGTTTCATTAACTTCCTGACGCATTTCGATCAGATCCTGGCACAGCTCATGCCTATGCTAGTTAAGACGCTTCTGCAACAACACTGATTGCTTTCAGAGCTTGAAGAAGATGGCGGTTCAGCTGACCTGGAAGGAGGAGGAGGAGGAGGAGGATATTGGTGTTTAACGTCCCGTCGACAACGAGGTCATTAGAGACGGAGCGAAAGCTCGGGTTTTGGAAGGATGCGGAGGGAAATCGGCCGTGTCCTTTCAAAGGAACCATTCCGGCATTTGTCTGAAAGATTTAGGGAAATCACGGAAAACCTAATAAGGATGGCTGGAGACGGGATTGAACCGTCGTCCTCCCGAATGCGAGTCCAGTGTCCTCCAGTGTCCTCCTGAACGGAGGGAATAAGCTGATGCTCGCTTCAGTAACAGGTTTCTTTCTTTACTGTTTTGGCTCCCTATATTTATTGATGGGGGTGAAAGGAACTTTTGAAAACTAAAGCGGATGAGGACGTTCCAGAGTGTGTCTGGCCTTGTTACAGGACACAGTGTTGGTGCAGGGTGGAAGGCAGGGCTGCAAGTACAATGAATCACTTCCTCGGCTGTTCAAGAATCATATAGGCAGTTAGAATAACAGCAGCTGATTGCGTTGTCTCAGTAGCGTGCAACGTCTTCAGGTCACTGAATCGGTATCAGCACAAAATTGGTGGAATGCTGGTTATGAACGAACAATAATACACTCCTGGAAATTGAAATAAGAACACCGTGAATTCATTGTCCCAGGAAGGGGAAACTTTATTGACACATTCCTGGGGTCAGATACATCACATGATCACACTGACAGAACCACAGGCACATAGACACAGGCAACAGAGCATGCACAATGTCGGCACTAGTACAGTGTATATCCACCTTTCGCAGCAATGCAGGCTGCTACTCTCCCATGGAGACGATCGTAGAGATGCTGGATGTAGTCCTGTGGAACGGCTTGCCATGCCATTTTCCACCTGGCGCCTCAGTTGGACCAGCGTTCGTGCTGGACGTGCAGACCGCGTGAGACGACGCTTCATCCAGTCCCAAACATGCTCAATGGGGGACAGATCCGGAGATCTTGCTGGCCAGGGTAGTTGACTTACACCTTGTTGAGCACGTTGGGTGGCACGGGATACATGCGGACGTGCATTGTCCTGTCGGAACAGCAAGTTCCCTTGCCGGTCTAGGAATGGTAGAACGATGGGTTCGATAATGGTTTGGATGTACCGTGCACTATTCAGTGTCCCCTCGACGATCGCCAGTGGTGTACGGCCAGTGTAGGAGATCGCTCCCCACACCATGATGCCGGTGTTGGCCCTGTGTGCCTCGGTCGTATGCAGTCCTGATTGTGGCGCTCACCCGCACGGCGCCAAACACGCATACGACCATCATTGGCACCAAGGCAGAAGCGACTCTCATCGCTGAAGACTACACGTCTCCATTCGTCCCTCCATTCACGCCTGTCGCGACACCACTGGAGGCGGGCTGCACGATGTTGGGGCGTGAGCGGAAGACGGCCTAACGGTGTGCGGGACCGTAGCCCAGCTTCATGGAGACGGTTGCGAATGGTCCTCGCCGATACCCCAGGAGCAACAGTGTCCCTAATTTGCTGGGAAGTGGCGGTGCGGTCCCCTACAGCACTGCGTAGGATCCTACGGTCTTGGCGTGCAGCCGTGCGTCGCTGCGGTCCGGTCCCAGGTCGACGGGCACGTGCACCTTCCGCCGACCACTGGCGACAACATCGATGTACTGTGGAGACCTCACGCCCCACGTGTTGAGCAATTCGGCGGTACGTCCACCCGGTCTCCCGCATGCCCACTATACGCCCCGCCCTCGCTCAAAGTCCGTCAACTGCACATACGGTTCACGTCCATGCTACCAGTGTTAAAGACTGCGATGGAGCTCCGTATGCCACGGCAAACTGGCTGACACTGACGGCGGCGGTGCATAAATGCTGCGCAGCTAGCGCCATTCGACGGCCAACACCGCGGTTCCTGGTGTGTCCGCTGTGCCGTGCGTGTGATCATTGCTTGTACAGCCCTCTCGCAGTGTCCGGAGCAAGTATGGTGGGTCTGACACACCGGTGTCAATGTGTTCTTTTTTCCATTTCCAGGAGTGTAGTTGGAATAGCTTGCGTCAGCGGCCTTCGTACCGGAGCTACACCAGCGGATCATCTACAGCTTAAGGCGTTGGAGCAAAGGCAAACAGCCATTGACAGGAGGTAAGGGAGAAAAAGTTTCTTCGGACGCAGTCAGTGAATCTGTGATACCGGGTAGCGTTCTGTAGTCGGCTGAAGTCAACCAGCAGTTGGCTTCCTGATGAAAGGCACGTGTTCACCTGTTCAGCTTCTGGCAGCATCAGGTCAAGACGCAACCCTTAGATGTGAGTCCAGCGGTGGCACCTATTACTACCACTTGAGTCTGAATGACCCTCATCGGATCGATAACTTGATGTGGAGTACTTCTCAGACAGGCCGTGGTCGACGACAGATACTGAACTATCGTAGCGGGCAGTGTTTATTGCAACTAGACAGGGCTCTGTTGTGGCAGGACGTCGCCTTTGATCACGTATACCACCATGCGGGACATAGGGGAAAATTTCAGTTAGATTACGTCATGGTCAGGCAGAAATTCGAAATCAGATACTGGTTTGTAAGGTGTACACAGGAGCAGATATAGATTCAGATTACAATGTGGCAATGACGAAGATTAGGCCATGGTTTATTAGAGAAGTCAGGAAGATTCAGTATGCAAAGAACTAAGATGTGGAAGTACTAAGGAATCAAGAGATACGCACGAAGTTTTATATGGCTGCAGATGCTGCAATAAGAAAAAGCTCTGTAGGCAGTGCACTCCAAGAGAAATGTACATACCTAATAAGGACACTCACAGAAGTTGGAAAGGAAAACGTAGGTACAAAGAAGGTAACTGCGAAGAAACCAAGGGTAACAGAAGGAACACTTCATTTGATCAATGGAAGAAAGATATACAGAAACGTTCAGGGAAATTCAGGCATACACAAATACACGTAGCTGAGGAATGAAATAAATGACAAATACAGCTAAGCTAAGACGAAATGGCTGCGTGTAAAACGAAAATGAAACTAAAAATGAAATGAGTATTGCAAAGTAAGAACAATGTTCAGTGAAATTAAAATCAACAGTGGTAACATTAATAATGTAACGGAAATTCCACTATTAAATACAGAAGAAAGAACGAAAAAGGGGAAACAGTATACTGAAGGCGTCTCTGAGGGGAAAGATTCGTCCGATATAATGGAAGAGGAAACTGGAGACGCTTTCTGATATGTGGGGGATCCAGTATCAGAATCACAATTTATGAGAGCTTTGGCAGACATAAGATCGAATAAGGAGAAGAGATAAATAAATTTCCATCGGAATTTCTAAAATCATTCGGGGAAATGGCAACAAAAACAACTTTGCAAGGTGGTGTGTAGAAAGTACGATTCTGGAGGGAAGCCACTTGATTTTCGGAAAAACACCAACCTCACAACTCTGAAACTACAAGAGCTGAATAGTGCGAGAATTATCGCACAATCAGTTTTACCGCTCATGCATCCAAGTTACTCAGAAGAATAATATCAGCAAAAGAATAAAGAGAATTGAGACTGTGTTAGGAGACGATCAGTTCTCCTGTAGGAAAGATAAAGGAACAAGGCAAGCAATTCTAACGGTGGCGTTGATAATGGAAGCAAGACTGAAGACAAATCTAGGCACGTTTATAGGATTTGATGACCTGAAAAAAAGCATCCAATAATGTCAAATGGTGCAAGATGTTCGAAATTCTGAGGAAGATAGTGGTAAGCTATAGAGACAGATGATAACATACAACGTGTATAAGAGCGAAGAGGGAAAAATGAGAGTGGAAGGCCATAAACGAAGTGCTCCGATTAAAAATGGTGTTAAACAGGGAGGTAGTCCTTCACCTCTACTGTTCAGTGTGTAGATCGAAGAAGCCACGATGGAAATAAAAGAAAGATTCAGGAGTAGAATTAAAATTCATGGAGAAGGGATGTAAACGATACGATTCGCTGATGACAATGTTATGCTCAGTGAAAATGAAGAAGAAATGCATCGTCTGCTGAATGGGATGAACCGTCTAATTAGAACACAATGTGGATTGAGAGTAAATAGAAGAAAGATGAGAGTAATGAGAACCAGCAGAAATGGGGACAGCGAGAAACAGTAATGATGGCCGCAAAGAAGATGAGGTTAAGGAATTCTGCTATCTAGGCAGCAAAATAACCAATGATGGACGGAGCAAGGAGGAGACGAAAAGCAGACTAGCACTAGCAAAAAGGGCATACCTGGCCGAGAGAACATAGCATTGTATGGCAGTGAATCATGGATTGTGGGAAAACTAGAGCACAAGAGAATTTAAGAAATTGAGATGCGGTGCTGCAGACGAATGTTGAAACTTACGTGGGCTGATAAGGTAAGGGATGAGAAGGCTCTGCACAGAAGTGTAGAGGAAAGGAATATGTGGAAAAGACTGACAAGGAGAAGGGATAGAATGATAGGACACGTGGTAAAACGTGTGGGGGAGACTTGCTTGGTACTGAAGGGAACTCTAGAGCACAAAAGCGTAGGACAAGACACACATTGTAATACATCCAGCAAATAACTGGGGACTTAGTTTGCAGGTGCTACCCTGAGATGAAAAGGTTAACACATTAATTCGTGGCGAGACGCAACAAACCTTTCAGAAGACTGGCCATTCAAAAAAGACTGCGAAGGCAGTGTTTGGTGCAATCCAGATTAAAACCGTGCTGCCTGGTGATACAGTACTACCATTCAGTGTCGACAGAGTTACAGCACCAGCAGCAGTAGTGGGGCCAAAGTGTGGTAACAACTCCACTTCAATGCCAGAATGCAGACTTTAGGTATGTCAACTCAGATTTTCAACTTTCTTCAGCGGAATAAGGTTGCAGCCTTACGTTTCACCCAGCCGCAAGTTACAGAAGTCACTTCGGAAAAAAAGTATTGCATTCCTGCCAAATTTAGAAGATAGGTTCATTTAACAACAAATTTTTGGTTACTTTCATGTACACTTCGTGTTGCTGTTATGCTGACCAAGTCTAGTGTACAATGTTCGAGGCCTCAGCAATTGTTTTATTATTTATTTATTTATTTATTTTGCAAATAGGGTCCCATACTGTTGGGATATTGTGTACAGACTGTTCTGGTGGTTGGGAAATTTCCGCTTTAAATAGATATAGGCTCCACAGATGAGAGTCGAAATGAAGGTGGTACTGGAGGTTGTAACGCCTAGTGCCAGTTTTTCCTTGTTGGAAATTTATGTGATGCTGCTGCGCACTTTGAAGTATGTCATCTACGCGGTTCTGGTAAATTCTTCAGGAAGTTAGGGACGCTAGGGTTTCGAAACCCTACGAAACGCTAAGACGAAATGGCTGCAGGAAAAATGTGGAGACATCGAAAAAGATATGATTGTCGGAAGGACAGACTCAGCATACAGGAAAGTCAAAACAACCTTCGGTGACATTAGAAGCAACGGTGGTAACATTAAGAGTGCAACGGGAATTCCGCTGTTAAATGCAGAGGAGAGAGCAGATAGGTGGAAAGACTACATTGCAAGCCTCTATGAGTGTGAAGACTTGTCTGATGTGATAGAAGAAGAAACAGGAGTTGATTTAGAAGAGATAGGGGATCCAGTATTAGAATCGGAATTTAAAAGAGCTTTGGAGGACTTGCAGTCAAATAAGGCAGTAGGGATAGATAACATTCCATCAGAATTTTAAAATCATTGGGGGAAGTGGCAACAAAACGACTATTCACGTTGGTGTGTAGAATATTTGAGTCTGGCGACATACCATCTGACTTTCGGAAAAGCATCATCAACACAATTCAGAAGACGGCAAGAACTGATAAGTGCTAGAATTATCGCACAATCAGCTTAACAGCTCATGCATCGAAGCTGCTTACAAGAATAGTCTACAGAAGAATGGACGATCAGTTTGGCTTTAGGAAAGCCTAAAGAAAAATCAAGACACTTTCATAGGATTTGTCGACCTGGAAGAAGCGTTCGACAATATAAAATGGTGCCAGTTGTTCGAGATTCTGAAAAAAGTAGGGGTAAGCCATAGGGAGAGGCGGGTCATATACAATATGTACAACAACTAAGAGGGAATAATAAGAGTGGACGATCAAGAACGAAGTGCTCGTATTAGGAAGGGTGTAAGACAAGGCTGTAGCCTTTCACCCCTACTCTTCAATCTGTACATCGAGGAAGCAATGATTGAAATAAAAGAAAGGTTCAGGAGTGGAATAGAAATACAAGGTGAAAGGTGATCAATGATACGATTCGCTGATGACATTGCTATCCTGAGTGAAAGTGAAGAAGAATTAAATGATCTGCTGAACGGAATGAACAGTCTAATGAGTACACAGTATGGTTTGAGAGTAAATCGGAGAAAGACGAAGGTAATGAGAAGTAGTAGAAATGAGAACAGCGAGAAACTTAACATCAGGATTGATGGTAACAACGTCAATGAAGTTAGTGAATTCTGCTACCTAGGCAGTAAAATAACCAATGACGGACGAAGCAAGGAGGACATCAAAAGCAGACTCGCTATGGCAAAAATGGCATTTCTGGCCAAGAGAAGTCTACTAATATCAAATACCGGCCTTAATTTGAGGAAGATATTTCTGAGGATGTACGTCTGGAGTACAGCATTGTATGGTAGTGAAACATGAACTGTGGGAAAACCGGAACAGAAGAGAATTGAAGCATTTGAGATGTGGTGCTATAGACAAATGTTGAAAATTAGGTGGACTGATAAGGTAAGGAATGAGGAGGTTCTACGCAGAATCGGAGAAGAAAGGAATATGTGGAAAACACTGATAAGGAGAAGGGACAGGCTGATAGGACATCTGCTAAGACATGAGGGAATGACTTCCATGGTACTAGAGGGAGCTGCAGAGGGCAAAAACTGTAGAGGAAGACAGAGATTGGAATACGTCAAGCAAATAATTGAGGATAAATGTTGCAAGTGCTACTCTGAGATGAAGAGGTTAGCACAGGAAAGCAATTCGTGGCGGACCGCATCAAACCAGTCAGTAGACTGATGACCAAAGAAAAAAACCTGTACTGCTATTTTTTTTCATTATTAAAACTACTCCTGCATTACCCCTATTTGATTTTGTATTTATAACCCTGTATTCACCTGACCTAATGTCTTGTTCCTCCTGCCACCGAACGTCATTAATTCCCAATATATCTAACTTTAACCTATCCATTTCCCTTTTTAAATTTTCCAGCCTACCAGCCCAATTAAGGGATCTGACATTCCACGCTTCAATCCGTAGAACGCCAGAATATAAGAAGTTATAATTAACAAATACAGGTCCACTTCAAACAAAAAGCAAATTTTAACTTTTTTTCCATACATAAATCCAATTTTTAGATTTACCGTTTTTCAATCCAAAGAACTTCTTGATCCTAGTGCAGTAACACTAAAGTGGTTAAAATTTGAACTAAGAAAGAAAATAATAAGAGTGAGTGAATTAAAATAATAAGAAACTGTAAACACAAATAATATTAAACTAATAACCTTATAATTTTCATATGTTACTACTTTATTTAAATTTCCTTATAATTCTTTTTTGGAATATCCAAATATTTGTTTTTCTTAAACGCAAACGAAAGATGTATATACCAATCTAGACTTCTTCTACAGACTACAGCATTTACAAAATCTTGTAAGGCAAAAACTTAAGGGCTATTAAATATTAACCATACCAGATCTGAGTTTATTAACTAAGTATTCTCTTAATAATGGCTTGAAGCACAAAACTTTAAATTCCTTCTAGAAATTTGAGCAGCTAAAAATGTTTAAAAAAGTGTTCCAAATTAGGTAATCAACAATAAATCAGTCATTTTGAAAATTATAAAGAACATATTAATAATAAAATAGGAGTGGAAAGTAACACTTTAAAAGCAGTTCAAGAAATATGTAAAGCAAAAAATTAAAAGAAACTGTTTTAAACTTAATAAACAACAATTAATTACTCTTATTTAATATAATATAATAAAAACGCAAAAAGCAATTATTATCTTCAAAAACCAAAAATCAGAAGAGTTTTTCAGGTTATAGTTTTCGAGATCTTGTGTTTAACGAATTTAAAACAAGAAAAATTATTAGGAAAGCTTCAGCTCATAAATCTAGAATAATAAGTAATGAAATTAACAATAATAATAATATTTAGATTCCGAAAAAATATTTAATGATATTAAAGAAGAAATAATCTCTAAATACGAGGGTTGGAACATAAATAGTGGCAATACCGCTATGGAGACACTATACAATGGAATGTACTGTTGTCACTGATAGCACATGTTATTGTCATACCCACCTTACCTCCAGCAAATGGACTCGCCTGTTCCACATCATCGGCGCGTGCACAGTCGTGGGAAACACAGTTATTTGTGAGCGAGTGGTCTAATGTAATGTAGTCACTATGTTCGCTTAAGAGGACCTATGGAGAAGGATCAAGACTGAACGTGGCAGAGGTCGTACAGCACAACAGTGTCATCAAGGTCTTCAAGAGGAGTGTGTGGAATCGGCATTGCTGTACAGAACAGAGGCACATTGGGCAAAAGCCTTCAATGATGGTCAGCAAACTGTGGCAGACATGAATTGGGCATGTCGTGATAGTGTCACTGAAGAAGAAGTGCATGCTGTTGCCACGTTAGTGGACAGTCATCGACGCCATACGGCTCATGAGCTCTCCCACGAAAACCGTATTAGGGCGTATGACTGTGCTTCACAGCCTGAAGGAACGACTATGCATCCAAAAAAAATGCGTCACGATGGGTCCCGCATGACTTGATGCAAATGCAGAAATGGATGCGTTACAACGCTGCTCAAACGCACTTGGAGTGCTAGGAGCGAGAAGGAGAGGCTGTCTTATGGCGTATCGTAGCACTGGATGAGACATGGACCACATCGTATAAGCCAAAACTTAAACACCAATCCAACGAATGGTGTCATTATGGGTCGCCGCCAAAGTAGAAAGGGCTCAGAGCCCCAGTATCTTGACAGTTTTGGTGATTCTCGTGTAAGACTGTGAGGGTGTGATCCTAATGCATTACGTTCCTCCATGGCAGACTGTCAAAGCACAGTATTAACATTCGCTGTTTTTGGAGCATCACTTGCAACCAGCTCTTCGAAAGAACCAGAGACATTTTCTGCACAACCTATCCATCATTTTGCACGAAAAGCTGTGGCTGCTCTGTTCGGTAGATGGCACTGGGAAGTACTGTACCATCCATCATACTCCCCGGACCGAAATTAATTTTCGTGTAGAATCAACAGAAACTGGAAAATCTGAGAGAAAATCGAATATTTCCATTAGTGTTTCTGCTTATATCGAAAAATCTGTCATATACTTTCTTTACTAGACAAAAAGTAAAGTTGAGAAACGTGTTAACGTTCTGTTAATTCAAAATGGAAATAATTTGCACTATATGCTACAGAAGAATGATGAAGATTGGATCGGTAGATCACGTAACTAATGAGGAGGTATTGAATAGGATTGGGGAGAAGAGAAGTTTGTGGCACAACTTGACTAGATGAAGGGATCGTTTGGTAGGACATGTTCTGACGGATCAAGGGATCACAGATTTAGCGTTGGAGGGCAGCATGGAGGGTAAAATTCGTAGAGGGAGACCAAGAGATGAATACACCAAGCAGATTCAGAAGGATGTAGGTTGCAGTAGGTACTGGGAGATGAAGAAGCTTGCACAGGTTAGAGTAGCATGGAGAGCTGCATCAAACCAGTCTCAGGACTGAAGACCACAACAACACCAATTGTTGAACAAAAATTTTGTGATCTTAGTTAGTTCTGAATACCAAAAGTTAATAAAAAAGCAACACTTGTGATACCTGCTCAACAGTTTTTAATTGTCATGAAAATCAGTAACAAAAATGATTGTAAGGAACAGAAACACGAATAAATAAAAATGCCTGAACAGTTTAAAAATTTTAACTATACATTAATTGTATCTTTTGTAATTTATACCGATTTAGAAAGTTTATTACGAAATATTAGAACTCATAAAAGAAATCTTGATAAATCTTATGTAACTTAATGTCATAAAGAACTAACAGATTATTTCAGTTATGATATAAAATATTATAATTGAGATTATAAGTCCCCTATAAAATATGTTAGTAATGCTGTTCCACAAAATTTGTAGAAATGTTAAAACAAAAATCTATAGGAAATACCAGATTGTACAAAATATGTTCCAGTAAGAATGCCAAAAGAAGAGGAAGTAAATACGAAAAAGTTGAAAACTACTTCCATCTGTGAAGAAGAATTTGCTGTTGGAGTAAAAGAAACTTTGAGGTCACTGCTATTTAATGGAAAAATTTCGAGAGTTGGCCAATGTAGATTGTAACATTCATTATAAATATTTTTCATGTATGCCAGCTTCTCTTCACAATTTTATAAATTGTGATGACCATTTTTATTAAAAAAATTAAACTAAAACTAAACTGCCCCAAAACAGACTATGAAAGACCAATGGTACCCACGAGCCACAATGTCATCCTCAGCCCACATGCATCTCTGAATACTGATACGGAGAGGCATGTGGTCAGCACACCACTCTCCCAGCCATATGTCAGTTTACGAGACCAGAGCAACTATTTCTCAATCAAGTAGCTTGTGGATTAGCCTCACATGGGCGGTAGTGTACCCTGCTTGACAACAATGCTCAGCAGACCGGATGGTCACACATTCAAGAGCCTGACAGTGCTTAAATTGAGTGATCTGACTGGAACAAGTATTACTACTGTGGCATGGCTGTCGGTTTATAAAAGAATTAGGAGTAGATGATAAAGTATAAACAGTATACAAAAACTTAAGTTTTTTTTTTTTAATTGTGGAAAATGGTTCAACCTTAAGATTTCAAAATACTTTTGAACTTTTAACATCAAGTATCGATAAATTGTCTTCTAATCTTAGAAAAGGACGATTTACAGAAACATCAAAACGTGAAAAAATGGATTTAAGTTTTACAAACGTTGTTTAACCATGCAAATATATGAATTGTGAAGAAAAGTGGAAAGAAACGAAATTACAGAAAAAGGAATGCTTTTCTTTGAGACTCAGTAATCATCTATCTATGACAAAAAATAATTATCTCACAGAGAAAGTTTCAGAAGAATTTAGTATGACAACTTTATAAGAATATATCAAATTAAATAATATATAATAAATAATTAGCAGACTTTTTTAAAAGTAAAGAGATACTTTAACTGTATCTTATAAACTCGATCCTCCTTGGCATTTTACTGCTGAATATTTATCTTGGGACACTATGTTAAGAATGACTATGATTAGGTTTATTAAATGATTATAATAGGATTTTAATTTTAGAAATAGGAATTGGGGCAGGTATTTCACAAAGTGTTAACAGACATCCTAAAACTTCTAATAAATAACAAACAAAATTTTGTCCACAAAAGGAATCAAACTCTTTAGAATATTTGGACATGAATAATTTATATGGTTGGGCCATGACTCAACCTTTAACTGGCAATGATTATATATAAAGCTACGCTTTTGAAGCTGATTTAGAATACCCAAAGGAATTACATGACTACAGAAAAATTTTCGTTTAGCTCCAGAATAAGGTAATAGATTATTAACAACATCAAATCACAATGAAACATGTTTTACATTATAGAAATCTTAGAGAATACCTAAATCTGGTATTAAACTTAGAAAAAATCCAGAGACTCATAAAATTAAATCAATGGAATTGGATAAAGATTTATTGGTTTTAATTGAGAAATAAGGACAAAAGCAAACTAGAGATTTCCAGAAAGATTTTCCCAACTCCAGGTATATTCTGTTTTTCGTTAAAAGATGGAAAGTATTAGAAATAGGAAAATAATAAAAACGAAAACATGTTGAAAAATATACGAAATATATTTCTAAACTGAACTGTGAAAACGCAACAGTATTTTCCTGAAATTTAATAGCAGTTCATATGAAATACTAAAAAATGTACTTCAATACACCAGTTTATATTGAAATGAGTAATTTCAATATTTGGGAAATAGAAGTTGTAACATTTTAATTATAATATTATGAAACCAAAATATGTAGCACATTTTGATTTGTATTTTATGGATTTTGATTCTTTTATATATGATACAGAACTAAAATTATTTATAATGACATAAAATTCAGTGTAAACAAATGTGATACAAGCGATTGTCTGGGAGGTATATTTAGAATGTTTTCCACATAATTAAAAAAAGTCTTACTAAAAATGAAGTACCAGAATCAGCAAATAATTATGTTATAACATTTTAGTTTAAAATTCATAATGTAGGCCTACAGCTACTAGAACAGCAAATTTATAGAATCTGAAAAGGGAATAAGATCTGTATTAAAAACTATTTACAATTATAAAAAATTTATAACATCAATTAAAACAATACAGCATAATGAATATAATTACATGTTATAAAGACAAATTATGTAGTATTTAATGTAATGAAATTGTTTTAAGCAGCAGTAATAATAAAAATTCGTATTAGATAAAAAATGATAGTTTGCCACTTGAACACTATATAATAAAATTATTTAATCTAAAGTATTTAATATAAACATTAGAAAAACATAAAATATAAAAACTTAGAAAATTAAGTTTAAGAGACTAAAAGAATTCTTAATAAGGAACAAAAGTTTAGAAAACTGTATGGATATTAATATACAGGGTGCCCAACATACACTTTTCACCATCAATATATCTGGAATCACAAAAGACAGACATTGACAGATGGCTGTCGACAGTATGAATGTATGGCATGGGCTCCCAAAAGTAACTACTATGAGACATTTTAAACCATATCCAAATATTGGATTCAACACAAACTATTTTTTCGCAAATGGACATCCCATACTATTCCATAAATAATCAAAAACATGTAAAATCACTATAATAGTGGCAATGGTTACACCACAATACGTCAATTATATCCTGAGTAACCGAATCGCGAATTTGACACATGAAATTAATGAGTCTTCACTATTGCATTTCCCAAAATGCAAGCATGAGGCGCACATTACTCCTAATCATGATGAGATTGTAATACTATAATGTGACCAATGATGCATTTACATATTGATACGTATGCTATTAGTATGTGGCTTCATATTATAATGTAACAAATGATACATTTACATATTGATACGTACACTATTAGTATGTGGCTTCATACTATAATGTGACAAATGATGCATTTACATATTGATACATACGCTATTAGTTTGTGCCTCGGAAACATATGGATATCCAGTCACCCATAATGAAAACAAGGACTCGGTTTACTCATACATAGTGGTGACAGAATACTGACAACCACCAATGAATATAATTAATGACTGTCAGAAAGTTGCAAAACAGTATAATTGCTACTTCTACGTAGTTATACATCAATTACACAATGGTAAGTGCCATTTACAGGGCATGTCACAGAACATCTTTAATGACTGCAACACAATTTAACCATCGCAGATAGTGCAACTCATACATAAATGTAGAGTAATGCCAACAAAACTAATGTACATTTTCTCCATAATACACAAAATGTGCACCGATTATCAGCCTAAGGTCTCACAGCCACTGTTATGTGCATATCAATGTTTGTGTCAGGAACCCTGTTAATATCTTTGGTCCTTATCATAACAGTGAAACTAGGAATACGTACAATAACATATCAATTAACAGCAACAAGTGGATCACATTATCATCGCATGATGTGCAATAGCTGTGGGTTTCGTTCATTTTATGTGTCAAATTCGCATTCCAATTTCTTGAAATGTATTTGACGTATTGTGATGCAACCAACGCTATTGCTGTTGTGAATTCTCATGTTTTTGACTGCGTATGGAATAATATCAGGAGTCCACTTAAAAAGAAATAGGTTTTTTTCAAACCAATATTTGCATATGCCTAAGATATTCCCATAGATGCTATACCTGCATAGCCTTAAAAGTCATCAATTGTGGCTCCAGAGATAATGGTAGTGAAAAGATTAATTAGATTTAAAAAATTAGATTTACAAAATAAGAAATTTAAAAATTTTAAATACATATACATGTGTTGATTTTTTAAATTTAATATATTTATAATTCTATAAAAGATGAAGTTAATCTACAACAATTAAGTGTTATTTATAGTTATTGATGAACAGAATGAACAGTTCTTCAAACACAAAAATGTGATTTATGTTTTGGTATATGAAGGTACACCAAAAGCAATAAAAAAATATGTTGAGAATGATATAGAATAACATGTAAGGAACTGTAATCTACAACAATAATGTGGTATTTATAGTTATTGGTAAACAAAATGAACAGTTCTTCAAACATAAAAATGTGATTGATATTTTGGAATATGAAGGTACACCAAAAGCAATTAAAAAAATATGTTGAGAATAAAGTAGAATAACACATAAGGAACTGAAGATTCGTATTCACCCAGTTGGAAGTTATTCATCCCCCAACAGCCATTAATAACGAAGCTGGATTGTATAGTCTCAGTTTTGGATATAAAATGACAGTAGCTATGGAATTGAAAGATCTGGTAGTTAAGGAAGTTTCACCAGCGATTAGAGAACATGAAGAACATATAATGAAAGACATGTATTGGTCCAAATAACTCACTTGGCAAATTTAAATAAAATTTTAGGAGGTAATACACAAAACTGAGGTGAAATACTGCTTTGGGAACACTACAAAAATGAAACAAAAAAATAGTAGACCATTAAATCATGTCCTACTATGAACTGAAAACTAAATTTAAGACCATCTTCATTCTCTTAGAATTATATTATGCCAACTGGTTTAATGACTAAATTTCTAAGCATACTTTAGCTTATACAATTGCCTATGGAATGTAAAATTTAACTCTAGACATCCATCACAGGATTCTAACTGAAAACTTTCAGGTAAAATTTTATTGTAAAATTTTTAAAGTGTCATTCTTAATTATTTTGAGGATAGGCATTTCTATGCAGATTATGCTAGCTTTTTTATATTCTTACAATCAGTTAACATTTGGCTCTGAATAAAACAAAAATCGATCTTCCAGACTGAGCAAGTGTTTTGTGGATGGGTTGGTAATGTTTAGGGGTGCTAAAGTGGTGTCCTTAGCATGAGTGGGTGTGGAAATGAGTTGAAGATAACGCCATAGCTGTGGTGCACTGCAGAGATACGAAATTAGTGTGCCCTATATTGCCTTGTGTGTACAGTTGTGCACCAAGGGAGTGGATTCAACTCATGAAATGGTTACTAGAGGCACTTCAATGGTCGCATCCTGCTCAAATGCTGGGTATTTTTAAAAAGTTCTCAGTAGTATTGCTCCAAGTTTCTCCACAGGAGATGGTGGTTTTGCAGAATTAAAATAGTGTAATGATTAGTAAATTTTCAACTAAATTTATTTCTTCCTAAAAGTAACCAAAATTAAGTAGCTGATAGCGAGGTGAAGTGACATTTAAAAAATTTAAACTGTGACCAAGTTTAATCAAAAGTTTTTCTTGAATTTCTTCAAACTTTTTTGTTTTTAAAAAACAAAATTACTTTTTATATATAAATATAACCATCAGCAACTATGAAAGATAATGTTGAAGAACTATTAAGTTCGCTTAATAGTTTCAATAATGATTCTACAGAAGACATAACTAAATTAGAAGATTTGAAAAGAAAATCTTATGGTCTTTCAAATGTCAAACTTATACTGACAAAATTTGGTCAAAAAGTGATGTTGGCTCTAGAAGACTAATATAAATTTATACTTCCAGATTGTTATACAAAAAGTGATTCAGAAGATGAAGATGAACTAGTGTGTCATGTCAGTTTAATATTTGTATTTTAAGGTGAAGTGCAAATGAAGGATCATTCAGTTCATACTACAGAATTTGAATAAATTGTTTTATATATTTTTCATTTTTAAGTTTTTAGTTTTTAATTTTCCATTTCTTTAATTTTTAAATATTTTCTTTTTTCTAAATTTCTTATTTTAACCACTTTAGTATTATTGGAGTGGTATCACAAGGTTCTTTCGTTTGAAAAACACAAATCTAAAAATTTGGTGCTTTAGATTGGGATCCATTAATTGTAACTAATACATGCAGCGTGAACCCGCGTTCTGGAAGCTGGACTGCAGTGCTAGAATGTCCTGTGGGAATCCTTTCACTCTTACTGCTCTTAAGTAAAACTCTGTCTCACATTTTCCTTTGGCAGTGTGGATTCCCAGTTATGGGAATAATTTGACTTGCTCTCGCTGGCAGCGACAAAGTTCGTTTGCAGATGTTAATGTGTAGTTTTCTCTCCTGGCGTAACCACGTGAAATTCTATTGCCCTGAACTGACTAAATTCAGAAAGTCACCCCTTCCCTGCGGTATGGGTGAACAGCATAGCATTTGTACTGGACACAATATTTGCTACTGTAACTGGAACAGCACATGCAGACTAACACAGTCTGTACTGACTTTCACTGACGCACAGTGGTTTAACGTTGCTAGGGTTTTCTCCTCTGGAGCATTAATAAACTCCTATGTATTTGGCAGCTATTATTGTCTCTTATGTAGGCCAGCCAGAAACTGTCTTGGAGGCAATATGGTAGGGGACAGTTTTAAATAGACTGACTGATACATGGCTTCCTGCAACTTGATTGTCCCACCTTCGGCATCTCCTGCACTGCATGTATGAGTACTTAAGAGTCTTGCCACAGCCAACCTGGTGTAAAGTGGTTCTAGATGGGCCTGTCTTACCCATCAATCCTGCTCCATCATGTTGGTGACTGTGTTCTCAGAGCTTTTCTGTTTCCCTGTTAAACAATGTAGCAATCTAGTGTTGTCCAAAACTCACTGTTCTAGATTGGCTGGCGGTAACACGTTCCTTTCCGTCAGATATTGGGTTCGTTCCGCCTCTCACTGTCCTTGCACTAAAGTGTCGTTGACTGCTATGTGTCATCAGTGTAATACAGTTACCAGTAGTCTTCTTCTGCATCTACCTACCGCTGCGTTTGATATTTTAACGTGCGAGAACCCAAGAGGACGGCTTGTTGTAATTAATCCTGGAGATTTATGAGAAACGGAGTACATGATATTCCCCTTGCATATCATGTAAAACCTCCTTGTTCCTAGCGTCCTAGTACAGTTATCCAAAGGCTGAATCCAGCTTTTGAACTTCACTTTTTCCTGCCGGAAAAAATCCGATCTTCCTGAATATGATTATCTATACGCTAGATGGATGCTAACACTGTTTTTACGTTTTGGCTTTATGGTTAACTTTTGCTCTTCGATAATATGATAAATAATTTTTTAAAAAATTTAAAAAGGTTTTTAGAATTTTTTCTTTGGTCTGCCTCTCACCTATGTTTTTCCGTTTTCACTTATTTGTACAATTGCTTCTTGGCGTATATAACTGTACTGTGTGGATGACCAAATCTTTGTGAACGTATCCATTTTTGTAAAGTTTTTCAGTAATTTATCATTATATTTTACCGCACTTTGTATGTCATTTCTTCTTCTCATTTTTATTTTAGCTATATATTTTGCATAGAGGGCGGGTTTGCTTTGCAGGGCCCCCTTATGGTTTCTCGTCATTATAGTCAGTTCTCTGTGTATCACTTTATGTTTGACTACTGCTTAAGACAGTGTTGCTACAAAGGGAACATATATGTTAAAAGGTAAATTTCTATGTGCATTTTAAATGTTTTAATGCATATATATACATTTAATTCGTTTTACGTTGCTTTATTTACATTTATTCATTTGTCACTATTATTAATTATTTTTAATTTTACTCTTGTATTTGTAGCACCGATGATGGCTGTTAATCAGTTGAAATCGATTTGCAAAAGTAAATAAAAAAATCATGATTTGTTGACTGGTTGCTGCTTATTTGGTAATTTTAAGAATAATGACAGCTTAGCTGTATTTGTAAGTAATTTATTTATGGACAGGTTTCGTAGGTTCGAGGCCATAGCACTGGGTTACATCTGCTAAACTTGGAAAACCCTTCTCTATAGTTGTGGTCTACTGTATTTACAATAAATAGTGAGAAAGAAAGGAGATTACTTACATGTTAAATCATGACATTAAACTTCCGTATGGGCGGGACTGGCCATTCCTTGTTTATGAATAAATTACACAATCAGCTATTCGTCAGGAAAGCAGAAAGTATGGCTCTACGTTTCCTAAAGCTTGCCTTGAAATTTTTTTCTGTAAGATTATTCAAGAAATATCAGCTCAACCTAATGTGAGACAAAGCGGATACTGGGCTGGAACACCCAGTCAGAAATCAGAAACACCTACAACGAATCCGGAAAGGATGACAGTATGCCGAACATAACCAGTTAATTACTACATCGAGGGCCACACTCCATAAAAAGAGCTTAGGCATTAATGAAGAGTCTAGCAAGCATCGAGAAGAACACGCTTAGTAATAAAAACAGTATAAAAACAACAACTGACTGTGAATTTGTGTTTTGATAAAAGTGACATATCGTAAATACAGCAAAGCTCGATGCATGGAGATCAGATGACAGATTGACTAGCTAACTACTGAGAGAGAGTCCCATCGGTCATTGTAATCGACGACGCAGTGAGCAATATGACCAATACAAAAACCAGCACATCTTGATAATATTTGTAGGCAAAAATATGTGAGACCCTGGCCCAAATAAAGTAAGATAAACGTAACAGAACAATTACAGGTGGCAGAGCACCATGAAAAGAATAATAAGCGTTGTCTTACGTTAATTAAACAGCTGATGAGAATGTTAGTGGCAAAAGCCAGTAGCAAAATACACTCCTGGAAATTGAAATAAGAACACCGTGAATTCATTGTCCCAGGAAGGGGAAACTTTATTGACACATTCCTGGGGTCAGATACATCACATGATCACACTGACGGAACCACAGGCACATAGACACAGGCAACAGAGCATGCACAATGTCGGCACTAGTACAGTGAATATCTACCTTTCGCAGCAATGCAGGCTGCTATTCTCCCATGGAGACGATCGTAGAGATGCTGGATGTAGTCCTGTGGAATGGCTTGCCATGCCATTTCCACCTGGCGCCTCAGCTGGACCAGCGTTCGTGCTGGACGTGCAGACCGCGTGAGACGACGCTTCATTCAGTCCCAAACATGCTCAATGGGGGACAGATCCGGAGATCTTGCTGGCCAGGGTAGTTGACTTACACCTTGTTGAGCACGTTGGGTGGCACGGGATACATGCGGACGTGCATTGTCCTGTTGGAACAGCAAGTTCCCTTGCCGGTCTAGGAATGGTAGAACGATGGTTTCGATGACGGTTTGGATGTACTGTGCACTATTCAGTGTCCCCTCGACGATCACCAGTGGTGTACGGCCAGTGTAGGAGATCGCTCCCCACACCATGATGCCGGGTGTTGGCCTTGTGTGCCTCGGTCGTATGCAGTCCTGATTGTGGCGCTCACCTGCACGGCGCCAAACACGCATACGACCATCATTGGCACCAAGGCAGAAGCGACTCTCATCGCTGAAGACGACACGTCTCCATTCGTCCCTCCATTCCCGCCTGTCGCGACACCACTGGAGGCGGGCTGCACGATGTTGGGGCGTGAGCAGAAGACGGCCTAACGGTGTGCGGGACCGTAGCCCAGCTTCATGGAGACGGTTGCGAATGGTCCTCGCCGATACCCCAGGAGCAACAGTGTCCCTAATTTGCTGGGAAGTGGCGGTGCGGTCCCCTACGGCACTGCGTAGGATCCTACGGTCTTGGCGTGCATCCGTGCGTCGCTGCGGTCCGGTCCCAGGTCGACGGGCACGTGCACGTTCCGCCGACCACTGGCGACAACATCGATGTACTGTGGAGACCTCACGCCCCACGTGTTGAGCAATTCGGCCGTACGTCCACCCGGCCTCCCGCATGCCCACTATACGCCCTCGCTCAAAGTCCGTCAACTGCACGTACGGTTCACGTCCACGCTGTCGCGGCATGCTACCAGTGTTAAAGACTGCGATGGAGCTCCGTATGCCACGGCAAACTGGCTGACACTGACGGCGGCGGTGCACAAATGCTGCGCAGCTAGCGCCATTCGACGGCCAACACCGCGGTTCCTGGTGTGTCCGCTGTGACGTGCGTGTGATCATTGCTTGTACAGCCCTCTCGCAGTGTCCGGAGCATGTATGGTGGGTCTGACACACCGGTGTCAATGTGTTCTTTTTTCCAATTCGAGGAGTGTATGAACATCTGAAATTATTATATAGGGTGTTCGGAAATTCCCGTTACAAACTTCTAGGAATTGTAAAGTACAGTGACTAAATAACTTTTTAAATAGGAACCGATATCTTGTAACTTACCGCTCCGTTATACGATGCTTTCAGTTCAAATGTTTAACTCATCCACTTTTCCTTGAGGAACTAAATTAGGCGTGACGAAGTACGTTTATTAGGTAACACTTCGAAAGGAAACGTAACGAAACGTCCGGTTATCACGTAAGGACATGGAACAGTGTTAATACAAACAAATCTCGCAGTCAATCTATAGAGGCTTAAGTCCTTTCTTGCCTACATGTGAAGGCGACACTGACATATCTACAGAGTATAGAGCACGGGCAGAGGACCAATATCATTACGAAACAAAGCGTTTCTGCCACGTTACCCCGTTGAGCCAGACAGGCTCAGCGAAGAGCAAATCTCGTATTTTTGCCACTGAGGAGTATAGACTACGCTTGGCGTTCATAAAACCTTATAGCAGTCCCGCATTCCTGTTCCACACACTTGGTAAAATAGTATCTAGAGATGTCGTGGATTTTATAGCTGGGAATTAGCTGCATATAAATAATGCCGCAGATGTTTCAGCATCACGTCGGATTGAAGTGTATTAAACTTAATGGTAGCTGTCTTATACGCTTGCGTGAATATATGGTAGCTATTCATGATCAGTATCGTCGGACCACCTACATATTACCAGGAACATTGGTGTCTGTAAAGACCACTCGTTCCTCTCTCTTATCTTGTATGCTTACATTAACATCTTCGGCACCTGTGTGATGGTGTCTTTTCCCGACATTTTCCATGTCGAAACCCACTGTGCTGTCTTTCTTCAGTAAGTCATTTGTCCACTCAAGTTTCTCAGCAGTTCCTTTGTTTCAGTGATCCTTTGCTTCCGCGTCTGCTTGGATTTCGCAGATTGCTTGCAAACATGGGTAGTAGACAGTCTTGTTTAGTAATGATTGCTTATAATCTCCTTGCCACCTTCTTCGGGACTGGTGACTATACTTCCGTTACGCATGAACACTCAATGCTCAAAAGGTCTATGGCTGAGAGTACGATCAACGTCCGTCTGCTCAGAGATCTGCATTCGGTGTATTGTAGTCCCACCAGATGAGTCTTCTTTCTGAAGTTGCCCTTCACCGGAGTCGTTCGTCCATCTACATGTATTTTAGCTGAAAGCAGCCAACTACAGCTTTGCTGCTGTTTTGCCGAGTGCGGCTGACCGCTTTGTATTCGGGCTGGCAGTTCTTCACTTGGCGGCGACGTATCTGATGGCATTTTACTCCATGTCGTTCTTCCTGATTTACTGAGTCTCTCATGAGATTGTGATTTGATTCGTAGGTATCCGATTTTTAGATGTTCTGCGGAGCTGCAAATGACACATATCAACTCTTGCCCGTCGTATCTCACGAGGGATTTAAAACATCGAATCACAAAAAAAGAAAGCGCATGTTTCGTTAAATAGATTTTAATACTGTTGACTCTGTTACCAACATTACAGTGTTAGTATCCTTGACATTTCTTGGCTGTTACTTGTATAACGGTGAATAATGGTGATGGGGGCTGTGGAAAATGTTGGAATTCCATTCAAATGAAATATTAAATATGAAATCCCTAAACACAGGATGGGTTGGGACAAGGAAATCAAGGAAATGCGAACCCAGAATACCAGCGTCATTTTCCACTTGAATAGTTACATTTATTTAACAACCACATAATAGCATAAAAAATAAATACAATAATCACAAATAATTGTGAGCGGAACGGTAATATTAATTAGCTGCATACAGCAACAGTCGACTTTAACATGTGATTTTACCTCAACAAACAACGAAACAGAGTTCCAGAATAAATACAGCATGTAGTTTCTTGAAAATCAAACATGTCAGTAACACACAAGACGGCATACTCAATGGTATTATCAGCATAAAATCTACTGAAAATTTTATAAGGTACCAAGATAGCAAATTTCATTCACGTTGTTGTGAGAAAAATATAGTTCCAGCTTAGGCTCAAACCATTAACCTGTAATTATGGTTAAATGATATGGAAATATCCGGATAATATGACATTACACTAAGGCTATCGCATACTTTCCTCAACGACAACCAGTGAACATCAAAACAGGTGTGTAAGAGCAACAAGCATAGGTGGCAACCAACAGCTGAAAAAACAGCCGCGAAGCTCAGAAGACTAAGTAGGGTCGTTAACAAACACCACTTATGTGAAACATAGGCAGAACAAACAAGTTAAGCAAGTACGAATGGCCACCTCCTCCAGAAATACTCAGCATAAGACCCCTTAATATGCCACCAAATTTCAAAAATGTATCTTTAACCTAATTTACAGAATATAAAGGGGGCGTGATAGTGGCGGAGGTAATGTACCTTACACAACTTAGCTGAATAACATTTGATAGAGAAAGACGTTTTAAATGCCCACAGAATAGGATATGACAGTAATTTAGCCAAACCACACGCCATTTAACCTTGTGTGACCAAAACCATTATGTAAGGGAACTGACAAACTTTCCTTTGTAAGGCGGTACTTAATAATTGGATCATACAAACAATACTTTCATCTGTGGTATTTAGACGTGGAAATCTGCAACACAATCGCTAAACATAAATTAAATACAGGAAATTATGAAATAAAAATTTCAATGCAAAATGTTTAAAATCACTTGATAGCGCAATTTAAACTGTAGAATTATAGCTATGGCTTATTACCAAAACACTTTCCCAGAATACTATAGCACAAGAAATCCGATGACCGTATCAGCGAGAAAATGTAACATTAACGTTAACCAATGTCTTAGGTAGTCCAAAACAAGAAAAGATTATACGTCTTCTTACTAATATGTGTGAGCAGTTAACGTTCGTGGAGTTTATAGCGCGTGCTCCGTTCACCGCCACCGCCTACCAACATGGTGAGAGGTCTGAAGATGGTCAGTTGTTGTGGTCTTCAGTCCTGAGACTGGTTTGATGCAACTCTCCATGCTACTCTATCCTGTGTAAGCTTCTTCATCTCCCAGTACCTACTGCAACCTACATCCTTCTGAATCTGCTTAGTGTTTTCATCTCTTGGTCTCCCCCTACGATTTTTACCCTCCACGCTGCCCTCCAATTCTAAATTGGTGATCCCTTGATGCCTCAGAACATGTCCTACCAACCGATCCCTTCTTCTGGTCAAGTTGTGCCACAAACTTCTCTTCTCCCAAATCCTGTTCAATACTTCCTCATTAGTTATGTGATCTACCCATCTAATCTTCAACATTCCTCTGTAGCACCACATTTCGAAAGCTTCTATTCTCTTCTTGTCCAAACTATTTACCGTCCATGTTTCACTGCCATCCATGGCTGCACTCCATACAAATACTTTCAGAAATGACTTCCTGACACTTAAATGTATACTCGATGTTAACAATTTTTTCTTCTTCAGAAACGCTTTCCTTGCCATTGCCAGTCTACATTTTATATCCTCTCTACTTCGACCATCATCAGTTATTTTGCTCCCCAAATAGCAAAACTCCTTTACTACTTTAAGTGTCTCATTTCCTAATCTAATACACTCAACATCACCCGACTTAATTCGACTACATTCCATTATCCTTGTTTTGCTTTTGTTGATGTTCATCTTATATCCTCCTTTCAAGACACCATCCATTCCGTTCAACTGCTCTTCGAAGTCCTTTGTTGTCTCTGACAGAATTACAATGTCATCGGCGAACCTCAAAGTTTTTTTTCTTCTCCATGGATTTTAATACCTACTCCGAATTTTTCTTTTGTTTCCTTTACTGCTTGCTCAATATACAGATTGAATAACATCGGGGAGAGGCTACAACCCTGTCTTCCTCCCTTCCCAACCATTGATTCTCTTTCATGTCTCTCGACTCTTATAACTGCCATCTGGTTTCTGTACAAATTGTAAATAGCCTTTCGCTCCCTGTATTTTACCCCTGCCACCTTTAGAATTTGAAAGAATTCCAGTCAACATTGTCAAAAGCTTTCTCTAAGTCTACAAATGCTAGAAACGTAGGTTTGCCTTTCCTTAATCTTTCTTCTAAGATAAGTCCTAAGGGCAGTATTGCCTCACGTGATCCAGTATTTCTAGGGAATCCAAACTGATCTTCCCCGAGGTCGGCTTCTACTATTTTTTCCATTCGTCTGTAAAGAATTCGTGTTAGTATTTTGCAGCTGTGGCTTATTAAACTGATTGTTCGGAAATTTTCACATCTTTCAACACCTGCTTTCTTTGGGATAGGAATTATTATATTCTTCTTGAAGTCTGAGGGTATTTAGCCTGTTTCATACATCTTGCTCACCAGATAGTAGAGTTTTGTCTGGAATGGCTCTCCCAAGGCCGTCAGTAATTCCAATGGAATGTAGTCTACTCCGGGGGCCATGTTTCGACTCAGGTCTTTCAGTGCTCTGTCAAACTCTGCTCGCAGTATCATATCTCCCATTTCATCTTCATCTACATCCTCTTCCATTTCCATAATATTGTCCTCAAGTAAATCGCCCTTGTATAGACCCTCTATATACTCCTTCCACCTTTCTGCTTTCCCTTCTTTGCTTAGAACTGGGTTTCCATCTGAGCTCTTGATGTTCATACAAGTGGTTCTCTTATCTCCAAAGGTCTCTTTAATTTTCCTGTAGGCAGTATCTATCTTACCCCTAGTTAGATAAGCCTCCACATCCTTACGTTTGTCCTCTAGCCATCCCCACTTAGCCATGTTGCACTTCTTGTCGATCTCATTTTTGAGACGTTTGTATTCCCTTTTGCCTGCTTCATATACTGCATTGTTATATTTTCTCCTTTCTTCAATTAAATTCAATATTTCTTCTGTTACCCAAGGATTTCTACTAGCCCTCGTCTTTTTACCTACTTGATCCTCTGCTGCCTTCACTACTTCATCCCTCAAAGCTACCCATTCTTCTAGTAGTGTATTTCTTTCCCCAATTCCTGTTAATTGTTCCCTTATGCTCTCCCTGAAACTCTCTACAACCTCTGGTTCTTTCAGTTTATCCAGGTCCCATCTCCTTAAATTCCCACCATTTGCAATTTCTTCAGTTTTAATCTACAGGTCATAACCAATAGATTGTGTTCAGAGTCCACATCTGCCCCTGGAAATGTCTTACAATTTAAAACCTGGTTCCTAAGTGTCTGTCTTACCATTATATATTCTATCTGATACCTTTTAGTATCTCCAGGGTTCTTCCATGTATACAACTTTCTATCATGATTCTTAAGCCAAGTGTCAGCTATGATTAAGTTGTGCTCTGTGCAAAATTCTACCAGGCGGCTTCCTCTTTCATTTCATAGCCCCAATCCATATCCATCTACTACGTTTCCTTCTCTCCCTTTTCCTACACTCTAATTCCAGTCACCCATGACTATTAAATTTTCGTCCCCCTTCACTATCTGAATAATTTCTTTTATTTCATCAAACATTTCTTCAATTTCTTCGTCATCTGCAGAGCTAGTTGGCACATAAACTTGTACTACTGTAGTCGGTGTGGGCTTCGTGTCTATCTTGGCCACAATAATGCGTTCACTATGCTGTTTGTAGTAGCTTACCCGCATTCCTATTTTCCTATTCATTATTAAACCTACTCCTGCATTACCCATATTTGACATTGTATTTATAACCCTGTATTCGCCTGACCAGAAGTCTTGTTCCTCCTGCCACCGAACTTCGCTAATTCCCACTATATTTAACTTTAACCCATCCATTTCCCTTTATAAAATTTCTAACCTACCTGCCCGATTAAGTGATCTGACATTCCACGCTCCGATCTGTAGAACGCCAGTTTTCTTTCTCCTGATAACGACGTCCTCTTGAGTAGTCCCCGTCCGGAGATCCGAATGGGGGACTATTTTACCTCCGGAATATTTTACCCAAGAGGACGCTATCATCATTTAATAATACAGTAAAGTTGCATGCCCTCGGGAATAATTACGGCCGTAGTTTCCCCTTGCTTTCAGCCGTTCGCAGTACCAGCACAGCAAGGCCGTTTTGGTTATTGTTGCAAGGCCAGATCAATCAATAATCCAAATTGTTGCCCTTGCAACCAATGAAAAGGCTGATGCCCCTCTTCAGGAACCACACGTTTGTCTGCCCTCTCAACACATACCCCTCCGTAGTCGTTGTACCTACAGTACGGCTATCTGTATCGCTGAGGCACGCAAGCCCCCCCGCCAACGGCAAGGTCCATGGTTCGTGGGGGGGGGGGGGGGACAGTAAACAACCGAAACCGGTAACAATAATAGTAAAGGTTTCTTGAGGTCGAGAGTGTTTACGACCATTGTAAAGTGATAAGGAAAATCTCTTTTCTCCATGAGAAATGTTCTCAAAAATTACCAAAAAGGCCTCAGGTTCCTGAGTGCCATCATCAGACATGCGGCTAGGTGCATCAGCAAAGTGATTATCGGAGCCTCTGATATGACGCCCTCTGAAAACGGAAGGCATTTATACGAACAGGCCACCTGGCAATCTTGCCGGTCTTCCTAAGGAGTGCCCAGACCCAACTCTAAGCTTTGTTGCCGGTTTCCTAGTCAAATTCCCTATGCTCGATATAGAATTTAAATTTCTCAAAAGTAAATGT
The DNA here is from genome assembly GCF_023864275.1 of Schistocerca cancellata. Classification (NCBI taxonomy): domain Eukaryota; kingdom Metazoa; phylum Arthropoda; class Insecta; order Orthoptera; family Acrididae; genus Schistocerca; species Schistocerca cancellata. Next base: position 633,609,907 of record NC_064631.1, on the reverse strand, counting down.
GACAGCCAACGCCTCACACTAAAATGGAAATGCCGTGTGGCTAAAGGCCTCCCGACGGGTAGACATTTCGCCTGCTGCAAGTCTTTTTATTGACGCCACTTCGGCGATTTGGGTGTCGATGGGGATGAAATGATGTTGATAAAGACAACAGAACACCCCGTCCCTGAGCGGAGAAAATCTCCGACCCGTCCGGGAATCGAACCCGGGCCGCTAGGTATGACATGCCGTCGCGCTGACCATTGAGCTACCAGGGGCGGACGCCTGACACTCATAAGCCAAGTAATAAGCTCCTCGAGATATTAAGCTACAGCGCGCATTTCACCTAATTCTTCCTGTCAAAGTAAAGCACCAACTCCGGCATTAGAAGCATCAGTCTGTACTATAAATAACTTTCCAAAATCCGGGGTAGTCAGTATTGGAGGACTGCTGCGTACGGTTTTACACTCTTCAAAGGCGGATTGCCGGATCTCTCCCCAAAGTCCATCCATTTTAACACAGGGAGGAAATTTTCTCAAATGAAAAGCGTTCTAGATGAACGTTAATACCATCTCTGGAAACCAGGTAACCCAAGAAGGAAGGTCTGATGCCTCGCGAGAGTAATTTTCGGTGGTCGAACAGTTAATCTGGCAGATTGAAGTTTTAACAATGCGTGCTCAGTATGAGAAAGACTTTCATCAAAAGAACGACTATGGACCACCGCATCATGAAGATAATTATATACAGAAACCAACTTAAGGTGGCCCGAAACTTGCTCAAAAAATTATGAAAAAAACGAGAGCCTGAGGACCAAGCCAATTGTACCCGTTTAAATTCATACAGATACCAGTCTGTGCAGAAGGCAGCAACGATCGTAAACCCCTCGATTAATGGAATGTGATAGTAAGCTTGGTTTAAATAAAGTACGGTAAACTAGCAAGTGAAACAATTATTGAGCTTAGGAAGGGGAACGGACTCCAAAATAGCCTTCTCGTTAAGGGCTCGATAACCGACTACCGGCAAAAAATCATCACCCAGCGCCTTAGGAACGAGAAATATAGGTCAATAATATGGGGAAGTTGATGGTCTAATAACTCCATAACCTAATAATCTTATCTCAGGGTGTGAGAGACGAGAAGGAGTGTGCCGCACCTGGAAGTCGTCGGCCAGACGGATTTAGTATTGAATTAGATCGGTTGCACCCAAATAGTTGGTCAATACACTGCGAAACTGTTCTAGAACAGCTATTAACTGTTCAGCCCGATTACGACCTAGGTGACTAGTCTGGAATTCAGAGGGCTAAGCTTTCAAAGAATAGATGTCATTGATAAAATGACTCGAGTAATTGGCTGTTTCCTCAGACGGACAGAATATAGGGGAAACAGTGTTACTAGCGAAGTCGAGAACCAATCCTGTCCATTGAATGATGTCACACCCAAGCAACAATGTAATCAGCCTAAGAAAAGTCACAGATAAACTACCGCACACCTCACCCACCGGCGGCAGCTCTTGCCCACTGACCACACGACATCTTTGGAAAGATGGGCATATAGGAGGCATCCTACTTAACTTACGAAATTTATGATACCGGTGATAGTCGTGCAAGGAAACGGAACTTCCAGAATAAAAAAGTGTACAAACCGGTTAACAGCTAAGCTGAGTAAGAGCATACGGTAGAACGCATTAAAAAGAAAAAGATTTTGAGTACACTCGCAATGAGCGGGAAGTTTACTCGGAAGAGTTTCACCCTGCACCGTATCGCGTCATATGTTAGGCCTAGAACTTATTCCGACCAGGTTCTCGAGCACGTGATAACTACTGTCACCGCACCGAAAATAACATTCAGCGGGTATTGAATCCGAAGAAGATTGATTTGACTACCATTTCGGATTGGAAGTTCAGATTGAAACTCTTACCATGATCTCGTTGCTCGTCTGAAAATGTAAGCGCCTAGAGAACACCAAGTCACTCTGTTACCTTAGAAAGAGGCGTAGGTTTGCGCGCAAATACAAAAAGCAACCCATCTTCTGGCCTCATGCCTTCCAAAATTATCGACGTACAGTCCTGTTCGGTAACCTTCACATTAGAAGCCAAGACATTGATGCGAATACGCTCAAAATGATTGTACCCGCTCACGTTCGTTACTCACTTTCTCTCTACTATACGAGTCCCGAGCTGACTTTGGGTACCTAGATCTCTAAGAATCTCAGACAACCAACTGTTTAACAACCCTTTCGACAAAGAACATAGCGCGAAAAGCATCGCAGAATGCGATAGTGCAAGGCATCAACATGAAATTCAAACAGGACAAGTAACAACAAATCCTGTCGAATTTCGTCTAAGTGATCAATGAATAACTCGGAAAAACAATTCCCAAACACACGAACGGGCTAGGTAATTTTTCAAATGCGTCAGAGTCCAAACAACCAACACCTCTAGCGCCGACCTCTCTTAAATCTACTAACCGACTGTTGGCTGAACTACCCTATTCAACACTACCCACTTCACTATCAAATGTCAATGAACCAGTCCTTGTAGATCTTTCACTTGGTTCGCCGATTGCATAAAAGTCTCCCATTGCTGATCACTATGCTCAAGACAGTTTAACTCACTTACGCTAATGAGCCAAATGTGCTTTGACTCTTCATAGTTGCCTATAAGTAGGTTGACTGCATTCCAAAAATTGCAAATTATGAGACACTTCTTCGAAAGCTACAGATGTAGTATAAATAGCGGGATCTACCTCTCCAAGAGCGTCAGGGGAAATTTGAAGAGTATTATCCAATGGTACATGCAGTCTGTCTGCCAGTTGCGAGACGCTAGAGTCCACAGAAAAGGGCCGTACCTTTAATTCATACACAAGGTGTTCTCACTTGACCAACCTCTGGCCTCCATGACAATAAGTGGCTTCCTGAAAAAGCACAAAAATTTTCAGAAAAAGAATTTACGAGTTTCAGACGGCAAATCACACTGTAGCCTCCCTCCTCCCTACCCAGTTCACATGAACAGTACGTAAACACATTCTGCTACCACTGAAATCCCTAAACACAGAATGGGGTAGGACATGAAAAACATGGAATGGAGAAGACAGAACTGCAACGACATTTGTCGTTTTAATCGTTTCCTTTACTTAACCACGATGAACAAATAAATGCAATACTCAGAAGTAATTACGAGTGCCACGGTAAGGCAAATTAGCTGCATACAGCAATAATCAGCTTTAACGGAATGATTTTACCTCTACAAGCCACATAGAACAGTGCCAAGATAAATATAAAAGGCAATTCTTTTAATGGAACAAGGCCTTAACAGACAAGAGGGCAAACAAACTGCTAAAATTAGCATAAAATCAACTAAAAATTTTATCAGGTACGAAAATAGATTAAGGTTGTCATGAGGAAAGTATAATCCAATTTAGGCTCAAACCGTTAATTATGGTTAAAAGATTTCTGAAATATTCGCAAAACATAATAATCAAGACAGTACCTGGCACTTAAGCAAGTTTAGGAGATACACAGCTACCCCGAAAATCAAACATGGGCAATACAAGCATATTACAAAGCAGATGTACAACATAAGTAAACCTTTAAACAAGGTTCTGTAGATCAGAACACTTTGTAATACAGCCACAACATATATTGGCAGGCAGCACAAACCACTGGAGTAAGGAAACTGCAGATGCACCTCAAAAGCACCCAATTAACACCACGGCAGTGAGTAAAAGCAATAAGTCTCCATGGCCACCAGCCACTGAAAAACCAACCACGAAGCTCAGAAGGGAAGGCTAAATAGGGCCGGTGACAAACACTACACAGGTGAAACTTAGGCCTCCCAAATCAGTTAAGCGAATATTAATGGCTGCTTTCTCTAGAAATGGTCAGTATAAGGCCTCTTAATACGCCACCAAATATCAAACATTTATCTTTAACCAAATTTACAAAATTCAAAGAATGGGTAGTAGTGGCGAAGGTTATGTCTTCAAACCATTTAACTGAAAAAATTTTGATACAGAAAAACTTAAAAAATGCTCACAGAATAAGATATGACAGTAATTCAGCCCAACCATACGGTAAGGAACGTTGCATGAGCAAAACAGTTATGGTCGGAAAATGACAAACTTACCTTTGTGAGGTAGGACTTAGTAATTAGATCTTACAAGTAATGCTTAGACATTAGAATCTATAACAAAATTTTAACACTTATATTAAAAAGACAGAATTTCTGTTAAGGCAAACAAAACATTAAAAAAGCATTAACTGCAAAATCCTTACAAACACTTGACTTCAAATTAACCCTGCAACATTTTTGCCAAGATTATTGTCAAAAGACAACGGGACAAGAAACCAGACAGGCTTAACAATAGGGAAATGTAACATTATGCCACTGAAATCAGGCTTTCACACCGTGTATAGCCTAAACTAATACACTATAGCGTAGCTCTCAGTGGTACACAGGAACCCCCAAAACAGGCACAGTTACATCTACAGCTAACAACAGAGTCTTAACTCGGATAATTACGCTGGAACCAATATTTCAATAAGCCACAAAGCACAGGCAGTAGAGGTGGGCATATCGTAGTGTGAGAAACACTGACCATAAACACACAATGAGGCAGATATTTGATAATCCTGGAAATACACAATGTGGCTCCCAGCGCCGAGTCCGGACACAGCATGGAATATCAAAGCCGGACAAATCAGCGGGCGTGGAGAGAAGGACGCCGCACTCAGCTTAGTGTAGTAACTCCAAGTTCACCAGTAACGCCAAGTATTGATATAAACGGAGCTAATGACCTCCACGTTCAGAAACCAGCCAGTGATGCCCTCTAGTCCGCTGCCTTTCTCTCTAAGCCCCACCATCGTTGCTCAAGGCTTACGTTAGGACTTGCTCTGCCACAGCTAATCAGCGACAAGCTACAATCCATTCGCGCTGCCAGTAGTAGCATTAATGAATAATGCCCAAATTAAAGGCAGGTGTAATCGGATGCGAGTCGCCCACGGCTCAAAGCAAGCCAATTGTCGAGGTCACATACCGGCATACGTGAGTGTAACGTCTGTGGCTTCCCACTTGGAATCGTGATATTGCGTGAAATCACCTGCCTGCGTCATTATTCGAATACAGGTTTCGTCGTCTATTCGCTTTGCACATACAGCATTAAAGAGAAAATAGTAAGTGTAACCGACGAATTTCCCTTCTTTCATACCAGTGCTATCCTGAAACTCATGGACAATACAGAACACATTTGGACGTTCATAACCATATAGAAAGGAATGCTTTCACGCGATGAGGGTGTGGTGCAAAAAGGGTACATCAAGGATGTGGAGGGTCATATTGACCCTGTATTTCCATTATAAATTTTAAGTATTTATTGGCACTTTTTAACAAAATATGAGAATTAAAAATATGAATTATTTATTAATTAAAGAATTTTCATAGAAATAAATGTTTCATTACTTAATTTTTAAATGAAGTCTACAAAATAATCATTTTAACAGCTCTTAATGTTATACATTTTTGAAATCTACAAAACCATACATTATCATTAGTAATTCGGATTTTTTGCTAAGGATTTACGAGATAAATCTTCTTCGAACACAAAATGAAGAATAAACTTTCATGTCTTGCCGTAATACATTGCTGGCTGAATGGAACAATGTGTTCTTGACAAATGTGTTTATGACAACCTTCACAATTACTAGGTGTCTTACAATGTCTGGAACAGGGACACTTATACCATCTTTTTAGTAGACCTTGGACTCCGGCACTAGATTCTTGTGAAGATTCTCCACTAAATTCTCTGATTCTCTTACGCAAGTGCTTGGCAGTTGGGGTATTTCTTGGTGGGCACTCATGTGTTCACTGCCAAGCTTAAGGCCTAGCGATTTTATAACATTACGACGCTTTTCGTTCTTTTTTTTTTTTTTGTAATTTGATTGGTGAACAATGACAGCGTTTATGCCGGCCATATTCAGTATTGCGCAGAAGACAGTCTGAGACCATTTTTTTGAGATGCGGCTTACATCTTAAGACGCTGACAGCTCATCTTCAACGTCAACTTCACCTCTCGTCGAATTATAAATCATCTCTGGTTTCATTTTATCTCTTGTCGATTCATCAGTTTCAGCATTGTGGTGAATACTAGACATGAACAAAACAACTTAGTTTTTCATTGGTATATGAGAAACAAGTGTAATATCCTTTTGGAAACCGAACTTAGTTGAGTAGACTTCTCTCTCACGAGTTTTGCAAAATTCGGGAGGGATTATTACGCGCTGTGGCCACAGAAGTTAGCTTGTGTTCTTTCAGCAGATGCGACACTAGTTCATAGCTCGTGAACCAATTATCAAAAATCACGTTACGGCTTGTTTTAGAAATGGGTTGCCCCACCCGATTCACCATGTCATTTGGTTTATTACTCAGTGAAAACTGTCCCTCTCTCTGGTTCCCAGTATATATTTCAATGTTGAAAATAATGAAATTCCGTGCGTCGACCAAGCAAAATATTTTAATGCCATATGTGACCGGTTTTGATGGAATATATGGTCTATATTGGCCTCTGCCTATGAATGCAAGCAGCATTTCATCTAAGATTGTATATTTACCTAGTACATGGGTTTTCTTGTAGTTTTCAACGAATGTTTCAACTATCTGGTGTATTGATGTTAAGTTGTCCAGCTGTTATCTTTCTCCACGTTTGTAGTTATCGTCAAAACGAAGACAGCTGTGAATAAAATGAAAACGTTGCCGTGTCATTGGCAGCCAAAGCATTTCGACACCTGTTCGTCTGAAGCCCAAAAGTTAACGGTTTTCTGCCAACCAGATCGGTAAAATCTAGCAATGTACAAGAGGCCTATATATAATCATTCAGTCCACTCATAGTCATTTACTTCATAATATAGTGATTTGCAGCTACGTCAGATGCTGCTTTCCTTTCTTCAGCTTGCAGGTTTGTGTATTTCAATATAATACTATGCATATGTTCATTGCAAAACAGACTCCAGCATTCAAACTCTGTCTTTGCTAATCTAGCCACTAAACTCACACCACGTACCTGCCTGATGATGTCTTCAGTACGGGTCCGAGGTGGATTTTTACACCACTTTGATCCATCTTTCCCAAAATATAATGTACTGCGTACCTGATTTCTCGATCGCTCTACTACTTCTGGTAACACAGTATTGTGGGCAGTATTTTGCAGCTCATTTAGTAATATATTACCTTCTTTGTCACTGCCTTCGTTTCCATCTTACTCAGTACCACTACTGGCACTACTGGCACTACTGGCACTACACAATCTTCATTTCCATCGCCATCTGTCGTAAACTCGTTTTCACTGTGATAATTCGGCCAGCCAACGACGTATACGCTCAGCCTCCCTTTCATCGCTTTCCATTTTGACTAAAAACACCAAAAAATACGAATCATTCATCAAAAAAGATAACTTGAAAAATGACACATAAATAATACTTCGCGGTTGTGGAAGGGAAAAAATACTCTCTTACAGTTTGCACTCGTTTATGTCCTTTTACGAATGGCAGTCGACTGAGTGCCTGCACGCATTAGGGAGGAGAGTTCAATAATAACAGTTACTGAGAACTTCGGCAATGTGCAATTGCGGACCAAAGAGCTGCCAACAAAACAAAATGAACAGGCTCAAACGGACCCTATCACATCCTCGCCGGGTTAATTGAAACTTCGTGTACCTCATTTCCATAGTGTAACTATGAAGTCAGTACTCACAAAATCCATCTGTCAACTAAACCAGCAAAGATGTGGGAGTTCCTGTATTTTTCTTGTTTAGAGTCCTGTGGATGTTTCTTGATTACTACCGATGCTAGCTAGTCATCATACTACGTCTCAGTAAATGTTATCTACGGGCTAAAATACTTATGTATGATCTGCTTCTATCTAATTTTAACAAAGCGATGGTTGACGTTGAGGGCTCAACGCGTTTTCAGACCTATTTATTTCATTTCTCACGTGTTTTCTTATGTGATGGGCTGCTGTAGACGAATAACTCTTCTGATACCTTAGAAAACTGTAAGTTATAATTTCACCTTTAAATTGTTTCGTCGTCAGTGTACTGGAGCTTAGTTTGTTTAGTCTGATTTTACTAGCATTTTCGATGAGCAGGTATTTTAACGGTTTTGGTATGACTGTCGTGTGTGTACCAAATCTGCTAACTGTTGTAACAATTCTTCTTCCTGCGCTGAATACTATTTTTGTTGAATTTTGATTAGGCATCCTACAGGTGTAGCCTACTCGAAAACTGGTCTAATGAAAGATGGTATGAAGCGTGATTTATGCGTCCCTTAGTTCTGGAATCTATTTCGTCGTCTTGCTTTTGCCATGATGTTACACTCCTGGAAATGGAAAAAAGAACACATTGACACCGGTGTGTCAGACCCACCATACTTGCTCCGGACACTGCGAGAGGGCTGTACAAGCAATGATCACACGCACGGCACAGAGGACACACCAGTAACCGCGGTGTTGGCCGTCGAATGGCGCTAGCTGCGCAGCATTTGTGCACCGCCGCCGTCAGTGTCAGCCAGTTTGCCGTGGCATACGGGGCTCCATCGCAGTCTTTAACACTGGTAGCATGCCGCGACAGCGTGGACGTGAACCGTATGTGCAGTTGTCGGACTTTGAGCGAGGGCGTATAGTGGGCATGCGGGAGGCCGGGTGGACGTACCGCCGAATTGCTCAACACGTGGGGCGTGAGGTCTCCACAGTACATCGATGTTGTCGCCAGTGTTCGGCGGAAGGTGCACGTGCCCGTCGACCTGGGACCGGACCGCAGCGACGCACGGATGCACGCCAAGACCGTAGGATCCTACGCAGTGCCGTAGGGGACCGCACCGCCACTTCCCAGCAAATTAGGGACACTGTTGCTCCTGGGGTATCGGCGAGGACCATTCGCAACCGTCTCCATGAAGCTGGGCTACGGTCCCGCACACCGTTAGGCCGTCTTCCGCTCACGCTCCAACATCGTGCAGCCCGCCTCCAGTGGTGTCGCGACAGGCGTGAATGGAGGGACGAATGGAGACGTGTCGTCTTCAGCGATGAGAGTCGCTTCTGCCTTGGTGCCAATGATGGTCGTATGCGTGTTTGGCGCCGTGCAGGTGAGCGCCACAATCAGGACTGCATACGACCGAGGCACACAGGGCCAACACCCGGCATCATGGTGTGGGGAGCGATCTCCTACACTGGCCGTACACCACTGGTGATCGTCGAGGGGACACTGAATAGTGCACGGTACATCCAAACCGTCATCGAACCCATTGTTCTACCATTCCTAGACCGGCAAGGGAACTTGCTGTTCCAACAGGACAATGCACGTCCGCATGTATCCCGTGCCACCCAACGTGCTCTAGAAGGTGTAAGTCAACTACCCTGGCCAGCAAGATCTCCGGATCTGTCCCCCATTGAGCATGTTTGGGACTGGATGAAGCGTCGTCTCACGCGGTCTGCACGTCCAGCACGAACGCTGGTCCAACTGAGGCACCAGGTGGAAATGGCATGGCAAGCCGTTCCACAGGACTACATCCAGCATCTCTACGATCGTCTCCATGGGAGAATAGCAGCCTGCATTGCTGCGAAAGGTGGATATACACTGTACTAGTGCCGACATTGTGCATGCTCTGTTGCCTGTGTCTATGTGCCTGTGATTCTATCAGTGTTCAATTTCAATCTTCCGTCATCTGGTGCTTCTTTTTGTTTCTTGTGAATTTTCGTGTCTGAAGATGATAACTTACTTGGGCACGAGGTTTTGTGACTCACAAAGTGGGCCATTTCGGTAATCTCTAATGTGCTGCGTGTTCATTTGCTATAATAATATTTTGCCTTTTCGTGGCACCAGTGCACAGAGTCATAAGCGTATAACCTTCTCTCCCTTGTGTTGAGGGAACTAAATCGGGAGAATATATGCAGAATAAATCTGGATATAATATGATTCCCTGTGGTACGTCAGCTTCCAGGACTAAAATCTCTGAATGTATGTCACCGGCTGTGGTGTGAGCCTGTAATCTGGGACTGAGCTGGCTGGTTGTACGTCTTAGGTAAGAAAGTCGAAAGAGATTATACTATAATTCTGGAACCCACATTCTGTCAAATGTATGTTCTTTATCTAAATACGGAGCTGATTTGCAATCTGCAATCACCGTTGCTTGTGTGATGTTACTACAGATTCTTACTAGGTTCAGTGGTAGAACACTGTTTTCTTAAACCAAATTATTTGTCACGTTTTACTTTTCTCCTTCCACAGAACGTTGTAGGCACGTAGCTAGTATTGTCTCGAAGCATTTATCTATTATTGCTAAAGAGTGTTTTGCGTTTATAAGTTATTTAATGTTTTCTCGTGTTTTGGTAACATTTACGACCTTGGTTGTTTTCTAGTGGGTTCGCATTTGTTTTAGTTTCGAAACTTCGTTTAATGGCGTTGTGATTCGTTTTTATGTCTGTCCTTTGTGCAGCACGTAGATTATTTCTGCACATTACCTTAGTACCTTCAGACAGATTTTCTATTTGTTAATTTAAAGTTCTATGTCCTCTCTCACTACCGAAGGAGGGAAGTTTATTCTTCATTGAAAACTTCCGATACTTTCAGAATTTTACTTACTTCTCTTGTTATATTTTTTTTAAGTGTATGTTGTTGAAGACAGTGTCGTTGAGTAATTCGTATGTCATTGATACAACATCTGGGTAAATGTGTGACTCCGTTTGCCTATGTGTGACAGTATTTCTTTTTTTTTTATATAGAAAGGAATGTTTACATTTGAAACAGGAGCCGATTGATATTTAAACAGACTGTTACATCTGCCACAGACGGCCCTGCCAGGCAGACTACACTCAAGACACCCCTGTGCACCATATAACAAACAGCAGCACTTGCAGGCGCAACCAAGAGGAAAACCATTCGTCAAAATAAACAGAACTTGGTAGAGACTAATGCGAACCTTTTCCTGCATAGGTCGCCTCACAGACACTGGGAAAGTTGGAGTACTCCGCCGACTTCCGCCGGCTTTATAAGGCCAGCGCAGGAGCAGTACAGCCAGTTCCTCGCCGAGCTAGGACCAGCTCCGACGGACTTCACCGACGCTCTTGATGAATAGTCGTCTACATGTTATTTGTTTTCTTTGTGTGTGTATAGTGATTGTTGGAGAAGTGTAGTTCAGGATCAATAAACGACATTATACTGAGTGTTCTACAATACTGAGTATTCTTCAGTGGGGCTTCGGATTTCGGAGATCAGTTGTGTCTGAGTTTCCAAACACTGGTGGAGAAGTCCTTGAAAGAATTGTTGCCATTCCGTAGGTGCTGCTGTCGAAAACGTGGTGGTCGTCGGTTCGTTCCACTACACTCGTCATCACTGAGGTAAGTAATTTATTATGAGACTCATAGGCCACAATTATTGCCAAAAGTGGATGCAATAGTTGATCATGTGTCGTCATCAGATGATGTTCTTCGGCGCTTGTACAGTTGTTGGGCCTGTCGATCCTTTCATCCTAACCTCGCCGGTAGTTGGCAGTGCTACACATCTCTTCGCTAAGCTAATCTGTTTTTGTTCTTTCAATATCCGATTTGTTACGTTAGTGCTCGAGATAATGGTAAATGAGACTAGGATGCATCGGTTTACATTTAAGGAGCTTGCACACAAACATCTGTCTTACGTCACTGCCAATTCGAGGGCGCTTGCAGGAACATGTATTTACGCAGAATGTTACCCACAGCGTGTTTTACCTTCTCACGGGTCATCCGCTGATGTGTATCGTGGAATGCCTGCAACAGGGACCATGTGCTTTAGTGGACACTGAAGCCAAAAAGTGTATTGGGGGAAGCTAAGCCAGTGGTGAGACATGTTGTGTTGCAAAATCATGTTGACTATTAGACAAGATCTGACGTTTCTACTTTGTTGGTATTTGCGTGCACTACTGTATCACATCGGATAATATAAGAACGGAACGTACGCTACAAGAGCGATGTGTAGCACCGCCCTGTACATGCGAGGATAGGAGGGACAAGCCCAACCACTGCACGTGCACCGAGATACGCCGTCTGGTGAATCGCCTTGTTCAACACTCGTCACCCAAATTTGGGGCATTTCTCTACATTTGCGGCCCAATGTGTCTTGTATTAAATTACTTGTCTCGGTGTCGTCCACGTCGCTTTGATTGTTTTTAAACAGTATTAAGAATCATCCTGTGTACATACACAGCATGCTTAACTGCTAAGGTCATCAGTCCCTAAGCTTACACACTACATAACCTAAATTATCCCAAGGACAAACACACACTCCCATGCCCGAGGGAGGACTCGAACCTCCGCCGGGACCAGCCGCACAGTCCATGACTGCAGCACCCTAGATCGCTCGGCTAATCCCGCGTGTCAAACATGGTGTTTCAAAGTCTTTCCATCAAACTTCTACGAGTGATAGATCACGACATGAGAAACAACTTTCGTTTGAGACAAATTAACCGTCACTTCTCGGCCACGTTAGGCATCTTTTTATTGGTACTTTTACATTGAGATGCGACCGGTTGTAGGCAATCAATAGTCTGCCCATGCAATACGTGTTGCCTACGCTACAGTCATCTCCTGCCGCGAAAAGGGGTGGTCTGAGCAAATAATTCGCTTCTAAAATACCTCCCTCAGTTTAGAGGCATTCTTTCGTAGATTATTCTTCTTGAAACTAAATCTATCAATTAACTGGGATAGATACTATATAGATGGCGCAGTCCAGTTCGATGAAAACTCGTCGTCCCAGGGACGACGTCACTGTAAATATTTTTTCTCTAAAGGACTTCGATCCCTATAGCGCGTTCTATCAGTTTTGATGCAAAGACTTTAAAACAAGGCACAGCCTACCGCCTTATGACAAATTTAGAAACGGTCAGGAACTACTGATGCATATCACACTATCCACTATGACAAAGTCATTAAAATAAATACATTTATAATACCACCTGTGAGATAGCAGCTTAATGCGTATAGTGATACAGTAAATAATAGACAAAAGTCTTTGAATTTTACAATGGTTGAAAATATTAATGTTTGCTGCACCATGATTATATAAATGACGCAGTTTTGGTTTCCATCAGCTGTCAATGTTTTGTATGTTAAATGTGTATGCAAGTTAGCTGTACTTACCTCATGAGGTGTGAAAACAACCAGCGACTCTGCTCTCTGTGGTCGTACACTTCCTGCTGGATCCACATCACTAGCCGTCCGAGTTTCTACAAGGCACCTGATATTAGATGCCACATATTAAAATGTGCATAATAATGATGTTATAACAACAGTGACATGGCAGGAACAGTGTGTAGTGTAAATTAATTACTTTGGGTTATTCGCAGTAACGCGAAAAATGTAGGCGAAATGGAACTTCATATCTAATGTAAGATAACAGTGTTACTAGTACCATGCAGAAAGTTGTATCGAAAGAACCCCCTGACAAATGTGGTTGGAATACTTCTGCAATGCTGTTAATATTAATTTCACTGTTTCTAGGGTCTAATGCAATAAATTAATTTGTTATAATGAAAACAAAGAACGATGTCTTACATAATATTACCATTCCATAAATTTTCTGAGGTCAGCTCCGTTTTCATCTGTCCATGTCAATGTAATGACGAACTTCTATATTACTCTCCTTGTTTCAAATAATAATCATAATATTTAATTTAAAATGCGTGGTTCATTTTACTGTAATCACTTCAGATCCTGTGCTAATCAAATGTTCAGCATTTTTTCTGTGTTTGAATTATAATTACGTTGGGAAGCGATCAAATTGATGACGTGAATACTTTTGCGCTAACGGCACACAATATTATGCAGACCTTGCAGTCAAAATTTCACTGACGAGGTCCGATCAATGTTTTTATAACATAAAGTAAAGTATTTTATCGCATTGTGCATCATATTACCACGGTATACCGTCATATAACCTATGTGCTAGCGAACAAAGTTTCTGGACCTGACCACTACCAGAATCATGTAAAATGGTTCAAATGGCTCTGAGCACTATGGGACTTAACATCTGAGGTCATCAGTCCCCTAGAACTTAGAACTACTTAAACCTAACTAACCTAAGGCCATGACACACATCCATGCCCGAGGCAGATTTCCAACCTGCGACAGTAGCGGTCACGCGATTCCAGACTGAAGCGCCTAGAACCTCTCGGTCACAACGGCCGGCAAAACCATGTAAACAAATGAGCTTCTTCGACCATCATTTTAACGTACCTTTCCATGATCTGCTTTTGCTGTGGGCACTGCAATGTTGTCACGACTTATGAACTGATAATTTATGAGAGTATGCAAAACTGCCTTTCATTTCAGATTCCGTTTCCTCTTCCTGTTTTATCGAGATAACTTCACAAAATCGATCCAGCCGTTTAGGAAGAGAGGTTGAACAAGCATATATCAGTTTTAAAAGTTACAGACATATAATGTTTCTATAAATATTTGTTATATATAATAATACCTGTGCCACACATGATATTTTTGGCATAGCTTCTTTGACATGGCGTGAATTGTATTAAATCGACAAAACGTTATTAGCACTGTCAGTTCCTGATTGCATATGTAGTGACTTGCATGGGACAGAAGTATTTCACTATCAGTATTTCATATAGTTACTGACCGAATTTAAAGATTTCATATTCTGCCATAATCTACTTATTAATCTTACACTAAATGCTTAACACAGTAAGTCAAGTATCACAGTTAGAAACAGTATGTCTGGAAGCTGCATTAAACGAAGGATGTACAAATTACGCCTAATATATTTATCCACTATCTAAGGACAAGAGCACTTCGTTACTTCATACAAACTTTACACTTAATTTCAATCCTCTTCGAAACCGCTTTGTTTGGTTACATCCTAAGTATAACCTCTATTCAAATAAATTTTTCTGGTGGCTGAGAAGTATGTTACTGATCTTACATGAAAAATTATGTCATCGTCTGAGACATGATTCAGGAGATATTAAAATTGTTAAATGTTGTTCAAACTCCCCATTGGAGTTCGAACTTTTGATGTGCTGGGATGGAAATGGGGCACTACTCTTCTCTGAAGATAAGACACGCGGTTTGGATACAATAGTGGTATTGAATTACGATGTTTAGTACCATCGCATTTCTGAGAGAATCTCTTATTAAATCTTTCCACTAAAAAAGGTTTTTGATTTAGACCGTGTGACAGGACTGTTCAGGAAGGTTTATCAATAGGAAAACATATACCAATATTACCAAAATAATGTAAGATCTAAATGTTAGTAATTTGAATTTTTAGGTGGAGGCCTGAAAATATACGTAGCTATTATGGTCCCCCATTACTGATCTAATAGGGAAAATACGCAGAACGGCTATAGTCTTTAAATTGATGTTTGTATAATGATCGTTAATTGAACTTCGTTGTAGATGTGCTGCCACTATGAAGGACAATACCTCATGTGGTAGTCGACGATTGTCGTTTTAAAAGGCCGATGAATCATCCCAATTACGTATTAACGTAAGTTAGCACTAAGAAATGAATGTTCCCTACGGCCAGCTCGATATTAGCCTATTAATTCTTTGAATTTCTTCTGTATGGGCTGACATGAGGTGCTTGGGGCGGGAAAACCACACTAAACCTGAGGAAGAATTGTTTGATAGGTTCTTTGCAGCTACTGTGCCCAAATTTAACCCTAAATGATAGTGACATAATATATATGCTACTGTATAAAAAGAATAATTTTCCTTAGCAATATGCTCAACTACTCGTACCGTTCGATCCAAGCGCATCAGATAGCGCTAGTTTTTTGCCAATTCACGACTCCTGCGAAATGAGACAAAGTGTTTTCTTTTACCGCCAAAAATATATTATGTATCCTCATACCTTACGAGTTATTACACAAACTGCTGTTTCCCACACCAGTCACTGGGAAGTTACGTGAAACAGAAATTCGCTGTCTTCGATAAAGGCAATCATCGGCAGACACTTCGTTCCACCAGCGGGTTACATAAAAGACAACGGAAGGACAAAGAGGTCAAGCCGGCCCTCTTGCATGTGGGGTGAGAAACTGTTTCAGGAGGATAAACAGAAAGTAATGGTGATAAATAGCGAAGTCATGATGGAGGCAGCGGAAAAGAAAGAGTGGTTCTAGTAGGGACCTTTGATGAAAAGTGAACAGATCCTTCTGCTCAGGTAATAATATTGTAGTAGAAACAGAATTAACAAGTAGGGTTACCATCCTTATAAGTAGTAAAGTGGGTGAAAAACTGAGTTAATAAAGAATCACAAAGATTTAATAAATACACTCAGGATTGAAACAAACCAAAATTTGGGCACGTTTGCATCTCATGTCACATCTTGAAGGTGAAAGAAATATAAATCATGGCAAAATTTGGAACATATACATGTAAAGGGAATGAAAATCTGACGGTTTTGGCGATTTTAAGGATGGAACATGTGCAGTGTTTTTTAACTGGGGAATGGAAAAGAGATATCGTCATTATTGTGTAATAATCATTGCTTCAATTGACTGAAACGAACACATTCCTCTTATATGAAAACCAACGTAGTCTCCAACGACATGGTTGCATTTTTCATCTGTTATATGCGGGAGGTATTTCCAAAAATTTCATGTCGAGAGTTATGAAATAAGGAATTATGATTTAAAAGAGTGCGATTTACTGACAATTTTAGATAAGGAAGGGGAAAAGCTCAGGTGTAATGAATTAAGTGATTGAGATTAGTTACTTAAGAGACGGAATACGCATAAGACATTTAATTCTTTTGAGTAATTCATCACGAGAGCAATTCAAAATTTTAGCAGTTTCTTTATTGAAACTTCCTGGCAGATTAAAACTGTGTGCTGGACCGAGACTCGAACTCTGAACTTTTGCCTTTCACGGGCAAGTACTCTATCTACTGAGCTACCCAAGCACGACTCCCAGCCGCCGCTACTGAGCTACCCAAGCCCTACTCCCAACCCCTCCTCACTGCTTCAGTTCTGTGAGTACCTCTTTCTTACCTTCTAAACTTCACAGAAGTTCTTCTGCGAACCTTGGAGAAACAGCACTCCTGGAAGAAAGGATATCGCGGAGACATGGCTTAGCCACAGCCTGGGGGATGTCCCCATAGTGAGATTTCCTCCTTGCAGCGGCGTGTGTGCTGATATGAAACTTCCTGGCAGATTTTTAATCCGCTGCTGAGTGTAATCCTTATTCTGGAAGCATCCCCCCAGCTGTGGCTAAGCCATGTCTCCGCAATATCCTTTCTTGCATTAGTGCTAGTTCTGGAAGTTTCACAGAAGAGCTTCTGTGAAGATTGGAAAGTAGGAGTCGAGGTACTGGCAGAACTGAGACTGTGAGAACGAATTGCGAGTCGTACTTTGGGAGCTCAGTCGGGTACAGGTACGATAGCTCAGCGTGTTCGGTCAGAGCGTTTGCTGCCCTCTCTAATTAGAAATAAAACTGAGTAAATGGATGACCGATGAGCGAGAACCAACGTCATGGTACGTCCACCCTGAACAAATAGAACGTACACTAACAAACAAAATGAGATAAAAAATGTCGGACGAGCACTTGTATACAATAGGGGAAATGACCTTTGGAAATGATTCTGAAAATAGTGAGGTTATTCATGAAGTGAAACCTACTTCTGTCTCTAGCACAAGCAAGAAGTAGCATGCATCAACTGAAAAATACTGCAGTTTATTGGAGAAGTGTAGTGAGGATAATGTGAACGAATTAATTAACATTTCATTGCTCTCAAAGGTGATTGAGAGTTAAGTACTGTGTCAGGAATGTTGCAAATTGAGTATGTCATTAAATGTCAAGCGACACATTGGACTTGCAGCAGAAATCTGTCTCCATTGTACTAGTTGGCATTACAGTGTTTCATTTTGAAACTCAGAATTTGTTGAAATAGGTCAAAGTGAAACTGATAGTGAGAAAAGCAAGGACTGTGGTGTAAATATTAGATGTGTTTATGCTCTAAGGTCAATCGGTAAGGGATACTCTGCTGGTCAAATGTTTTGTGGTGTAATGAATCTACCACCACCACCAACGAAAATCTCAAAATATTATCGGTTGTTGGATCCTGTGTTAAAGATATTGCCCAAGAATCCATTAAAGAAGCAGTGGAGGAGGCTGTGGCAGTGAATGAGAAATTCCAGATGTTCAGAATCCTCGGGACCTGACTGTCGCACTAGATGGTACGTGGCAGAAGCGTGGGCGCACTTCACATGAAGGGGTAATAACGGCAACAAGTGCTGATACTACAAAGGTTATAGATGTTGTAATGAAATCCAAGCACTGTAGGTGTCCTAAAAGAGTGGAGGATGAGCATGCAGAAAACTGTCGAAGGAATTACACTGAGTCTAGTGGGGGTCATGGAAGTTTCTGGTGTGAAAGACATTTTCAGTCGCTCTCTTCTGTGGTACAAGGTCAGATACCTAGAGTTCCTGGGGGATGGTGATTCGAAGTCTACGAATTCCTTTCCTGTGCTAACCTCTCATCTCACAGTAACACTTGCAACCTACGTCCTCAATTATTTGCTTGACGTATTCCAATCTCTGTCTTCCTCTACAAATGGTTCAAATGGCTCTGAGCACTATGGGACTTAACATCTGTGGTCATCAGTCCCCTAGAACTTAGAACTACTTAAACCTAACTAACCTAACGACATCACACACATCCATGCCCGAGGCAGGATTCGAACCTGCGACCGTAGCAGTCGCGCGGTTCCGGACTGAGTCTTCCTCTACAGTTTTTGCCCTCTACAGCTCCCGTTAGTACCATGGAAGTCATTCCCTCATGTCTTAGCAGATGTCCTATCATCCTGTCCCTTCTCCTTATCAGTATTTTCCATATATTCCTTTCCTCTCCGATTCTGCGAAGAACCTCCTCAGTCCTTACCTTATCAGTCCACCTAATTTTCAACATTCGTCTATAGCACCTCATCTCAAATGCTTCGTTTCTCTTCTGTTCCGGTTTTCCCACAGTCCATGTTTCAGTACCATACAATGCTGTACTCCAGACGTACATCCTCAAAAATTTCTTCCTCAAATTAAGGCCGGTATTTGATATTAGTAGACTTCTCTTGGCCAGAAATGCCTTTTTTACCATAGCGAGTCTACTTTTGATGTCCTCCTTGCTCCGTCCGTCATTTGTTATTTTACAGCCTAGGTAGCAGAAATCCTTAACTTCAATGACTTCGTGACCATCAATCCTGATGTTAAGTTTCTCGCTGTACTCATTTCTACTACTTCTCATTACCTTCGTCTTTCTCCGATTTACTCTCAGACCATACTGTCTACTCATTAGACTGTTCATTCCGTTCAGCAGATCATTTATTTCTTCTTCACTTTCACTCAGGATAGCAATGTCATCAGCGAATCGTATCATTGATATCCTTTCACCTTGTATTTTAATTCCACTCCTGAATCTTTCTTTTATTTCCATCATTGCTTTCTCGATGTACAGATTGAAGAGTAGGGGCGAAAGGCTACAGCCTTGTCTTACACCCTGCTTAATACGAGCACTTCGTTCTTGATCGTCCACTCTTATTATTCCCTCTTGGTTGTTGTACATATTGAGTATGACGCGTCTCTCCCTATAGCTTACCCCTACTAATTTTTTCAGAATCTCGAACAGCTTGCACCATTTTATATTTTCGAACGCTTTTTCCAGGTCGACAAATCCTATGAAAGTGTCTTGATTTTTCTTTAGCCTTGCTTCCATTATTAGCCGTAACGTCAGAATTGCCTCTCTCGTCCCTTAACTTTTGCTAAAGCCAAACTGATCGTCACCTAGCGCATTCTCAATTTTCTTTTCCATTCTTCTGTATATTATTCTTGTAAGCAGCTTCGCTGCATGAGCTGTTAAGTTGATTGTGCGATAATTCTCGCACATGTCAGCTCTTGCCGTCTTCGGAATTGTGTGGATGATGCTTTTCCGAAAGTCAGATGGTATATCGCCAGACTCATATATTCTACACACCAACGTGAATAGTCGTTTTGTTGCCACTTCCCCCAATGATTTTAGAAATTCTGATGGAACGTTATCTATCCCTTCAGCCTTATTTGACCGTAAGTTCTCCAAAGCTCTTTGAAATTCCGATTCTAATACTGGATCTCCTACCTCTTCTAAATCGACTCCTGTTTCTTCTTCTATCACATCAGACAAATCTACACCCTCATAGAGGCTTTCAATGTATTCTCTCCACCTATCTGATCTCACTCCTCTGCATTTAACAGTGGAATTCCCGTTGCACTCTTAATGTTACCACCGTTGCTTTTAATGTCACCAAAGGTTGCTTTGACTTTCCTGTATGCTGAGTCTGTCCTTCCGACAATCATACCTTTATCGATGTCTTCACATTTTTCCTGCAGCCATTTCGTCTTAGCTTCCCAGCATGTCTTATTTATTTCAGTCCTCAGCGACTTGTATTTCTGTATTCCTGATTTCCCCAGAACATGTTTGTACTTCCTCCTTTCTTCAATCAACTGAAGTATTTCTTCTGTTACCCAGGGTTTCTTCGCGGTTACCTTCTTTGTACCTATGTTTTCCTTCCCAGCTTATGTGATGGCCCTTTGTAGAGATGGCGATTCCTCTTCAACTGTACTGCCTTCTGCGCTATTCCTTATTGCTGTATCTATAGCATTAGAGAACTTCAAACGTATCTCGTCATTCCTTAGTACTTCCGTATCCCACTTCTATGCGTATTGTTTCTTCCTGACTAATGTCTTGAACTTCAGCCTACTCTTCATCACTACTATATTGTGAACTGAGTCTATATCTGCTCCTAGGTACGCCTTACAATCCAGTATCTGATTTCGGAATCTCTGTCTGACTCTGATGTAATCTAATTGACATCTTCCCATATCTCCCGGCCTTTTCAAAGTATAACTCCTCCTCTTGTGATTCTTGACAGGGTATTCGCTATTACTAGCTGAAACTTGCTACACAACTCAATTAGTCTATCTCCTCTTTCATTCCTTGTCCCAAGCCCATATTCTCCTGTAACCTTTTCTTCTACTCCTTCCCCTACTCGACTGTATTCGAGTCGCCCATAACTATTAGATTTTCGACCCCCTTTACATACTGCATTACCCTTTCAATATCCTCATACACTTTCTCTATCTGTTCATCATCAGCTTGCGAGGACGGCATGTATACCTGAACTATCGTTGTCGGTGTTGGTCGGCTGTCGATTCTGATTAGAACAACCCGGTCACTGAACTGTTCAAAGTAATACGCCCTCTGCCCTACCTTCCTATTCATAACGAATCCTACACCTGTTATACTATTTTCAGCTGCTGTGGATATTACCCGATACTCATCTAACCAGAAATCTTTGGCTTCCTTCCACTTCACTTCACTGACCCCTACTATATCTAGATTGAGCCTTTGCATTTCCCCTTTCAGATTTTCTAGTTTCCCTATCACGTTCAAGCGTCTGACATTCCACGCACCGACTCGTAGAACGTTATCCTTTCGTTGATTATTCAATCTTTTTCTCATGGTAACCTCCCCCTTGGCAGTCCCCTCCCGGAGATTCGAATGGGTGGCTATTCCACAATATTTTGCCAATGGAGAGATCATCATGACACGTCTTCAAATTCAGGCCACATGCCCTGTGGATACACGTTACGTGTCTTTAATGCAGTGGTTTCCATTGCCTTCTGCATCTTCATGTCGTTGATCATTGCTGATTCTTCCGCCTTTAGGGGCAACTGCCCACCCTTAGGACAAGAGAGTGCCCTCTATCCGCACCTCCGCCCTCTTTGACAAGGCCGTTGGCAGAATGAGGGTGACTTCTTATGCCGGAAGTCTTCGGCCGCCAATGCTGATTATTTATCAAAATTTAGGCAGTGGCGGGGATCGAACCCGGGACGGAAGATGTTTTGATAATGAAACAAAGACGCTACCCATTACTAAACAGGAATGCATAGGTCACGTTCTGAATCGTATGGGAACAAGGTTGCGTCGACTCAAGACCACAATGAAAGGCCAAGTAATCAGTGACGGAAAACCTTTGGGTGGAGCTAAAAGATTGACAGACGAGGTAATCAACAGACTGCAGAGAGACTATGGACTGGCAATAAGACAAAATACTCACAGTGTTGATGCAAAGGCTGTAATGGCACTTTACTACCACACCTTATCGACTGACAAGGAACCACTACATGGACTTTGCCCACAGGGACTCAATTCTAGGTGCAAGTACAAAAAATATCAGGGATATGAACGTGCATACAAGCATGATCACAGTCTACCAGAAACTGTCATGAAGGCTATAAAACCAATTTTCAGAGATCTTTCTGCAACTGAACTATTCAAGAAATGTCTCCATGGACGTACACAAAATCAAAATGAGAGTGTGAATAATGTAATTTGGACCAGAATCCCATAAAATGTGTTTGTGGAAATTCATACTCTTCATTTTGGAGTATATGATGCATTTGCTACGTACAACATTGGTAACATTATAAAGTGCAATGTGCTGCAGATGTTGTATGTGATGCCCGGAAAGTACATGGTGAGTGCAATGATGTCGATAGACGATGAGAGGAAACGGGATGTTGAAAGGAAAGAAAAGGAGTGTGAGAGGCAAGCCAGACAAAGAATGAGAGGTGTGAAGAGAAGGCTAGATGGGGAGATGTCTAGTGACAGTGAAAACCCCTCTTATGGTGCTGGACTCCACTAAAGTGTTAGCGAAACTTTGAAACTCGTTTTCCACAAGTTCACTTTTTTGCCATATAAGGAACATTTTCTGCTAAACTATTAGAGATAAAAATTTAAAATTTTCAAGGAGTGTAAACAGTGCCAATATACACCTTGTATCATAGCCTTTTTGTGATACATAATTGATAACAGATTTTATTTCAAAGACACTATACCAAAAATGTGTCAACTATTTTCAGTAACAAAATAATTAATATCTTCCCAAAAAACACCAAAATATTAAAATCCATATGGTACATGGTATTAAATATATGTAATATTATACTGTAAAAGTTTCATCATTCTGGTATTAATAGTTCACAAGAAAACGTTCCTTACATTTAACATTGGAGGTGTAGGACGTTCCAGGTCCCCTTAATCTGCTAGGAACTTCCATACAGCGCACACTACGCTACTGACTACAAATGTAATTCTGGAATTTCTTTCTTTCTTGGTCAAATAAGTAACTCACATACCGATATGAGAATGCACTATTTATATATTCGCCAAAAATACGCTATTTATTATTTGAAGCTACCTTCCCATAACCAGGCCGTCACATTATTTGTGAGGTGATACTTTTCTTGTTAAACAGTAGTTGAAGGTTACGTAAAAATACACAGTGAAGTGCTAATCTTACGTAGTGACTTACAATGGAGTTATGAGTGCTTGCAACGATACGTAGTATGATTACACTATACCACATCGTACAATGAAATTCTGCCAAGACCCTTGTTAAAGAGTTGGGAGGTACCACTACAACTTAGCTACGGTGAACTAGAGTGAAACTGTGTGTATCTGTGAGTGCAGTAAATAACACAATAATGGAAGATATGTTATACTTCAATAAACAGTCATCATCAAGAGTACTTGATTTGCAGCGGAAGTTCGATTTGCTAAGTATGAAAATTTCTGCTGCGAGCTTCTTCTGAGGAACTATTCTGAATTTTAGCGAAATATCAGAAAAAACAAATCAAGAGGGTTGGTTGGAGCAATTAAACCCTCACCTCCAGAACTTCAATCCTTAACGGCAGCTCCAACACATTGGCCAGTCAGACACCAATAACACTAACCATAAACACTGTTCACAGCCTTCCATATCTAAGGAATGATATATTTAAATTCATGTCTCTTTGTGAACAAATGCAGTGTTATTCATTTTTAACGACTATTTTTCAAGCTAACGGTAACTATAATAGGTTTTCTATAGTGATGGGGACAGAAGAAAGTGATATAATTATTGTGAAATGCGTTAAAAGGAACTCACGAGATATTTGGCGTTTCGACTTCATATATTCAGTTGACCTAATACAAATGCGGAATTTACGTGTTACGAGCTTCTGTGGTTTTCGTTAACGAGTTGTACGTGGGTCAACGAATAGTTAACGTGATTAAGACCAAACATTTGCGTAGGCCGTGTTTGAAGTACGTGAAATTAACTAATTTGTTTAATGCGTCAACTACCACGTAACACGCACTAGTGACGCACTCTCATTTTTGAATCTAGTTGACGTGAAATGATCTATCACAGGAGAGTGCATCACTAACACATTTATTATTGCTGTTCTTAGTTACGCATACAACAGGTCTTCCCCATTATCCTAAACACCGTTTAGGATTTATGTATTGCAAATTTTGTTTGTATCGTTCTTTATACTGCTGTATTACTTTCACTGTGTGTCATTGTTGATCAAGGTAGTCTTGTACTTAAAGGAAATTTTCTGTTTTAGTGAAGTATCGTATTCCTGGCGGAAGGTTATTCCTGTGTGTGTCATGTCTATACTAGTGAAGTAGACTTTTCTAAAAATGCGCATTAGTATAGCTACATGTTTAAATACCTATTTATTATCCGATGTATGATGGTGGTACTATTACTGTAATGAGTTTTCCCTTCAGCCCCAACACTGGATTGCGAAAAATTACTTCTGCGTAGAGTGTTTCCATTGGACATGCTGCTGGAGGAACATACAATACGCAGCATATGGGTTTTACAGTACTTTGCTATTATTATCCGCATAATCACTTCATATGTTCTTTCTCTTGTCAGAGTTTAGCCTTTTTATGGTAGTTTACTACAGCAATTCTATTACTTGTTGAGGTACCCCAATGCAATAGCATATTTCTGCTTCAAATTTAATAACTCTCCTGGAAACTCGTGTTTATCTGCACTATCTCGATTAAAAGTTCAATTGCAGCTTTGGTGTATGCTTCCACTTCACCTTTTTTGTTTATTTTACACACGATGCGGCTTAAATAAGGCGGGATGCAGATTAAAGGTTGCTGGTAAGTAGAATGTGTACTTCGTTGTTCTGCAGTAAGAGTCATGGGACCCACACTCTGCTCCCTGATGTTTTATTTCTTGGTATTACTCGATAACTTAAAACTTGATTCCAACGTGGGTGACTTTGATCTCCCAAAATAAAATGCATTGTATTAGTAATTGTTCTACATGAAATCAGAAAATCAAGAATTTCTGTTGCTTAGGATTTCCCTCATCATTTGAACTGTCAGTTATCACCATACAGAACAAAATGCACAAAACAGTACGCCAATAGTATCTAAAAGTGAAGAATGTTCTTGCAGATCAAATATGACCTATAACATGAAAATAGAGATAAAACGGTGCACCAGTGTGTGAGACAATAGAACTAGTGTCACGAATATCCTTCCCTGCTTGGTCCGTACAGAACGATAACGTATGAATGGATCCGTTAACTCAGGAGATGTGTCAGGGACCTGTAAACATTGTGTATAACACACTTCCATTTCAGTCAGGTTATACTTCGCTACCGAAGCGGATAGATACTTTTTTGTGTGTTACAGTGGGAGTAAGAGCCTGAAACTGATCACACTGTAAGCGTTTGTTAACGTTTCTATCTTGTTTACGAAGGTTAAAAATATTTAGGACTGTGTGGTGCATTTGGAAGATAGTGCAGATCATCTAAGAAAAATACCAGGAGCACAGGACACAAACCGAACTCAGGCAACCGACAAAATCTGCAGTCGCGGAACAGTATGTAGCTAAACTTAACCCAATATGTACAACGGAAAGTGCTGTAAAAGATCTCATTGTTTCAAGGATGTATTCTAAAGGGGGCTGTAGAAATACGAGTAGCTAACGGCCTGATCATTAGAGACGGCGCTTTCACCCCCTAATTGGGAACCCCTTTCGCAACGTTGTATTCCTCCGACATATTCAACAGGGAACTACTCGTCGCATCGCCAACCGCTGTGGCCGAGCGGTTCTAGGCGCTTCAGTCCTGAACCACGCTGCTGTTACGTCGCAGGTCTGAATCCTGCTTCAGGCATGGATGTGTGTGATGTCCTTAGGTTACTTAGGTTTAAGTAGTTCTAAGTCTAGGGGACTGAGGACCTCATATGTTAAGTCCCATAGTGCGTCGAGCAATTGGAACGATTTGAACTCGTCGCATCACTTTGGCCGTGGCTTGAGGCGAACGCAACTTTACGTTTCCCATTAGCGCTGCTGTTACGTCGCAGGTCTGAATCCTGCTTCAGGCATGGATGTGTGTGATGTCCTTAGGTTAGTTAGGTCTAAGTAGTTGTAAGTTTAGGGGACTGACGACCTCATATGTTAAGTCCCATAGAGCAATTGGAACGATTTGAACTCGTTGCATCACTTTGGCCGTGGCTTCAGGCGAACGCAACTTTCCGTTTCCAATTAGAGTAAGTGTTCAGACGTAGTACCGCCAACTTAAATAAATTAGTGACCCGCTTTTCAAATGACCGTACGTAGGACAGATGCGTACCTGAGGGAATATCAGCAAGGAGTTTCTGATGCAGTCGACCATGTCTTCACGATCTGTTTGAAATTGCTGGTACACCTTCCTTCTAAATATCCACACAGAAAGAAATTTGGCGCCGTCAAATCTGGGGACCTAGCTGGGCAATTAATTGGACCACCTCTGCCGATCCACCGACCAGTGTAAACACTATCTAACACCTCCCGTACTTCAATTGCGTAATACGCTGGGTAACCGTCATTCTGAAACTATATACGTTGTCGAACGTCCAGGACAACATCCTGCAGTAGTACCGTTAGTTTCTGTTCCGAAAGTTCGATATTTGCGTCCATTCAAAGTGCCATCCATAATGTACGGATCATGATGCCACATCATACGTTAACTCACCAAGGATGTTAAAGGTCAACTTGCTGTAACCAGTCGGTATTGTCTACACCCAAGTAATGCATATTATGACGGTTAACGTCACGATGGTTTCTCAATGTAGTCTCATCGGAAAAGGACTTGGGCTTTTTTTTTTGTATTTGTTGACGTGCCCATTCACTAAAACTACCCGGTTATGGAAATCGGTGCCATGAAGTTCTTGATGCAATGACACTTGGTATGAATGACCGCTAGTATTTGCAGTATTGTGACTATACTACGTATGGGTACACCGGAATAACAGTGTAGTAGCCGGTCGCTTATCCTTGGATTGTGGTGCACTGCCACTAGTGCAGCTATCTCATTATCTTCTCCAGTAACGCGCATGCTTCTTTTCCTTTTGCCTTGTAAATGAATGGAAAACGCTCGGTATACAAGGCAACAGGAGAGGTTACAAAGTGCCAAAGAAACATAATCGCAAAAAAGCAGAATAGCAAAAAGTAAAACCCAAAATCATATACACAATACAACTAACGCTATGTACAATAGAGCCAGTAGAACAGTGACATAAAATGCGAAAGAGAGCAACAATGAAAACGTAATGCCCTAACAGAGGTCCGTAGCAAAGTAAAATAAAAAATTACGAATCCGATTACGAAGCGGGCTGATGCCATTTGAAAATGAAGGTCTCGGCAGCTCACAAATTAAATTTGGAAGTAGGTGGCTACTGTAATGTTTAGATCCGCTGTCTGTTCTGCGCCTGAACGATACGTAAGCGCAATGTACTTCCTGTTATGATACGTTGTAGTTCGCTACAATGTCACTATGGCGCGTCGAGTAGTCTCCTGTCCATTATGTCTGAGGAACACAACGTTGTGAATGGAGTGTTCTACCCACGCATGGAGGTAGGGTCCCACATACCACTGGATATTCAAGCCATTTGCGTAGCATGTCGTAAATTACGATTGTGTACCCATTTCTGTTCTTGCGATTACAGCGCGTTCTGTGGCGAAATGAAGAGTACGCTTCAGATAAAACGTACGTAGATTTTGCCGTAGAATCTTAATCTGCAATATAAAAACGGGGGCTCTCATCGAAGATTTCAAAGTTGTCCCCCGCCACCCTCTCACGGAGGTGGGATCGAGTGTGGTATCGTGTTACTGTGTGCTGTCCCCCTCCGAGGAAACAGACGGGAATCACAACTTTTTTCGATCCTGTATATAGTATTCTAGGTATTTCAATGTCTTCAGCTAAAAAGAAACCCTGTACATTACTTCATTTCTACCAACACTATCCGCAACTCATTCTTCAGATGAAACACATATGTACCCCTTGAAGCGTTTCGCTTTGGAATTTAGAGTAAAAGAGGAACACTTGAGATGTTACTACAATGAAAGCCTTCCGCAGTACGACACGGTGAATAAAAATACTGACTATTATGCAACCCCATGATGGGCGAGGGAAACGTTCAAAGACGGCAAACCGGACGAAAAAATGAAGATGAATCTACCTTCGAACAACGCACCACCAATCATTTCTTTATGACCTTTAAAAAGAAAAATGCAGATATTCATACAAAGTTTCGGTTATTGTCATGGGATATGATGAGGTCTGATACTGCTATTGTACTTCCCCTACGTATTTAAAGAGATATCTCTCATTTTACCTAAAGCTACAGTACGTAGAAATAGGTGTGCTTACACTACAACAACCAGACGGAAAGAGACTCCAATGAATGTCGAGAATAAATGTATCAGATTTTCTCTTTTTACAGCAAAAGATATACAGAATCAGTTTCCGCTTGGCCTCTTCAGCAAAGGTCTCTGACTACATATTTTTATTATGATTTTAACAAAAAAAACGTATTTTACACAAAAAACAAAACCAGAAATTCATCACTTATGACAGCTTCAATGTGTTTCTATCGGTAAACTTTCATCTCACAAGTTAGACGATCATGAAATTACATGGAGGCAATGCGTATTTCTATTTCATGGTAGCGTGTATAACGCTATACTCTGAGTGTGCCTGCAAAATGGATAATGCCATCAAAGGATGCGTAGTTCAATCGATTTGATCATTCACGTTGAGATGGATGACGTTTTCATTTATTACTTCGTTACCATCAGCTCTGCTCGCAACGTATTTTGCTAAGACAGTCTAACTGCACCACTGAATGTACCTCTAAAATTATATAATCATACGACACATAGTTCAGAAAATTTGATATCATAGTTACTGAGAAGCGTGATAATCTAGGTTTTCTTAAAATGGAGCGCTGATAAGCCAAACTAATGACACGCATAACAGAAAATATTAGTGACAAACTACACTTCACACACTCAAGAAGTGTTCTTTGTGATCGATGTATAGGATTTAAATTCCAGGATGTCGTTTACGAACTTTTTTATGCCAGTCCTGCTCATCCACACCTCCTCGCCTAGAGGTAATGGGGAATCAATGTGCACAGTGCTTTTGTGTAACAAATGAACTATGAGCCTAAGTAATTTCGTTGTAATTCCTCAGGTGTTCCTGAGTTATGCTTCAGGCTCACCTCCTTTTCGTTCCCATCCCTATTCGATGTACGTGGTTCTCAAGTCCTCAGATCCTCTTCCTAGATAGTAACAAAAACCATTCAATCCGCTTTCCTTAGATGATTGTGACTCCTCTACATAAAACAACTTCAAAGGTGTACATAGACCGTAAGACCCACTGTTGAATGACAACACGGCTGTGAACAACCACTGGAAACAGTTATTTCTACTAAATATCTAGAAACAGGTGTACAGAGAAATTGAAAATGGGACAATAACATATATAATCGCAGTGAATGCAGATATCAGACTGAAATTAATTGAAAGACTCCTCTGGAAACGTCGTCCAGCAGCAATGTCAGTAGCTTAAAAATTCTCGTTTGATCCGTATTTGAGTAGTGCTCGTCAGTACAGAACACCTAAAAGACTAATGTTTGGTAATGAGACCTTTTAGTATCATAATTTTAAACCTTTTGTAAGCTTTTAATCGCTTACATGCTTAACTTCAAGTACTGAGCACATTAACATATTTGTAAAGTAATCTACATCTACAGCGACGACTATACTCCGCAAACTATGTAAGTAGGCTGTTTAGGTTTTTATATTGGTAACGCCACGTAGCGCTCTGTATGAAAAACACTGGCTGTGCTGTGTGCAGTCTGTAGCTGGTTAGCATTGTTGTAATATTCGCTGTTGTAGTGTAGGGCAGCTGGATGTTAACAGCGCTTAGCGTAGCGTAGTTGGAGGTGAGCCACCTGCAGTGATGTATGTGGGGAGAGAGATGGCAGAATTTTAAGAGCGGACGATATGGACGTGTGTCTGCCAGAAAGAGTAAATTTGTAATACTGGGTATCATGAACTGATATATATATATATATATATATATATATATATATATATATATAATGACTTTTGTTGTACATTATTAAGGTAAATACTTAGTTTGTTCTCTATCAAAATCTTTCATTTGCTAATTATGCCTATCACTAATTAGTGACTTCAGTAGTTAGAATCTTTTATTTAGCTGGCAGTATTGCCGCTCGGTGTATTGCAGTAGTTCGAGTAACGAAGATTTTTGTGAGGTAAGTGATTTGTGAAAGGTATAGGTTATTGTTCGTCAGGGCCATTCTTTTGTAGGGATTACTGAAAGTGAGATTGCGTTTTACTAAAAATGTTGTGTGTCACTTAAGTGAATGTCTGGGTACATTCAGTTTTGCTCAGCTGTTTGAAAATCAAATAATGTAAGATGTTTATCAGCACACTCATTCATATATTTTTCTAAGGGGACGTTTCATATGGCGACCCTGCCAGGATACCTCACAGGAATCTTCTGATTTTTTCTTGTGGTTTGTGTAATTAGTGTAGCTATTATTTATTGCTAGCACATAATTATAGAGAAAATTTCCTTTGTAGTTGTAGTTTTTCATTGTTTTACAGTAAAACAGTTGTGGCATGCATGTAGATTTGCACCAAGTATTTTGCAGCTGCGCTTGCTGTTAACGAGATATTATTTTCAATGCTATGTTAATGTGTTTTCTTATTTTGCTCTTCAAATTGTGCTTTTCTGTGTTATCATGTGAATTTTTTTTGCATTAATGGCGTGTGAAAAACGTAATACTAGGCTCCAAAGTAAACTGAGAAAATACAGTGAAGACGAAAGCAGTGCGTTAGCGGCACCATGTAATGAGTTAACTAATGTTCAAAGTAGTAATTTGGTAAGTGCGCATAGGGAGATGGAGCGGGCTGCAAATAATGGTGTATACAGTAATACAATTAGTGAACAGGGAAGTATTATCGATCGATCGGTCGGCAAAAGCTCGCCTCAGGAATCCGAAATGACAGGACACAATCTCGCAAATACTGTAGATGCAGGTTTTGGGTCCTCACCATTTCCTCAGATAAGTAAAGACACATTTTCTGCTTGTCAAAATGTGAATGTTGCCGGTGCAAATTCACTGCCGAAAAGCACTGAGGAACATGTTTCAGACACCAGTGCATTGTTATTACAATTAATACAACAAATGGGACAAAATCTTCAAAAGTTAGACACAATTGAACAAAATCAGAGACAAACACAACAAAAGCTTCAAAAGTTAGACACAATGGAACAAAATCTTCGAAAGTTAGACACCAAGCTTGAACAAACACGTGAAGATTTAACTACTGAGTTATATAACATCGAATCGAAATGTCAAAAAGTCTGTAATGACGTAAAAACACAAACTTGTGAACATTTTCAACCTATTTCTTCGCAGCATGAAAATGCATTACAGAATCGCGAAGCAGCCATAAATGAACTGCAAACTATTCTTCATGAAAATCACGAGACCTTGCGGGCTAAAATTTACTCAGTTGAATCTACTGATTCGGTTACGCTACTTGAAAAAACACAGGAACACTTAAAGGACACACTAGATACTCTGAAAATTGGTTCAGAAAGACACATGGAGGAAATTAGTTTATTATGAGAGAAAGTAGTCGAACTTTCGGATCAACTAAATAATTTATCTACGAAGGTAGATGATAATCTGATTGACACAGGACTGGTAGCCTCTGATGACACTGAAGAGTACAAACAAATTAGGAAATTCAAACAAAATAAGAATTAAATTAATATGCAATACCAAAGAGATATCCGGGACGTACAAGATCAGTTGACACAAGTAATAAAAGAATTACACATTTCAGAGGACACTCGCGCTCCAATATGGGAAGAGGGACATACAAATACGGAACAGCCACAAAATAATAACACAGGGAACTTCGGAAATTATGAAAGAAATTGGCAAGGTACACCGAATTTTGAGATGGAACCGCCGAAACGACGTAACAATGACCGACATGCTACTCGCCGACAAGATGATTTTGACTATAAGCTGTTTATTGCTACACGTAAATCCAAAACATTTCAGAATTCCGGCAACGACATTCATCCACAAGCGTGGCTTCATCAATTCTCTCATTGTTTTCCTCCCAACTGGTCATTAGATCACAGATTATTATTTATGTGTGGCTACTTAGAGAATGAACCAGCTGTAAGGATGCGATCGGTCATTCACGATTGTCACAGTGAAGGAGAATTTTATCATGCCTTCCTCACAGCATGTGGGTCTCAAGCTACACAAGACCAAGTAAAACATAGCATCATAATGATGAAACATTTTGAACAATGTGAATTTTCCGGTCTTGTGAAATATTTTGAAGACATGTTGCACAAGAATCAGTACCTGTCAAACCCACACAGCCCCTCGGAACTCATCCGCATTTTCTTAATCAAATTGCCTGAATATTTACGACATATTATTTAGGCAGGACGTTACAAAGACACCATTGAAGCTTTTCAGGGACTCTTACAAGAATTGGAAATTGACAATGACAATCACGGGACGCGAAAACAGGAACACAACAATTACAGGTCACATCAGTCACAATTCCGCGATGAAAGAAATAATAACTGGAAACGACAAGGCTATTCTTACAATGTAAATCGTGACCAAAACAGACACCACCCGTATGAAAACCGTTGGCAGAGTAGTTATAATTACATGGAAAGATCACCTCACTGCGGTAATGACTATGACAGAGACAATCAGAGAAACAGACAATATGGAAACTAAAATAATTATTATCAAGGGAGACAGAATAGCGTAAGACGCAACGGTCCACCGCGCAGTTGCGATTCCGGGAGAAATTCTACACCACATGACCGACAAAAAAGAAACTATGTAAACTACCGACAAAACGACAGACCTGAATTTCATCAGAACTGGCGGGATTCAGACAGGCCTGGGCCCTCTCGGCAAGGTGAATTTGTAGAAGTTAGGTCTCCAAATCCCAATAACGATGCGTGCCAACAAAGAGACTGACAATGACTCGCACCGCAGGCAGCCACGTGCGCTGGCTGGCTCAGCGAAATATAACATAGATTCTAACCTTGAGAAAAATTCCAGCTTTCCCTACCAACGTATACAACATGATAATTACTTTGAAGTTCAAACTCTACGCACTAGGAAGGGTAAAGGACTGCACCACATTTCACATGTAAAGCCGTTTATTGAGAGATAATCTGCTTTTTAATTTAGTCTTGGCCATAAAACTTTTCACTTCACGCTACTAGTACAATTTGTCACACTGAGAAACTGTTAACGTGCAACAATGTTTTGAAGATAACTATCCAATCTAGAGCCTAGGGAACATTTTTAGATAGTATTTACGAGTGCATTGTTATAGTGGACAGACGACACAGCGTTATTGTGAGTGTACATTCTTGCTTGTTAGTTGCATGATTACGTAACGACTATAAGGTTCACATACTTAGAACATATACCGGTACTGCTAATGAGATTTTAATGCAAAATTTTGGTTTACATGAAAATACATTCTGGATTTAAAGTACTTGCTGAGAGATATCAAATGACTCAGTGGTCAGTTAATGTGACAGCTACACGAATAAATCACGACGATACTAATGTGTGACACAATTTCCATTTTTGCTTTTGCGGTGTATCTGTTTTATATCTGCACATTTTTTCTGAATTCTTCTGGAGAGAAAAACATGTTTCAATAGTAACTTTTGTGATATAGCTACAATGAGACAGCCTTTTCCGTAGCACAACAAGACATTACAGTATAGTACTTTCTTGATCAAGGTACTGTACGTAATAACTACGATATCTATATGCATAGCATTTCACTTTTGTATATTACGAGGTAAGTAGATTGACTTTTTACAGAACTTTGCTTACTGATGAGGGTAGTTACGACACTTGGCACCTTGTTTACCCTTCAGTAATGACAGAGATTATCTTACAACAACACGCACAGTTTAGCGCTACAGTACACGTATTTGAGTGATTAATTTTGTACTTGAAACATTTATTTTTAAAGATTTTTGAATTACAGGTTTTCCGTGATTTTCATTCCATTGCTGTAATCTGTAACACCTGAGGGTATAATTACATTAATCCTCAGGGGGTACACGTTTACTTTGTGTACCATGTATTTGGAAAGCACAAGGAGCCCTAGTTAATATGGTATTTGCTTATACAACTTTACACATCGGTACCATATTTCTCTAACACATAAATTACACAGCTATGTGATCATTTAACTGAGAGAGACAAACACTTTTTTACTACATCAGTGACAGATGTTTACGCAATAACACAGTTGGACAACTTCACACTTATGAAATTGTATTTAGTCTGTACTTTGTGAACTGTTCATGTTTTTTCGGAACCATTGTGATACTATGAGAGCTTTGAATGATGTGTTTGGTATGGGATAATGATTTCAAAGTGCGTTTGCGGTAGATGACACTGCTGAAATGAGCAGAGATTTTTTTAGGTTTGGAAATTACTGGAGGAAGCTACGACGATTTTGAGATTTGACTGAGGTGTTATGATGTTATTACTATGATGACGATATGTATTACGCTGTTGAGGAGGTGTATTTATGATCAATGAGATAATGCTATAGTATATGAGGAATGTGATTACGTGTTATATGTATATGAATAATGAGTAGTGGTTAGGGACTCTGATTTGTGGAAAAGGATGTTGGAAACCAAGAATTGTACTTTAAGAATTATGAAATGTGTGTACATGCATGAATGTATCACAATGCCACCAAAAATTTTTTGGACACTGTTATATTTATAAGATTTTGTTTCTACACATTTGCAACGCAAATTCTCGACCTGTGAAATTTTTATATGAGACTGTCACTGCTGTCGTAAATATTTCAGTGAGAAAGTTAAAGTGCCCTTCACGTAATGCGTTGTGAGCACCCAGCTGTGCCACCTGCCTGGAGAAAAAGCCATTAGGTGGAGAAAAAAAAAATAGACCATTAACCTCACTATTGACATTCCTTTCTAGAAAGCATCGCAAATACGACACGCTCGAACTTGAAAACATATGATTTCACTGTGGAGCTCTTAATTGATGATATTTACTAAAATGCCTAATGAAATGATGAGAAATATTTTACATCTGTTGTGTTTGCAGTTGAGAGATTGCTCATTTTGTTTAATATCTAGTTTCTAGCAGCACTGCAGAATTGGTTAAAATAAAATTCTATAGATGTTCTAATATAAATATTTTATGCCTACAGATCCAGTAAATAATTAATTTAAGATCTACTTAATCTGAGCTCAGTAGATTTAAGTCAGCTTAAGAGGGGGGATACTATATGAGAAACTTTCTATGAAGAATAGGGAAAGAATGCATTGAGAACTTATGTGAAAGAGATTTGGGCAAAAATGAGTATTGTACCATGAAGAATAATTATTTTAAAAGAGGATGAATAGAGTACATAAAGTAGGTATGGATAGGACTTTTTGGAAATAATGATGAACGAAGGGATTTCTCCAAGAAGTAAAGAAAGTTTTCTTTGCAAATTACTGCAGTAAAGCCATCCCTGTCCTTTCCTTTGTGTTATTCTACTAAGTGTCTGTGTACCTTTTGTATTTGTGTTCTTCCAGTCTTTATGTGTTTATCTGATAAGACTTAGATTGTAGAATTTTTCTAATACTCAGTTACATTCACTATGATGAGGAATAATGTTATCCTCAAACATAATTTGCATTTATAATATGTTATTTACTTTGTAAAGCTGTTTAGACATTATTTAATCTGTTTTGTTTTAATGCTCACGTGTGAAGTTGATGTTCTGAAAGTTTTTCAGACCTTTTATGTATTTACTTATATCACAATTCCTGTAACACTGATGTATATGTTTATTTCTATTCTTTTGTAATTCCCCTATTACTACAAATGTTATCTGTATTTTTATGTTCTTTAATGATGTATTTTGTACCTTTGTCATTGTATTCATATGTAATAAAATTGTAATTGACACCAGTTCATCAAATTAAGTAACTTGTAAGCATTCATTTCACTGCACACATTTCTGTTGGTCATAGTATGTGAACCATATATGAGAAAAAGGGACTGTTAGTGCTTGCACGTGTGTTGATAATTCAGCAAGGGACTGGTTAACAGCATTGCTGGTTCTAAGGACAATTCCAAAAACTTTGTGAGTGCACAAGTGGTGGATTATCGACTTGTTATATTCTTCGCAAGACTCTTCGATGGTGATTGTGCACCTGCACAGTCCCAACAGATGGCTGCTGGCCGTGTCTACAAGGACTGCAGTGTGTCTGCACCTCTGGTGGCCCACCAATACCGTAATCTCTACCAGGACTACAGTGGCTCTGCTTTGTAATGACCTACCAACCAATATTCTTATAAACTTTGACTGACTCTTCAGTGGGTTTGCTCTGTTGTGGCCCATTAC
Organism: Schistocerca cancellata; assembly: GCF_023864275.1. NCBI lineage: Eukaryota > Metazoa > Arthropoda > Insecta > Orthoptera > Acrididae > Schistocerca > Schistocerca cancellata. Next base: position 633,573,261 of record NC_064631.1, on the reverse strand, counting down.
CTGTCTCCATGTCAAGAGTCAGCACTGTCTTCCCGTTGGAAGGACAACACAACTTCTTCAAGACTGCATGGAAATCCACTACTTCCGTGTGCATTTCTTTTACTGGTCAGACTTTGAGAAAAAAAAACCACTGTAATTAATACTGTGTTGAATGATCAGGACTGTCTTCATGGACTGTGAGAAAATTTTAGCTTTTGACCATCATTGTTTCAATAAGTGTGTGTATTTGATATCTTTGTTATTGTAATTATGAAAAATTTTATCAAATCGTTACTGACCACTGCGTAAAACAATTTGATAATTTTTTTGTGGGGAGCATTGGGGCTATGTAAGTACGCTGTTCAGGTTTTTGTATTGGTAACGCCACGTAGTGCTCTGTATGAAAATCACTGGCTGTGCTGTGTGCAGTCTGTCGCTGGTTAGCATTGTTGTAATATTCGCTATTGTAGTGTTGGGCAGTTGGATGTTAACAGCACGTAGCGTTGCTCAGTTGGAGGTGAGCCGCCAGCAGCGGTGGACGTGAGGAGAGAGATGGCAGAATTTTAAGAGCGGACGATATGGACGTGTGTCCGCCAGAAAGAGTAAATTTGTAATACTGGATATCATGAACTGATATATATATCAGTTCATGATATCCAGTATTACAAATTTACTCTTTCTGGCGGACACACGTCCATATCGTCCGCTCTTAAAATTCTGCCATCCATTCTGCCATATGTATATAATGACTTTTGAACACTATTAAGGTAAATACATAGTTTGTTCTCTATCAAAATCTTTTATTTGCTAATTATGCCTATCAGTAATTAGTGCCTTCAGTAGTTAGAATCTTTTATTTAGCTGGCAGTATTGCCGCTCGGTGTATTGCAGTAGTTCGAGTAACGAAGATTTTTGTGAGGTAAGTGATTTGTGAAAGGTATAGGTTAATGTTAGTCAGGGCCATTCTTTTGTAGGGATTACTGAAAGTGAGACTGCGTTGCGCTAAAAATATTGTGTAACTTTAGTGAATGTCTGAGTACGTTCAGTTTTGCACAGCTGTTTGAAAATCAAATAATGTAAGAGCTTTACCAGCACAGTCATTCATAAACTTTTCTAAGGGGACGTCTCAACTACATTGAGGTGTGTGGCGGAGGATACTTTGTATACCACCGTCACCTCCCCCGTTTCCGTCATGAATGGTTCGCTGGAAGAACGATTTCCGGTAAGCCTTTGCGAGGGCTCGAATGTCTCTGATTTCATCGTCGTAGTCTATTCCCGAGATGTACGTAGAAGAAAGCAATATATATTTGTTGACTCTTCCACGAATGCGACCTCTCAGAACCTTAGCAGTAAACCACACTGTGATGCAGCGCTACTGGAGTTGGTCAGTTATCTCCGCGATGATATCGGGTTTACTAAATGATTCTGTAAAGCAACTCGCTGCTGTTGTTTGGATCTCCTGTATTTCCTCTATAAATCCAGTCTTTTACGGGTTCTGTACTGACGAGCACTACTCAAATACTAGTAAAACGAGAATTTTTAAGCTACTGACATTGCTGATGGAACACGTTTCCTGAGGAGTCTTTGATTTAATTTCAGTCTGGTATCTGCATTCACCACGATTATTTATGTTATTTTCCCACTTTCAGTTTCTCTGTAGACCTATTTCTAAATATTTTTTAGAAATAACTGTTTCCAGTGGTTGTTTACTGCCGTATTGTCATTCAACAATGGGTCTTTCAGCCTAAGTACACCTTTGAAGTTGTTTTATAGACAGGAGTCAGAGTCGTCTTAGGAAAGGGGATTTAATGGTTTATGTTACTAACTAGGAAGAGGATCTGAGGACTTGAGAACCACGTACATCGTATAGGGATGGGAACGAAAAGGAGGTGAGTCTGAAGCATAACTCAGGAACACCTGGAGGAATTACAACGAAATTACTTAGGCTCATAGTTCATTTGTTATACAAAAGCACTGTGCACATCGATTCCCCCATTACCTATAGGCGAGGAGGTGTCGATGAGCAGGGCTGTCATAAAAAAGTTCGTAAACGACATCCTGGAATTTAATTCCTATACATCGACCACAAAGAACACTTCTTGAGAGTGTGAAGTGTAATTTGTCACTAGTATTTTCTGTTATGCATTTCAACTAGGTCGCTAGATGGAGTAAGACCAATACACATGCATGAAAACAACAGAAAAATTTAACAGCATGTATGTAGCAGTATGGTGTGGAAAAGGAGATAACCAGACATTTACATGTGTGCAATATATGTCACTTATGCATATGTTCAACATGTCCTAACCACTAACTGTTTGCAACCACTGTTGACATATTACTAACTATCTTGAAAGAAATAGTGTGTGGGAAGTAATCAATAACCTCTCAAACGATACATATAATACTATTACAAAAGAAAGACTGTGTATGCAGTAACCAATTACTTTCGATTGAGGTTGGAATGTGGGTGCTAATGGCGTGATGGCTAGGGAAAGGGGCAAGAGATGGGCAAAGAATTGAGGAAGATGGAGAGAGGCAATTACGGGGCAGAGAGAGATGGAAGTATTCGTTGGACTGATGGGGAAAACGTGACTGACAGAGAGGGGAAGGACATCGACAGACAGAAAGAGTGGAGGAGGAGGTGGACGGTGGCAGTGGAATGGATAGAGCGGTGGTGAAGGAGGATGAGGTGGATTCAAAGAGGGGGAGGAGATAGAGAGAGGTGAAAGATGGGGATGGACAGAGCGGCCGGGGAGGAGGAGATGGGCAGAGAGAGGACAGAGGAGGACGTGGACTAAAAGGAGATTGCAATAAACGAATACAGAAGCAGTGCCTAGATTGTCTGCTAGTATAGTACAAAAATAGATTCAATATGCATATATGAACGAATGTTCCACATTTCCTCCTACACTCCATGGATTTGATTCAAACTTAACACACAAACTATTTACTGTCTAGAAGGAAGGACCAGACTAAACGATAATGTTCTATGAGTCGGGGCGTGGAATGTCACAAGCTTGAATGGGGTAGAAAAGCTAGAAAAACCGAAGAGGGAAATGCAAAGGCTAAAACTAGATATAGCATGGGTCCGTGAAGTGAAATGGAAAGAGGACAAGAATTTCTTGTCAGATGAGTATGGAATTATGTCACAATCAGCAGAAAATGGTATAATGGGAACAGGATTCTTTATGAATAGGAAGGGAATGCAGAGAGTGTGTAACTGTGATCAATTCAGTGACAGGGTTGTTGTTATCAGTAACGAAAGCAAACCGACACCGACAACGACAGTTCAAGTATACATGCCGAGTTCGCAAGCTGAAGAGACAGAGAAGGTATATGAGTTTATTGAAAGGGTTATACAACACATAAAGGGAGATGAAAATCTAATAGTCATTGGGGACTGGAATAGAGTTGTAGGGGAAGGAATAGAAAAAAAAGTTACCGGAGAATATGGGCTTAAGACAAGGAATGAGAGAGGAGAACGACTAATTGAGTTCTGTAATATATTTCAGCTATTAACAACGAATACTGTTTTCGAGAATCGGAAGAGGAGAAGGTATACTTGGAAAAAGGCCGGTGATACTGGAAGTTTTCATTCAAATTACGTCATGGTCGGGCAGAGATTCCGAAATCAGATACTGGGATTCTAAGGGTTACCAAGGAGTAGATATGGACTCAGATCATAACGTAATTGTGATGAAGATTAGGCTGAAGTTTAAGAGATTAGTCAGAAATAATGACTACGCAAAGAAGTGGGCTACCGAAGTACTAAGGAATGACTAGATATGCTTGAAGTTCTCTAAGGCTATAGATCCAGCAATAAGTAATAGCTCAGTAGGCAGTACAGTTGAAGAGGAATGGACATCTCGAAATAGGACAATCACAGAAGTTGGAAAGGAAAACATATGTACAAAGAAGATAACGGCTAAGAAACTGTGGGTGAGAAGATAATAGAAGGAAGTAACAAAATGTGCAGGAAAACTGAAGAATACAAAAAATATTCAAATGTTTGTCAATTATCAGTCCCTAGACTCACACACTACTTAACCTAACTTATGCTAAGAGCAACACACACACACACACACACACACACACACACACACACACACACACACACACACACGCACACCCATGCCCAACGGAGGACTCGAACCTCCAGTGTGTGGAGCCGCATAATCCATGACATGGTTCAAGAATACAGAAATACAAGTCGCTGAGATATGGAATAAATAGGAAGTGCAGGGAAACTAAGACGAAATGGCTGAATGAATAATGTGATGAAATCGAGAAAGGAATGATTGTTAGAAAGACTGGCTCCGTATATAGGAAAGTCAAAAGAACATTCAGTGAAATTAAAATCACGGGTAATAACACAAAAAAACAACTTAAGATAAAGTAAGGTAGAAGGGATAGATAACATTCCATTAGAATTTCTAAAATCATTGAGGGAAGTGGTAACAAACAGGATACTCTCGTTGGTGTGTAGAATGTATGGCAACATACCACCAGATATTTGAAAATATATCTGATTAACTTTTCATGGTTGGGATTCACAGTCATATATTTCTTACACGACATCATACTCACCGTTGACTGTATAACATTTTTATTATTACGATTGCAGTTTCGGCCTTATGGTCATTTTCAAGTAACACGATGTGTAAGATGACGGTCAGTCTGGCTTTACGAAAGGTAAAGGCACCAGTTCTGATACTGCAGTTGATAATGGAATTTAGACTAAAGAAAAATCAATACACTTTCATAGGATTTGTTGACCTGGGAAAAGCGTTCGACAATGCAAAATGGTGCAAGATGTTCAAAAGTCTGAGAGAAGTAGAGGTAAGCAATAGGGACAGAAGGATAATATGCAACAAGTAGAAAAGCCAAGGTGGAATAATAACAGTGGACGAGCAAGAACGAAGTGCCCAGATTACAAAGGGTGTGAGACAGGAATGTAGTCTTTCGTCCCTACTGTTCAATCTGTTCATCGAAGAAATATTGATTGAAATAAAAGGAAGAAGGTAAAATGATTTCTACTATCGAGGCATCACCCCCATAACCAATGACGGACAGATCAAGGAGGACATCAAAAGCAGACTAGCCCTAGCAAAAAGGCGACTACTGGCCAAGAGAAATCTACTAGTATCAAACATATGACTTAACGCGAGGAAAAACGTTCTGAGAATGTACTTTTGGAACACAACATTGTATGATAGTGAAACATGGACTGTGGGAAAACCGGAAAAGAAGAGAGTTGAAGCTTTTGAGATGTTGTGCTAAGCACTAACGTCGAAAATCTGGTGTACTGATAAGGTAAGGAGTGGGGAGATTCTTCGTAGTATCGGAGAGGAAATTAATATGTGGAAAACGCTGACAAGGATATCTGTTAAGACATCAGGGAATGACTACAGAGGAAGACAGAGATGGGAATACATCCGGCAAATAAATGGGAACGTAGGCTGCAAGTGCTACTCTAATACTCTGAGATGAAGAGATTGGCACAGGAGAGGAATTCGTGGCGGCCACAATAAACTAGTCAATAGACCGATGACTCAAACAAAAAAAATTAAAGAAGCACTATAAGGGTTAGAACTACCTACCGTTCTTTGCCTGGGGGTGGAGGGGGCGACATTGGAAATTGACAGAAAAAGGAGGAACAAGGAGATGGGTAGTGAAAGATGGGAAGAGGTGGACTGAAATAATGTGAGAAACAGGATGGAGGAATAGGAGATCATTAGAGACAGGAAGAGGAAGAAATGACGGAGGGAGGAGAAAAGTGGTGGAGAATATATAGGGGGATGTGCAGCAGGATGTAGAAAGCAGGTGAAAGCTGGGTAGTGGCAACATGAAAAGAAAGAGGGTGTGAGGAAGAGACAGGCTGAATAGAGAGATAGTGTATGAGGTAAGGAGGAAGAGTGTGTGAAGAAACAGGTAGAGACGAGAGAGGTTGTGAGATGTCAGATAGAAGAGGAGAAATTTGTGAGGAGGTAAGTGGAACAGTGACAGGTTTTACAGTGGCAGGTGGAAGTGCATCATGCTGTGAGGAAGCAGCTGGAACAGGAACAGAGTGTGAGGAAGCTAATCGAAGGCTTACAGGGTATGGTGAGGAAAGAGGAAGAAGGGAGATGGAAACTGAAGGTGGAAGGTAGATAAGAAAAGAGATTTAAAATTTTCTGATTGTTTTTGTGATGCGACTTCAACAAAATTTTCTGAACACATTTTATTTTTGGATACAATTAGGGTCGGAATGCTACCCCTGAGGATATGGATGGGAATGAGAAGAGGGTGAGATGTGAAAATGTAAGAAAGTGGTCAACAAAATTTGCTGAACTTAATAAATATTTGGATACAAAAAAATTGGCTCTGAGCACTATGGGACTTGACATCTGTGGTCATCAGTCCCCTAGAACTTAGAACTACTTAAACCTAACTAACCTAAGGACATCACACACATCCATGCCAGAGGCAGGTTTCGAACCTGCGACCGTAGCAGTCGCGCGGTTCCGGACTGAGCGCCTAGAACCGATTTGGATACAATTAGTGTCGGAATGCTACCCCTGAGGATAGGGATGGGGATGAGAGGAGAGTGAAATGTGAAAATATTCTAAAATGGTCTGCTAGTATTTCTGCGCTGTACTTATTTAGTTGTAAACTTTAAGAGTATGAAGCGTAATTTGTCTCATTTGTGCTTATCGACGTGTCGCGAGAATGAACGCCACAGCAAGAAGACGTTTCGTTCTTTCGCGACGTAAAATCATGCCACATGACTGAATACCATAAATCAATACCCTATTAGGGTTCTTATGGTATAAAACACAAAATTTGAGACACATATATGCTCCATTGATATCGAAAACATGTACGCCGGCCAACGGCTCCCACTGTGCCCTCAGGAGCGAAGTAGTTGTTATAAAGTACTTAACTTTCTCTGCGAGGCGTTAGTGATCCTTTGGAATGAATAGTTTATTTTCTTTTTTTTAAAAAAAAAGAGAGAAAAAGGATAGATTACGACGGAAAGGAACAACGGAAACACATTCCTGGGCTCTGGCTGTCTCGGTAATTTTCCCAGCTTTTTAAACGAGTGTTCCATTTTATCAGAAGGAGACGGAGCTTTGATATTAGAGTGCGTTACAGTGCGATTTCAGTAGATAGTCAAAATTGGATTTCAGTGAACCAAACGGACTGGGGACGTTTGATTCAAGTCAATAAAATCAGTTTCCTTGAAAATTTGAGTGTGGGGTTTTGTGTGACTTTTTCCATACTAAACGTTCTTAACTGTATTCCCAATCTGTTAGTATTGGGATTATCGCCAACAGTTGTTATGGGCTAGCAGGAGATGGTTAATAAACTGTTAGTGGTGAAACAATCCCACTCCAATGGTAGGGTGTTGGGATCTTACAGAAAGTAGTCAGATAGTGAAAGCTGCACGTTCATTCATGAATTCCACTTATATCAACAGTATGTTGCCTTTACGACCGTTATCTTTGGAAAATTTTCCATATCTCCACTATATTCATACTCGGCAGATCGAAATAAGCTCTTTTAGCAAGTTATTCACGAGTACGTTTCCACTGAGAAACTTTCACACCGTTGGAATGTTTGTTCGTCTGTAAGCGAGCGTGAATCATTCATGGTTTGGGAGTCACGACGTATTCTTCGCTTGAACCTATCGCCACCATTCCGGTTCTGTTTCTTGTATTCTTCGATATTCTGTATTGACTGACGAAAATGTTGTTCTGGAAGGAAGCCTGGCTTTCTCTGTTGTCGATATGCTTTGGACTGGAGATGCCAAAATAACGGAGAACTTTGGTGGGATTATTTCAGGTACTTGCCGTGGAGAAGCAAAATGATTAGGTTGTGTTGGAAGTGCTTGCTAAATTATTGCAGTTTACATGCGATTACCCCACGTTCATTGGTGCTGTAGTACTCTTCGTAATGGTGAAGTCTAGCTTCACAGGATGCTCTATTTCGACTAAATGGAAGCTGATGGTAGTGGCGAATGGTATCTTTTAAGTCTACCGTGCTCTAGTCTAAAAGCTGTTACACTCTTCCGAATTACGAAAGAGTTGCTGTCTTTATAAGCGCTGTGTACTGAGAACGAAATATCCGATTGCTAATTGTGATATTCACGCATGTGTACCTTACCTTGAAGATCCATGTCGGTTTGTAAATTAATTCCATCGGTTTGGTATCGATATACCTATATATATAATAACCTTTTTTGCATTATTTTAGCTTAAAATCAATAACTTCTTTGTCGTTTATGTGTATTGCCATGCCATCCTTCTAGGGCACCAATTTGGTATTAATTTATTGATTCTAGACCCGCCTTCTCGATATTCTCGTACATCACAGGCCACTTACAGTATTAAGGTTTCACGTGGACAAGATTACAAACTATATTTTATCTTGACATGAAATTATGTTTCAGATGCAGAAAGTTAGGTCGGCGACTGCTATTCCAGTTATCGAAGCTCACTAAATATGCGACAAACAATATGGTAATGTACTGAATATTAGATGGAAATCATTTCACAATGTATGCATTCATTTTGGTGGATCAATGATTCTTTCATGCCTACAGTCAATAACAATGTGTTTCACGAGACATCTTCGCTGCACTGGTGGACGCTATCAGAGAAAACCAAACACGTAATTTTTGATCAGTGTGTTGATGAAATATTACTTACTGCTGACGCTATAAGCAAAAAGCAAATACTTATTTAGTTCTGGCTACGTTTCTTGAAGAATCATTATTTACTGTTCGTGCTTCAAATGATAGTTATGTAAAATTGCTTAAACTATGTAAGTGTGTGTGTGTGTGTGTGTGTGTGTGAGTGAGTGAGAGAGAGAGGGAGAGAGAGAGAGAGAGAGAGAGAGAGACACTATTCTGTTCATCACTGAGCGTCAGACTGATTCCGCAACTGTATTCAGGAATTTTAAGACCCATAATTACTACACTGCTTAAAATTTTAGGGCTTTCCTGTTCATAGTTAATTGCAGTAGCTCAGTTTTCTAACTTACACACAACTTACAATAGCTTCAGAGCTTTCAATTAATGACATTTAGGAGTTCTGTCTGCTGTGTAGTTTGGTATCGGAGGAGATAAAGGGGGGCCTTTGAGGGAACGTCCTTAGTACTAAAAGATGAAGTACAGCAACAGTATTAGGGTCCTGAAAGTAGAATTTATTAGTGACGGAAGCATATTTTATAATGGAGTTACAGTCGCATGGGAAATTCTCCACAGTTCCAAGAATCTAAAGAGTAGAAAAGTTTCGCCCAAACGTCGAAATGTGAATGTTTTTAGGGTTCCCAGCATCAATCGGTAAAAACGAAATCCTTATAGATCACTTACAGATCGCTATGTTGTCCATTCGCTTATCCGAGTGTTAAAACCACTTTTTCTCGGGAAGAGATAGAGGGATCAAGCTTAAATGTATCTCACATATCGAGGACTAGTCCCTTTGCGGTGTAAAACTTGAAGCTTCTAAGTCAATGTAGTCAAAAGATACGACATATTTTGATACTCGCAAACTCACTCATCAAAATCTATAGGCTACTTCCAGTTTGCCTAAAATCATTAATTTTTTTTTTAAAAAAAAGAAGGAGGGCTTCATAGTAGAACCAAGAAAAGAATCCGAAAAGTGTAAAAGCATGTTTTTTTTTATTTCTTGTCTGACTCTCTGTCTGTTCATTATCTACTAAGAGCCTTTTTTCTCAGGAACGTGTAGATGTATCAAATTGAAATTTATGTTACATATTGAAGTCCATAGGCTGTTTGCACTGAAATAAAGGTAACCTTCTAACTCAATGCAACCAAAATCCACGGCAAATCACGTCACATATTTTGATAGAAGCAAACTCGTCCATCAAAATCTACTTCATTTGGCCTAGATTCATGAAGCATGGAAGAAAAATTTTTCATAGTACACCCAAAGGGAAATTTCCCAAAACTATAAATATTTACATGAAAAAATACCTCTTTTGTCGTTTTTATTCCTACGTGATATTTGAAATTCAAACGATTAGTAGTTCTGCTTTCAGGGTGATTGGGTCTTAATGGTAAAAGTCTAACATCAAACAGTGAATGAATTTGTAGCTCATATAATGTGTTTCGGAATTTACCCACTTTCAAATATCCAGAAGCGATTACTGCACACAGACATGACGTTTCAAGATATATGTAAGACAGGCATTTGCAGACCAGACTGTCAATGTTTGTTCCACTTACAAATTCCTGGATATCAGATGATGGATAATTTCCAAAACGAGTCATCTGAGCAATAAAATTATTCCTTGCCTAATGTTTGACACTTTCCTCAGCCTGAATGGGGAAATGCTGATTGATATAACAGTCGTCGCCTATCTCATGCGTGAGTTATGTCACATATGTTTTATAGAAATTAAAACATTCTAGAAAATATGGGTATCTGTGGTAACGATATCTTGCCATTATTAATGCCGAAGAAAGGCAAAAATGGTCGAGGTTCCCGTAATAGATAAACTATCTGTATAATAAACAGTCTGTATACATAATCTATCAGGACAGAATCCATAGGGCACGGGTCCTGCTCGTACCTGGCCAGTTTATTCTTCTTTTGTCCTCTCTGGCAGATACACGACCTGGAAAACAGGACTTCATTTGTTGTGTTGCGAGGGTATGTGATGTTAATTCAATCAATAAAATTTACAAAGAAGGTGATAGTATTCGCCCACTTATCGACGTGATCTTGAACCCCGTCGTATCGGCGTATGCTCTGATTCGGTAGGAAAGGGTGCCATAAGGGTGTTGTATCCGCTCCTGGGGCAAGCTGGTACACAACGTTTCTAAATGGTCCTTGATATCCAGGATACTAACAGTGGGATGGAGTGGATTTGCGAGCTGGTTGCACACGTGTATTAATTGAAACTTCTTGTAGTTTCTGTATAGCTTACATACGGTCGGAGGTCAAGAGTAACGCAAACTGAAGATGACTTAAGTAATCATATTACTTCTAGCTGATTATGTAACACTCATTTGTGATTGTGAAGGGTTCTATTACACAGCAACTACTATAATTTGAAGCGAATTATTGTTGCCATCACCTCATCTGCTCTTAACGGAATGTATGAGAAACATGACGAATCATTCACACTTTCTTTTACCCTAACGCCATTACATCATGTGAATAGATTAACCCGCGTTACCTTGAAGAATCCAACTTCTATGCATAAAACAGCATCACATTTCTGATTGCCGGGCCAGTGAGTTAATCTTTTAGACATTATGCGTGAAAGGGAGAAAAGTTTGAATTTGTGTGTAAAATTCATTGGGTGTCGCTAACTGCTCTCTTTTTGAGATATTGCATAATGATATTCTGTGTCTCTTTGTGCTGTGAATTACGGTGCCTCAAGACACATTCACGGTTTCTGACAGTAATACTTGTCTCCCTTCGTTAAACCTGTAACATGTGATAATTATGTATTAAATTATAAGAGCATTTTAAATTTTTAAATTCGGTCAATAATTATGTGAAATACTGGAAATCAAATTTTTGTAGTCCTTGAAAGCCGTTACATAGCAATCAGCAACTAGTGCCAGGGTACTCTGCCCCAGGTTACATAATTAATAATTTGGACTTACCCATCGATATTGCTTTTATAGGGCGCCACAATCTCCACTGCAGATGAATTTCGTTGGTTCACTGCAAGTGGGACAGCTAACTTCAGAACTGGTCTACTGTGACATGACGTTATTTATAACATGTTAATATACGTGGTTTTAGTTTTATATAAAAAGGGTGATGAATTTCCATACGTATCACATGACGATATACAGGGAATGAATAACGAGATTACGCTAATAACATTAATTTACGGAAACACTAAGTTACTGGTAGCATGCTATGAAGAGCTATTGAGTTATGAAAAACAGACTTAGCAGCTTGACCTTTGTCATAATATTACAAATTAAATTTGAAAACCACCAACAATCGATATGATTAAAAGGTACATTACTCAGTGAAAAGACAACAAAGCTGTAGGTGAAGGTGACTTCGTAGCATGAATTACAAAATCTAAGGACATCTAGTTGTCGCAAATACAAAATAAATACTAAATAAGGTCTAGGGTACTGGAGCAAGTCCAGGAAACTGAAGGGTTAAATTAATTCTTAGAAGAGTAGACAAAACAGGTATTAATAATTATAGAGAAATTTCATACCTGCGTTTAGAATACAAAGTATTTCCGAATCCTCTTCTGGACGTATTAACTCCTCAATTAGATAACGAAATTGAACAATTAGATGTATCATATACCATCCAGAGCAAATTCGAAACTGTAGAAAGTAATTAGGTACAAGCAATTATCAATTAAGAGGATCCTATAACTGACTATTTTAAAAGGCATGTCATTCAATAGGCAGAAACTCTCTCCTCAAACCTTTGAAAGAATTTGTAATAATTAGGAAACCTCCGAAAATAATATGAAGAAACCCTTAGAAGCACAGTAACTCAGTATAATATTAAAAAAGAAACAATATTTATTCTGCATTGCTATAATTATTCAGTCACGAACCCGCTTTTGGCTTCCTAGGACTGCTTCTGGTTACGCAATTAATATAATTTTCCAGAGTATTAGGAAGTGTTTTCGTTTCAATAGTATAATCACGTTCTGCCAAGTACCGACGGAAAATTCGATGAACAGTGCCTACAGTCAAATTTCTTGCACGAACTTCTTAGTCCCAAATTTCGTAAAGAATCAGACAGAGAGACGTTTTGACACCGTTATTATTAAAATGTGTGCCGGGAAATGTTATAAGAAAATGAATAATAAAGGAAGAAAATCAAAATGCTAATTACTACAAACATTTGGGTAGATCGAAAGAAGCTCTAAAATCTTTAGCCTTTGCAGACGGTATAACAACAGATGGAATATCAGAGAAGGCAAAGTAAAGACTAGAACTTCAGAAGGAAGCAACTCAGGAGGTCAATCTACAAATATCTGTTGGGAAGACAATGAACATGAACAATGAAAGTAGCTCGCCAAGAATTTTAAAACCATTTATTTCAACATCAAGAATTCTGCCAATTTTGTACATCTGGGTGAAATTACAAACATAAAGAGTGAAACAGAAGCAGTTGAAATGAGAAAACAGAAAGAGTATACAAGAAAGTGAGAACTCTGTATAGTAAATAACGTTTTTTCTGAACGGGTTAAGCATTTTAATACAGCTGTATAACAAGAAGTCCTACATGGGTCGGGAACACTGCTTTTATCTGAATGCAAAATGGTCTGAAAAGATATGATAATGATAGAAGGAAGAACCGTGCAAAAAATATGCGGTCTAACCTGTTTTGAGCCCAAACAAAGCATTCATGCATTCTGCTCCAAAATAGCGGATGTGGTCGGGAAAAGTGGTATTACAGTTAATGGACATCTAGGTATTATGAAGGAAGACGTATTATTGATGAGGAAAACAATCAAGAGAAATGGATGGGGATGCAAGCCAAAAAAGGACTTAGAAAAAATACAGACTGAACAGTAGATGTAAATTCAACAAAGACAAATTTAGACTTGAAGCCAAGAAATTCAAAAGTTTTCAGTAAGATAAGCAGAACACTTGTTGAAATTAATAACTTTATTTTTCGATGAACTACAAAAATTTCATTCATGTATTACTCCTTCGTTCTGAATACCTTCCTCTGCAAGTACGGAAGCAGATCGACCGATACGATACTAGTCTATAAACACAATGTACGGTCGGTCTACGCTTCAAATGAATGTCGTGTATCATAAACAGAATATGTTCAAATAGAGAAATATCATTTCAGTACAAACTGATCGCGCTGGATAAACAATGGGAACCCCAGATTCTCTCGAATTTTCATCATAATCGCGGGTTTTCTTAATCCCTTGAAAGAAATTTTAAAAGCAGCCAATAAGATTAGATCCGACCAGTCACCTTAAAACAAAGAAATCAAATAGGATTAAATTACTAGCCGCACTAATTGATTGGACTTGCCTTAATTGCAATTAACTCCCAATCCAATTAGCACGCTGCCGTTTGAATGGCGATGTGGTCTATAATCAACTTAATAACGTTGTTTGGACTCCTTGAGCCGAGATAGTGTATTGAGAAATCACGGCTTTGGCATTACAATCGACATCTTGGAGCTAACTGCTACTCTCTCGCGGTCCGTCGCCTCAGGAATTCAGTTCGTTTCTCGCATGATAAATTGCAATTAGTTGTCCGTAAAAAGTCATGCCCGAAGTCATCTCATCGCATGTGGATTATTAACACGGACGTACATCATCAATTGCTGGTGTTATTACTAAGGCAGCCCGTTATATTTCAGTTGAGCTTAAATCTGTAATTCAGTTAATACTACCAAGTAATTCGTTACATGTGGTTTAAAACGTTCTCACGCCATTTGCTATCTTCTGTAGCCCCCAGATAAGCACGTACTACTAGCAGAAAATATGTATTTCTTTGAAGCAAGCTGTTGTACACATTAAACTGTCATACACAGAAAAAAGGTATCGTCTCTTTGTTTATTGTGTGCAGTGGAAGTAAAGTACCTCCAGAAATGCGAGTAACTGACAGAATACGTAACGAATTATTATTACATTTCATCAATATGATTGTTATTAATTATTTCGTATTATTTACTTTTTCTTACTTCTCGTTTAATGAGCGTGTTGAAACCTGTTACTAAGGGACAGTTTACGTGCTGCTCATGAACTCACTACGTAAAAATCTTCTGTTCTTACTACAGTTTCTTCTCAGTTCTCTGCACCCGTTTGATAATGCGTCAATGAACTAGGCAGTTGCACAATACGGACTGATAAATTCCATATTCTTCTGCGAACCATACTTCACATGCCTCTAGAAGTGTGACAGTTCATAATTTTGAGTCATTGGTCGGTCCTGGCGGAAGTACAGTCCCACTAAACACTGTAAGTAGAGCAAAAACTGTGAATTTTCGTCTTGTATTTATATCGAGACATCTCACCAGTGACGATGTAGAATTTTCTCACAAGATGTCACAAGTCTGTGTTTGTGCGCCTCTTCCTAAATTTCTCGTTTAGATTTAATAATGGGTAGCCGACCATAATGTTGGATAATCTTTCAGCGCTGGCATTAATGAAAGTGGTTCTCAGTGTCGAAGCAGTCGTTCTTCTTCCCTCATAAATTCGTCAGGAGGAAGATGATACGAGACCGCCACCTTTCAGATCACCTAAAAGTACACTGAAAACTTAGAAATTTCAATATGAAATCCATTTTGGTGTTTTATTTGTGAGGTCTTTGATCATTAGAGCTCTCATCTTCAAGTTTAATCGGATTTCTTACACAATATAAAAAAATCCTAACTTCCAATAAAACCGTGTTTGTGAAATCTTTGGCCGACTACAACTACCTATGACGTCAGTCCTACCAATGATCTGTTAGGCTGGGAGCGATAGGACAGGCGAAGTGATATTCACATGTGCCACTTATTTCGTCGAGCTTTTAGTCACCGCGGCACTCAATAGAGCTCACTGCAAAGATGTATCTTCTATACATAATTTCAATGCTGTTTCGAATACATCCTAAATCTTGACTCTATAAATATGTGACCCTAAATATTGACCATCTTCTTCTCCATGGCAGCAAAGCAACTCTGGAACAAAGGAAGGTGTAGCTTGCCTCTTATTCAAAACCAATCTGCGTTCGTGAGAAACTTAAACCTTTATTAGTTATCATCAATATAGGTTCCCTCTCGACAAATCTTACAAGTCTTTTTGATGACGGAAGACTGTAACTCTCACCAACACTACGATAAGCAATAGATATTTCCGTGTTTACCTGGGAGAGCAGGGGAGCAAAGAGAGGAAGTTAAGTAGTTGTCTATCACGAGGCTCCGTCTTAGCCTCCCTCCTATTCAACCTCCGATCTCCGCAATACCTGGTCAGCAAAATTCAACTACGCGGACGATATCGCTCCTGCTTGTAGAACGAAGGATCTCGGACAAGCGGAGACAGTTCTCACAGAAGATATAGCCGTTATGAGCTCCTATTCTAGAAAGTAGTGACTTAAACCCTGTCCAAGTAAAACTGAAGTATGTACATTCTATCTAAACAACAAACAAGCTAACGCAAAGCTCAGAGTGAAACTTAACGGAAACACACTTTTCCATAACAAATACCCTAAATAACCTGGTGTCGCCATTGACCGCACCCTTTCATATAGAAGACATCTCGAAAATACGTCTGCAAGTTAAAAACTCGTATCAGTATTATCCAAAAATTGTGTGGAATGCCATGAGGAGCTTCAGAAGATACCTTGCGCACATCATCCATTGCGCTGGTCTTCTCATCAGCCCCGTATTGTGCTGTGGCGTGTCTAAACAACAGCAGTTGAACCAGACTATCGGGTTAATGACAGGGACAATACGACGGACAACGATTTGTTGGCTTTCTGTCTTGAGCAGCATCTATTACCCGCGACGTGTAGAAACGACGCCTTGCTTAGGGAATAGCACAAGCTACAGGAGAACCTAAAAGTACGCATACAGGAAGGTATACAAAGTCTACGATGAAATAGACTCTGTTCCCACCATTATGGCATGCAGAACTGCTAGATGCCAATAATACCGGGGTGGGAGTCCTGTGGGGTGTCAACTTATTGAAAATCCTGAACAGCGTAAGTGGTCCCGAAAGTGTAACTGTGATACTGCTGGCACAGTACTCGACAGGAAAATATGGATCAAATTGAACAGAGATCGCACTGGGTACGGACGATGTGCGACTCTCTTTACAGATGGAGTGCTGCAGAGTCTCCGGTTTGTGACTGTGAGGTCTCCGAACAAGACAGTCAAGCACATTAGAGATGAATTCACCTAGCGTTCCTATCAGTGGAGTTGGAGCGGCCTCATGAAAGCTAATGATACAGCTCTTATATGGATTAGGATCTTAGAGCTTTGCATGTAGCTAATTTTGTAGGTAGTTTTGTATTTTCCTATTCTTGTTATCTACATACACTAATATTATAAACCTGTATTTTTAAACTGCATGCGAGCCATACGGCTAAAGAAATAAATTAGAAGTTTTTCTTTGTTCAGTAGGTAATCAGTATCTCTGTGTGCAAGTAAATATGATCTGCTTTTACGGAAGTTGGTTATATATGAAGTTCTTAGTCTTTGTATTGAGGTATTCATAGGACAAAATACGTACTGTACAAGAACGGTGCATCGAATACTAGCGGCACACCCGGCCCCAGAAGCATCGTATTACCAGTGGCCATTCGAAAGATTACAAGAAAATCAAGGCACTGGGCACAGCCAAATTCTATTTGGATTCAGTGGGTAAAGGAACTGTGGAACTATAATTACCAGAGAATCTGCTCAACGATTTGTAGCTCGAAAGCAGGTTAACCATTCATACTGAGTCTGCTTTCTCAGTGGCATTATTGTTCCGACTCTTCACCGTCTAGAATTACAACACGTGTCATCCATTTTAACCATCAGTGAAATAATTCTTGAGCATTAATGATATGCTGACTCTGCGTTTACACTACTTTACTCTCACAGGCCTAAGTTCTGACTAGAACGGGCGTTTAGTAAGTAACAGAACACATTTTTTTCTCGGCCATTCTAAGTTGATCAATAGCTGAATTTCTTGTGTGACAGTTGAAATATCCCCACTTCGGCCGCTATAGTTCCATGAAATTCCGATGAGAGATGGTGCTATACGTAGCCTTCAAAATAGCGTCTGCAACAGAGGTCCATTTCAGGCCGAGATCAGTGACTGAAATTCTTTTGGCGGAAACCAGTGCGTCGCATATATTCACAGGCGCTCACTGAATGTCTACGGAGAGATGGCAGTGAACGAAAGCACGACGAGTCGTTGGGCTAGGTGTCTGTCATAATCGGAATAAGATCGAGGAAAACTCTCCGATCTCCCGGGTGCCGGCCGGTCGCACACAGCGCAGACCTTCTCTCGAGGTGATCGACGGGTCAAACACCTCACTGCACAACAGCACGGCTCCGTTGATAGTGCTGAAGCATTTGTCAACCAGTTGGGGTACTGAAAGGTGTGCGTGTGATGGGTTCCCCACCGTTCAACAGACGACCATATAGAGTGACGAAGGATCAGTTGTGCGGAATCGCTTGTGTGGTGCAAGCCTGATACTGAAAATTTTTTGTTGAACATCGTCGTAGGCAATGGCACACGGTTCATCACTTCGAACCGGAACTAAAAGGACAGTCCATAGAGTGGCGACACACTACCTCTCCTCCGAGGAAAAAGTTTAAAGCCGCACACGTAGTCGGTAAAGAAAAGACGACTGTCGTCATGGACTCTGAATAGGTTATTCTGTTTGATGTTCTCTGAAGTCTACTGCGGTATCACCAGGAGACTGAAGAAACGACATCAGCGTTTCGTCGTCATAAAAATGCTAATGTTTTCTCCTTCACCCGTGAGGAGATTACAAAACTTCATTGGACTGTTCTGCCTCAGCCTCCTTACAGGCTGGATGTTGAGCCCTGTGACTTCCATCCGTATGGCCCAATGAAGAGTGGACTCCGCGGGAAGCAGTACGCGGATGATGTGGTGTTTGTTGATGCGGTAAGATGTTGGCTCCATCATTGACCGGAAGAGTGGCAGACCCTCTGTTGTGACTTGGCAAGGCAACCAAGCCACTCTGAGGAAGCCGAGAGGCACGCGTTTATGCTCACGCAGGCTGGCGTGAGGTCTGTAACAGTTAAGGGAATTTATAGTAGCAAAGAACGTACGTAACTACTGGAATACTTAACTTTAATTCATAATTGGTGAACCTCGGTCTGACGGTAAATGCATCACAAGATAAATAGCAAATGATAATGGCGCCTTGTTAGGTCGTAGCAAATGACGTAGCTGAAGGCTAAGCTAACTATCGTCTCGGCAAATGAGAGCGTAATTTGTCAGTGAACCATATCTAGCAAAGTCGGCTGTACAACTGGGGCGAGTGCTACGAAGTCTCTCTAGACCTGCCGTGTGGCGGCGCTCGGTCTGCAATCACTGATAGTGGCGACACGCGGGTCCGACGTATACTAACGGACCGCGGCCGATTTAAAGGCTACCACCTAGCAAGTGTGGTGTCTGGCAGTGACATCACACCCTCCGTATATGATGGCATTAGGCCATCGCATTGAACGGAGATGATGTTGAAAAATAAGGTTTTGTAGCTAAAAGAGTGTTGAATAATAAAGTGTTTTGGTTTCCTGAATAGAAGCAATGTGCTTCCAGAAAAAAATGTGTTGCATTATTTATTGGACGCCCTTCGTGTGACTAACGCTCTAGTTGCTTTTGTTGTTACCCCTGAAGGACGTGAGTTTACCCCACAGTTCTATGTCAAGGGGTTTCAATTTGCCGGGGACTTCTCTTGAAGATGGATGTCTTATTATCACCGCAATACAGGCAAAAAAAAAAAAAAAAAAGCTATCGCAGATTCACTAGTAAACTTTCTCCTTTGTAATGCTCTTTTGGTATTGTAATGCAACAGAGTTCTTGCAACGGTTCCTTAAAGTTTTCATCGACAGTTCTTAACTGTCTATTCGACTGTCAATGTCAAACTTATGAAGGATCAACTGTATAAATGGACGACAGGGATGAATGAATGTGTGGTTTAGCGTCTGATCCACTCACTATTGCTGACTGTGGTCATAAGAAGTCTGGTACCGCGCGCCGCGGAATTTGAATCCCCGCTAGACGGCATGGATGTCGAAGACCCCTAGAGGTCTCTGAACCATCGCGCCGTAAGCTGTGGCGGCTAGCGCCTCCTGGCCCGCCTTTAGTGTGAGGGCGCCACAGTGGAACACGTGGTTCCAGCGGCCAATAGCGGCACCCCCGATTATTTAAGCGCCTGCCTTTCGCTCAGCCAGGGTCCTCATCCTCAATTGGGTCCTTTCCCCCCTCCCCCCCTTCTCTTTTCCTCACACTTCCCCCTTTTTTTATCTTCCCCTCATCTGTCCAGTTTACCCCCACGTGCTCTCGGCTGTGGTATGTCATATTTTAGCGCAGTGAATGTTCAGTGTTGTTTCATCTTTTCCCGTCTTGCGAACCGAAACCATGCTGTCGCTGGGTGTGAATTTTATATCCTTTGCGAACAGAAACCAGACTGTGGCCGTGTTTTTTTTTAATTGTGTGTCTATTATTTTACTTGCCTGCTTCGTGTGTATTGTTATTAGCATCATCATACCTTTGTTCTATGTTTTAAGTTCAACGATTTTTTTTCGCCATGTTACCCTTTAAGTCTTCGATTTTATCGCCTGTTTTTTCTTAAATATTATCTTCACCTTTTTAAAACTGAATCTGTAGGCTGAAGAGCTGCATACTAAGCTGCTGCCAGCCCGCCCCCTTCGGAGGGAATCGAAATTCAATAAAGAAAAAAAAAACGCTCAGCCAGCCAGTTTAACCTTGCGTAAGTCTCTGGACACATCGCCTCGCCTTAGACAGCTTAGCCGGCTGCGGTGGTCTTGCAGTTCTAGCCGCTGCAGTCCGGAACCGCGGGACTGCTACGGTCGCACGTTCGAATCCTGCCTCGAAGATTCCTGTTCACAATTATCGTTTGCTTGCCAGAACTTTTGCGAATATCTGAAATCTCAGAACGATGGTATTACACTGATGTCATTGTCATCAGAGGACCGGACGAGGTTGATGAATTTAGTAGGTTAGTTAGGTTTAAGTAGTTCTAAATTCTAGGGGACTGATGACCTAAGATGTTAAGTCCCATAGTGCTTAGAGCCATTCGAACCATTTGAACTTAGACAGCATATTTACTTTCTTGTTATGTGTGCGAGTGGACGTGGTTGTTAGGTTTTCTTGTGACTCCGTCGTTTCGATCTTGTTCTTATTCGTTCTGTCCTTCGTTGGTCGTGTCCGTCCTTTCCCGTTGTGTTGCTGTTCGCGGGCCACTCCGCGGGTCCAGCCCGCTTTCCGTCACTTCAACCCCTTGACCTCTCCGGTCACCGTTACAAGAAGTCTGACTCCGCAAATGAGCTACTCCTCGCTGGAGATGACGCGTTAAGAAACCTTATGCTAACACAAACAAGAAGTTTCTCTTGCAACAAATAATCTCGACAAAAATCTTTACTTACGACAGATTTCACAATTGTCATCGTCAGGAAATCCAGTTTCTGTCAAAATAGTGCACCGCTGTTGAGATGTGACGGAGCAAACGATAACGGTAAGCGACAGTAGTGGTCGACATCAAGAAACCCAGAACGTGGTGGCCTGTCAGCCAAATCCCGTTTGGAGATTCGGAGAAACAGCATGTTCAGTGCTGGGTGCGAGCAGAGCGGCTTCGCTCACTGGCCACAAAATGGTTCAAATGTCTCTTAGCACTATGGGACTTAACATCTGAGGTCATCGGTCCCCTAGTATTTAGAACTACTTAAACCTAACTAACCTAAGGACATCACACACATCCATGCCCGAGGCAGGATTCGAACCTGCGACCGCAGCGGTTGCGCGGTTGCAGACCGAAGCGCCTAGAAACGCTCGGCCACAGCGGCCGGCTCACTGGCCACATGTGCCGTGCTGAAACTGGGCAGAGGTACCTTCAGCTTGAAGGAGGAAGAGTTCCTCCTGTTCTACGCAGATTACAAAGGAAAACTAGAAACCAAAATGTTAGCGCTCGAGATTAGGTAGCGCGTTCGTACACGTGTCTGCTCATCGCTAGTGTAGTTTGTACTTAACACTGACCTTGTAAATTCTTTTTGCAAATAAAGTAGCAACTGCTCACAAGTTATAAGAGTATTGGGAAAAATCTGTTACAGGTGATATTTAGGGCAGAGGAATCCATTCTGCAAGCTGGAGTGCCTTGAATAGAGTCTGCTTCGTGGGCGCCCAACTCCATTAATCGCTAACCTAAGCTGTAGCTTGTCAGGCGCTGCAATATTCATCTGCAATATCGAAAAACGTTAATCGAGGCGTGTGTCGTAGCCACTTGGTACTTTCAGTAGGTGAAATAGCATTTCCTCCACGGTAAATCTGGAAATTGCAGCAGGCACAAAAGGCGAGTATGTCTAGTTGTGAAGCATTTGAAACATAATACACCGTTACTCAAAAGTCCGTCAAAAATGTTGAAATTCACCTAAAAATGCAGGTAGAGAGGTAGAACTTGACACACCTGCTTGAAATAACATGAGGGTTTATTGAAACCAAAAGCGAGTGGAAAATCCGGGCAACAGATGACGCTGGTCAGCTACACGTCACAATGACGCTGCATGGGCATCGTCTACAAAATAAGCATGACTTCGTACGTGCTTAGCCTTCCAGGTCCGAGAAGCTTAATCCTTGTGACTATTGGTTGTGGGATTAGCTGGAGTCTCAAGTTTACCACGATCGTCCGATATCATGAGGGATACTAAAAGACAACATCTGACAGCAATGTCTCATGATACCTACTGATATATTCTTCACAATATTGTCCCTCCACTACAAGAAATCTTGATGAATAACGTCCGTCATGTTCACTGTTGGTTATTAATAGGATCGTCTTTCCTAAAAATCAAGTGTTGTGATAATTATTGCTTTTGTGTCATTAGTTGGTCATTTTGTGCACTCTTATTTGGTTTCAATGTAGGAACAATCATAGTCTCGGATCACAATCTATTAGTGATGCATCGCAGATTGAAGATGAGGAGACTATTCAGGAAGAATAAATGGGCAAACAAGTAGGTAAGGAAGTACTAATCAATGAATAGATACAATGTTAGTTTTCTAAGCCTATTGATACAGCGGGTAAGAAACAGCTCAGTGAGCAGTTCAGTTGAAAATTGGTGGTTGTCTCTGAAAAGCGGAAAAGTTGGAAGCAAAAACGGGTACAAAGAGGATAACTGCGAAGAAGCCATGGCTGACAGAAGAAATAATTTCGTTGAGAATTGAAAGAAGGAAGCGTATAAATGTTAAGGGAAATTCAAGAATACGGAAATACAAATAATAAAGCTCACTTAGGAATGAAGTAAATTGAAAGTGCAGAGACGCTAAGGCGAAATTGGTGCATGAAAATTAAGAAGAAATCTACAAAGCGATGATTATCAGAATGACAGACTCAACATATATAAGAGCCAAGCACAAGCATTGTTCGTTAAAATTAAAAGCAAGGGTTGCGCAATGAGTTCAAATGGTTCAAACGGCTCTGAACACTATGGGACTTAACTTCTGGGGTCATCAGTCCCTTAGAACTTCTTAAACCTAACTAACCTAAGGACATCACACACATCGATGCCCGAGACAGGATTCGAACCTGCGACTGCAGCGGTCGTGAGGTTCCAGACTGTAGCGCCTAGAACGGCTGCAATGGGAATTCCTGTGCTAAATGTAGAGGAATGAGTGGATAGGTGGAGAGCTTACATTGAAGACTCCTAAGAGCAGGAAGGCCTGTCTGATGACGGAATAAACGAAGAAACACGAATCGATATGAAACAGATAGGGGATCCAGTATTTAGAATGTGAACTGAAAAGAGCTTTGGAAGGCTTAACCTCGAATAAGGCAGAGGGGATCAGTAAAATTCCATCAGACTTTCTAAATTCATTGAGGGAAGTGGAAACAAAATGACTATCCATGTTGGTGTGTGGAATGTTGAGAATGGCGAGATTCCCACAGACAAACCTCATCCGCGCAGTTCCGAAGACTGCAAGTGCCGACAAGTGCGAGAGTTATCGTATAATCGGTTTAAAACATCGTGCATCCAAATTGCTGCCATGATAGTAGAAAATACAACTGAGGATACGTTACATAATTATCAGTTTGGTTTTAGGAAGGGTAAATGCAGGAGAGAGGCACTTATGATGTTGCGGCTGATTATCGTAGAAAGATTTTAAAAAATCAAGATTCTTCCAAAGGATTATTCAAGGTGGAAAAAGCGCCCGATGGTGTCAAATCGTACCAAATGTTCCAAATTCTGAGAAAAACAGCGATAAGCTATGGGAAAAGATCGGTAATATACAATATGTTCAAGAGTCAAGAGGGACAGTACTATAGGAAGAACAAGAATGTATTACATGGATTAAAGCGGGTGTGAGGCAGGGAAACACTCTTTCACCCCAACTCTTCAATCTATATACGTAGGAAGCCATGACAGAAATAAAATAAACGTGCTAGAACGAAGTTAAAATCCAAGGTGAAAGGTCATCAGTGATAGGTTTCACTTATGATATTGCTACCCTCAGTGAAAGTGAACTAGGATTACCTGATCTGCTGAATCGAATGAACAATCTAATGAGTACAGAACGTAGATCGAAAGTAAATCGAAGAAAGACGAATGTAATGAGAAGTAGCAGAAATGAGAATAGCGACAAACTTAGTATCAAGCTCTGTGATCTCAAAGGAGATGGAGTTAAGATACTGAGCTAGCGAGGCATCAAAATACGAGACAACGGAAGGAGTAAGTAGGACATAAAAGAGATGTCTTATAATAACAAACATAGGCTCTAAGTTGAGGAAAAGATTTATGAGCCAATAAGTTTTGGACGCAGCGTTGTATGCTAGTGAAACATGGACTGTTGGAAAAGAAGAGGATCGAAGTATTTGAGATGTGGTGCTACGGAAGGATGTTGAAAATTAGGTGGATTGACAAGGTAAGGAAGGTGGAGATTCTCCGGAGAACCGTCGTGGAAAGTAATATATTAAACACACTAACAAGAAAATGGGACACGATTGTCGGATGTCTGTTAGGCATCAGAGAATAACTTTCATGGTACTAGAGGGAGCTGTGGAGGGTAAAAACTGCAGAGAAAGACAGAGATTGAAATACATCTAAGAAATAATTGCAGACGTGGGTTGCAAGTGGTCTTCTAACAAGAAGAGGTTGGTACAGTAGAGAAAGTCTGAAAGCTGTATGTGGTATGGCTCTTGTTTCACACTTTCCATCTTGTGGCCAGGCTTACGTCACGAGGATCAATCGTGGTGGGGCTTCTCTGATGATTTCAGCTACCATTTCATGCTGTTCCTTGGGCCCCATACCTTTTCACAACGTGGCATTGCTGCCAACGTTTATGTGACTATTTTGATTGATTAAGTGCGCCTCGTGGTAAAATAATAGTTGCACAATGATGGTGCAGTTCACATAGGCCTTGACGTTCTTATAGCCTCTGGAATCGCCACATCATGCGTGTATGGTTTTGTGAGCACACCGTCGCAACGACATGGCCACCACAGTTAACAGAAAATATTACTGAGACTCTGTGGTCTACTTTGCAGAGAAGGTTGCATGAAAGTTATTCATCTTTATTATCGTGACCTGAAAGTGCCACTGTCTTGCACGAGGAATGGTATCTGGCGGCCTTGAAAACCGAACGACCCTCTTATTTATTCACCCCGAGAAGACTGGAAGATATTTTGAATGTCTACTGGTTTTCTACACCGTAATATATTTTGATTTTTATTTTACCATATTTTTGTCCAATCCCTATTTATCAATATGCACAGGAGGAGAACCATAGCATCATATTGCTGCTGCTTGGAGAAACAATTTTAGATTGCTAACGTGTGAAAACAGGACCATGTTGGAAGTGTTAAACGATTGCACACATGAACAGTCGACTGGTATTAATCCTACCTACATTGTACTGTTCCTTCTTCGTTTAAGTTTAAGTAAACGATTCAGTGCATTATATGTGGGAATGATTAGCTCAAACTTTGGACCATAATACAGGGAATGTATCAGATGTTGGAGAACACGTCTCACTCCACATGTAGATAATGTGTATCATTTAAAACAAGAACGTCTAAGCAAACGCTCCCAATTCTCCCTGCGAACCTAGGCCTGTGACCTGAGGTGAAAAAAAGCAAAAACAAAAAACTACACACACGCTAACCAACAAATTAAAACATTGACCGTAGACATATTAGAAACGTATTCTACGTGTTATAAAACTACAGGAAATGAAACATAAAATCTCCATCAAAATGTGTATATGTGATCGGGCATTCTAAAATGATTGGCGCTACAATATATATATATATAATTTCTTTTGTATTCACAGGAAAAATTTGCTGAACAAATGAAAACAGATTGCTTTACGGACATTTCCTGCCAGTGTTTGTGCAGTTCTGCCATTCTTCCAGAAATTCCGTATTTGCGTAACAATCCATTGCTCGGGGTAGCCCTAGCGCCTCTGGTGGAAAAATGAGTGAAGTTCGTCGATGATGGCGAAATTCTTACACTTCATGACCTGTTACATTGCGTCGAACAGGGCCGCCAGGAGCCATATACACCGAATATGGCGGATGTGATAGCACCAGAAAGCACTGCTTTAGGAACTATACTCACGGTCTTGGGTCTGTTATGTATCAGCCCATTTTCATGTTGGAGCGCAACCCCACGGCCCCGTTTCCCGTGGTGGCATTGTTGAATGCGTCGTCCAAGTTGTTGTAGGGATTTACAGCACCAATCACTGTTGAGAGATGTGTTGTGAGGGAGCCAAGCTAACAGTCGTATCCCTTCCTGATCCCTGAACGCAGTCACCATTTGTTTCTCTGCAAACAGTCCCGGCCGTGACTTCTTCGGACGAGGGCATCATGTATGCTGCCATTCCATAGACTGCCATTTCTCATCTGGAGTCTCGTGATAGAGCTATCACTCGTCGACGATGACCAGACTCAGAAAGAACTCCACTGAATCTTCACTGTACTGTTGTGGCAGTTGTTGGAATATCTTCACACACTTCTGTTTCTAGCCAAGTGAGGGACTGGCTCGCTCACTGTGCACAAACTTTCTTCAAATCCTCATGGGCTACGGTGTGGAGGGTACCCGTGATACACCTATTGCCTTCTCTAGTACATAGAACGTGATTCGGCTGTACCCCATATCAAGTCGCTTACACATTGGAAGTTGTTTGGTTTGCGAGCAGTTGCTGGACGCCCAGTGTTTCTGCGTTTCTCAACACTGTCCCTGCAGTCTCTGAAATTTTGAACTCTGACATTCTATCAAACATGGATTTGCAACTTGGTGTTGTTTCCGCACGTATTGCTACTTGCCTCTTGACGTCCGAAGAGGTCACTCCTTCCCTTCAGACAATCCACAGTGCCCAGCGTGGTCCACGCTTCTCTACTGCCATAGTGCCTTGTAGATGCCCATGAGCTTATACGCAAGCCGGAACAATGGTTATTGCAGTGTGCCGCCTATGATAAACACCCACGTCTTCAGGTGGCTGTAAAAAGTGTTACAGTCTATCTTCACTCATCCATTGACTCCACAGAAACTGCTACTTTGCAGGAGTTAAAACGGGTATGTCACTCAATACTGAACGAACTAAATTATAAAAAAAAATGCAAACAGTGTGCTGTCTGTAATAACGTTACTTTATTTTGCTAGTAATTTCCGTTCTGATCCATCATCAATGGCAGCTACACGAAATAGAAAAGTGCAAGATGAGACAATGTCAAACGAAATAAAAAAAAGAGATGTTTCATGTGTCACACATACATCACTATAAATTATCGCACAAAACCATAACGCCCACTTTTTTTGCTTCTGTGCTTCCCCCCCTTCCGCAGTTTCCGTTATCCGCTTTCTTGTTTTTTAGCCTGGAGTGTTTCTTCACACATGCATGTTTTACTTTGACTTCTTACCATCTTCAAGGACTGTACATTGGGAATAATATTTTAACTCTTACTTTTATTTATAATAATGAGTGAATTATTTTACACAGAATTCATGTATCCACTATCACCTATAATATTTCTGTAATATTTTTCATCACTGCAAACAAAGGATTGTGGTTGTTTAATCCACAGTCCTTGATTCTCAAATATTCAATTTTCTTTTCAACCATTCAACTCCTTCCTCACTGTTTCATTCTACATCCCCTTAGATTTCATTTTCATTGATTTGTGCTGTACTTCTTTTCTCTCCACTTCTAAATTGAAGTAACATTTCCATTATTCCCTTTATAACTGGCCTTTATTAACCAAATTCCCAACTTAAGGTTACGATCATTGTTGAATGTAAATGTATAGATGGTTTTGGTTTTCTGCTCACTGATGTTGATCAAATTCTATACATTGACATCTATGTTCTGATTTTATTTGGTTCTAATAACAAATACCGTGTATGATTGACTGGCACTGTTTTTTTATGATTTCTGCAAGTGTGTTCAATATATTTTAGTTGTGTACTTATGTAAATTTTTATGGCTATATTCATTTCTGACATAATGACTTCATAACTTTTATCATACACTTAGTTCCTTTACTTTACCAGTTTCCTATAAACACCCCTACAGCTCCACAATATTTGTTTTTAATTTCATTGTTATATTACAATTACAAAATGTTTACGGTGAGGGTTAAAAGCCCTCTCTTAATATTTCTCACTCTGTCCCTGGCTTTGTCAAATAAAAAAATAAATTAATTAAAAACATTGTCATATAATGTGATTATTTCCCTGTACTTCGATTTTATAACTGCGCATTGTGCTTCCTTTATTAGTTTTTGTCAGTATGTTAATTGGTCTTCCTTTATTTTGTGTTATGGCAATGTAGTAACGATGAAATAAGCCACGTCACTTATTGAGGTATAAGCTACGAGTATGTTGCCTGTATGAAGCACAAGCACGCCTCAATAAAGCAAGCTGTATTCGTATTGAGGTTTTTTGCTGTTTCTAACTGGTAGTGTTCGTCTATGTATATAGTCCTTTCACTGAAATTCTGTTGTCAGGCATAGTTGTTCCAGTTGTCTTCTGCACCAGCAGTCGATGTATCATCTACGAGACAGAGATTCGCGGTACACTCCAAACAGCTCATGTCTCTCTCGTCATTATGAAAGAGCCGGTTTTGCGGAATGTAGATGATCATAGACACGTTTGTGTACAATGTGAACTGATGAAGCCACAAACCTGGCTCCTACATAGTCAGATGAGCGTGATCATTTACTTGAGACGTAAGCCTATTACTGATAATGTCTACTGTGCCTGGCCGCACAAGAGTGACATGACTGCTTTGTTGTCAAGTATTCGAAGTAAACACCCACAAACGAATTTACGGAATCCAGATATTGATGGCTCCAGTTACGCATCTATCTATTTAGCTCATTGTCCATGTTTGTAGAGCATAGTGAACTAAAGATGACATTAATCAGTTCCGCAACTGGTCGTCTAAATGAAATAAATCCTGAAAGCATAGGGGAGTTTGGTGATTTCTCTTTGGTAAGAAATCCTACGTTACAGTTATTTCAGTGCGTTTAGAGATAGAACTACGAGTGCTTGTAGTCGACAGCTTGCATTTTGTTTACGGATGGGGTAGGATTCAAAGTGGTATAGTAATCCCATAATGATCACGTGTGAGCAGATGCAAATCCTCGAGCATGGCGTCAGGTTCGCTTTAATATCATTGTGTGGGAAGGAATTACCGGGAAATAGAATAGGCGCTCTTAAATCAGCAATTTCTGCACGATAAATTAGGCTTGTTAGTTCAGAACGTTGGCTCTATAGAAGGACAAAGGCTGTGGCCTATGCACCACTGGGCACCAAGTCAGTTTCCAACATAAAACAAACGTATAATGTGCAATGGAATGGCAGAGGATTTTAGGTAG
This sequence comes from Schistocerca cancellata, assembly GCF_023864275.1. Taxonomy (NCBI): domain Eukaryota; kingdom Metazoa; phylum Arthropoda; class Insecta; order Orthoptera; family Acrididae; genus Schistocerca; species Schistocerca cancellata. The sequence goes on along the minus strand of NC_064631.1, from coordinate 633,543,743 downwards.
TGTATCTTTCCCATTCATCTGACATCAATCCCTTAGTTTCCTGGCTATGGGACATTCAGCGGTATGCTGTATAGCACACTGAGCGAAAATAAAAATGTATAAAAATTTGCGGTCAACTCATTTAACACGTCCTATTGGGTGACTGGATCTAAGAGACATCTAAATTTTCGCAATGTCGTTAGAATTTTATATCTAGTTCCCGAATAAAGTATGGTGTACGCATACTGAGTACAAAGCTGAAAAATTAGAGTTTATGTGCAGCCCTGAGGATGATGTATGTGAATTGCTGAAAGGAGTATGCCTTCGTTTCTGGTAAGAGTATTGATGTGTAGGCCGCGTAGTTTTTATAGTCAACTATCCTTCCGAATTTCGAGCGATACTTTGGTATCTTAAATGATGTCTCATAATCACCACAGTTGTCAGATTCCTTTTACTACACTCATTTCTCTTCCTAATGTTCTCTTCGTCACTGCGCTTTTCTGATCAGCGAACCAGGGCCATACTAAGAAAGAGACACATCTGTGCAGGAACATGAGAATCTGTTATTACGCCATTCAGTGAAACACTTTCTCAGCTTAACTTCCGTAATGTGAAAATTTGCTAGTTGTATTGATTCAACGATTTTACTGACAATGTGAATCTCTTTAACAACTTTTAATCAACAGAAAATGCTTAGATACGACAATGAGCTGCACAGTTCATTCTCAGAAACTCTACTACCACTCTTTGTCATGGTCTTGGCAAGAAATACCTCTCATCAATATGCATGAAGTCAGTTTCGACATACTCAAGGTCTTTGTTTGAATTATAGAAAAACACACAACGTTTTTGACCGCTTCAACTATATTGTGTATGCTTCAGACTGCAATAGCATGCCAGTCGTGATCCTTCCAAACATATGAACAAGTGTTTGCCCAGAGACAAAAAAGAGGTTTCATTGTAGTTTACAGCATATGCGCACAGTCTAAACCACTCTCATCTCCATACAATAGACTCCAGTCCATGAACAATCATCGGAAAATATTCATGGCATTCACAGTCATGTAAAGTAAAATCCCTGTAGCCATAGTAGCAGTAGACCAGTACCATGCGGGTAATTAAGAACGGGCGCCCACGCATGCAACCCCTCCCGCCCCCCCTCCACACACAAATACACACCTAAAGTTTTGATACAATCGTGACCCGGGTGGTCGTTAGCTAAATGTATTGCTCTGTTCCGTCCTATCTCTAAACAACAAAGGACTGTGTAGCGTGTCAATTCGAGGAATACTAACTTGTATACTTTACTCAAACGCCGTAATGTGACATTCTATCCCGTTCCTTAGGTTTTTGAAGTGTGACATGGGGCCTTTCACAAGTAGCCATGTCCTCATGAATGTAAAACATCGGTCAACATTGAATTTTTAACATACACAAACACAAGTTGCAAATTTAAATGGTTAGGTGGAGGGACACATATCGTTAATTTTAGTTACTATGGCAACCAAAATTTTATTGCTAACACTGAATAATAAACGTAAAAGGACCACCTTTTCAGTAGGTGATAAGGGGAGCTTGTTTATTGACAGTGAACGTAAGTGTCAAAATATTTGTATATTTCATGTTATAATAATAACATTGCTAAACATCCAAGAGAACGACGGATATGTGTAGCGATTCAGAGCCGCAATGCATTGCAGTTGACAAATGCCGTCTGGAATGTACACTGCATATGCCTCTCGTGGCAATGGGGCTAGACAAGCAATAGAAATTCATCCTAGTACAGTCCGCTGCATCGGCTACTATCAAGTCATGCTGTTCATTCGATTTTAACCCTACATTTTGCCTGGAATTTCATATTTGTGTTACTGGCTATCAGTGTTCTGTTCCCGACAAATCTTGCTCTCTCTGTGTCGGGAGCAAACAGAAATCAGTACACTACATTACATATTTTGGTCACCTGAAACCATCCTCAGATGATATTACAGCTCTGTTCTACTATTTGTGGTGCCCAAAATGGACTATTTTTTAGTTCTTAAACTATTACTATTACATGCTCACATGTTCCAAGTTTTCCGTGAATGTGTTGCTGAGTAAACGAATTTTGCATTATTGTTTTAGACCGTGTGTTAACGGTTACATGCAGTTTATTGCAGTGTTGCCACTGCAGTTTCTTTAATTAGCGGTAGCCTGTAGCTGTGTGTGTTGAAGAAGAAGTATGAATAGTTTACTCACTACGTTGCATACGTTGTCCTATGTATTTTTAAGCAGAATTTATAGGTGCGTACACTGTTGCATCTATCTGGTAGCGGAATGGCTCTTTTGGATTTACGTTTAACAGAGTATGCAAAAACTCAGTACGTTTGCCATACATGGCTCATTAAATATGAGTCAGTGAATATATCACCTTGTTGTAGTGCTGTTTGGCTGTGGGAGCGGTCGTCATGAGTAGTGCGCGAAAATAAATTTATTCTACAGTGCATTAACACATTTTCACGTTGATCCTACTGCTAATCGGGACATTTAAAACGCTTACTGTACCACGACATTAGCTTCGACAGTGAAATAAATCAGCTGCAGAGACCTGGGGTGGATGCCCTCTTCAGTGGCAGGTTTGAATAGAGGTAGTGGGTGCAACTCAAGTAAACAGCATCAACAGTCATACAAAAGGTGGTTCACATGTCCGATAAAACTCTATCACTTCGCCTTATAATAAATACTTTCGGTAGTTGAGAGGAAACTGTGCACAAGCACCACCATTGACAATATTTATTCGAACCTCAGAAACTCCCTGAAGGTTTGATTTTTTATTAGTCGTGGTCTCTAACCTAAAGACAAAACTGCTCAACGTAATAACTCCAGAACGACTGATCAGGATTCCACTTTGCTGACATGTTAAGTAATTTTCTCCCAGTGGGTATAGGACGCTAAACATTACCATACAGAACACGGGGCCATATCCTGGAGTGCCCTTTCAAGTTGAGTATAACGAACTTAGTAGCTGCGTTATTAATACTTATTTCACAAAGGGGGCGTACCCCTTAGACTACATTCACATGGAGATACTAAACCTATGGTTCCGTACTAGCAAAGCAATCCTAACATATCGAACATTTTCCAGCCAAAGGACTTGTGTGTTAAGGGAGCGCAATTACTCACACACGTAGATTTCGAAGCAAAACTCACACTTTCCAGTACTAACTGAACCATCAAATCCAATTCGTGACTCACTATGAAAAGACCCATCGTAATTATCTGGGTATAAGTTGCAAGAAGTGTTTCGTAAGCGACCAGACACCGAATTCGATTACATCTGAATTTATGTAAATAATATTCAAAGGCAGGCCGCTGTAGCCGAGCTGTTCTAGGCGCCTCAGTCCAGAACCGCGCTACTGCTACGGTCGTAGGTTCGAATCCTGCCTCGGGCATGGATATGTGTGATGTCCTTAGGTTAGTTAGGTTTAAGTAGTTTTCAGTCTAGGGGGCTGATGACCTCAGATGTTAAGTCCCGTAGTGCTTAGAGCCTTTTAACCATTTTAATATTCGAAGTCTGTGTTATTTATAGACAGACTGAAACACAGAATGAAACACAGAATGAAGATTTGCACCGAGGCCTGGATTCGAACCAAATGTGTCCTGAAACCAGCGCACAGTGAAATTGACCCCGAGTGACATTTGCACCCAGAAAAGGTGGAGGAAAGGTCCTAAAATCTCTCCGTCCTATCTCCTTCCGGCACGCAGAATCGCCGCTCGGCAGGCAGGAGAGCAGAAAGCCTTATTTTACGGCAATGTGTGGCCACAATAGTTTTGCCAGCAACACTGCTGCAACGTGTCAATGCACAGGACGTATCCGTCTCAGTTCTTGTCTTAATGTGTTTGCCCTTCACTATCAGCCTGGATACTTCTTGCTAAGCCGACAGTGCTGCTGTGTCAAGTCACGCGAAACAGCCTTATTTCGTTCTTGGGGTTAGGTTCGTCTAATGAATTACACGAGCCACTGCTTCAAGAATACAGAAGTAGCCACAGGTACATAAAATTGGGCAAACGAAACAGCCAACAAGGAATCCATTATCATCATAATTACATCTACAAGTTTTAAATGGGCATCGATTTGCCAACTATTATTATTTTATTGCGATGTTTGTATACATTACTCTGCACGCCCTATATCTCTGGTCAGCTCTGGCCTAGTACTTTAATAAATTCTTTGAGCCCTTCCAACAAAGCATTGCAAATACCTTGTACCAAGAAGCAAATGGATGACAAATGAACTTGAAAGATGCAAAATTTTTCAGTACGTCGCGTCTGGCAGCTCACAAATGTGGGAGAAAAGACATTTTTAAACATTTACAACAAAGTTGCTAATTAATTCTGTAGTGTTGGTTGAATAGTTTCGGACTTTGCCCATTTTCACAAGCCACGGAACAAAATCCGTTACGAGTGGATGCGTTGATTGTAGGTAATAAAGCTATCAGAAATAATATCGTTCATATGGTAACTATTTACGTATTTTGTATATAGGATGTGGTGTAGACAGTTCTATTTATGTTACCACACTTGAATGCATCTCATATATGTGTACGAAGATGTCATAATTGTCTTTACACCTTCCTGTAGCGTATTGTTTTAATGTACGTGAAATATATATGTTGTTGGAATGGTCTTCAGTCCTGAGACTGGTTTGATGCAGTTCTCCATGCTACTCTATCCTGTGCACGCTTCTTCATCTCTCAGTACGTACTGCAACCTACATCCTTTCGAATCTGCTTAGTGTATTCACCTCTTGGTCTCCCTCCATATATGGCCAGCTATGGACCGCATACAACTTAAGACTTATGGTGTTTCTTTTTCTTCCGTTCTTCCCAGTACTTCATTTTCTCGCCAATTGCTCGTCTCTGCTCATCTGTCCACACTCTCTTGGGTCGAGAGTTTGGCTCAACTTCTTCATAGATTGCATTTTCTATAAGTAGCCTAAAGTGATTCCTGTCACGTATTATTTCTTCTGTAACACCTATTCTGTTGGCGACTTTCTTTACTGCTTCTATCCATTCTACAGTTTTTTCAGCTTACTAATGTAATTAAAAATTTTCTTTGTAAACCGTGTTTCTTCCATTATTTTAAAAGTCCATAAAATTTTAGCCGTCGCTTCCTCTTCGTATCTGTGATCATTTCTGTATTTTTGTATAGGTCTTCATTTCTCCTTTTAATCCATCTATTTTCCTTGTTTTTCTCAGGACCTAGAATGTTTCTTAGTATTTTTCTCTCTCTTTTTTCAAGTTCTCTTAATTCAGCTTTCTTATTCAAAGTTAGGCACCCTTATCCATACGTTGCTTGTGTCCTAATAACTGAATTATAATGTTTAATTTTCGCTTGACATGGGCAGATGCTGAATAACTATTTCATACACGATGCAACCCCCCCCCCCCCATCTTATAACAGCGGCAGGTAGCAAAGGGGATACAACCCTGACCTCGTCTTCGTCAGCCAGAACTTGGTGACTGAGTGCGTGAATGATGTCCTGAGCCCTATTCCACACTACCAACAGAGACCCTTCAAACTCACAGTTACTTCAGCAGTGGTGATAGTGCGGATTCCATTTCGACGAAGATTTAATTTCAAGAGGGCAAACTGGGAAGGTTTCGTAATTGGAATCGGCGAAAAGGTGCAAACTCTAGAACCAACACCCAGCAACTACGATAAGTTCATAGAAATCGTCCAGAATGTATCAAGAAAGTCTATCCCTATGGGCTGCAGAACGCAGTTTGTACCGGGCCTAACGAAAGACAGCCGGCAACTATGCGATGCATATAAGGAAAAGTATGAGGACAACCCATGCTCTGAAGAAACTCTTGAACTTGCAAATGCACTTACCGACCAGCTAATCGAGAATCGCCGAGAAGAATGGCAACATCTAATTGCAAGTTTAGACATGAAACATTCTCGCCGGATTGCCTGGAAGACAATTAAGAAAATAAATAATGGCCCTAAGCAGCAAACGGAAGCACGAAGAGTATCAGCCAACTAAATAGCGCACCAACTCGTTCTTAATGGGAAAACAAAGACTCCAGCAAAAACCATCCCAATAACAAGTGGCGAAAGTGACACGAACTACTACAGCCGTCCATTTACCATCTAAGAGTTAGAGTCCGCACTTAAATCTCTGAAACCTGGCAAAGCAGCAGAGCTAGACGACTTTAGGAACAAACATATCCTTAAATTTGGCGACTACACGAAAAACTGGCTGCTCCTACTTTTCAGTACCTGTATCCGGCTAAACAACATCTCGAAAATCTGGAGAAAGGGCAAGGTCATATCCATTCCAAAACCCGGCAAACCATTTGACGAGCCAAAAAATTTCAGACTGGTAACATTACTTTGCTGCATGTACAAGGTGTTCGAGCGCATGCTGCTGAATCGACTTGTGCCTAATATTGATCATCAGATAATTCCGGAACATGCGGGGTTTCGCCCTGGGAAACCTTCCACTGGACAGGTCTTGAATCTTACCCAGATCATAGAGCATGGGTACGAGGACCGTCTAATTACTGGAGCCGTACTTGTCGACCTCTCATCCGCATTTGACACTGTAAATCAGAAACTGCTGCTCACTAAAATATACGCTATGACTAAACATTTCGGGCCGATACAAATTATATCAACTCTTCTCAGCAACAGACGGTTCATCGTAAACCTAGGAGGGAAGCGAAGCCGATGACGTATCCAGAAAAATGGACAACCCCAAGGCAGTGTCCTCGCACCCACTCGTTTCAACATATATGTGAATGATCAACCAGTTGCACCAGGGACCAGGAGCTTTTCTTACGCGGACGATCTTGCAATGGCCGTGCAGGTAGCCTTACGAATGCCCTCAACGGTCTAACGCCATACTACGAAGCCAACTACCCACGCCCGAACGCAGCAACAACATTATCCTGCCCATTCCATCTTCGAAACCGAGACGCCAAACATACCTTAAACATCACGTGGAACAACCAATGGATCGCGTTCAGCAGCACTCCTTGTTATTTAGGCGTCACCCTTGATCGCACACTTACTTACAGAAATCATGTAGACCAGGTCAGGGGCAAACTATCAACAAGAAACAACCTCCTGAGTAAGCTCACCTCCACAAAATGTGGTGCCGTCCGACATACTTTAGGTACGTCGATACTTGCACTCCGCTGCTCGGTTGCTGAATACGCTGCCGCAGTTTGGGAAAGATCAGCGCATGCGAAACGAGTGGATCCTCTGCCGAACGATGCCTGTCGCGTAATCAAGGGGTTGCCCAAGACCCACCCCGGTTAGCCAACTTTATTTGCTTAGTGGCATAGCTCCACCCAACATCAGACGAGCTATAGCAAGCGAAGCAGAGCGCCTCAAGCAGCTGCGCGACCAGCGCCATCCTCTCTTCGGACAAAACCCTCCACACACACGTCTAAAATCAAGATGGAGTTTCCTCACCTCAGTTCAACCGCTCGAAACCTCAAACCAAAAGTCCAGATTGTGAAAATGCCAAGCAACACTGCCTACGGGAGACCAGGCACCTCTAATCTCACCCAACGAACAATTGGCCTCTGGAAATGAACTAAAATGGCCATTATGGAGACCCCTAAACCGCCTACGAACTGGGGTGGGCAGATGCAACGTAAACATGTGTAAATGGGGATAACGAGACGGGACGGACACGTGCCAGTGCGGACAGACCCAAATAATGGACCACATCCTGGAATGCAGCAACATGTGGGAAGTGTGCAGGAAAGAAGATCTGGCAAATGCTACGGTAGTGACAGTTAAATGCGCAGAATTTTGGCGGGACGTGATATGATATATATACTATGTCTGTCTTTATAATGTAATGTGGCTCCCCATTTTGGGTTTGTTTTATTTATACATATATCTATTGTATTTGTATTTGTGTGTATATGTAATACGAGGGTAGTCTATGGCATAGACACGATTAAATAAATAATAAAATTTTCGCTTGTATGAATACTGATTTCTTATTGTTGTAGTTTTGCGTTAATTTATATGCAAATTTTAACTTTTTTATTCTTTCTTTATTTGTTGTGTTATCCATTACATTGGCTTCGATCCACTCCCCCAGGTATTTGAAACTATCAACTCTTAATTTTTCCATACTTTGTTTCCGTAAACTATTCTGTATTATGTTTGTGTTCTATATACTCGGTTTTTTCATAGGATATTTTTAGCCCAGTCTTTTCAGCAATCTCGTGTAACAGATCAAGCATAACTGTTGCGTCTGTTCGGTTTTCAGTTATCAATGCCGTATCATCCGCAAAGACTTAACATTTCACTTCAGATTTGTTCTTTCCTAGGCATGCTTATACCCTTTGTGTCTCTGTTTTTTAATGTGTTTCCCATGTTTTTACTGTTTAATCTAAAACCAAGTTAAAGAGAATTGGGGACAGTCCGTCTCCTTGTCGAACTCCTGTTTTGATTTTGAATGGTTCAGAAATTTCGCCTTGAAACTTAATTCTTGATCTTGTTTCTGTGAACCTTTGTTCAGCCGGTCTTCTGGTGTTTTCATGTATCCCTGAATCATAAAGTATCTGGAATAGTGTTCGTCTGTCAACTGAAACGTAGGCCTTCTTGAAGTCTACGAAAGTAATTACTGTATTTTCACTTTGTATAGCTCTCACTCTCAAAATTGTCTTTAAATTAAGGATCTGTTCTGCACATGATCTACCTTTTCTAAATCCTGCTTGATAGTCTCCTATATTAGGTCCTGCTTGTTCCTCTAGTCTATTTAAAAGTGCTTTAGAAAGTATTTTGTATGTCACTGGTAACAAGGATATGTCCCTGTAGTTGTTGGTGTCTGTTTTATCTCCTTTTTTATGGTGAGGGTGGATCAATGCTTATTTCTAGTCACTGGGCATGATTGCTTTTGTCCAAATGTCTATAATTAATTAGTGAATTTTCTGCCATACGGATAAGCCCCCTAGTTTCCGCATTTCGCTACTATCCCATCCTCACCTGGTGCTTTGTTATTCTTCAATGCTTGATAATCTTTTCTATGTCTTCTACTGTAGGTGGTTCTGATGGTGGATTTTCATGTTGTGGTTATTGAAATTGTAACCTGTCATTAGTCTCCTAACAATTTAATAGATTTTCAAAGTATTCAGCTAAAATTTGGCAGTTCTTTTTATTGCTGAAAACTATTTTCCATTTTTATCTTTAAAATGTAAACTTGGTGACTGGAATCTTGTTAAAACTTCTCAGAAAGTCTTATAGAAGTCTCTAATGATGTTCCTTTTAAAGTCTGAATCCATTTCTTCTAATCTCTCTTTGTCAAATTTTCTTTTCACTGATCTGATGACTTTTGCTGTCTTTTTCCTTTCTTCTTTAAACTCTTCCCAGTATTTGTGTTTCTTATTACTGTTCCATTTTTTCCATGCCTTTAGTCGATTGTCAATTGCTTCATCACACAGCTCGTTCCACCATCTGTGTTTTGGTATTCTTCTTGGCTGTCCCATTTCTTCAACTGATTCTAGCATTGTTTCTTTAATTTCTTCCCCATCATCAATTATTGTTGTGTTTAGTATATGACAGAATTTGTCCTGATTTTGCATGAGAAATTTAGTTTTTACTCTTGAAAAAACTTATTGGTTTTGGTTTTGGTTTGTTTGGTTGGAACAAGGTCTTTATTTCTGTCAGATAAGGGTCTGAGTATATGTTTAGGCCCTTCCTCACTCTGACATCCAAGACTTCCTTGTAGTTGCGAGTTGTTATTGCCACATGGTCCAACTGAAATTCACCTTGATTTGGATTAGGTGATACCAATTTTTTTTTCTTTCTTGCAAGTTTCCTGAAACATGTCGACATGTTTTAGATTAAACTGTATACAAAAATCTATCAGTCTTTCCCCTTTCCTGTTGGTTCTTGCATGTGCTGGATTATCTCCAACTACTGATATAAATTTTATTTCTTTGCAAACTTGTGCATTAAAGTGTCCCACTAAAATTTTTATATGTTCTTTTGGTAATATGGATGTTCCATGTTCTAGCATTTCCCAAAAATCTTCCACTTTGTGAACATTTGTTCTGCTATGTTGGTTAAAAGGTGCATGTGCATTTATAATAGTGTAACGTTTATTGCCTGACTTGAACGTCAGAAATGAATTTCGTTCTGATGGGGAGCTAAAATTAGTTATGATTTTGTAAGTTGATGTATGACCATAGATGCGGTCCCTAATATAGTCGTATTATTGGAATTTTTAATGGCTGGTTTTCCTTTGTAGAACCTGTATGCACCTGAGTTTATATATATATAGTGATGTTACCTTCAATACCCGGCATGATGTGTATGGCAGGCATTATCGCAATTTTGACAGAAACACACTCGACACCAACGTCATTTATAAGGTAGCCAAAAAGTGACAATATGACTAATGTGGCAGCTAAAAAAAACTAATGTGATCAAGCTTTTAAGGGGAACTCGACATGAGATGACAGAAACTTTCTAAAACATATTTTTGTCACCATCTGAAAGACAAATTACTCCCGTCTGAGAACGAGCCTAGCTCATGCGACAGGCAAGGAATATCACCATAAACATTTCTTGCATGCCACAGTCATGGAAACAATAAAGCCAATATACAGGGACCTTGTACATACAAAATTACTTAGCAGGTGTCTACATGGCTATACACCAATCACTAATGAGAGTTTCAACATCTGTGTGTGGCAAAGAGTACCAAAAACAGTGTGTGTACCATTGACAGTACTCAGGTGTAATGGATGCAGTCATCGTTTTCACTGATGGTGTATTTAGCAAGACAAAACCAATGGACAAATTACGCATCCTACCAGGAAATAATGTGATAGCTAAATTGAATGCCAAAGATTGTCTGAAAATAGGTGAAGCTGAAACAGTTACGAAAGTCAGCATTAACCGTACAGAGTAAGAAAAAGATTGCTGAAACAGTCTACAGAGGATGAAGAGGCAACTGGCCAGCCATAATAATGCTTCTGGAATGTTCTCAAAGAGGCATACAGTGAGTGAAAAAGGCTGAGAGTAATGTTTCCTCATTTTTTCGAAACTGCATATCCAGGAACTTAGGCACATATATCTTCACAATGATTTGAGCTACGTTCACCAAGTGCCTCTCAAGTGAACCATCTGTTATACAGAATGTCGTATTTCTTAAACTATAACTGAAAATAACTTAGTTTTCCTTGTACACCTTTAGTTAGTGTCATTCAGTGTTGGTACAAAACTGCAACTCTCTTCGCACTGTATATAAAGAAAACACGCTAAGAAGTAGAGGAATACATATGCTGCCCGTTGAACTCCATGTCCCTTCAAACGAGATATACAATAAACACAAACAGAAGCGAAAATAACCTTTCTATTTTAAGCACTTAACTCAGAATAATATGCACTCCATTCAAAGTATCGAGAGAAATTCCACTACTTCACAGGTGTCTTCAAAGGCCAGTTGGACATGCTAGAAGAAATACCTGTACAATTCTAAATTAACACGACTAAGCTCTCAGAACAAATGTTAAATCAACAAACAGAATCGCGCAGCAGAAAAATCGTACAAAATTTCCATATCACCTTAATCAGCACATTAAAGGCACTCCACCATGCGTTATACATCAAATATGCGACTGCAAAAGATTCATAGAAACCCTCAAAAGTACCTTAATCAGCATATGAATCGCAATCTATACAGTGAGAATTACAACAGCAGAATACTATTATATGTAGATTTCATTGAAATACAAATTATACAATATGTTTGCTTTCAAATAGTGCTGAAAGGAAACGAAATATTTGTTGTACAACTGTGATGTGAAGGAACACTGTCATACACTTGATATAGTCACAGATATTAATACAATCGCGAAGTAAATTGAATACATCAAGGATTATATACGACATAATAAAATTCGTTGCATCAACAGCTGTCAAAATTGTGATAACGTTTACGATAAATAAGCCAGCATGACGCACAGTGTAGTTCATTGAGGAACTTCTCCATTGTACATAAAATATCGTTGTCACGTCTGTCACATCACGCTGGGCAATGAAGGCACAACAATTAGGGAAAATACATATTCAGGTATGTTACCATAATACAGTAAGGTGTAACTACAATTGTGTCATATATTAATGCAGATCTGAGATACATGTAAGTGTTAAGACATAAACAGAACTGCCCATGTCAAACACATCCTAAATACAAAATACGTAATTAGTTACCTTTTGAAACATGCTATTACTGATAGCCTACATTTATCATCCACATTCGACGTGTCGAGTCATAAAAAATTATATTACCTGCAACAGGTGGCATCTGAAAATAACGAAAGCTCAAAACTTGTCAGCAAACGCTAAATAACTTGCAGCTCAGGTGTAAAATTTTAAAACGTATGTTTTAGTTCTTGAAAGAGGAATGTGAGACCTCTGTATCAACCCGCACTAGCCGAAAACTGAACGGTTGCTACTCATATGTAGCTGATAACAGTGGTATTGGCTTTACCAATTCTCGGACGATTCACTTTTAAACGAAATTTTCGAAATGGGATTTAAGCATTCTGGGAATCATATGTTGCCAGTACCAGTTAACAAGCTTTCGAATGCAGTTCGCCTGCTTTAAAAAGAACACATCCATGATGCCCTATTTCTTTTGTTCTTGCTAATATTTGTCCTTGTAGAATGGAAATGTGGGAGAGCTCCACTCCATCCACTATATCGCTTTCGTTCATTAAGCAGTCATAGTGGGGCTCATGTAAACATATTTGACCCGGAAATGTTTTACCACAAACACTGCCGGGCAACAGTGGCCGGCATTGTTGTATTTTTGGCTGTAATTCAAGTGGCCGTGATATCGCCAGATAATACTGCCGGCCTATATTGTCAGCAACAGACAATTTGTACAGTTCGTGTAAACATACTTTTCTGTGGTGTACAGCTGAAGGGGACCAGTGTTGATCGAATAAGATTCGTAATGCCACATTTATTATTATGAGAAGTAACCATATTTTCTTTTAGGTGACTTTTACTGAGCACTATATCTTCAGAGGCTAGAATGAAAACAGAAAAAACAAATTTTCAAACACAGAATTTAAAGATATAACCACTACTACTTCACAAGGAATACTTTAGAATAAACATAAAGTACATGTAATGTATCGAGTACGCCTTGTCATACTAATTAAAAATCCAGGTTCAGGCACGGATATAGGTGAAATTAGCTGTACACTGCTTCTCACGACACACGTAGCGCTACATACCTGCAGCTCTTGTACAGGGAGCCTTCATCTACGCACATTATGCGACAACCCATGTTATGTACTTTGAGTTACATGTACATGATATTATGTACATTATGTACGTTATGAGCCGTACTTCATTATAGGTTTATTTTAAAGCATACTTTTGACAAGTAGAAGAGATACGCTTTTGAAATTGTATGTTTCTAATTTTATATATTTATTTTATATTGTTTATGGAGAAGGACGACGTTGGCAGTTATAGGCCATATCTGAAAATTTTGTGACTGCGTCATAGAGAAAAGTAATAAAAAAAAAACAAACAGTCAATCATGGTACTTCATACATGAAAAGTCGTTTCTTATAGGAAGTGATAATGTTGTGTCTTAGGATTTTTCGGAATAGAAGGGATCCCATCACACTTTATCCAGGCTTTGGACAGGTTAAACGGCGGGAGAAAACTGTCATGTAAGTGAGTTTAAAATCATTTTTTGAATTTTCTATATTTTTTATTTTTATTTACTTTTTTAAATTTTATATTCTATTTTTAAATTCGTAAGTTACTTTGAGTACTTACATTTTGTGTATTCTTTTCATATAATCGTCCATCACTAACATGTGGCTTCAGTCAAATCTTTTGTCAAAGGAGACTGCTTTCAACCAAGCCCTGATGTCACCGTCCTTTTCATACTATTTTTCCCAGCCTTTGATCCAGTTTCGTGTAAGTTGTTTTCTTTCGTTTGCCTTCCATGCATAATTCTGACCTCATTAATGCACGTGCCCAGTTCTCTGCTTATGTCTTCAGACACTTGAACACTCTTAAATTTTGGATTCGTTTCTCCGAGAAGGTTATTAATTTTCTTGTGCCAACGTTCTACAGCGTTGGCGGTACGGTGGCACCGTCTGTAGCAGTTCCAAAGACTGATCGGTTGTTCGTCATTTTCCAACCATCTACCTATAAAATAGTTGAAAAACTGAGAAAGCTTGGCGATATCCGGAGCCTGTGAATGTATCACGATCCAGCCATCGTAGACATCTAGAAGTCGAAGGAACGCCAGAGCAGCACACATGCGAATTTGCAGTCCTATGTCTTCGTTTTCTCTGTATTCGCAGTAGGTCCCAAGTCTTGCACCCTCTTCCTGTGGAAATGACAGCCATACACTTGAACCAACGGGATCACAACTTTTAGTGTTGAAATTGCAGCTGGTTCGAAATCAACAGATACATTATCAAGTTCGCATTGTGGTACATTATCTACCACACTGCGAAAAAAAAAACGTATAGATATTTCTTTTCTTTTGATTGGCAAGACCGTAAAAGCTACCGTAAGATGTTTGTTTCGTACTTTCAACTTCCAAAGTCAGTTTGAATAGTATATACTTCTGGAAATTGTATGCTACAGCATTTGAAGGTACCGTCCACAGAAAAGTCTTGTTTAGTTTTCACAGCCTGTCTTCCTATATTTCCGCTAAAATCTATGATCCTATCCCCAAAGATGTCATCACTTAAGAGGAAACTGCAGCCGTCATTCATGGTTAGTAATTCTGCTTGAAGATCATCTTCTTGTCGTGTTTCTGGCTCTTTCTGATAACCGTGCGACTTGACCCAGTGCATGTAGAATACCCTCTTCTTTGCTTACTCTTCTGACATTTCGGTAACATAATCATACCCTCGATTGTGCAAGTCGCCTAACTCTTCGGTATTTATTCTAGAAATCGAAGTCTCTTCCTTTCGTGAACTGATCTTCGCCTGATTCAACGTCTTTTTTCACCTCTAAGCGAGCGTCATCCGGTGCCCCACACCGACGTTCGTTTGAACTAAGCACGGTACAGTCTTTGGTCTTCAACGTTCCATGGCAATGTGTTGTTCTATGTTTCGAACAGAGCCATATCGCAGTCCAATCTGCTTTGGTTCTCTTTACGGCGTAGGAGTAACCATCATAGTGGACTCATGGTTTACCTTCGCTGGTTGTTGACAGTTCCATAACGAACATGTAAGCACACAGAGACGTAAGGCGAACGAGCTGAACATTCGGAAAGTTAGACTCACACTGACAGCGACAGTGACTAACCAAGCGGTCAGTCTCTTGGGTGGACGAGGACTTCTCAGGTGGAGGGATCGTTTCCGGTGGATGACAACTCCCGTGGGTGCAGGTAGTCTCTCCTCTTGAGCAGGTAGGTTCTACATCTACATCTACATGATTACTCTCTAATTCACATTTAGGTGCTTGGCTGAGGTTTCATCGAACCACAATCATAATATCTCTCTACCATTGCACTCCCGAACAGCGCGCGGGAAAAACGAACACCTAAACCTTTCTGTTCGAGCTCTGATTTCTCTTATTTTTTTTTGGTGATCATTCCTACCTACATAGCTTGCGCTCAACAAAATATTTTCGCATTCGGAAGAGAAAGTTGGTGTCTGAAATTTCGTAAGTAGATCTCGCCGCGACGAAAAACGTCTTGGCTTTAATGACTTCCATCCCAACTCGCGTATCATATCTGCCACACTCTCTCCCCTATTACGTGATAATACAAAAAGGGCTGCCCTTTTTTGCACCCTTTCGATGTCCTCCGTCAATCCCACCAGGTAAGTATCCCCCAGCGCGCAGCATTTTTCTAACAGAGGAGGGAGGAGTGTAGTGTAAGCTATCTCTTTAGTGGACTTGTTGTATCTTCTAAGTGTCCTGCCAATGAAACGCAACCTTTGGCTCGCCTTCCCCACAATATTATCTATGTGGTCTTTCCAACTGAAGTTGTTCGTAATTTTAACACCCAGATACTTAGTTGAATTGACAGCCTTGAGAATTATACAATTTATCGAGTAATCGAATTCCAACGGATATCTTTTGGAACTCATGTGGAGCACCTCACACTTTTCCATATTTAGCGTCAACTGCCACCTGCCACACCATACAGCAATCTTTTCTAAATCGCTTTGCAACTGATACTGGTCTTCGTATGACCTTACTAGACGGTAAATTACAGCATCATCTGCGAACAACCTAAGAGAACTGCTCAGATTGTCACCCAAGTCATTTATATACATCAGGAACAGCAGAGGTCCCAGGAGGCTTCCCTGGGGAACACCTGATACCACTTCAGTTTTACACGATGATTTGCCGTCTATTACTACGAACTGCGACCTTCCTGACAGGAAATCATGACTCCAGTCGCACAACTGAGATGATACCCGATAGGCCCGCAGCTTGATTAGAAGTCGCTGGTGAGGAACGGTGTCAAAAGCTTTCTGGAAATCTAGAAATACGGAATCAACTTGAGATCCCGTGTCGATAGCGGCCATTACTTCGTGGGAATAAAGAGCTAGCAGCGTTGCACAAGAACGATGTTTTCTGAAACCATGCTGATTACGTATCAATAGATCGCTTCCTTCGAGGTGATTCATAATGTTTGAATACAGTATATGCTCCAAACCCCTCTGCGAAACGACGTCAATGATATAGGTCTGTAGTTCGATGGATTACTCCTACTACCTTCTTAAACACTGGTGCGACCTGCGCAATTTTCCAATCTGTAGGTACAGATCTATCGGTGAGCGAGCGGTTGTTTCTGATTGCTAAGTAGGGAGCTATTGTATCAGCGTAATCTGAAAGGAACCTAATCGGTATACAATCTGGACCTGAAGACTTGCCCGTATCAAGCAAAACTTGGTGCGAATTTCACAGCTTTCTGGCTCGATACGATTTTCATTGGGTGCGATTTTCACACATCCGAACCAAGGTCTCTGTCCAGCTAGGTTGATGCGTTAAACACTTCGCCACCCTGGCACAGTGGCTTTGCACAACTGCACGGACTACTCTAGCACCCATCCCCTCTCAATCCAAATTCTTATTCATGCCTCGACCCTGATTCAAATGCCGGCATTGCAATAAATTTTCATTCGTCTCTTCAATCTGCGTATACAGCATAGATGTTTGTGATTGGAAGACATCTCTGAAACCCTATACATCCATTCGATTCTGCAATTACCCGCACTGCTCCTAACAGTGCAGCTACTTCGTTATGGATTAATCAATTAGATTACCATCCAAAAATTCCTACTTACTTGCTTACGGAGCAGTGACTTCTTGCTGCGACTGACCTAGTCCACTTCGCGCGAAATTCTCACTGAAACCCTAAACTTCCACGCTCCTCCAAACAGTGAGCGAAAGAGGGTTGTAGAAGCGTGTAGATCAATCCACATGCTGGTAATTTCAGAATAAGCAGGTGTCTGATCCAGTCAGAAGACAGGAGAGGGAACGCCCGCTTCTCTTCATCTAAAATTTTCCATTCCGTTCAACGGATGAAATTCAGAAGGTGGCGCTTCGTCGCCTAGATACCAATCGACAAACTAGGCAGCCGTAAACAAAGGGATACGGGACCGCGTCTGGCGACACATAGTCGCGCCTAGCTGACGCCACCTCCAACTGCCAGCTACGGCTGCTACTGAAAAGCTGAACCAAAAGTCTGCAGCTCTGTTGGCCTAATTCCATGGTTTTGTAATGACGCCCACATTGAGTCAAAATTAACGAGCACCCATGTTTGGCATAGGACATTCAAATTCAGCTTTCCGGCGTTATCTTCCCCCTTGGCACAAACCAGATGAGCATGAAAAATATTACAAATGGAGGAAACGAAAAAAGTATTCTGTCGAACTTGATACAGCGAAGAAAAGAAAATTATACTGATATGTCAAAAGTCATGCGATACAACCTAATATCGTGTCACACTTCCTTTTTCCTAGCTTAGTGCAGCAACTCGTTGTGAGATGCACTCAACAAGTCGGTGGTTGTCCACTGCAGAAATATCGGGCCATGCTGCCTCTATAGCCGTTCATAAGAGCAGGTGCAGAATTTTGTGCACGAAATTATCTCCCGATTAGGTGCCATAACTGTTCGGTGCCGTTCATGTCGGGCAATGCAGGTAGACATTTCATTTGAATGAACTGTCGAGAATGTTTGCGAGCAATCGTGGTCCAAGACATGACATTGTATGAGAACGGAAGTCCAAGAATGGTGGCTGATGGTATTCAGGGAGCCGAACAGAATCATTTCCACTCAGTGATAGGTGCAGAGAACCCAGACCATTCCACGTAAACAAAGCCCGCAGCATTATGGAGCCACTTACCAGCTGACTAAGTGTCTTGTTGACAACTTGGGTCCATGGCTTCGTGAGGACTGTGCCATTTCAGCTTTCAGCAATTGAAATCTTTACTCGTCTGACCAGCCCACAGTTTTCCAGTCGTTTAATGTCCTGTCGATATGGTCACGATCACAGGACAGCCGCTGCATTCGATCTCTTGCCGTTAGCGCAGGTACTCGGGTCTGTCTTCTGCAATATCCCATTAATACCAACTTCCGAAGCACTGTCCAAACGGAAATGTGGGTCGTACGTCCCACATTGATCTCTGCGGTTATTTTACTCATTGTTGCTGGTCTGTTTCCATTGACAACTCTACGTAAAAGCCGCTGCTCTAGATCGTTAAGAGAAGGACGTCGGCCACGGCATTATCCCGAGGTGAGAGGTAATGCCTAACATTTAGTGTTCTCTGCCCACTCTTGACATAGTGGATGTCGGAATATTGAATTCCCTATCGATTTACGAACTGGAATGTCCCATACCTGTAGTTCCAACTACACTACTGGCCATTAAAATTGCTACACCACGAAGATGACGTGCTACAGACGCGAAATTAAAGCAACAGGAAGAAGATGCAGTGATAAGCAAATGATTTCCTTTTCAGAGCATTCACACAAGGTTGGCGCCGGTGGCGACGACTACAACGTGCTGACATGTGAAAAAATTCCATCCGGTTTCTCATGCACAAACAGCAGTTGACCGGCGTTGCCTGGTGAAATGTTGTTGTGATGCCTCGTGTAAGGAGGAGACTTGCGTACCATCACGTTTCCGACTTTGATAAAGATCGGATGGTAGCCTATCGCGATTGCGATTTATCGTATCACGACATTGCTGCTCACGTTGGTCGAGATCCAATGAATGTTAGCAGAATATGGAATCGGTGGGTTCAGGAGGTTAATACGGAACGCTGTGTTGGATCCCAACGGCCTCGTATCAATAGCTGTAGAGATGACAGACATCTTATCCGCATGGATGTAATGGATCGTGCAGTCACGTCTCGATCCCTGAGTCAACAGATAGGGACGTAAGAAAGACAACAGCCGTCTGCAGGAACAGTTCGACGACGTTTGCAGGAGCAGGGACTATCAGCTCGGAGGTCATGGCTGCGGTTACCCTTGACGTGCCATCACAGACAGGAACGCCTGCGATAATGTACTCAACGGTGATCCTCGGTGCACGAATGGCGAAACGTAATTTTTTTTCGGATGAATCTTGGTTCTGTTTACAGCATCATGATGGTCGCATCCGTGTTTGGCGACATTGCGGTGAACGCACATTGGAAGCCTGTATTTGTCATCGCCATACTGGCGTATTACCCGGCGTGATGGTATGGGGTGCCATTGATTACATGTCTCTGTCACCTCCTGTTCGCATTGACGGCACTTTGAACAGTGGACGTTACATTTCAGATGAGTTACGACACGTGGCTCTACCCTTCATTCGATTCCTGCGACACCCTACATTTCAGCAGGATAATATACGACCGTGTGTTGCATGTCCTGTGCGGGCCTTTCTGGATACAGAAAATGCTCGACTGCTACCCTGGCGAACACATTCTCCAGATCTCTCACCAACTGAAAACGTCTGGTCAATGATGGCCGACCAACTGGCTCGTCACAATACGTCAGTCACTACTCTTCCTGAACTGTGGTATCGTGTTGAAGCTGCATAGGCAGCTGTACCTTTACACGCCATCGAAGCTCTCTTCGACTCAATGACCAGGCGTATCAAGGCCGTTATTACGGCCAGAGTTGGTTGTTCTGTGTACTGATTTCTCAGGATCTATGCACCCAAACTGCGTGAAAATGAAATCACATTTCAGTTCTAGTATATTATATTTGTCCAATGTGTACCCGTTTTTCATCTGCATTTCTTCTTGGAGTAGCAATTTTAATGGCCAGGAGTGTACCATTTAGGATTCAGAGTCTGTTACTTTAGGTTGTGCGGCCATAATCTCATCGGAAACTTATCAAACGAATCAACAGATTACAAATGTCAGCCTCGCCAGTGCACTGAGTTTTTCTAACTTGCTTACTCAATACTGCGGCCATTTGTGTATGTGAATATCCCTATCCTTTGACATTTGTTACTTCATTGTGTGTGGCTGGTTGAATGACTGATGCCTTTCAACACATATTATAAAAACAAGCTACAGCACTTGTACCGTCGTCCCTTCGTGCCTGAGGCCCTTTCACATACGCCGACAGCAGCGGTATCGGCTATGAACCAGCGACAATTTTGCAAAGGAGCATGATACTGATGTGGCATGCATGCGGCCCATCTGGCACCGTCTTGGCACAGTGGGGATGCTCGGGGATGCCCGCCGTGATCCTTGCAGTGGAAGAGAGCTCCCAGTAGTGACGCCCGCCCTTGCAAGCTGTGACATGTAACGTTAATCTGCGTGCGTAAGTGCAGGTTGACAGGCTGCTGCACCGCCTCGGTCTCTTTCAGCTGCCCTCCGAGGCAGCTAACCTCAGCGAGAGGTGGTCCATCAGCAGAATGGCACCGTCAGCGGGAGTAAAGGCAGGTAGACGGCTCGAAGATGGTGGAGGCGAAGACTCACGGTGGCAGCTTGCAAAATCATATCTTTTCACCTGTGGTAACTTCATATCCTAACTGGTGCTGCGACGCTGTGAATACCTATACTGAAAACGATGACTACTTATACAGGTCTAGTACCCACCTGTAGTGAGTAGACACTGGGTAACTGGCCAGTTGCTGCCATGGTCGGTCACCCGTCCTGATGCGTTGTCAGTTTTGCGAAACCTTGACCCTGGCCTTCAGTGTGGAATCCGATTGGTGGTATTGCTGCATCTGATGCTGGCATCTGCTGCCCGCATGCGGCAGTCCTGCTAATTCACTTAGCAACGCCGAAAAACGTTCGTGGGTCCATTATGTTGTAAGTGCCTGGATAGTAAAAAGTAGCTTCTTTTTTTCATGTGGTTGTCATGTATGTACCTTCTGTCGTAACAGTGTAACCTCCCCATCAATTTCGATTCTTTTACATTTGTAACCTCCCTACAAAATTCTTTCCCATTTTTACCTCCCCACAAAATTTCGTTACCATTTTAGTGTAACCTTATGAAAGGAAGCAATTGATTTTTCTTTCGCATCAATCGGAATGATCATGGATTGGAGAAATTAGTAAATTCTTTAAATTGAAATGAATGCTTGTTAAAAATTACTTTATATGACAAAGATTATTATTAGGACATTTTTAAAACATTTACTTGGGAGTTCAGATAACATTACTAGATATGCGCGAGGCTGCTTTTTACCTTATTCAATAATACTGAGGCTCCGGCATAGCTGCACCGCGACTGGCCCAGCCAACACGATACACTACACCAGACCAGAGCAGACTGCAGACTAGGCACTAGCAACAACTTACTGCTACAGCTACACAGTTCCTACTCAGTCAACACTGCTCTCTGGTCAGCGATTCTCTTATACCTTGCATATCGCCGGCAGCGCATGAGCAATACATCGAAATTACATCTGCTTGGACCTCTTACATAACCCTCCACTGGGGGGGGGGGGGGGGCAGGGAGGGGGGGAGGGGGAGAAAAAGTTTAAAAGTTTGGCAGCGATGGTGAGTCAATTGGACTTGCCATCAGCAACAAATTTTTCTATAATCTACTTAATTAACTAAGTTTACAAGCCGGCCGCGGTGGTCTAGCGGTTCTAGGCGCTCAGTCCGGAACCGCGCGACTGCTACGGTCGCAGGTTCGAATCGGGCATGGATGTGTGTGATGTCCTTAGGTTAGATACGTTTAAGTAGTTCTAAGTTCTAGGGGACTGATGACCACAGATGTTTAGTCCCATAGTGCTCAGAGCCATTTTTTTGAACTAAGTTTACAGTCACAGAGTATATACATATATATACGTGTAGAACATGAAATAAAATAGAGTGCACATGCACTGAATACAGAACATATCAAGAAATCACTAAATGTATACACAATGAGTACAAAACATATTAACAAATGACATAAAGTGCACACACACTGTATATATTTTTACCATTTTACGAGAACTAGGAAAGGAAAGGGAAGGGAAGGATTGCATCATGGTTGTAGCACAGTAGGTTGCACATAGCTGCACTGAAAGTCCATATTTTTCTACAGAAGCACAACACCAAGTTAGACCACCTGAAGTTCACATCCCTGAAGTATTAATTAGTGTAGCCAAGACACTGAAATGTTATATTAATACTCAATGTATTAATTTGGTAGTACATTAGGTACACCAAACAGTTGGACCATAGTAACATCTCCATCGGTCAAGGTGGTGGACAGCATGATGTGTCAACACCATACTCTTGTAGAATCCATACTCTTTCACCAACGTGTAATTAGTGCAAAATCCAAATATAGTGCTCCATGATCATGAGGATGGACAGGAAAAACGGATATTGCAGTAAATTCTGGTAATTAGGTCAAAAGGTTAAGGACATTAAGTCTTATGCTACTCATCATTGAGAATTACACTAGTCTATCAACCGATTTGAGTAATTGTTGGCCCTCATTGCTCAGTTACTAAACATTTCTGTACTATGTATGGAGTATTACATAACATTATTCATCATATTACAGTAAATATTGGCACTCATTGGCCAGTTACAAACCATTTTTATGCATTATTCATAAGTGATCATTCAAAGCAAGAGTTAATTAATGGCATAGCATTTACATAATTCATCTAATTATAGTAATCATTGGCATTCATTGGCGAGTTACTAAACATGTAGCAAGTATTGAATATTACAAAACACTATTGATAACTCATCAGATTGTGGTAATTATTGGCACACATTGGCCAGTTACAAAGTAATCATATAGTTTTATAAAACATTCAGTATTATTCAGAAGTCATCATTCAGAATGAGAGTTAATTATTGGCATAGCATTTATAGAGTACAACAAAGATATTATTTACAGAAATTATTGGCATAGCATATATGCATTATTACAAAACATTATTCAGTATTACTCAGAACTTATCATTCAAATGACATAGGACATATTTAAAAAGTAACACACTATAACTATTACTCAAGGTCTGTGGTCCAATAGTACATAGATATAATGGAGTAATACATCTGAGAAATTTGCATTATATCTATAACTAGAAATATCTCTTAAACTGGTAGCATGATTTGGGACAGGTAATACATTTTCTTTTGTGCTCGCAATGCATTGCGTTGAGATCGATAATTAATTGCTGGGGCATGAAAATATTAGCTTTAGACTTATTGCTGGAAATGAGGATTAATAACGTCATTCGTTATGAGTCAGCTGTAGCAAGGTTATGAAGCAAGTAGAGTATATGTGATCACATTCATGAATTATACAAATGGGTAAAATAGAATGCAAGCACTAGAAAAAGTTTAATGGCAAACTGCTTATAGCACATTAATTTCATGAATAGCTTCTCCTGAAAAAATACAAACTGGATTATTCAGCTCACCGAAGAAACGCATATTATGCTGAAAAGTAGTGAACTTCGAATTAACAGGTAATGAAACGTGTACTCAATATGTATGTACTCTAGCTGTCCTTTCCAAAACATTCAGTCATTATCCCATGCGACATAAGACATACTATCAAAACGAACTACAAAAAATACTTAAATAACTACATAGCATCTCTTAACTAATAGTAAATATATAAACATCATTATTCTCATCTGCAAGAAAAAACTTCATTATTCATATTACCATAACTTCATTACTATCATCACCTGCAAAGAAAAACTTCATTATTCATATTAGCATATTCTTCATATAACTATTCATCACCATTCATTATCATCTGCAAAAGAGACTTCATTATTCATTATTCGTATTACCATTTACTTCATACAACTATTCATAGTATAGAGTTTCTTATTTCTAGCATATTTCATCACTAAAACTAAGATGTGTAGTTCTGTCTGACAGCCTGCATCAACCGCCTCGTATTCTGAAAGAAAAATAATTAGTTAAGACCGCTATCATACGATGTATATTGTATATTCTTGTTAATGTTTGTTAATTTTGATCCATTTACTCTTCGTGACAAGATATTGCATTTTCTTTCGTTCATTCGGAAGGTGAAATTCCCATTTCATAGTAATCCACTGTGGTTTGTTTAAGTTATTTCTTTTACACGTTATTGCTCTCTGAAAATGATGAATAGGGATTAATATCTCGCATTTAAATCATATACTCATTAAATAAAAACTTGTTTCTAGTGAAATAATTAAGCATACTGCATAGCATGACAGAAAACGTATTATGTCAAAAACAGATAGTTTTGAAGTGAAAAAAAAGTACACAGAGTATCATAATGTAGTAGCTAAAAAATTTTAAATAGTCACGATGTTGAGATATAAGGAAAAACGTCCAAGTCAACTGGTGTTGGTTATATATTAAAGATTTCGTAGCGCATACAAACAAAACAGGAAAACAATCATACATACACGAAAAATGGAAAATGTGCACGGTCCGATATATAACGACAAGAATAGCGACCTGCTAACCTTACCTTGGCAGGCACTTGCCAGGAAAAAATATGATAACCATAAGTAAGTGTTCATATAAACATAATTGCATAAGTGGTCATATAAAAAAATCAGGAAATGGCATTACAGTGTGATAAATCATAAAGTATGTTCATTCAATAACGGGTTTAATATTGGACACATGGTGATTGCCCTTGATTTTTCTGGTTCTCAAAGTTTCGACGTGTGCTACATTGGGGCGAGGAATGCTGCGAAATCCATATGGACCTGCGTATAGAAGCTCAAATTTACTGCATCTACTCTTTCCTCTGTTGGATGAATAGTGTGTACGTACTAATATCTTCCGTCCAATGTGAAAGTCACGGCGTCTACAAACCTGATTTTGCTGTCTTCTCCGGCGCTCTGCGGCACGTTTGGTGTTGTTCAGCGCAATGTCAATTATTTCATGGTGGCGTAGTCGACGCGATGTAAGAAAGGATACTAATTCTTTAATTTTGTTACGTGGTTCAACATTTTTCAATGTAACAGTCGGAGATAGCATGGTAGATTCATTTGGTATGGATTTAATTACATCCTGGAACGAGAGTAAGTGTGTGTCCCAATCAATATGTCTTTTGTGGCAGTATATTCTACACAGTTTACCAATTTCTTTCATTAGACGTTCACAAGGGTTCCAAGAAGCGTGATACTTTGATATATAGATCGAAGAAGTTTATCTTGCTCGTAACATACATGTCCATAAAGCAGATCGGAACTGTGGTCCATTGTCGGAAATTACTTTCAATACATGTCCTACATGAAATAGAATATGTTTTACAAATGCTTTCGAAACAGATTTAGCAGTAGCTTTGCGTAACGGAGTGAAGGTAACAAATTTCGAAGTGATTTCAACAGCGACAAAAATGTAGCAAAAACCTCAATTAGATCTGGTAATCGGACCAAAACTGTCTACAGCGGCCATGTGTCTCAATTTAACTGGTACAATGGGAATTTACGGAGGAAAATGTGAAGTCGTGTCTGACTTAGCTTTCTGGCAGATTTTACATGACGCTACAACTCGTCGAATACGTTTCTCCATGTTGGCAAAATAACAGTTCTGTCTCAGTATAAGAAAACATTTTCTGGCTCCGTAATGTGCGTAACTTAAATGAGTATACCAAATTTATTTGTTAACAAGTTCATCAGGAATGCATAGTAACCAGTTGTTGCTGTCAGGGTGAGAGCGGCGAAACAGAATGTTATTGCGTACAGTGTAATGGTTTCTAATGGTAACATTATTCCTATCTTGCCAAAGGTGTTTTATTCCTTTCCATACGTTTTCTTTACTCTGCTCTTGTGCTGTGTCTCGAAATGAGTCCGAAATGAAATTTTGAAATGCAACTTGTTGAATATACATCACGCTAAAATTTACTTGGCAGAAGTTGGTTGCGATGTCTTGCTGATTGTTGCTAAGAGAAAGGGACAGTGCGTCTGCTACAATATTTTGCGTACCCGGAATATGAACAATTGTAAAATTAAATTCCTGTAAATAAAGTTTCCATCTGCTTAATATGTCGTGTGTAAATTAAGCGGAAAGTAAAAACTGGATAGCTCTATGATCTGTGTAAATGGTCGTATGTCTTCCTTAAAGTAAATGCCTAAATCTCGTAAATGCCCATACAACACATAATGTGTCAAGTTCTGTAGCAGAATAATTGCGCTCAGCAGGTGACAGAATGCGACTCGCCAAGGCGATGTTTTTAATTACTGTTGTACCGTCTTCTTCGATTTCCTGAAAAATGTGTACGCCTAAAGCGGTGTTAGAACTGTCGGTCACAATGGAAAAATTTCTATTAAGATCTGGATGTGATAAAAGTGGCGCATTCAACAAGGCTTGTTTCAGATTGACAAATTCAGAATGTGCTTGTCTATCCCAGGACCAAATAGTGTTTTTACCTGCCAATTGACATAATCTAGGGGTGTCTAAAGCGCAGTAATGAATAAATTTACGGAAAAAGTTAATCCCAGAAAGCTGCGTAATTGTTTCTTCGTCGTAAGTACAGTAATGTGACGTAAAGCTTGAAGTTATTCCGGGTCAGGCGCAATGCCTTCTGCTGAAATTACATGTCACAGAAATTTTATAGAAGTTTTGTTAAAGTGCGAGTTGCTAAGATTAACTGTGAGTCCTTGTGCACGAAAATTTTGCAACAGTTGTTGAAAAATCAGATTGTGTTCTGACCAGTTAGCTTCTGCAATAAGAATGTCGTCTACATACGTTGTCATTCTGTCTTTTAGTTCTGTCGGAAGTATAGTATTCAAACCGTGAATAAACGCTGCTGAAGAAATAGTTAAACCGAACGGTAATTTACAAAATTGATAGTCACCAAAACAGAAAAGCTGTGTACTTTCTGCAGTTCGGAAGGAGCTGAATTTGCCAAAATCCCGATTTCAAATCTAACGTGGAATAAATAGCAGTACCATGAAATTTCTGTAGAAGTTCTTCTAGTGTTTGAGGGAGATCTGTTTCATTAATAATAATGTCATTGATGTGGTGCGAATCAAGTACGAGCCGAAGTGATCCATCCTTTTTCTTAACAATATGGAGCGGGTTTATGTACGGACTAACTGCCGGTTCAATAATACCTTGGTCAAGCATAGCTTGCAATTCTTTCTTATCTTTTTCTCTGTCAATATACGGAATGGGATAATGTTTGGCTTTAATCGTATCGTGCTGTTTAACTGGAAATTCATACATAAAACCGGACATAGTACCAGGGCTGTTGTCAAAAACTGTAGCCTGCTGTAAAAGAATTTTGCGTAGCTCTGTATGTTCGTCGTCTGTATTTGCACTGCTTTGTTCAACTTTATCAGAAATCATTTGCATAACGTCATGGTCGGCTTCGTCTGGTGTGTTGTAGGTGTGAACATACGTATCTGTGACAATGTGTAATGACAGTCTGTTACGTGATGCAGAAATGACATCTGTACGATTAATTATTTGTTCTTCTGCAGATAAAGTGTGCTGAAATTCTAATGCCAGTTGTACATTTTCATCCTTTAACATTAAATACGAATTTCGAAAGTCAATAATTCCGTCGTGTTGTACCAGAAAATTCGTACCTAAAATAACGTCTGTTGTCAATAATGGAACAATCCAAAAATTTGAGTGAAACGTATGACCTGCAATACAAAATGATAAGTGTGTCCGTATTTTTACATCTACTTCTTTACCAGATACTGCACCTTTTACTTTAGTTTTGCCTAATGGTAACGTAGGATAGGGATTCTCTTTGTTACATTCGTTGAAAGTTTCCTCATTTATAACTGACATAGGTGATCCAGAATCTATAACTGCTCAAAATTTGGATGATCCAATCTTTACTTCAATGACAGAGTGGGAAATGGTTTTTTGAATAACTGGTTTTTCCTGCAAAAGAGTTTCTCGGATGTCGTCAAAAGTAATAACATTTTCGTGAACAAGATTCTCTGTGTCAAAAGTATTGCTTGCGTTGCTGGAATATTCATTCTGCACTGTATCTAGTCCAATTCTTTCTGACGTACTTTTATTTTCGGGAGGATGCTGTGGCATTTCAACTATTTGTACTGTTCTGTTATTTCTTCCTGACGTATTACTTTCGGGATGATACCGACTGTCTGGTTCATTCATGATAATTTGTTGTTGTGGTTGATTTTGCTGCTGGAAAGACCGACTATTATGAAACCTACGCTGAAAATTGTGCTCATTACTTTTACGCCTGTCATGATAGTCGTTACTATACCGCGCGTTGCGGTACGAGTTAAAATAATGTGTTTTCTGTACGTAGTGATTTCCTTGTTGATGTGCGTTACTATTTGGCGGAGCCGACGCTATACGTGTAGGCGACGAAACATTAAAGCTTGGTTGACCTTGCAGACTACATTGTTGGTTAGGTATGTTAAACGACTGGCTTTGATGCTGTTATGGTGAAAAGCCTCTATTGTTACCAAAATGTGTTTGCGATTGCTAAAAATTTTGTAAATACTGATTAAAATTTTGTCTTATTAAAATTATGCTGGTATTTCTTTTTATTTCGCGAGTGTCTAATGAAAATTGTCACTTTCGGTAAAACTTGTCATATCAGGTTTTCTTTATACATCCTTAATACTAAATAGATCGATAGTTGAAGAGCTGTTTTGATAGATATAAAGAGTATTGGAAGAGAAGGCAGCAGTGCAGGAAACTAAAGATGAAACAGCACTACTACGGCTCGGGGCCCTGTGCACGCTACGGCACATATTCATCGAAGTGTAATGAATCCCCTGAGGTCACTTACGCGCTGCAAATAAATTTTAGTTTCTGCATTACAGGCAACGCCGGTGAAAATTCAAAAGCCAACTGTTGTATCCAGTCCAAAGGATGTATTTGTGTTCTGCCATTTTTAAATACCTTAAATTTTTTCACGGATAAAAATTGCTTATAAATAACGTTATCGTCTCTGAATGTGTGAACATGTTCAGGATTGCATGAGATTCTATTTATCTGTGCCTGTTCGGAATCTAAGTCACATAAACTCTGTAAATTACCTAAATTACACTGGCTATGTGAGTCTGACAAATATTCGGAATGTGGCGTATGCTGTGTGCCAATTCACCAAATTTTTCAGTCAATGCTTTAACCTGATCGTAATTTTTAGTGTCACAAGCATCAATTTGTTTTTGGATTTTACGTGTGGTTTTGTTTAATTTCTGAACGTCTGCTTTGATGGCATCGGGATCCTGTATTAATTTTAATTCTTCAAGTCTGTCGGTCACTGTCTGAAAGTCTACTGTGTGCGTGTGTTTTTGTTTTAGGATCAGAGATTTAATCATGCAATTCGGTGTTCAACAGTTTTATAGTATTGATTTCGTCTGATACAGCAGCAATGTTGTTGTCTACGTATGACTTTGCTTTCGTAAACAATTTACGTTTATCTTCCTGGCCCTTTGCAGTAATTGTTTCCATGACTTGTTGCTTTACTTTATTCTGTTCCTGTATAAATTTACTGTAACGCGTTTCAATGTTTTGTAGGTGGTGATTAAAACGATCATCAATTTGGCTGTTCTGTTGGTCAAAGTTCGCGTCTACTTTCGCATCCAGCGTGCGTGAAAGTTCTGCTGACATTAATTTAATCTCGTCGCTTAACTGTGTTGCGTTTTCAGAACATTGTTTAGCGACTGCTCTAATTTCATCTCTAAGTAATTTAGTTGTGGCTGCTTGCGTATTACGTAATTGTTGTGCCATAGCTCTAATTTCTTCACTATTGTTCCTAGCACAAGCCTTAATTTCCTCACGTAATTGTTCTTTAGTATTGTGACATTGCACGGCAACGGCTGTAATCTGTTCACAAGCTGTTTGAAATTGATGTCTTGTTTATCATTCAACTGTTTAGAATTGTTGTCTAGTTTTTCATTAAGTTGTTTGGAATTGCTGTCTAGTTTTTCATTAAATTGTTTGTTCAATTCGTTAAGGTTGTCGTATTTTTCATTAATTTGCTGTTTGAGATTTTCATTAAGTTGTAGCAATAATGCCATAAATCTATCTATGCAAAAATTAACAGTCTTTCGCGGCATTTTTCAAAAATCAAAATTAAGCAAAAAATGAAACAAAGACGAAACAAAATTAGAACAAACAATTACAACAAAGAGCAATAAATTGCCGATGATCTGTGAAAGAATGAGTGACAAATTAGTAAATGCGTTGCGCCAGATGCAAACGACATTTAAGTAAATAAGAGCAGATAGATGACTACTTTTCAGAAATTCACAAAGAAAATACGATCCTGGCCGGTTGTCGACAAGTGTAACCTCCGCACAAAATTCTTTTTTTCACATTTGTAACCTCCCTACACAATTCGTTCCCAATTTTACCTCCTCACAAAACTTCGTTACCAATTTAGTGTAACCCTAAAACAGAATAATTCCTAAACTTCTCAATTAAATTGTCGCTCACTTATAACTTTTTTCAATAATTGACTGTGAATTTAACCTATTAAATTTTGGACGTCAGCAGTGCTGCGTCATGGCCCTGAAAGATCATTCAGAATAAAAGGAGAAAAATTATTTCCTCAATTAAGTCGCCGGATAACGCATATATATCTGCTCTTACAATATATTTTTTTTAGCACAGCCCTGTGCAATGCTGGCCGATAGATTTGTCATTTATGAAAGGAAGCAACTGATTTTTCTTTTGCAACAATCTGAATTATCATGGATTGGAGAACTTAGTTAATTCTTTAAATTGAAATGAATGCTTGTTAAAAATTACTTTATATGACAAAGATTATTATTAGGACATTTTTAAAACATTTACATGGGAGTTCAGATAACATTACTAGATATGCGCGAGGCTGCTTTTTACCTTATACAATAATACTCAGGCTCCGGCATCGCTGCACCGCGACCGGCCCAGCCAACACGATACCCTATACCAGACCAGAGCAGACTGCAGACTAGGCACTAGCAACAACTTACTGCTACAGCTACACAGTTCCTACTCAGTCAACACTGCTATCTGGTCAGCGATTCTCTTATATCTTGCATATCGCAGGCAGCGCATGAGCAATACATCGAAATTACATCTGCTCGGACCTCTTACAACAGGAATGAAATACTCGTAAATCACGTACGTCGTTGTGACTCATTCGATAGATGCAGTCGTAATGACAGTTGTAAGCTTTCTATAAAAGTTTGGTCAACGGCCTTACCGCAGTGGTCACACCCGTTCCCGTCGGGTCACCGAAGTTAAGCACTGACTGGCTGGGCTAGAACTTGGATGGGTGACCATCCGGTCAGCCGAGCGCTGTTGGCAAGCGGGGTGCGCTCAGCCCTTGTGAGGCAAACTGAGGAGCTACTTGATCGAGAAGAAGTGGCTGCGATCTCGTAAACTGACATACGGCCGGGAGAGCGGCGTGCTGACCACATGCCCCTCCATATCCACATCCAGTGACGCCTGTTGGCTGAGGGTGACACGGCGGCCGGTCGGTACCGTTGGGCTTTCCAAGGTCTGCTCGGAAGGAGAGCTTTTATAAAAATTTGGTCACTATATGGAAATAGTGAATATCCTTTCTTCAAAACTTCCTCTTCTTGTAACGTATACATTAGCTATTGTGTTCAATTGCTGAGCAGTACTGACTGTTGGTTGGCCCTGTGTTGTCCATGTGAGCAGGGTTGTGAAACAAAATTTCAATCTTAAGAAAATGCTGAATATTAAATAACGAAAATAACTCTAATTAAATGTCAAGAGGAACTAATTGTGTGCTCATTTACAACTATTTAACTAAAACTCAACAGTGAAGTAAAGTATGAAAGTTACCTAACATGATGTGCTATGTCTGAGTTGATATATCCAGAAAAATAAAATACTGTCCTGTTCACAAGAAAATAACTGGCTGAGATTACCTATACCTTTCAGAGTAAATTAATCTTCTTATTCAGCAAAACACATCAAAATTCTGACTGCGCACTGTTTCCTCATAAAAATACGAAATATACGCCACACAGTGAAAGTAACTTACCTGATGCTCACCACGCTGTTTCGTGTCTGGTGTACTGATGTTCTCGAAAGCAAACAGAAATCAGCATATTCACCACCTGAAGAAAAATAAAGTACTCATCACAAGATTTGTTTATGCTGGTCAGAAATAATATGTGACTTCGTTTGGTGTAAGGTGAATGAACACACGACGCCAAAATATTCAAAACTTTACTATGAATGATACAAGTCGGAGTTATTTTAAAGAAAATAGTTCCTGAAACATTATAATCCGGTTGTTGAAAAAAAAGACCGTACAACATAAGAAGACCCTAACAATTACGAAACTTCCCCAGTAAAGGAATTACAGCCATTTACACTAACTGCATCATATGAGACATAATGAAAACAGAGCGATCAAATTAACACTACTGATGAATATTATTATTTACCTGAGGGACTGAGGTTTTCTTAAGTTAATAGTTCTGGCAAACAAGTATTTGATTCTGATGTATGCACTGTTTACCTTGAAAAAAAAAAAATAAAAGCAACAGAATTAGTAACATATGTTCGCAATCTAATTTTCATCTTCATCATAATGTATTCCATCCAATTTCTCTCGGATTCAGAAACATTAGATCTCCTTTTTGTGGCTCCGTAAACATTCCCGGAATAGTAATTCGAGATACTCATGTCGGGTGTCCAGCCGAAACATATCGCCATCTGGACACAATATTGCAACGGTACACCTGGCCGCCATCTTCAAGTAAGAAAACCGTCGCACTAACCCGCCGGAACTTTCGAGTTAGTGCCACGATTTTCTGACTTGAAGATGGTGGCCTGGTGAGCGCCGAAATATTGTGTCGAGACGCCGATATGTTCCGTTTGGAGACCCGACAAGAGTATCATAAAATTTCCTTCTCTAAAAATCCATCTGCTCTCTATTATGCCCCAGATTAGAATTCCCCAGCGGTTCACAAATGACTGGCGACCAAGCGTGTCACAGATTACGTTTAATACAGAGTCATGGATCTTATTCACTACTCGTGCAGCGCGCTCATTGATCTTTGTCCCAGAACACTAAAACTGAATTATTTACAGTGGCAGAACCTTGCAAGGTACCAATAATATATTTATAAGAAATATACACTGTCTCTCATAACTATATACATAAATGTAAACACATTAAACGACATTGTCATAAACAGCTTGACAACAGTGTTTATTAGATCATCTTGGTCCAGTTGGAAATATTGCTATGATTTAGCGTTAGTTTTTCAGGAAAAGGGTTCTTAATTACTAGCAAATCTGGACAAGGGAAATACTTATATTGTGGTAAACTCCGCCACAGACAACATTCATAGGCACAAGTTTACTTAGACGTATCGAAGCGGAATGGTCAGTTCCACTTTAAACAAGAACTACAGCCGTTCAAAAGTAATGGACACGAAATCACAGATACAGGATTACTTACTCATCAAGAAATCGACAGTCTGAAGTAAATTTATTATATGAAACTCGATTACTGGAATAACAAATAGTAAATTTTAAGCAACAGTAACTGAAGAATATCACTTCGTTTGAATTGATACTCCACCAAATATTCTGCGTAGGCTATTTTAAGAATCGCGGGAAGAAATGAAACCTCAAATTGTATTAGAGAACTATCGTAAGGACAGTAAAAATTTCACTTTGATGTTACAATTCACAGAATTGGTGACTAAATTGCGGAACGAATTCCGCAGTTGCTAAAATTATCTACAGCCTTTCCTGCCAATTAATACCAGCTTCGGTAAGTGCGGTAAGGTCAATATAGTCCCATTTGTAAAGGAGATAATTTCAGTTATTTTGAATCAACTTTCATAGCTGTCCCACAAATACTTCAGTATTTTCTTTAGATATTTCATTACTTTATTATTGGCTCAGAAGGACAAATACCAGTAGACATTCACCGAAGACTGAAGAATGTCTATTCGGGAGCGTGTCTGTAGAAAAAGCACTATTGTGGAACGGTGCGCCAGGTTCCGTGCTGATCGTAGTTCGATCCCGAATAGATTAGAAGTTACGTCAACTCAAGTGGGAGATACAGGCCCTATAGTCCTAATCCCTCCCCATCCAGCTCACTTTTCGGTCCCATAAAAGATACGATTCCTGTCTGACGAGGGTGGGCATCAGTCAGTTACGGATATCTTGAAACAGCAGGACATTGTCATTAATCAGAGGGCTGTCTTCAACCTGTTGTGTCACTGTGATGATTGCCTCAATCCTCGCTGTGATTTTGCCTGCTTGGCATACCGAATCTGTACTGTGCGGCCTCCGAATGGAAACGTGATAGCTCCTTACATTTCGCCGTTAGTTAACAAAATTGTACTGAAAAATATAAATGTATAATGTGATCTGCGGCCTGCGGTCTTCAAACTGGACATCGATGTGTTCCCACCTCTGGCCAAATGAGGATGGCTCCAGCACTTTCGAACAAGATCATTTTGCTGGTTCAGGTGTTTCACTGTGGGAAGGCACAACGTTACACATTTGCATAAACTTCCGGACCTTTGAACATGGTACACTCACCTGTTAGTGGTATCGCGACACAGTGCTTCTTCCCCACGTGCGTTTTTTGATAAATGCATTCGGCCCTTACGTCATTTTTATGAATGTCAATACGCGACCCCATCGAACAGCGAAGCTGGACGAGGTCTCGGAACGAGAGGATATCCGGCAAATGGACTGGCCTGCTGTTACCCTGACTTAAATCCCCTTAACCATGTGTGGGGCCTGTTGATGAGGCGTACTGCAGCATGTGGACTACTGTATGTACCAACGTCCACACAGCAACGGTGAAGCGGGCTGGTGGAGGAATAGAACGCACATTACAAGGACTCCTTACCGACGTTCTGCTTATGAAGGGGTGCCTTTTGCAGTGGATTCATTAACGTCTGTGGTGATCGCAAACCATGTTCTGCCGCTTCTAATGTGCAGAGGACCATCGTTAATCTCTCTGATCTCAGTAAAATTATTTTCTTTGCATAAATGTCTCATTTCTGTTCGTCTCATAGTGTATTTCTTCCAGTTACCTTGTGTTATACTCTGCAGCAGTGGTTTCTATGCATGGTCGAAGCTTCCTTTTGCAGTCAGTTTCCACTGAACCCCATTTTCTCATCACGATTTGCCCACCAGCGTATTAAAGCAGCTGCTAAATGCTAGTAGCACATTGCTCCAACAATATGTAAATCGTGAAAGTATTTAGCCTGTCTCGTTTCAGAATTATCCACCTTTTATAGTTACTCAGTTGCATAATCAGATTAGGAAGTATGAATTTACATAGGCGCAAATATGAGATTAAGCGGTAAAAAGATTTATTTGCGTTACAGCACCGGACCATCAGTCTAATTTCTCATGCTGCTAAAGTCTTGCTGAGAGTGTTGAATAGAAGGCTATATCGCAAGCTGGATAGAGGGATTGCAGAGGACCAGTTCGGATTTAGAAGAGGAAAAGGAACAAGAGATGCTACTGGCCTGTTAAGAACTGTAGGGGAAAGATATATTGAAGAAGGTGAAGAAATCATTGCTGTTTTTATAGATTTAGAAAAGGCTTCTGACAGTTCAGTGGAACAAGCTGATGGATATTTTGAAGAGGAAAGGAGTAGACTGGAAAGAGAGACGAATGGTACAGAATCTATATTTACACCAGAAAGTAAGGATAAGGATTGGAAATGAAATGACAGAAGGAAGCAGCATTGGACAAGGGGTTTGACAAGGTTGTTGCCTTTTCCCACTGTTGTTTAATGTGTACCTTGAAGAGATTATTGCGAAAGGCTTAGATGGAAAAAGAGGAATATGTATTGGTGGTAAGAGAGTAGTACGTATAAGATTTGCTGATGACATGGTATTAGCGGCAGAAAGTGAGCGGACAGTGAATAACATGCCGAAAGATCTGATGGAAGCTTGTGTGGAATATGGGATGCAAATAAATACAGCAAAATCAAAGAGTATGGTCATCAATACAAGACGCAGACTCTCCAATATTAAAATAGGACAATCTACCATTTGCCAAGTAAGTGCATTTAAATTTCTTGGAAGCACAATAACTGAAGACGTCACGAGGAGGTCAAAACTCGAATTGCCATATCGAAGGAGGCATTGAACAGAAAGAGGAGACTCTTATGTGGCCAATTAGATAAAGGACTAAGAAAAAGGCCTGGCAAATGTTTAGTCTCGAGTGTGGCACTATATGGGGCAGAAACACGGACGCTGAGAAGAGAGGATGAAAAAAGGTTAGATGCATTTGAGATGTGGATGTGGAGGAGAATAGAGAGAATAAGCCGGATGGAAAGAGTGAGTAATGGAGGAGTATTGGAAAGGGTTGGTGAGAGAAGATGTCTGCTGAAGAATTTAAGACAAAGGAAAGAGTACTGGTTGGGACATTCATTGAGAAGGGAGGGCTTGCTAGGAGATGCTTTAGAAGGATTGGTTTGTGGAAGAAGACTGAGAGGAAGAAAGATAAACAAGATGATGGACGACATAAAGGGAAGAGGAAATTATGCAGACCTGAAGAGGATGGCAGAAGACCGGACAGCCTGTAGAACTACCATGTGAAAAATCTGCCATTTGGCAGAACACTGATGATAACGCATTACAGTGGGTGATCAAGCCGATTCACATTTTTTAATTAACACTCCAGATAACCTGGCTCTGGTAACTCTTCATTCTGGATCTCAAAGCCAGCCACGAGCTTCGTGTGTGAAGAGGAGGAACTAACGGTACGGCTCAAGAGGACCTGGCAGAAGCTACCCCGTAAAGCACGGATAGCCAAACTTTTTCACCTCGCCACCCCCCCACCCACCCCCCCATTTCGGATCTCTGTTTGTAGTAGAATTTTGTTAACGCCTCCCAGTTACAGAGTAATGGTAATTCTTAAGATAGGGAACTAACGTTACGTTAC
Organism: Schistocerca cancellata; assembly: GCF_023864275.1. Lineage (NCBI taxonomy): Eukaryota > Metazoa > Arthropoda > Insecta > Orthoptera > Acrididae > Schistocerca > Schistocerca cancellata. The sequence goes on along the minus strand of NC_064631.1, from coordinate 633,506,472 downwards.
AAAATTTATAACGTTGAGTTGCAGCAACTTAAATCATGTAATACTTATTGCTTTCCACCAATTTGTCAAAATTTTATGAACCCGTAATGAGGACGTCCTTAACCCTACAACCGTCCATCACCAAAGCTGGATCGCGCAGTACAGTGTGCTGTAGGGACCGAGTTTACTACCACTGCCATAGGACGCCCCTCTGGGAATAGCGGCCGAGAGAGCAGTGCAGTTACCGCGGCCTGCCGGGCGCTATGCATTACAAAGCGGGGCCACAAAACAGCTTCGCTCGGGGGAACGAAATGGAGGCTCGTCTGAAGTTGGGCGTACATGGTGTGTCGGATTCGCAGTTGTGATAAGAGCTCCTGACCGTGAGTGTTGTTCCGCAAACGGCTGAGGCGAAGTAAGAGTGTGGGAAGTACTGGGATTGCGTGTGAGAGGCGGAATCCACTCTCCTAGCCCTCCGTTCTCTCGCAGACCGTGTAGCAAGGCCAGCTATTTGCGCCAGTTGGTCAACTCTTCTGAGACGTAAAATGAACGTTACAGGTTTGTTTAACAGACAGATGGCTCTCCTAACTCTTGGAAGTAAAGTAGCGGCAAGGCAGTTTTGTGACGAGGAGGAAGAAGAACCGATTCCGGGGCGCCAGATGGGGAAGATCTTCACGAGGAACGCTACAAGTTAGATCGTACATAACATCTTCAAGTGCTGTGCTGGGACCATTTCCAGTGGCAAACATCACTAGCAGATCATCGCAAGAGGTGTATTGGTTCACAAGCTGTCACCTCAACACTGCTCATTTCACATGACAACAGATATTACACTGAGCATCAATGCAGCATTTGCATGTTTGATAAGTTCGTATACTAGACACTCAACAATGGCTAGGATATGTGTTTGCAAATCGTCAGTGTATGCTCAGATCCAGGGCTCTATTTGGTAGCTTCATCTAACAGAAAATCAGGGAGTGTATGCAATTAACAGGTGTGGAAGCCCCTCGTGAACGTGTTAGAATAAACGAGCAGCTAATCCCATCTTGCTCCTGTAAGTGTGCTAATCGGTAGCTTCTGGAGAAACTGTAAGGTCAGTGTGGCCATGTAATACATTAAGGTTATATACGTTGTGATTGATAAATATTCTAAAAGTTTTGTTTCATGGTGAGAAATTAACTACTCATAATTTACGTTTGACTCTTATTCAGGTAGTGAGAAATATCCTCAACATCTGGAATACATTTAACAACAAAAGTGTGATTACCCGTTGTAAATTTCAATTCTAGAGCTGCGACATTCTGTGTGTGTTAATTCCGTTGTGTATATTTCGGCAACAATGCGTCTTAAATATGTGTCTTTATTATGGACGTGTACTATTCTGTTAACTAACTGAAAAGGGTTCTTTTTGCATGAATTGTCTCAATCAGCCTTTATCGAATTGTTATTATCTTCTGCAAAGCACTCTTGTCAATTACATTAAACACGGGGTACGCATTAATTTGTGAAGTTTGAGCCAGAATCATTAATAAATTAATATGCAATCACAGAAAATTGTTTTTCTTCTCATTTTTTTCTTTGTGTGTGTTTCCAACAACGTCACAAAGTCAGTATTTTCAAAAGAACTCTAAAAGCAGTTAGAACCGCAGTAGCACATGGTGTGTGTGTTTCCAACAATGTCAGTATTTTCAAAAGAACTCTAAAAGCAGTTAGAAGCACAATAGCACTTGGATTATTTGTTGGCATGCAACAATTACACATGTGTTCTATTTCAGCGTTACGTATATGGTTTCGTGCATTGTGCTCCACATACGATGGTATCAGTGTCGTTATCAGTGCAGCGATATTTAGGATTAGGTTGAGTAACATATGCTGAGTTTTATATGTGACTAGGTTATATACCCCCCCCCCATTAACCTTTGTCCTTGCCGTTGGTGGGGAGGCTTGCGTGCCTCAGCGATACAGATGGCCGTACCGTAGGTGCAACCACAACAGAGGGGTATCTGTTGAGAGGCCAGACAAACGTGTGGTTCCTGAAGAGGGGCAGCAGGCTTTTCACTAGTTGCAGGGGCTACAGTCTGGATGATTGACCGATCTGGCCTTGTAACACTAACCAAAACGGCCTATCTGTGCTGGTACTGCGAATGGCTGAAAGCAAGGGGAAACTACATCCATAATTTTTCCCGAGGGCATGCAGCTTTACTGTATGGTTAAATGATTATGGCGTCCTCTTGGGTAAAATATTCCGGAGGTAAAATAGTTCCCCATTCGCATCTCCTGGTGGGGACTACTCAAGAGGATGTCGGTGTCAGGAGACAGAAAACTGGCGTTCTACGGATTGGAGCGTGGAATGTCCAATCCCCGTAATTGGGCAGGTAGGTTTGAAAATTTTAAAAGGGAAGTGGATAGGTTAAAGTTAGATACAATGGGAATTCGTGAAGTTCGGTGGCAGGAGGAACAAGACTTTAGGTCACGTGAATACAGGGTTATAAATACGACATCAAATAGGGGTATTGCAGGAGTATGTTTAATAATGAATAAAAGAATAGGAGTGTGATTAAGCTACTACAAACAGTATAGTGAACGCTGTATTGTTGCCAAGGTGGACAAATAGCCCACGCCTACTATAGTAGTACAAGTTTATATGCCAACTAGCTCTGCAGATGAAGCAATTGATGAAATGTATGATGAGAAAAGAAATTTTCAGGTAGTAAAGGGAGACGAAAATTCAATAGTCATGGGTGACGAATTCGAGAGTAGGAAAAGGGAGAGAAGGAAACATGGTACGATAATATGGATTGGGGGTAAGAAATGAAAGAGGAAGCCGTCCGGTAAAATTTTGCACAGAGCATAACTTAATCATAGCTAAGGTTGTATACATGGAAGAATCCTGGAGATACTAGAAGGTATCAGATAGATTATGTAATGGTAAGACAGATATTTAGGAATCAGGTTTTAAATTGTAAGACATTTCCAGGGCAGATGTGGACTGACCACAATCTATTGGTTAAGAACTGTAGATTAAAACTGAAGAAACTGCAAAAAGGTGGGAATTTAAGGAGATGGGACCTGGATAAACTGACTAAATCAGAGGTTGTACAGAGTTTCAGGGAGAGCATAAGGGAACAATTGACAGGAATGGGGGAAAGAAGTACAGTAGAAGAAGAATGGTTAGCTCTGAGGGTTGAAGTGGATCAAGTAGGTAAAAAAAATGAGGGGTAGTAGAAATCATTGGGTAACGGAAGAAATATTGAATTTAATTGATGAAAGGAGAAAATATAAAAATGCAGTAATTGAATCAGGCAAAAAGGAATACAAACGTCTCAAAAATGATATTGACAGGAAGCGCAAATTGGCTAAGTAGGGATAGCTAGAGGACAAATGTAATGATGTAGAGGTTTATCTCACTAGGGGTAAGATAGATACTACCTACAGGAAAATTAAAGAGATCTTTGGAGAAAAGAGAACCTCTTGTATGAATATGAAGAGCTCATATGGAGACCCAGTTCTAAAAAAAGAAGGGAAAGCACAAAGGTGGAAGGAGTATATAGAGGTTCTATGAAAGGGCGATGTACTTGAGAACAATGTTATAGAAATGGAAGAGGATGTAGATGAAGATGATATGGGAGATACCACACTGTGTGAAGAGTTTGACAGAGCACTGAAAGACCTGGTTCGAAACAAGGCCCCGGGAGTAGACAACATTCCGCTAGAACTACGGACGGCCTTGGGAGAGCCAGTCCTGACAAAACTCTACCAAGTGGTAAGCAAGATGTGTAAGACAGGCGAAATACCATCAGACTTCAAGAAGAATATAATAATTCCAATCCCAAAGAAAGCAGGTGTTGACAGATGTGAAAATTACCGAACTATCAGTTTAGTAAGCCATGGCTGCAAAATACTAACGAAAATTCTATACAGACGAATAAAAAAACTAGTAGAAGCCGACCTCGGGGAAAATCAGTTTGCTTTCGTAATAATGTTGGAACACGCAAGGCAATACTGACTCTACGACTTATCTTAGAAAATAGATTAAGGAAAGGTAAACCTACGTTTCTAGCATTTGTAGACTTAGAGAAATCTCTTGAAAATGTTGACTGGAATACTCTAATTCAAATTCTGAAGGTGGCAGGGGTACAACACAGGGAGCGAAAGGCTATTTACAATTTGTACAGAAACCAGATGGCAGTTATAAGAGTCGAGGGCCATGAAAGAGAAGCAGTGGTTGGGAAGGGGGCGAGGGTTGTAGCCACACCCCGATGTTATTCAATCTGTATATTGAGCAAGCAGTAAAGGAAACAAAAGAAAAATTCGGAGTAGGTGTTAAAATCCATGGAGAAGAAATAAAAACTTTGACGTTCGCCGATGACATTGTAATTCTGTCAGAGACAGCAAAGGCCTTGGAAGAGCAGTTGACCGGAATAGACAGTGTGTTGAAAGGAGGATATAAGATGAACATGAATAAAAGCAAAACGAGAATAATGGAATGTAGGCGAATTAGGTCGGGTGAAGCTGAGGGAATTAGATTAGGAAGTGAGACACCTCAAGTAGTAAATGACTTTGGCTATTTGGGGAGCAAAGTAACTGATGATTGTCGAAGTAGAGAAGATATAAAATGTAGACTGCCAATGGCAAGGAAAGTGTCTCTGAAGAAGAGAAATTTGTTAACATTGAGTATAGATTTAAGTGTCAGGAAGTCGTTTCTGAAAGTATTTGTATGGAGTGTAGCCATGTATGGAAGTGAAACATGGACACTAAATAGTTTGGGCAAGATGAGAATAGATGCTTTCGAAATGTAGAGATACAGAAGAATGCTGAAGATTGGATGGATTGATCACATAACAAATGAGGAGGTACTGAATAGAATTGGGGAGATGAGGAGTTTGTGGTACAACTTGACAAGAAGAAGGGACAGGCTGGTAGGACATGTCCTGAGGTATCATGGGATCAGAAATTTAGCATCGGAGGGCAGTGTGGAGGGTAAAAATCGTAGAGGGAGACCAAGAGATGTATACACTAAGCAGATTCAGAAGGATGTAGGTTGCAGTAAGTACTGGGAGATGAAGTTTGCACAGGGTAGGGTATCATAGAGAGCCGCATTAAATCAGTGCCAGGAGTGAAGACCACCAGAACAACAACAACAACAACAACAGGTTATATACGAAGCAGTGAGAAAAATCTTCCTTTCAGCAAAGATACAGGGCACAGTATTTTTGAATTTGAAGTGATTGACAATACAGAGCAAGATCCGATTAGAAAGGATTCAACTGCAGAATACAGCAGTAGGAATCATGAAGGAGAGTTAGAACTGTTCAGGAATCAGAAGGGAACAAACGTTCCAACAGAACAGCCAAATCTAGTCAGAAATGACGATGTTTCAGCTAGTGCTGTAAGAATCTTCAGTGTTGAGGGAGGCTAGCGCATTGTATCTGTAACGGCGAAGATGTTGACGTCGCTTCGTGACACATGGAAGCAGTTGTGACTACCGTAAATTATGAGGTTCAGGATAGCGTTACAGCAGACAGACCACCATAAACAGATGCATTAATAAGTTCGCATACGTCATCACCGAACAGGGAAACAGAAAATATGTACGATACGTTTAGTATACTAGAAGTTTTGAAGAAAATGGAAGAAGCAGCAAATAAGAGTTTAGCAGAAATAAAGAAGCTGATGGAAACTGGACATAAAGAAACAAGAGAAGTGAAGCAACAGATTGAAGGAAGACAGAAAAACATAAAAGATCAAAGAAATTAATCGGAATCTACGGTGATAATGGAAACGGGTCTTAGATACCGCAGAATATACCGTTAATACTGTTAAAGCAACGACCAGCGATATCAAGAGAATGACGCAGGGATCCTGTAAGTACGTGGAGGAAGGTTGCAAGGACGTTGAGCAAGAAAAAGGGAGAGGTTAAAGGTCTACTGCGTCATCGGATGGAATCACACGAGCATCTGAGGATATGAAAGGAAATATCTTACAGCGACTATTGTCACAAAACCGTAAATTCATTTTAAGAATCCGTAAGCAAGTCAGGGGTGGATTCGAATGTGACAATTCTGATACAACAGAAGAGACGCCAGTAGCTCAGTCACTGTCTGAGTTTAAGGGGATTTATGAAAACTTAAAACGATAACTGCGGAAAAAGTGCGTCGAGGCCGACCGAGATCGCAAGAGGCGGCCAACATGAACAGAGCAAGCGCTGGGAGGAGAAGTAGTCAGATGTGAAACAGATTATTGGGCGCCACTACACAGATATAACGATCACATAGGTAGAGTGCAGAGGTCGATACGCAGTGAGAAAGATGACATGCAAATAGGGGTGAGAAATGAGGGCTTATCGCAATGTTCACATGGAGGAATAAGATCGTGCATAAGGGAAGAAGTGATGTTTAACGTTTAGGAAACCCTTTGTGTATGGCTATGCCAATCTACAGCAGTAACGGTAATTCGCTCCACTCCAAGACGTGGGCAGCCCAATTGACCTCCAATTACCATCATCATGGCCACTTTGATATTGTCGCTGAAGTTGCAAAGTAGCAGAGACACCATGGTGTAATGGTTGTAGTAGTAGCCTGTTGCGTGGAGGGTCGTGAGTTCAAAACTCACCTGAACTGCAAAAATTTAATTTCTATATTGTGTTGGAGTGCATTTTAGAAGTATCCACAAAAGTCAAAAATCACCGTACTGGAATGTTATGTAACTGTATATATAGCATATGTGTTCCGGCCAGAGGCAGTTCGCCCCGCGCTCTTGTATGTGCAACGGCTGAATAAACCTTCGTTAAGGGAAGTTGGTATTCGCCATTTATCTAATTACACCTTCATCTACGTGACAATATAAATTAGAAGTTGTCTATATATATTTCGAAAGAAGTGTGGAAGAAAAGATGCGGCGTATCGCAGCAATATATACGTTTCATACTATATTCAAGGATGGGTTTCTAGTGAACTACTGATCATGGGAAACACTAGAAAGAGTCAACCTGGAGATTATTGTAGCGTAGAACTGGAGTGGTGGTGTTGGAGTTTAGAGGCATGTAATAACATTCCAATGGACATAGTTCCATCCTTACCACACACAAATATTTCAACAGAAAATTCATTCGAGAAATGAAGTCCAAATTAGTCTTACAAGAGAAACGATAAGCAATTTTTAGAACACAATGTTCTGAATGCTGAACCAATAAACCCCTATACGTCTTAAATAAAACTTGTAACATCAATGAACAGGAAAAATTTCAAACTATACTTTCAGTCCTCCTTCATCTTTAAGCAATAACTAATAGTAAGACAACAGCTAATGAAACAGCATGTCGGCCGCTGTGGTCGAGGGGTTCTAGGAACTTCACTCCGGAACCGCGCTGCTGCTACGGTCACAGGTTCGAATCCCGCCTCGGACGTGGATGTGTGTGATGTCCTTAGGTCAGGTAGGTTTAAGTAGTTCTAAGTCTAGGGGACTGATGACGTCAGATGTTAAGTGTCATTGTGCTTAGAGCCATTTGAACCATCTGAAACAGTGCCGTAACTGTGCTTGGAATCAACCAGAAAACTTTTACTTTATATGCTGGTTCACCTTCCTACATTTAGGACGAACAATTTTAAAGCACCATAACTAACGTGGTAGACAGAAATCGCACAGATATCACTAACAATTAACAAGAACGATTCAAATATATGCACAGAATTGAGCGTCCTGCATTTTAGTATAAATAAAATTAAAATGACCACATATTTTTCTTACCCAATAGACTAATCCTTTACTATAGTGAGCGGAAAGCTCACACTTTAATATTACCCATATATACCCCTCCTCCCAAAATGTGAAAGACATGATTGTCAACAACAATCAAATATATAACACAGCACTCAAATGAATAGCACATATTGTAATAAACATGTTTCTTGTCAAGGCAAGCATGCACATCCAAAAACCAATGGGACTCACTACAATGAACACTTCGCTCACCGTTATCACACTTTACCACAAGCAACTCAGTCGCTCAAGCGTCTGAGCTGTGAATACGCCTTAACAATCGGTAATACCCACTCGAATCCACATAGGCTGAACTATTGCAACCGGTCTGTTATGGCGTAAAGTAAAGCGCCGGCACGCCAGTCGGGAACGAGAGAGCAGAGAGGGCTGTGAAGAAGACATCAGGCAATCGCACACAGACCGACCCCTCTCCAAGACGACAACGCGACGGCAGAGGCCTCTATGTGAAGAGAACTTGACCCGCGCCCGACTACCCGCAACCCAGTTCAACACAACCTTCAAGACCAGCGACCAGGATAAAAGAGACAACTGTATTCTTTCACTTGTATTAGGAGCTGTATGCACTGAAGAACCTTTCTTATTTTGTCTGTCGCCCATGGCTTGCGACACATCGGTTTAACTTAATGTTAAGTATTGTAACTATCTCATTTTGTAATAAAATTCATCCCTACGATTTGCTTGAATTGTTGTCTAGTGATCCGAGAAAGCCGGTATCCTAGACACCCAACATTTAACGACTGGTCAGGATTCCACAAGGCCCATCTCGATCAATATCACCTTTTTCTTTATGTGGCTGTTGAACGTCGCTCATAATCCACAACTAACAACCTCACCATTGTGCCTGGAATAAATGCTGGCCAACCCTTTCCTGAAATAACATGGAGTTTTATTGAAACCCTAACCGAGTGCAATAACTGGCCAACAGATGGCCCACTCCAAGTGTACAGGGTGTTAAAAAAGGTACGGCCAGACTTTCAGGAAACATTCCTCACACACAAATAAAGAAAAAATGTTATGTGGACATTTGTCCGGAAACGCTCAATTTCCATGTTAGAGCTCATTTTAGTTTCGTCAGTATGTACTGTACTTCCTCGATTCACCGCCAGTTGGCCCAATTGAAGGAAGGTAATGTTGACTTCGGTGCTTGTGTTGACATGCGACTCATTGCTCTACAGTACTAGCATCAAGCTCATCAGTACGTAGCATCAACAGGTTAGTGTTCATCACGAACGTTGTTTTCAGGTCAGTGCAATGTTTACAAATGCGGAGTTGGCAAGTGCCCATTTGATGTATGGATTAGCACGTGGCAATAGCCGTGGCGCGGTACATTTGTATCGAGACAGATTACCAGAACGAAGGTGTTCCGACTGGAAGTCGTTCGAAGCTATTAATGGGCGTCTTTGGGAGCGCGGAACATTCCAGCCTATGACTCGCGACTGGGGAAGATCTAGAACGACGAGGACACCTGCAATGGACGAGGCAATTCTTCGTGCAGTTGACGATAACCCTAATGTCAACGTCAGAGAAGTTGCTGCTGTAAAAGGTAACGTTGACCACGTCACTGTATGGAGAGTGCTAGTGGAGAACCAGTTGTTTCCGTACCATGTACAGCGTGTGCAGGCACTATCAGTATCTGATTGGCCTCGACGGGTACACTTCTGCGAATGGTTCATCCAACAATGTGTCAATCCTCATTTCAGTGGAAAAGTTCTCTTTACGGATGAGGCTTCATTCCGACGTGATCAAATTGTAAATTTTCACAATCGACATGTGCGGGCTGACGAGAATCGGCACGCAGTTGTGCAATCACGTCATCAACACAGATTTTCTGTGAACGTTTGGGCAGATATTGTTGGTGATGTCTTGATTGGGCCCCACGTTCTTCCACCTACGCTCAATGGAGCACGTTATCATGAATTCATACGGGATACTCTACCTGTGCTGCTAGAACATGTGCTTTTACAAGTACGACACAACATGTGGTTCATGCACGATGGAGCTTCTGCACATTTCAGTCGGAGTGTTCGTACGCTTCTCAGCAACAGATTCGGTGACCGATGGATTGGTAGAGGCGGACGAATTCCATGGCCTCCATGCTCTCCTGACCTCAACCCTCTTGATTTTCATTTATGCGGGCATTTGAAAGCTCTTGTCTACGCAACCCCGGTACCAAATGTAGAGACTCTTCGTGCTCGTATTGTGGACGGCTGTGATACAATACGCCATTCTCCAGGGCTGCATCAGCGCATCAGAGATTCCATGCGATGGAGGATGGATGGATGTATCCTCACTAACGGAGGACATTTTCAACATTTCCTATAACAAAGTATTTGAAGTCACGCTGGTACGTTCTGTTGCTGTGTGTTTCCATTCCATTAATGGGATTTGAAGAAAATTAACATATTTTCTTTCTTTGTGTGTGAGGAATGTTTCCTGAAAGTTTGGCCGTACCTTTTTGTAACACCCTGTATATCAACTCCCAGAATTGCAGAATTTGTGCTAACGGAAATCCTAGAACTGTGGTGGGAACTGCATTGCATAACGAGAAGGCCACAGTGAGGTATTGATTTACAACAACATAAACAGTGATCGGTAACCTTTTCTTCGAGGAAACTGATGAGTTTTTATTGTCAGACTGTTAGCGTGAAGGGTGCGAGGTATGCTGATATGTTATAGAACTGCATCATCCCCAGCCTAGTTGACATACACCTGATGGATGGTAGATATTTTATGCAGAATGGCGCTCCACCCAATATTACTACACATGTGGAAGGTTTCTTGCACACGTCGTTTGGTGAGGATCGCGTGTTGGCCCACCGCTGCCGTCATGCATCATCTGAAAGCAATTTCTCACCGCACAACGTTGTGCCTCGACTACAAGTGTTGTTGATGAATCTTGAAAGACATGTTGAGCATTAGTTGTAAAGAACATTGTCTTCGCTAAACATCAATTTTTATGCCAATTATTGGTTTTGTGTCATCTGAATCGTCATCTGCTTGTCATTTTCTACATTGTTTTTGGGTTTCTATGAAACCCCATGTCATTTCAAGCATGTGTGTCAGGTTTACCATTCCATGAAGTATTGAATTTTCAAATATCATCGGGATTCTGGGCTGCCCAGTATAATCAAACGCAAACAAACTGTTGTCGGAGTAACATGTATGACTAAATAGTGCCAACAAAATAAAACATATGAACTGTAAATTCCAGTCATTAAGACATAGTCATGCAAAAATTATTAACTGCTTATGAGGAAGATAACAACCGTGTTATGTCTGTAGACTTGTGGAGAACAAAAAACTGAACGAGGAAAGATCCCATGTGTGAGATATGATTACCATAAATAAGACCTCGTGACTGGAGCATTAGCAAGTGTTACACGACTTCGCAACGTAGAATACTCACTGTACTTAGGGCATCACCCTTCGCTTAAACGAATTGGCGAAGTGGAGGTGAATTTGCGGCTCAAATTTATTGTTCATAGCTCTTGAGCAGTCGCAAAGGCGTCCTTGGAGTACTGTCTCTGGGTATGGGATATCTGTGGGCAGTACTGGACATCCTTCGTTTCCGTCAGTGGCAGCAAGGAGTGTACCGATTGCCTCTCATCAAAGTACTGGAACAACCTGGCGTTGTAAAAAAATATTCAAATGTTTATGAATTCCTATGGGACCAAATTGCAGAGATCATCGGTCCCTAGACTTACACACTACTTAAACTATCTTATGCTAAGAACAGCACACACATCCATGCCCGAGGGAGGACTCGAACCTCCGGCCGGAGGGACCGCGCAATCAGTGACATGGCGCCTCTAACCAAAGGGACACTCAGCGAGACACTGGCGTTGCAGTTATAACAAATTGGCGACCAGTCAGATAGGTTCAACATGTTCGTTCTGTGGCAGCAAACCGCTTACAGCGTAGTTCTTGAAGCTGACCGTCTCATTTGCGATTTTGCCACAAGGGTGGCACTAAGACGTTCATGGATCTATGACGAACAAAGTACATGCAGAAAAGTGGAGTGGCACAACAGGTATGTTGTTACTATCTAAGTGAAAGTAATTAATTAGTTAGTCAAGATTAGTTCCATTTTCGTGGTGGGCAGGAGGTGGATATCCTCACAAGGAGCTTTACTTTACAGATTATTCCGTAGCAAAGAGCTGTATTTGGCCACAGTATGGATAAATGCATGAGTGTCAAGAACTGAAATATCTGGAAGGTAGCAATGAGGACTGAGGGATGTCACTAAAGAAAAACATCGCTGTAGTAGGTCGTGATAAAGCCTTGTAAGAAATATTTCAAGTCTAACATTAATTCACTGGACTTGGCCGAGCCAAAGGCATACGCTTTACGCCTTTGACGTCCCAGCCACCAACCTCTCCGCTCATTCAAGTGTTTGTCAATACGATGTGGTCCCACTGGGCTACCAACCGTCTTTCACATTCTCCCTCTCCCATAACCTTCAGGTAACCAAGGGCACACGCTTCTACTGCTCCCCCCGCTCCCGTCAGCCTCCGAAATTGTATGTCAATGGCTCACCACCGGCTGGACGGCATCCTGCCCCTACCACTGTCGAAACTCTTCCGTCTGCGGCAAAGTGACTGAGTGTGTCATGTATCCTGGATGCAACGTGGGTGGTCCGAGTCTACACATGCCTTGTATGTGCCGTATCAGCGGTTGACTTACAACAGTTCTTTCACACAACATATTACACACGAAGGTACAATAAATGCGACATACAAAAATGAATTCACCAACATCTAATAAAAAATAAAGAATGTACATGAGTACAAGTGCTTATGAACTACAAAGAATGGGTAAATAATGGTTCACAACTGCAAAATCAGGTTTCATGTGTGGAAAGTGAGAAACACGAGTGTGTGTTAATGGTTCAGTGGAAGTACTTTTGAACACGTATCCCAGTTTGGCACCCCACACGCAATGGAAATGCGTTGGACCATGCAGCTACAAACAGGCCAGACCTTATCGATGGCGTCATTGTAGAGACAGGGTTTAGTGTTCATGATGTCATAACAGTGACTACGGTTACGAAAGTCAACAATTCAGTCAAGAGCGCTAGGAGAGTGTTTCTGCTAGAAACAACAGATAATCAGTTTTTAGCATCTCACTTAGTCAATGAGCTGCAATCATTTAGTTCCAGAATGATGGGCACAGTTTAAACAGATTGTAAATTGTACTCTGGACTACTAGGTACCTAGTAGTAGATTAAGGACGGGAAAGACCCACCATGGTTAAATAACTGAATTCGGCGGATGTTGAGGAATCAGAGACTGTTAGTCTCGGTGCGAAAGAGGACGAGAAATTACTGCAGAAAAAGATTGGTAGAGATTGTGCCTCTGTGAAAAGATCTATGCTCGAAGCATACAACAGCTGCCACCATCATATCTTGGCTAAAGATCGGGCGGAGAACCCGAAAAAACTCTGGTCTTACGTAAAATGGATTAGAAGGCCGAAGGTTTCAACCCAATCACTGGTTGATCAGTCGGGTTTGGCAGTAGAAGATAGGAAAAGAAGGGCCGAAGTTTTGAATTCCAATTTTAAGAGACTGTTCACGCAGGAGAATCGTACAAATTTACCATCATTTGATATCGCACAGAGTCCCATACGGATGACATAGTAATAAGTACCTCTGGTGCGGGGAAATATCTGAAAGGGTTGAAATTACATGAATCGCCAGGTTATCAAAGGTTAGTTAACTTGCATTTATCTCGAATGTCTCCACCAATTCAAAGCAGCTGGAAAAAAAGCGAATGGTCGACATCTGTTTAGTGGGAGAGTTTTAGGAAAGTGTGTTTCATTTGTGGACGGACCGCATATAGGATGCTGGTGTGACCTATTCTTAGTCTTGAGTACTGCTCGAGAGAGTGTGATCCGTACCTGGTCGGACTGAAAGAAGACATAGAAGCAGTTCAGAGGCGAGCCGCTACATTTGTTACCGGTAGGTTTCATTAGCATGCAAGTGTTACGGATATGCTTCGGACCTCAAGTGCGAGCTCCTGAAGGGTAGAAGGCATTCATTTCGAGGAACACTACTGAGAAAGTTTAAGAACCGGCATTTAAAGCTGACTGCGAAATACGCTACAGCCCCCAACATAAATTTCGCATAGGACCACGAAGATAAGATACGAGGAATCAACGCTCATATGGAGGCACAAAGGCAGTCGTCCTTCCATCGCTCTATTAGCGAGCGGAACAGAAAAGGAAACAACCAAACCCCGCGTGGTGCCTTGCGAAGTATGTATGTAGATGTAGATGTAGATATACAAACCTACTGAAGTCTGTTATCTACCATGCGTCATTGCACATACCTGAATCTACAGCATTTTCTTCGCATATTCATAACCATATCTTAAAAACCAAGTATACCTATATCCGCCACAATTAACATACATCCTTCTTATTCTATCATTCCACTGAATCAAAGGAGAACGTACAATTACCGTAAAACTACGATGTATTGCCCCAGATACTGTATGACACCATTCAAACCTCTAGTGAGTCGAACATTCCCTCTTGTGAGGTACACGATCGTATACATCAGCTGCAGAAAGTGTGAATATTTTCTCTCACACACGAACCACAACAAATTAATATCAAAAGTTACCAAATTTACATTAAAATTATGTGAACAGATTACTTGTGCTTCTGGTCATACCGTTGAGTCGATACGAACGTGTGAGCAGATAGTATTTAACTGAAATTAGGAGACAATACTGACAGCAACACCAGTCTACATGTAAGACAGCTCCAAACACTCCCGCACGTACAGAAGCAACAAAAATGACCAGAAAAGCGTTACGAAGTCATCCGTTCCTCATGTACCTATCCATGATATGGTTTACTTACTACTTTCTATTCACATGGACGCAGTTAATAATTTACTAACGTGTAAAATTTAGGAAATGTCAGTGCAGAAATGGAGTAACAGAAAATTACCAGTGACCCATTTCGGGTATATAGTAGATAGAAATCCGGGTCGACCAAGTCGTATTTTCCATTTGCAATCAACTCTCAACACACAAAAGGCGATACATCAGATGTCCTTATCTTCATGGACGTGTAATAAATCTTACTTCGTTTTACACTCAGTCTTCGGTTAGCAAAATCAATACAACACTGCAGTGTTGCAATACTTGCGTTAAGAAAGCAGTTTTCTGATAAAATGCAACATTATTACAGGCAAGATAGAGAGTGCCCGAGATATGACCTTCGGGGCGAGACGGAGTGTAGAGGTGGGTGGGGGAGGGGTGTTGATGATTTGTCAGATCAGATTTATTCGGTGGATCGTGTAAGAGTGGAAGAATGTAGTCACAACTTTTTGAAAAATTACTTCGGAATTGTTGAATAACTATGTTTATTAATCAGAAAACATAGCAATGCTATTATTATATGATAGGTGCCTACTGCCAGCAATGCTCACAACCGTCAGCGTAGAGTTAGTTTGAGGTATGTACATATAATTTTCCTGTAATGGAGATAACGATCTGGAACATCTGAATATTTTCTGTATTCACGTTTAGTAATTTTCGGCCTTGGCTGGTAACACAAGGCTCCACAGATATTTGTCCGAGACCGAATTCTGAAATAAATGATCTACTGTGTCGGAGAATATTTTGTTCCCAAGTACTTAAAATCGACACTAAGTACACAACATATACTATCTCTCAAAATAAGCACGATGTATCCATTAAATGTAGATTACTTCGACATCTAAATCTCAATAATAATAATGTTGTTGTTGTGGTCTTCAGTCCTGAGACTGGTTTGATGCAGCTCTCCATGCTACTCTATCCTGTGCAAGCTTCTTCATCTCCCAGTATCTACTGCAACCTACATCCTTCTGAATCTGCTTAGTGTATTCATCTCTTGGTCTCCCTCTACGATTTTTACCCTCCACACTGCCCTCCAATGCTAAATTTGTGATCCCTTGATGCCTCAAAACATGTCCTACCGACCGATCCCTTCTTCTAGTCAAGTTGTGCCACAAACTTCTCTTCTCCCCAATCCTATTCAATACCTCCTCATTAGTTACGTGATCTACCCACCTTATCTTCAGCATTCTTCTGTAGCACCACATTTCGAAAGCTTCTATTCTCTTCTTGTCCAAACTAGTTATCGTCCATGTTTCACTTCCATACATGGCTACACTCCATACAAATACTTTCAGAAACGACTTCCTGACACTTAAATCTATACTCGATGTTAACAAATTCCTCTTCTTGAGAAACGCTTTCCTTGCCATTGCCAGTCTACATTTTATATCCTCTCTAATTCGACCATCATCGGTTATTTTACTCCCTAAATAGCAAAACTCCTTTACTACTTTAAGTGTCTCATTTCCTAATCTAATTCCCTCAGCATCACCCGACTTAATTCCACTACATTGCATTATCCTCGTTTTGCTTTTGTTGATGTTCATCTTATATCCTCCTTTCAAGACACTGTCCATTCCGTTCAACTGCTCTTCCAAGTCCTTTGCTGTCTCTGACAGAATTACAATGTCATCGGCGAACCTCAAAGTTTTTACTTCTTCTCCATGAACTTTAATACCTACTCCGAATTTTTCTTTTGTTTCCTTTACTGCTTGCTCAATATACAGATTGAATAACATCGGGGAGAGGCTACAACCCTGTCTTACTCCTTTCCCAACCACTGCTTCCCTTTCATGCCCCTCGACTCTTATAACTGCCGTCTGGTTTCTGTACAAACTGTAAATAGCCTTTCGCTCCCTGTATTTTACCCCTGCCACCTTCAGAATTTGAAAGAGAGTATTCCAGTTAACATTGTCAAAAGCTTTCTCTAAGTCTACAAATGCTAGAAATGTAGGTTTGCCTTTTCTTAATCTTTCTTCTAAGATAAGTCGTAAGGTCAGTATTGCCTCACGTGTTCCAACATTTCTACGGAATCCGAACTGATCTTCCCCGAGGTCAGCTTCTACTAGTTTTTCCATTCGTCTGTAAAGAATTCGCGTTAGTATTTTGCAGCTGTGACTTATTAAACTGATAGTTCGGTAATTTTCACATCTGTCAACACCTGCTTTCTTTGGGATTGGGATTATTATATTCTTCTTGAAGTCTGATGGTATTTCTGTCTCATACATCGTGCTCACCAGATGGTAGAGTTTTTTCATGACTGGCTCTCCCGAGGACATCAGTAGTTCAAATGGAATGTTGTCTACTCCCGGGGCCTTGTTTCGACTCAGGTCTTTCAGTGCTCTGTCAAACTCTTCACGCAGTATCTTATCTCCCATTTCGTCTTCATCTACATCCTCTTCCATTTCCATAATATTGTCCTCAAGTACATCGCCCTTGTATAAACCCTCTATATACTCCTTCCACCTTTCTGCCTTCCCTTCTTTGCTTAGAACTGGGTTGCCATCTGAGCTCTTGATATTCATACAAGTGGTTCTCTTCTCTCCAAAGGTCTCTCTAATTTTCCTGTAGGCAGTATCTATCTTACCCCTAGTGAGACAAGCCTCTACATCCTTACATTTGTCCTCTAGCCATCCCTGCTTAGCCATTTTGCACTTCCTATCGATATCATTTTTGAGACGTTTGTATTTCTTTTTGCCTGCTTCATTTACTGCATTTTTATATTTTCTCCTTTCATCAATTAAATTCAATATTTCTTCTGTTACCCAAGGATTTTTATTAGCCCTCGTCTTTATACCTACTTGATCCTCTGCTGCCTTCACTACTTCATCCCTCAGAGCTACCCATTCTTCTTCTACTGTATTTCTTTCCCCCATTCCTGTAAATTGTTCCCTTATGCCCTCCCTGAAACTCTGTACAACCTCTGGTTCTTTCAGTTTATCCAGGTCCCATCTCCTTAAATTCCCACCTTTTTGCAGTTTCTTCAGTTTCAATCTGCAGTTCATAACCAATAGATTGTGGCCAGAATCCACATCTGCCCCAGGAAATGTCTTACAATTTAAAACCTGGTTCCTAAATCTCTGTCTTAGCAATATATAATCTATCTGATACCTTTTAGTATCTCCAGGATTCTTCCAGGTATACAACCTTCTTTTATGATTCTTGAACCAAGTATTGGCTATGATTCAGTTATGCTCTGTGCAAAATTCTACAAGGCGGCTTCCTCTTTCATTCCTTCCCCCCAATCCGTATTCACCTACTATGTTTCCTTCTCTCCCTTTTCCTACTGACGAATTCCAGTCACCCATGACTATTAAATTTTCGTCTCCCTTCACTACCTGAATAATTTCTTTTATCTCGTCATACATTTCATCTATTTCTTCATCATCTGCAGAGGTAGTTGGCATATAAACTTTTACTACTGTAGTAGGCATGGGCTTTGTGTCTATCTTGGCCACAATAATGCGTTCACTATGCTGTTTGTAGTAGCTTACCCGCACTCCTATTTTTTTATTCATTATTAAACCTACTCCTGCATTACCCCTATTTGATTTTGTATTTATAACCCTGTAATCACCTGACCAAAAGTCTTGTTCCTCCTGCCACCGAACTTCACTAATTCCCACTATATCTAACTTTAACCTATCCATTTCCATTTTTAAATTTTCTAACCTACCTGCCCGATTAAGGGATCTGACATTCCACGCTCCGATCCGTAGAACGCCAGTTTTCTTTCTCCTGATAACGACGTCCTCCTGAGTAGTCCCCGCCCGGAGATCCGAATGGGGGACTATTTTACCTCCGGAATATTTTACCCAAGAGGACGCCATCATCATTTAATCATACAGTAGAGCTGCATGTCCTCGGGAAAAATTACGGCCGTAGTTTCCCCTTGCTTTCAGCCGTTCGCAGTACCAGCACAGCAAGGCCGTTTTGGTTAATATTACAAGGCCAGATCAGTCAATCATCCAGACTGTTGCCCCTGCAACTACTGAAAAGGCTGCTGCCCCTCTTCAGGAACCACATGTTTGTCTGGCCTCTCAACAGATACCCCTCCGTTGTGGTTGTACCTACGGTACGGCCATCTGTATCGCTGAGGCACGCAAGCCTCCCCACCAACGGCAAGGTCCATGGTTCATGGGGGGGGGGGGAATAATAATAATAATAATAATAATAATAATAATAATAATAATAGTAATAATAATAATAATAATAATAATAATAATAGTAATAATAATAAATTTCTTTGGCATACACAAAATAAATTTTAATGATAATAAGAGTATTAATGCAATAATTTTGGTTGAACTTCTGAACTTAAGTACTCCTTACGATTCATTTCGGGATAGACAATGAGTTATTCGTAAAACTAATATATTTTTATTAGTATATGAACAACTGATAACAAAATTTATAAATAAGAGTGACTGCAATGATCCTGCTGCGTGGCAACAAAAATTACTTGCTAAACATGACAGTAGAAAAAAGAAACTTTCAAATTTTTTTATTGCAGTCTTTTATCACAATATGAATTCTTCTTTGAACAAAGACTGCAATAAAAAACATTTGAAAGTATTGGATCACTGTTAGTATACGCGACCATGTCGCAGTTGATGAAAAGAAACTTTAATTTCTCTATAGTTTCCCACAGAGTCTCACATTGGACCATGTTCGTGGTTATATTGTATTTAGGCTTTATTTACTTTAAGTTTGAGAGGCAAACCGGAAGTTAAATATAAAGTAATTTAAAAGGTACATTTCTCTGGGTTGTTTGGTGACGTGTAACCCACGTCCACCTATCGATTCCAGCATGGGAAACGTCCAGAAATTACCCCTTCGGCTATTAACAGTTTAACAATGAAACTAATCGGTCCCCGTTGGCACATTGTTGTACATTTACGAAAAGTGGAGTAGAGAACTTTTAACTCTCTGACGGCTTGTTAATAATTAAATCCAAAAATTAAATAAAACCAAAATAACTATACAAAATTAATTTTTTGCAATTTGGTCTCCAACAGACATTGAAAAGGTCCGTTTTCCTTTGGAGGACTTCTTTGTGATGTTTTAATTTAACGCTCTTTATCTCTTACCGATGAATTTAAGGCCTCAGCTGTTAAGACGTAGACACCTACAGTATACGATGCCGGTATTTGTCGCTGTCTACTACAACAGCTCCGCTGTATGAAACTAAAAATGCTCTCAGGCCACGGTCACTGGTCTTCTTGTTTTATAGAATTACTAATTACGGATGTGTTGTAGAGGGAGGAAAGTCCTTTTACACCGCAGCCGTGTTCGTAATGTACCGTTAATCGTCACTGCATTCCACTCATCTAGGGTCTTATTCTGTATCTCAATAACCGTTATACGAGGAAGTGACAGAAGAGGTAAGACGCTCTGTTTTGGCTCTGCTTAGTGAAGATGAACAGCTGCCCTAAGTGTAACAAGACGCTCTGTGCCCTAAACGTGAACGTTTCTCCTGACTGTATGACAATGCTAATCCCGCAGCCCAAGGAAACGGCATATTTTCCCATGAACTGCCTGACAACAGCAAAAGAATTCTAGTTAAATAGCGATTGCTAATTCCATGTAATTTTCTGTCGCTTTCTGTAATTTTAAATCTTCTGTTTAATAGAAGCGCCTGAGAACTTTCTTCTATATAAAAATTTCGTAACCCAGGGTCCAGCCCTTCACCTCCCTCCCTCGCCTCCTTTTGCCCTTAGCAGACGTCTAAGCTGTAAGCGCGTCAGAAAACAGTGCGAATTCAATGTATAACAATCTTGGACCTTTTTTGTAGGTAAAATAATTTTGGTATATTGTGTTGCAATGACTTCTGCCACGAATGCCAAAAAAGTCAAAGGATCTTACGACAGGGTACAAATATGGTCGGTTAAGATTTATTGGTTGTTCTGGCTTACTTGAAATTGATTTTGAACTAATGGGAAATATGTGTGACCTAGATGCTTTTTTTATGGATTGGGTCGGGGGCCAGGGGTCATCTCGAGGCGTGGCCACGGTGTTTCCTCAGCA
Source organism: Schistocerca cancellata (assembly GCF_023864275.1). Taxonomy (NCBI): domain Eukaryota; kingdom Metazoa; phylum Arthropoda; class Insecta; order Orthoptera; family Acrididae; genus Schistocerca; species Schistocerca cancellata. The sequence goes on along the minus strand of NC_064631.1, from coordinate 633,485,800 downwards.
CTGAAGTAAAAATGGAGGGGCAGGGGGGATTCTGGGTACAAGATCAAGCAAAATGTTATTCTGGAGCAATACTTTATTACTTTTTGCATTTTTTCTAATCTATATACAGGACGTACGTCGTGACATGAAAAAGAGAAGAAAGTGGAGGTCCGTCCTCCAATTGAAAACATAAACATGCACTCCAATGATAGTTGTAATTACCGTCCTCGCGTTGGCGGGTCATCCTAGCGTATCTTCTCATATTTTTTGCTGCATCACCATTGTTTGTTAGTAAGTCACGTTCGTTAAAACATGTTCATAACCTCTCACCATGGATGATCCAGTAGCGCGGCCGGTTGTGTAGGGCGCTCTAGAGGTAGTTCGCAAACTATTGTTTAAATTTAGGGTTCGTAACTATCGCGAAATGCCGATCCTGCATGTCTTTCCCAAACATCAAGTATATGCTTTGGGCCCTCACTAAATAAATTAAGGACCGCATTGCCATGTATCCACGTGATGGTCTTGACCTTGGACAGTACGTCTTGTCTGGAAGGAAAAGTGTTTGAGGGGTGATATGAATTGGTGTCACTAGCAGTAGAAAAGCTGAGATGTGTTTGACGAAGTACCATACCGCGGAGGCCCTCTCCAAAACGAAGATGGTGTTCGTCCGTGTCAGTTTCATTACTGTGCACGCAGTTGGCAGATTTCACCACACGTGTTTTATGTAGGCCTTCGAGTGAGATCTGTTTTCTATTGACTGTCATATATCAAGGTGACTGGACGTCTGAATCGAGCGTGGCTGCGTGGACCGTCCGCCACGCGACGCACCGTTGCGTGCTGGGGTATTTCGTTTCCACGACATTCGATTGCCGCCTCAGTTGCAGGGTGCAATATATCCCCTTCGCCGTCGCCACGAATGAAGCCACGAAAGCGCCGGATGTGTGACTGAGGTCAAGATATAAACCCCCAAGGTAGAAGAACGGTGATCGGTTGTGTTGTAACGACACCGAGGACTGGAGGGAGACGGGTGGTGCTTCCAGTAGCAGACTCGTGAGGCTGGACGGGTAACACTGTTATAACCGTAAATGTCAACTAACGAACAGCGCCGCCGCTCTATCGTAAACGTTTACTAGTCTTATTCCTCTCTTGTCCTTGAGGAGGGTGAGAGATTCATATCGAACTTTGAACACCATTCTTATGCTAATGAAGTAATCAACATTCGCCTGAATGCTACCGCCCATTTGGTTGGTAATTAGAAGAGCGTGTGCGACGTGCAGGGATGCGCGACACTAGGCAGACATAGGCATTGAAAGCCCACAGGCGGTGATCTCCTATCCCTGCTCCAGTTTGGTGCAGCAGGTGCCTATAATTACGGTTCGCCTTACGGCGTACACCATTCGTGAAGTCTCATCCGGCCACTGACGTGTAAGGAGATGACTGTTAGCTGGCAGTCCCGTCTCAATATGCGTCGTGACTGACATTTTGATGTTCATGTGGCTACCCGAGGATGCCCCTAGGTCGTGATCCAGTCCACAGCGCTCCTCATCACCACCACAGAGGACCAGCATCAAGTTGTTCGCGTATGCGAGCGTCATTACATTCAGTCTTAGGCCAACGCGTATAACATCGTTGATAATGGGAAACTTGCGCACTGAGCGCCGTGTTTGGATAGCCGCCGTTAAACGACCCTTGACCACATTTGACAGCGCAGCTTCACATAGGCTTACCACAACTTCGATAAAGTGATCCGGGTATCGCATGCTGCGAACGAATGCGGTCAAGAATAAGTGGTCAACTCGATCAAATGTTTTTCACTAAGGTCGATGGACGCCAGCGCAACTGATGTGTACCGAAACTTCGCCAGTGTAAAACTGTGCGTTTGTTGTGTAGGCCCGCAAGGATGCTTATTTCTACGAAATTGTACATTGTGTTGTACTCATGAATAGCGTACCTGTCAATATGGTGAAAGTGTTCATGTCTGTATTTAGCAATTCAAGGGTCTGTAATCATGGATAAGGGATCCTTCATTTGGCTTATGAGTAGGGACTATCAGTACTTCTAACTAGGTTACAGGGAGTAGAGCACCTTACGACATCCGTTATTGACATATTTCTGTCAAAAATGGCAACAACAGCTACTTGAAGGTCCAATAAACTGCGAAGGAAGGCCATCTGGTCCCACGGTCTTGTTGGCGGCCTCTCTGTGGATGGCATCCGCATCTCGTCTTCGGTCACGTTGCCTAGCCAGTCAACTTCTATTGCGTGTGCTGTGGAGCCCTGTATCAAGCCTGAGACATCCGTTACGACAGCTTTGTTTGGTGAAGAAAGAATAAATGAATTGCAGCTATTGCTCCAAATGTAACCGAGTAAAAGCATCAGCTTATCTCGTTGTTCGTTGAGGTGAATATCGCCTGCCATATTGATAACATGGACCAGCGCCTCTCGCTGCTTTTAGCGCTCCGTGTGTATATGATGCAATGAAGGTCGTTCAGAGGGCAGGATGTAATGTGTGCGCATACTATGGCTCCTTCAATATGTAAGCGCATGAGTGAAAGGAGCTTCGTGCTTTGGCACAGTTGATTGACGTCTATAGGTCTGGCGAAGGCGGCTGATCTCAACGTTCTGTGAGGGATTAAAGTAAAAGTTGATTGTATAACTGCGCCAGACAGCTAATCCTTTTTCGTACGTCATGAAGCTTCGATTAAGGGCCGGATTTGCACAGTCAGTCCGCCATCCTATGGCTGAGGGCTACAGACAATGATAGCGGACACGCTTGTCCCATTTATCTTCAACGGTACTCGACAGAGCATGAAGGTCAAGTGGTAGGTGTTGAGCTTCCATGGACTTATGCTTCGCTCTATCCTGACACGACTTATGGTTACACCACAGTAGGAGTCCGAGTGATCCGAAAAAGTTGTTGGCCAAAGCTCCGCAATGCGTATGGCTTTTTGGAAAGTGAGATATATACACAGATAGATAGATAGACAGTGAGAGAAAGAGAGAGAGAATGAGAGAGAGAGAGAGAGAGAGAGAGAGAGAGAATTGGAGAGAGAGAGAGAGAGAGGATGAGAGAGAATGAGAGAGAGAGAGGATGAGAGAGAGAGAGAGAGAGAGAGAGAGAGAGGATGAGAGAGAGAGAGAGAGGATGAGAGAGAGAGAGAGAGAGAATGAGAGAGAGAGAGAGAGGATGAGAGAGAGAGAGAGAGGATGAGAGAGAGAGAGAGAGGATGAGAGAGAGAGAGAGAGGATGAGAGAGAGAGGATGAGAGAGAGAGAGAGAGGATGAGAGAGAGAGAGAGAGAGAATGAGTGAGAGAGAGAGAGAGAGGATGAGAGAGAGAGAGAGAGAGAGACAAAAATGTTTGATTCGACTGGGTGAGTGACTTGCTGAGTGAGTAAAATCGTGTCTGCTATCATGGATGTGGCGCCATGTGTCCACTAGTTGAAGATTGCTTGTTGAGTATCTTAAGCTCAGCACACGGAGAATGGCGCAGGAGATGGTCCGACAGCACCTGTGTGCAGCTGAACACCTCGCCATTCACCAGACTGCCTAGTCAAACTTGGCAGAGCAGCACAATGTCCGCTGCAAAAAGCAGGAGCCTTCTCGCCGTCGATCTGTTCCCGTAGGGGCATAGCCATTGATAGGTCGGACTCCATTCACCGTGGCAACCATGCCCTGTGCTTGGGGAGATACCGAACGTCGTCGGTGGCCTAACCTTCTGTAAGCAGGACGACGACGTCGCTGTCGGTGGGTGAATCAGAGGAGTAACACAAGGGGTTGGGAAAGCTGGCTTCTAAAGGGAGTGTGATGTCGATATCCGCATAATCTAGCATTTCTTGCATCGTGGAGCATTCTGATTGTACTGAGATGATTGTTGCTAGCAAAAAAGTTTGTTGGCTTGACTCTGTTTCAGATGGTGTCGCCGTGAACGATGATAGAATGACATGTCGTGCCTGAACGACACTGACTCAGTGCCAGTTAGTTGGTCGCCAGAGTGGTAAAGACACACCGGGTATAACCCCTGCTTTCGTCTCTCCTGTAGATGCCTCGTATTGAACGTTGTCTACACACAGGCCGTACGTTGGCAGCTGCTGTCGTATAGAAGTTCCAAAGGTGGGATCCCTTGTCTCTTACCAGTGAGCAGCTGGCGATTGGTCAGCTTGCCCTGGCGTAGGAGGCAACGGGTCGAGAGGAGACCAGACCACGTCTCCAGTGTGGGAGGTGTCAAGTCGGCCCGCACACGCGGCGGGCTCTTCCGTTACGCCCTTCGGAACGCCGTCACCTTCCTGTTCGGTAGAGGAGACAATCGTCGGAATGTGAGAAACGTGGCTTTTGATGTTTACTAGGTGGTAGTTCCTTATAGAAATGAGTTCCCGTGTCGGAATGTTGGTGATGATCGTTCGCCATCGCTTCCTCAGTAAGGTAGGTAGATGGCACGACCATGTTGTCGACGTCTATCTATCCTGGAAGTACTCGAATAACGTCAACTGGAACCAACACCTGCATTGTTACCAACGTCGTTTATTCAAAACATGGTAGCATTTTTGACGCCAAGAAGCGTCATCTCCAGGCAATAAGCATTATCTGTCTTCAACGAATGGCTGACTGAGTCTTCAAATGGAAGCAGAACAACTTATTAAGCATGTTACGCCAGCATGTGCAACTAACATAGTCGAGTGCAGCCGGGCCAAAGTCAACTGGATTCCTTATCTTCCAGCAACAAGCTCACCAACCGTGATACGAGAACTGTCGTTATCTGACTACTGATTGGGTTGTTTCTGTCCCACAATGTGTCTTCAAGTATTTAGAGGGCACTTTTACGTCCCTACCTGAACAATGCATGCATCTTCTACGGATCTGTAAGCAAGTTCACCCTGTTTAAACTGGAAAATGTACAGTATCAAGCGCTCCGCATCTGTGCCGGTGTGATGAAATCGACGTCAACAAATTCACTGTTGTCGAACACATTAGAAGCACCACTACAACTGCCACTGCGGTAACTCACATATACGTTCATGCTAAAACAGACAATTTACGACATAATTGGTTATGCAGATTTCCCAGACGGTGACAGTTAAATACTTTGCCGGATGCTTTTGGATCAACAATCAAGCACCAGCATTCATGTTCTACGTTACTTTAATACGGAGAATATGTTACTGGACGCTCTGGGATCAACAAGCAAGAGCCGATATGCGTCCTACATTATATATGCGTTCTACATATAGAACTACAGCACAGACTGAAAAGCACTATAGCACTACCATGTCACAACTACTATTATATATCACTCGCTCAGATCAAAGTAAAATATCTTAAAGATACGTTTGATACGATACAACATTTCTTACGACGCAAAGCAGGTGCCAAAAGCTATATGCAGGCGCAGCAAAATATGGAAACGGTCCTGGATGTGTAATCGCAGATCAGACAACTCAAGCATATCGGTGTTATAATTGACCTGAGTAAATTTCTAATATGTCAGTGGACTTAGTAGCAATTTTAGATGCACTTACGTTCGCAAGAAAATGCATTGAGGGCAAAATTATTATCTTAGTCGACTCTGGAGCAGCATTCATGGTCTTCGAAAACCATTTTACTCAACGATACGACAGCCCACTTGTTTATGAAATTATTGAGCAAGTCAGTAGGCTACAAAATCAGCAAAAGAAGTAACTTTGATCTGGGTGAAAGTCCACGGTGGCATACGGAGCAACGAAGAGGTTCACCAAGCAGATAAAGAGGACGCAGCTTCAGATTGCCATATCATCCAACGGTGCAGCACGTGGACTTCATTCAACGACTTAAAAGAACAATGCCAGTGAGGTGGTATGAGGAACGGAGCAGACGAACCAACAGCAAAGGGAAACATTACAGGGTAGTACAACCTGTGATCCCTTCAACGCATTGGTACACGAAGAACACTGTGTCAAGAGGATTTTATAGAACCATTGCACAATGACATTAATTTATTGTCGCTTTAAAAAAAAAAATCAATTCCCTAGGGCATATCGACAACTCTTCTGCAATTGTGGATAAGCAGAAGACATGAACCGTATAGCTCTAGGCTGTCCAGACAAGACAGGTTAGATTGTACACCAAATCAGCTAAGTGCTATGGGACACAAAGGTCCCACTGCAGTAACACTCTTCTGGAAACAATGGAAACAACAGACGGTGTGTATAAATTGATATACACAGCTCTCAAGGAATTAATAGTGTCCACATAATCAGTCACCCTGAAATCTAGATTGTAAGAGTACGGCAGGAAGGGGGAGGAGACCGGCAGTACAAAACCATTTGCGAGAGCGAACACTCCGAAGGGGAGAGCAGGAGCGAAGAATCCCACAGTCGAGAGGACGGACCCCAATAAACAGTACATTAGAAGCCAAATAGGGCAAAAAGTTTATTTGTACACAATTATTTTGTTTAAACTATACATCTATTCGCTTAACTGATTTAAGGGGGGTAGTACGTCAAACGGGCCGACTTGGAGCAGGAGAGGCCCCATTAAACATTTTAATTTCCACTGTCTATAGTTTTACCAATAAAAAATCATAAAACTTTGTCAGCATGACCAGGAAGGATTCAGAATTCACGCTCTTAGTAGTGGAAGTTCGAAAACATACGAAATAATTTTTTTTACATGTGAAATTTTTTCATTTCTTTCACTTACTAATGGCAGCATTTGTTGCTGTAGGTACACTTTTCTTCATAAATAAGAGATTCTTCGATGAATTTTACACAGCATACAAACCATACTTAAAGGTGTATGAAACTCTATAATTTTCCAAATCTATTAAAAACTGTGGTAAAAGTGAGGTAATTAACTATAAAATTTGTGTTTTTTCTAAACATCAAGTTTAAAATATAATATTTCATTCGTTTTTTCATGAATTAAATAAATTCTATAGTTTCAAACACCTGTGAGTATGGTATGTATGCTGTGCAAAATTCATCGAAGAATCTCTCTAACTTATGAAAAAAAATGTACCTATAGCAATAAATGCAGCCATTAGTAAGTGAAAAAAAATGATGAAATTTCGCACATAAAAAATTTATTTTGTTATGTTTTCGAACTTCCAGTGCAATGGGTGTGAATCCTGAATCCTTCCTGGTGATGCTGACAAAGTTTGATGAATTTGTAAAAGTAGAGACACCGGAAATTAAAAACGCCTGTGATGCCTCTCCTGCTCCAAGACTGCCCGTTCGACGTACTACCGCCCCTTAAATTAAATTTTGCACTTACGTATGCGTAGTGCATACATACCAGCTTTGAAAATTAATACTTTTTTCACTGCATCTGCATTGAAATTTGTACATAGATAATAATCAAAACTAACAGCTGTTACTGATGTGTTTAAACTATGGTTAGTTATATGGTCATGGAACCAAAAACCAAATTATATAAATAAATAGACTTATCAGCAGTAATGTAAAATATTACTAATAACTCTTACTAATTCCCAGCGGCTGTAGTTAAAAATCGCCCATGAGATACGTTAATACTTGCATCAAGAACTAAGCAGCACTTCGTTCACGAACAGCTGACAAGATGTCTTCAACTGTAATCCCCTGTGAACGAGAAACTCCGTCTCTCAGCACAAAGAACAAAATCTAAGTATCACAGCTGCTGTAATTTAAGTTTACCTTGGTTTTGGGCTCACCATGGATTGTTATGGAGAGGTGGTATGGAGACCAGTGACACAAAGCGAGATACATTTGGACTTTACAACAGGTCCATCGTTGAGGCAGGTCACCGATAAGGGATACTATTACATTCAGACCCTAAAGAAGGTGTAACTGCTTTTGCAAATGATACTTTCGGCATCTAATCGAGTGTAAGAATCAGATCTCTAAAACATTCTGGTACTTGATATATGCAGCAGTCTTAACCACGAAAAGGAGCGGGCCAAAAATCTTTTGTTGGTAAGGAGAACAAAACAGTTGAGCTACTGGGAGACTTTCCCTCGCCTTCTCCTCTTATGTATCTGCTCAGCTCCAGTTCAAAGCGAACCGCGTGGGATTAGTCGAGCGGTCTAAGGCGCTGCAGGCATGGACTGTGCGGCTGGTCCCGGCGGAGGTTCGAGTCCTCCCTCGGGCATGGGTGTATGTGTTTGTCCTTATGATAATTTAGGTTAAGTAGTGTGTAAGCTTAGGGACTGACCACCTTAGCAGTTAAGTCCTGTAAGATTTAACACATATTTGAACAATTTGAAGTTCAAAGATAGAACGTAAAACGCCTTTTGTTACTGTGTGTAATCTCAAGTCTACCTTTATTTCGCTTTGATCTAGCGAATGATGGAGCTAGCGAGCTAGCTGCAGAGTATCACCCCCAACTTTTAACAACACGAGCCAGTCACTTACAGAAACTTCAGCCTGTATAACTATGTGAAAAACTGACCGATCATATTGAAAGATAGAAGATTTAATGGAGGAGCTCTGTTGCCTTCCTGTCTTGTCTCTGTAATGTGCCTGCGTTGAGCTACGCTACTGCAATCTTTAAGCGATTAATACCCACAGAAACTATCGTACAAATGCAGAACAAGGCTATAATGGAAAAATGTGTCAGTAATGAGCGTTGAAGATTGCAGAAGGCTTGTGCACAGGTTGGAGCAGCAGAACACTGTATTGTGTGTGAGAAATATTGCGCCTACTTCAGTTCGTAATGTGTATTTAAAAGGAAGATGACGTAAAAGCGTCTAGTAGCAGCATTGAGGAAATACAGGAGTGATCGGTCACAGGACATACCTATTTGTGAATTGATTGACACTAATGTGTCAGTGGAAACGATGAAAGTAAGAGAAACGTACACAGTGAACAGTAACTGCTGCTTCAGGTAATGTACAGAATGAGAGCTGTCTCGTCCACGTTACGGTAATAAATGTAGACGATGCAAAAGCTTTCCCCACTGTTGACTGTAACGGGAGAAGAAGAACTCACGCAGTTGGTCTCTTTGTCAGCTGCTGCTAATGGCACACGTTCTGTAGCGTCAGCTTTCATTACCCAGAAAATACGGTAGGCTTAGAGTGCACTCGACGTGTAAACGTCGGCGCTGGCGCGTTGAGTGACAGCATTAAATGACTTTGTTGTGCTCAGCTTCCCTGAGATGTACAGCGATTGTATCACAACTGTCAGACGCTGCTGTGGTGAATTGCAACTTGGGATGTTGATCGATATAGCAAACGACATCAGGTTTAATGAAACTGAAAGCTATAGTATACTTATTCTATCTCTTCACTAGGAGTCCATTTCGAAAACAATCGCTGCCGTTACAGCTCAGGGACGTTGCAAAGCTTCACTTACTCTCAAGCCCTCAGGCACCTCAATATTCCATACATTAGCTGCAATACTCCCGGGCAAGAATGAGGACGAATTCACAAGCCTTCTTCGAAGATCGGTAGTACCATACCTTTCGAAGAATACGTCACCTTAGATATAACCATCGAACATGCCTGTGATGCACTTGGCTGTAAACTTGTTGTTCACAGTCACCCTTTAACCAACGTCTGAAGCATTTTGGATTTAAAAAGAAACTGCGAAGAGAGACATGTCGAAGGAATACGTTCAGATCTTCTTAGACAAAATCACGCGACGTTTAGAGGACACCACTGCAGCATATGAAGCCTTCACACTTTCCGAATCATACGCTATGGAGGTTTTGTCTGATACTGTAATTTTAATGCCAGTTATGTGTCGACCAGCATCTAATCTTTAGTATGACGTCCATTTCAGTCACTTTATCTCTTCTTGAAGTTGCAGGTTTCACCAACACAGCTGTATAGATATATCTCCTAACTTAATACTGAAATACGTTTGACGTTAAGATCGACCTACATTAACCGTGAATTGACACGGAGCTGTCTAACTCTGACACTGCGTAGTACAGTTAGTGTTTCTTTGTTTGCAATATTGTCTAAACGTACTGAATTTACATTCTTTTTTCTAAATTATGGTATAATTCTGGACTAGGATCGTAGTTGGGTAAAAGATCATAAGTTTCAAGGTAGGCTTAGGTTTTCTATGCCGTTTAAGATGTGGAAATCTTGGCAAGGATGAACTGTGAGATTGAATTGTTAATGCGGCTGACCCATGCTGGGTGCAAGAGGTGTACATAAACAAACTTGATAGAGGGATTTTTCTGTGTTAAAAATGTAGTAAAGTAGTTCAAAAATGAAAACCGTATGGAAATGTTTACGTTTCTGGTAATGATCATTTACATTTAACAGCACAGATGTAACCTTAGGGCAATTATGACTGGTCATTGACATGACCCAGTAGTTGTGCTAGTATGAGGACGGAGTTAATCACTTCAACTCACCACTTGGCAAAATAAGTGTTACCTGCAGACGCCTATGGCTAACGTGATGTTGGCGTCAACTGCCGATATCTTGTGTTATTGTCGATGTGCTCATTGACAGCAGGGAACCTTCGTTTTCAGCCTTCGAAGACTCCGAGATGACGTCCTGGGCATTTTCTGAACGGATCTCCCCTCGGTTAGGGCGCCAGAGTGGCTGACATAGTATTGTCCGTGCCCGGCATTTATTCTGTGCGGTGGTTGAGGTGAAGTCAGAGTAATATTCGAAAGCTGAGGTCACACAAGAAATACACAGATTCGAAAGATTATAGTATCGTACATTAAGAAAGTCCATCCAACAAGGACTGGAGAATGAGGCTGTTACAGAACGACAACAGACATCGGAATGAATGTGCGGATCCACCTCAAAGTCTAATAGCAGCTGAACAGTTCAAAGAAAATTTGATTCTCGTTTCAAGTAGGTACCACACTCTTACAATTGTGGTTACTGGTGACTACTGTCTACCCTTGATATATTGGCGAAAATACATGTTAGTGTCGGTAGTAGGAATAAAGCGTCATTACAAACGGTACCGAACGCGTACTCCGAAAGTTATATTGAACAATTAGTTCAGGAGCCAATTTGAAGTTGTTTGCGATAACGTGCTTGACCCCTTAACAAGAAACAATCCCATACAGTTACGACGCTTCATGACAGATACGGGGATTGGTAACCACAGGATCGTTGTAGCAAAATTAAATATCGTGATCAAGTGCACCAAATAAATATATTTTTCGTTTAATTTTTAAAAAAGCATATAGGATTTCTCTTAACGCCTTGCTGGGAGACAGTCTTCACTCCTTGCAAACTAATTAGGTAAGCTTAGCCCAGTTGTGGCTGAAGTTGAAAGAAATAATACCGAATGCAAGTGAAGGTACGGTACTGACTGGGAGAGGATACTGATCCCCCAAGATACACATAACACATTAAAACACTGTTGCAGACGAAAAGATAAAAACACGCCAAATTTAAAATCTCCAGGATTAGTGATGTTTTACTGATGCTCTAAATTCAGTGCTGACTTCAGTTTAAAATGCTTTCAATAGTTCGCACATCAAAACTGTCTCGAAATCTGGCAGAAAATCCGAAGAGATTCTGGTAGAATGAACAGTACACCAGCGGAAAGACGCAGTGAGCTGCAATATAGCAAAGTTACTGTTAAAAATGACAATTCCACAAAAGCGGAGTTATTAAGTAAAGTTTTCCATAATTCCTTCACCAAATGAGACGAAGTAAATGTTCCAGGATTTGAATCAATGACGGATAACTCTATTAGTAACTTAGATGTAGGTCCTCGGTTTAGTGAAGCATCTTAAATCACCAGATACAGGCAAGCCTTCCAGTCCGGGTTATATATCCGGGTTATATACCTGTTAGTTGTCTTTCAGACTGTTGATACAGTAGCTCCATATATAGCAGTCATATACATCAAGTCGCTAGGCAAAGGATCTTGAAAGTTGTACAGGTCGAGAGCAGAGGTACGAGTAGTCCATTCACTGTAAGAGCCATATTACTGAAGTCGATTTGCTGTAATTTTTTTGAACATATATTATATTCGAGTATTATGAATTACCTCGAAGAAAATGATCTATTGACACATAGTCAGCATGGATTCATAAAATATAGTCATTGATCTTTATTCGCTTGCAGCAATAACTACTGTCACCAAAGGATCTCAAATTGATTCAGTATTTTTCGATTTCCAGAAGACTTTTGATTCCGTTCTTCACAAGTGACTCCGAATCGCATTACGTACCTACAGAGTAACGTCTCAGTTGTGCGACTGGATTGGTGATTCCCTGTTACAAAGACCACCATTCATAGAAAATGACGGAAAGTGATGAAGTAAAACAGAAGTAATATCTGGTGTTCTCCAGGGAAGCGCTGTTTTCATTCGATATACACACATCAAAAACGTTTTGCATCACCAGGTTCCCAGAACGCCTGATGATAGACGTTGATGGTTCAGATGGGTCTGAGCACTATGGGATTTAATTTCCGAGGTCATCAGTCACCTAGGACGTAGAACTACTTAAACCTAACTAATCTAAGGACATCACACACATCCATGCCCGAGGCAGGATTCGAACCTGCGACCGTAGCGGTCGCGCGGTTCCAGACTGTAGCGCCTAGAACCGCTCGGCCACTCCGGCCGGTATAGACGCTGACTGTGGGTATTGCATCACAGACCAAGTGCCTTTGACTATTCGGAGATGTTAATAAACCAGCCCAAACATGTGAATAACCGTGCATGAGGAGCGCCTATTAGACGGATGGGGGTCCGACAGCCGATCAGTTCCAGTCATTCCACCAGGAAGGAGGTCACGGCTGGTGTTGTCTGTAGTTCAGCCATGCCTAGACGGTCGATACTGTGGTTCCATCGCGTCCACATTGTTACTTTGTGCCAGGAAGGGCTCTCAGCAAGGTAATTCTCCTGGCGTCTCGGAGTGAACCAAAGCGATGTTGTTCGGATATGGAGAAGATATAGGGAGACAGGAACTGCCGATGACATGCCTCGCTCACGCCGCCCAAGGGCTTGTACTGCAGTTGATCACAGCTACCTACGGATTCTGGCTCGGAGGAAACCTGACCGCAACACCACCATGTTGAATAATGCTTTTCGGGCAGCCACAGGACGTCCCGTTACGACTCAAACTGTGCACAATAGGCTGCCAAATTCGCAACTTCACTCCCGACGTCCATGACTAGGTCCATCTTTTCAACCACGACACCATGCGGAGCGGTACCGGTGGGCCCAACAAGATCCTGAATGGACCGCTCAGGATTGGCATCACGTTCTCTTCACCACTGAGTGTGGCGTATGCCTTCAACCTAACAGTCATCGAAGGCGTGTTTGTAGGCAACCCAGTCTGGCAGAACACCTTAGACATACTGTCGAGCGAGTGCAGAAAAGTGGAGGTTCCCTGAGGTTTTGGGGTTGCATTATGTGGGGCAGATGTACGCCGGTGCTGGTCATGGAATGCGTAGTAACGGCTGAACGATACGTGAATGCCACCCTCCAAACGATAGTGCGACCACATGGGCAAAATATTGGCGAGGTATTCGTATTCATGGACGACAATTCGTGCTCCCACAGTACACATCGTGTGAATGATTTCCTTCACGATAACGACATCACTCGACTAAAGTGGCCAGCATATTCTCCAGACATGAACCCTATCGAACATCCCTGGTGCAGGTTGAAAAGGGCTGTTTACGGACGACATGATCCACCTACCACGCTGAGGGATCTACGCCGAACCGCCGTTGAGGCGTGGGACAATCTGGACCAACGCCTTAATGAACTTGTGGAAAGTATGCCGCGACGAATACTGAAATGCATCAATGCAAGCGGACGTGCTACTGGATATTAGAGGTACCGGTGAGTACAGCAATCTGGAACACCACCTCTGAAGTTATCGCTGTATGGTGGTACAACACGCCATGTATGCTTTTCACTTGCAATATAAAGGGTGGAAATGAGGTTTTTGTGCATCTCTATTCCAATTTTCTGTACAGGTTCCGAAAATCTCGGAACCGAGATGATGCAAATCTTTTTTTGATATGTGGAAATGGTTTAGGAAACCATTTAAGCAGCCCTCTTACATTCATTGCACCTGAAGTTGTTATTTACCATCTCAAAGTCATCACAACATAAAAACCAATTGCAAATAATTCTGACAAGTACGTGTATGGTGCGAATAGGGGAATTACCTGCAAGTAATGAGAAATATGAAATCACCCTCAAGAGTACTAATTGAAATCTGCAAATTTTCTGTCATACGATGAATCAAAATATCTAAAGCCTGTCAGTTCAAGTAAATATTGTTTCATGAAGTTGCGAATAACTGAAATTGGAACTAGTACGTAAACATTATTATGAAAAAGTGAATCATATATTGTGTTTTATTGGTAGTGCATATAGAAGATGCAAAAGCTCTGGCGGTACGCGGTCCGCAGAAGGTAAGATTGACGGAGGATGTCATAAAAGCTCAAATCAGCAGCTCGTTCTGTGTTACAGACAAGTAAGTTAGAGAATGTGATGGTTATAGTACATGAATTATTGTTGCAGTCATTAAAACAAACGCGTTTTCGTTGCGGCAGGAGCTTTTCACGATATTTCGATCACCAGCTTTCCTCTTTTATTGCGAAAACATTTTGTTGGCGCCCAACTACATAGGGAGGAAAGATAATCGTAACAAAATCAGAGTAATCAGACTGTGAAATGAAGGGGCGCCATGTTGATGTGGATGGAAAGTGAATCGACAATAGTCTCACATCCCTAAAAAGGCTTTTTATGATTAATCACGAAACTGACTTCCTCTAGAGTACGTCTGGGTCTCCCTCCCACTGACTAATCATTCGTTAACTGCCCTCACTCACTGACCATACGATCTCGCTACTGCTGCAGCCCAACATTTTGGTTCGTTTACTCCCACTCGTTCCGTCAAGGCGCTGAATTTCCCGCTATATCATCTTAGTCATTGATGGGCTCAATTTGCAGTTTCTCCCAATGAATGATCAACATAGCCTAACAACCCAGTCCAGTCTTCGCACAGAGTGACAAAATTAGTGATATCTGGAGTAGAAAAATCCCTCGGCTGTTGCTAGTGTCTGGCATGGGAACTCCCACGTCGCTGTCAGGTACCACTTGCTATGGCGCTTTACAGCCCTGGCTGCTAGCCGGATTTTGTCGAGAGCGCCGCTAATAATTACTTCAAGTGTTTGTCCGCATTATTGAGTTGTCAAGATGGCTGTAAGTCAACAACTAACCCGCTTGCTTGTGAGAGGAATTCCAGTAAGCATTTGCTCAAGTGCCCCTAGCCTTTCGAGGCTCAGTCTGCTGTCAGTGAACCCTGAGCCAGTACACGCGCTATTTTAGAAAGAACAAAAAGAAAAACTTTAAAGAAGGAATGTCTAACTTTACATCAGTGAACATGTTACAAAATGTTACAGTGTCCACAGAAGATATTCGTTGTACAATGTATAGCTGCTACAATAGCACCGCGACGCTGCGTGTGGTGCCTGTCATTACATTGGGGCAGTTTAAGCGCAGCTAATAATTATTTCACATAAACTAGTTTATTTCCTCTCTTCCGTTCACCATAAAAAAGCTACAGCGTATGCACCTGCAGCTGCAGTAACAGTAAGTTTATTTATGTGATATAAAAGTGGGAAGATCGATATTTTTATACATATGAAGGCAATGTTCCATATGAAAGTATTTTTAAGGAGTGTTGATTACTAGTTGCGTATTTGTCTAGGCTGTTCCTAATAGCGCCCATTACTTTCTCGGATAATATTGGTACTGTATGTTGCATATCACAGAATTCTCCATTGATATTGCTATAGACGTGTATAAAACTTCGAACTTGTGACTTTGATATCGTGTTAATGTTTGGGTTCGTCTCACAACTGGTTGTCTGCATCTGTTCCCATAGCAGAGACAAGGCAAGAACTGTACAAAGTAGGATCACATTCGGACATCAACGTTTTTCGAAAAGCAGTCTCAAGGTCGAGCAATGGAAAATTTTATTATATACCCTCCGTTAAGCAAAAGTATTGTCAATTCAACTGACATCCAGGCGTCTAGAACTAAGACTCAAGATCGAATTTGAAATGAAGTTATTGGATGGAGGAATAAATACCTACAGCCCGATCGCAAACCACCGCAGAGCTGTTCCTTAGTTGTTAGTTAAATATTCCGTAGCTCTGAACGATTCTTTTATCAGAACGAAATAGAAGGAAGCAGTTTTCAGGATATTTATACGTGAATAGTGTTGACATTAGTTAACACCTTATTTTTAGTCCTACTGATGCTGGTACACTTAGAAGTAAGTATTTTCTACGCTACCAATTTTTGAACAGAAATTCATTCATGGGATAGGAGGAGTTGCTCAGGAGAACTGATTTTTGGTTAGATTTAAAATTTTTCTCACTACCCATACATTTTGTTGTTTTAAGAAAATGGTCAAAAACTTTTGTTATTACATATTAAACTCCATCTGAACTAACGAAATCGTAATTAATGGGTAATAAAAATAGCTTATCCCTCTACTGTTGTACAAATGAGCATCATTGTTCTTCTCAAATTGTGATGGGATAATTATGACGATTTTCATTAGGGAATATTTATCTTATGTCGGTTCATTTAAAACGCCTAGCTTGTAGAGGAGATATCTTCATGATGACCATTGAAGAGCACCATACGTTATTCTTACCGTTCACCATTATGCACTCAATACACTCTTCCTAAGTGGTTATTTACCCCTGAAAATTATTTCATTATGCATTACTGAGTGGAGAAAATGTAAAATATGTCACACGTTTGGTTCCTTTGTTTTCAAAACTAGCAGAGTATTGTAAGAAAAAAAAGTACGTAAGCTGAAATGTTTCAGAATCTCAGGAACACACTTCTTCCAGTTCAAGCATTCATCAGTATGTATACCCAAAAATGGCCTTGTAACCCGAAAACCGGTTAACAATAAAAGTAATATTGTAGAACAAAAGCAAACTGGTGCTTTTCATTTATTAAAATGTTGTACTACCAAGAACCGACGGAAGATTCTGTTAATGTAACTAACAATCTATATTGTGGCTTTCCCTCGAATAGGGATTATTATAACACTAGTATCGAATGATGAAAGTACCAGTTTAGCATGTTGAATGTTAAGTCCAAGTTCATTTATATGTAAAAGGAATAGATGCGAACCGAAATTTGTACGTTGTTGGACTCACCTGATTCATTCTCAGTCACTGAAGTTAACTCTCTTTCGAAAATCCTTTGACTTAATCAGCCCAGGCACTAAAGTTATCTCTTACCAAACTCCTTTGACTTAATCTAAAAATCCTTTATGTATTCTGTTTGTTAAGTATGATCAAAATAGTCGCGTGTATAGACGTCAACTCTATAAAACTTGACTTGTATCTACGAGTGCAACATAATCCACACAATCAAAAGCCTTGGAAAGATCACAAAAAATTACCACGTTCATTATTTTATTACTTAAGGCTTGTAATAAGTAATAGTGTAGATAATTGCTTTTTTCATTCGAGTAATCATTTCAGGCTGTTGTATGCTAAGTAATTTCTTTCTATTTAGGTGTGAGACTGTTCTTGAGTACTTTACTTTTACGAATATTTTGAGAAAAGGTGTAAGTGAGAAAACTGGACTATAATTACTAAAGTCATCCTTGTCACCCTTTTTATCAGATGGTATAATAGTTGTATGTTTTAAGCTGCCTATAAGAATTCCCTATACAGTGACATGTGTCGTTAGGGAGATTACATATTAAGTTAGCACAAGTTTTGAGGATTCTGTTTCAAATTTCAGCAAGGTAATATGAACTTTAGTTTTTAGAATTTTTACTAAATATAATAATATCATTGAAGGATGACAGTGCTACTTCCAGTTGTTTGAGTTTTGTGAAATGAAATTTTATTACACTCTCTTGCTTCTTCAACTGAAACACTTAATCCTATTTTTGCTGCTACATTCAGAAAGTGGCTGTGAAAAGTACTCACAGCTGGTGTATTTGTCACCAAATTGTCAGTTAGTTTAATTTTTGTGGTATCTTCGATACTAACTGGCTGTCCTGTCTCACCTCTGACAATATCTCGTACAAATTCCATCGGATTATCTGCATTATTCATTTCTGCCAGGCCATAAATACTGTTTCACTTTTACCTACTTTACTTAAAATAACACTTTCAGTAATATGTAAGTAAAGTTGGATCTTGACTTACTCCAGCATATGTATACATTTCCCTCTTTCTCTGAGATGAGATTAAAACTCTCTTAGTGATTCATGGCTTCCTTGTTTTGTTTATCTTTCTCTTTTTAACTTATTAGGAAAGAAACTATCAAATACTGACATGAAATTAGTATGGAATAAATTGAATCTGACATGACCTCTTTATGTATACACCTCATCCCATACTACCTCTCAAATTACTTTCACAACATTGTATTCTATTCATATAGGATGTCTTCTATGATACTTCCTCGGAGCTGTAAGGTGCTGTTATGTTCTTTTCATTAATTTTGAGTAATTATCAGGTATACATTCACAATTGGGTATCAGTCAGCGTCCTATTATCTTGCTGCACATGAACTGAGAAAATGGCCATGGATGTGCGGTTGAAACACCGAAATAATGACCTCAGTTCATTCTCCTTGTGTATGTCTTTTAAAAAATCGACTTTTACACGTCTGAAAGCTATTAGCTGTTTCATATTGCCTGCCATGTAGCTCTACGATGCATCTAAACTTCTCATAAACAGCTGAAAGTTTCCTGGAGATGATCTGTACACTGGTATGATTACCAGGGAAGTATTCTGCACTCACATCTCGAAAGTACATCCTTCTAGGTTCTGATACGCAAAAAACTGTTTCAAATGATTGAAATGGCTCTGAGCACTATGGGACTTAACTTCTGAGGTCATCAGTCCCCTAGAGCAGAACTACTGAAACCTAACTAACATAAGGACATCACACACATCCAAGCCCTAGGCAGGATTCGAACCTGCGACCGTAGCTATCCCGCGGTTCTGGACTGCAGCGCCTAGAACTGCACAGCCACCCCGGCCTGCAAAAAAACTATTTCTTCAATTTTTTTACATAGTGTCCAACTCTTACATAGGTTTAAACATTATCATTTTCAAAGCAACTATACACCTACTTGATATTAATCTGTAGTCCCTGTTATCTTATTTTCCTTCCCTGCGTTAACACGAGTCACACAAAAAATATCAGTTGAGAATTTTACACGTGTTATGGGCATACAAGAGGCTTATCTGTTTTCTCATGGTCCTCTTTCTCCAATTTTTTCTAGCACCATCTATCTATGAACTGACACTAACGTACAAAATCTGCCCTCCCCCCCCCCCTGACTCCTACAATGCAAGGATTTGTATTGTGTGCCTGTGGCTCTTTACTATATCAGCATGACGCTCAGCTTGTCTTTCTCCTAATATTGAGGTGCAGCTCATGTTTTATTTATTCATATTTCCCATTCGCCGAAATAGAACCTGCAGAGATATGATATTTAGTTTCTCTCAAAAGCAATCCGAACACATCTTCCTTTACAGCTGTTGAAACGCTGGAAATGCATATCGTCCTATTTCCATCTATTGCACTGCAATTTTTTTCCTTATTTTGTTACCTGAAGATATAACATTTCTGTGTCTTTGTATATTGTAATTGTTTTACTATTTGTATATATACATGCATTTATGTCGATGTATAATTGGTTTGTTTGGTGAATATTATTTGTATTTGTACGCTGGGTCTGGCCTAGGGAAATCTATACTATCAAACGAATACATCGATAGGTCGTGTGGGGAACGAAAGTGTTTAGGATCTTTGGTAGTGTTAACTCTGCCGCGTGGAGCGCGGGCTGAGCAGGGGGAGTCTGGCTGGGGTGGTGCAGTGGAGCAGGTGTGTTGTGTGAAGCTCCCGGGAGTTGCCGCGTTTTTGGGGTTGGGCTGCATGTAATTGCGCTCGACTTGCGATGATCGTCTGGTGACCGTATCGAGAAGAAGGCGCGCCAACATCCAGCTTCTGCAACAGCGACAGCTGACAATGAGTGACTGTCGCCACCTCCTCGATCGACAGCTTCAAACCTTCAATCAACCAACAAGGAAGACTGGAAGCATGTAAAGTTTTAGAACTGTATGGCAGACCTCAGCTTTTCAAACTTTTAAAATTGTTGCATCACAAAATTACGGCAAGTTAGCATGAACGTTTGTTGCTCATTGTCCCAATTGCATTACCAAGCAGGGTCCCTTCCTTTTCCGGAATGAACCCAAGTGTCGTTGAAATTCAAACGCCAGCATCATTCGATTTCACTGCTTTAATTTCAAAGTTCAGTTAAGGTAATCATAGCTGGCTACAATATTCAGATTACACAAGCACAAATTAAGAGTGCGAGTTTTGTTACCATATTTTAGCTTACCTGTGACTGCAGCTCAGCTTGGTACGTACTAAATGTTACTACCGTAAATTTTTCAGAATCATTTAATTCAAGTTCAAAGTTAAATCCCTTATTTCTAAATTGCGTAGATTCAAGTAGCTTTTGAAATGATTGTTGAGGTAGTCCAAGACTAACCGTATTTTACTGAATTTCGATGTGCTTCAGAAAGAAAGCTCACTATTAACTTCAGTCACTAAATTAACTTCCGATCTTCCTGTTTTATTAATTCTTTTGCTAAATTAAGTTAGAGTGTAGCGAAATTTATTACTTCTGACAAACTTTCAGTTTTCACACTGCACGTATCAACCTTCAGTTGCCACGCTTCTAGTGCTAATTATACGTGTAATAGCCTTTCTTTTTCAGTTACTATAGTAATTGTCCTTAGGACTGGCGACCGTAATTTCCCCCAAATCTCAAATATTTAATTACCGCTAGTTAATTGTTAACGTAATGGCCGCAGATTTACTTTCTTTATTAACTTTACCCCATTACAAAATTAATTTCCACCTGTTTCATTAGCATTTTTCCTTTAATTTAGATGTAACCCTTTCCTCCCTCTTTACCGACAGATTAACTTCGGTGACGATTGCTTTTCCCAAATTCCCATTAGGTATACGCGGTTTAATTTTTCACTGTCATTACGGTCTATAAGTGAGGGGGATGTTACACTGTGTAAACCCAGGGGTGATCGTGGCACGCCACTATGTTCTGTTGCTGCTCTTATTTCCTCCATGTCCCCTTTGTTGTTAATCTTCTAAGTTACTAGCCAGGTTGTTTCCTGCTACAAGGACCTTTTCATTTATCAAAATCTCTACTCAAGGCCGCTATGTTCTCTGTCACCAGGCTAAGCTTGGAACTAGGTTTCACAATACTTGTGACATATTATATGCCTAGCTTTTCTTGTATCATTTTGCCTGACGATCAACGATTTTTCTGTCTCGACTACTCTATAGAAGAGACTCGTCTGGCACTATACTGGTTTCCACGCCATAACCACCCCAGTGAAATTTCAACCTATACCTCTGAGAGGTTTTTCCCATACTAACATATGTATCAATTAATACTGCATTTAGAACAAACTTAAAGGCACTAGCACACCCTTGAACTGTAATAAAGTAATAATTAGTGAGAAACATCTAGGGGGCAGATGGACGTAAAAACACGAGAATGTAAACAACACACAGATGTTCGGTGAACGTAAGTGTTAAGTAATAGAAAACATGAAGTGAATTAAAACTGAAGAGCATGAAATTATGTAAATAAACTGTAATGTATCCCAACAAGTAAGGACTAGACAGGAGGCGGACATTAAGATTAGGATGAAAACAATCCACAGATATTTTCTGGATGTAAGGTTCCAATTACAGAAGATGCGCAATAAATGAAAACTAGAAAGGGAAGATATTTTAATGACTGCTAAGCAGGCACTATGCAAGAATTATGAAAATTACTACAATGTAGCTAAAGGAACTCATAAATGTATAGCAACTACTCGTGTTGATGCAAGAGTGCTTGGAGTTTCTGCATCAGTCTACGACACTCTTCAAATTAATGTTCATAACAGAAATATAAATAACTGAATAAATATAAAGTTATAATCAGATGTCAAGATTTTAAGGAAATAAGACAAGTATTACAGTTATGAACTGTTTGTTTGCTTTGAGCCATCACAACTAACGGCGGGCAAATACCCGGATTTTATTCATCCATTATATGACAATGAGCTCACTCAGCAACTTCCACCAGACTTAACATACGATTCCAAACTTTTACGAAGCTTTTCCCACTGACACCGTCAACAAAATGTTGCAACGGAAGAAGGTTATAGGTTACTACATTTTCGCTGTCCATGCAGTAATGCTTCAGCTTCAGATACGAAGTTTTAATTGTTACGTCATTACAAAATTGCTAAGGCTTTCGTAGCCACTTGTTGACAAACTGCGTGTTGGCTTCTCTCTCGAGACAGGAAGGCATTAGCACAAGGCATCTGGTTTCATTAATTACTTGTCCACTACTAATTCGTCAACATTATCTACCTGTATAAAATGAATGTAGCTGTGAAATTATGTTATTGTATGACACATAGTTAGGCAGATATGACGTCATAAACACTGAGATACGTTAAAAACATACTTTTGTTTAAAACTGAACGCAGATTACCAGGGTTATATTAATCCAGTGGTTCATAAGGGGAACACTTCGCGACGATTAAGAAACTTTTGAAGCCCAGTATCAAATATTTTCTAAACTTCTCTCCATTACATGCTTAACTTTAAATACGTAACACCTCTCTAAAATAATCAAATGTTTGAAGCTGTTTCAAATGCAAGAAACATAAGATACAAACCGTAACACACTTGGGAGAACATGTAACGCTAGGACCTACTTAATTTTTATTTCGATTTAGTCGTCTTCTGACGCGGCCCCTCACGAATTCCGCTCCTACGCAAGTTTCTTCGTACAAGAGTAACACTTGCACCCTTCGTCCTCAATTATTTGCTGGATGTGTTCCAGTCCGCCTTCCCTTGCAGTCTTTACCCTCTATAGTTCCCTCTAAATGTCCCCTTTTCCTGTGCTAATCTTCTGTTTGTGTCCTTCCTCCTTTTCTGTAATGGGTTATTTTGCTACCAAGGTAACAGAATCAATTAAATTCGCCGAAAAAGATGCAAACGGAGATCGCTGTCAAAAAATGACAACAGTATTCAGTTTAACACAAAGTATTTATAATAAAAAATCACTTTCTAAATTCGTAAACTTAGCCATTACAGCGCTGTAATCAAACTTGAATGTCTTTAAGGAGCAGAAACTTTAATTTTAAATACAAGGAGGTCTATTGAAGAACATCAAAAGATAGAAAGAAGGAAAGAAAGATTGTTAGTAAAATATTAGGCCCCAAAATTACTGATGGAAAAACGTATAGGCTCAGAAGTAGGAAGGGAATAGAAGAATACACATGGTGATATGAGAAAACGAAGACTAAAAAATATTATGGGCACAATAAAAGAATGGTACCCACTATGTTGGCAAAACAAATAATAGAGTTCTACGAAAACAGAAGTAAGACCAAAAGTGACCTGATTAAACGGATCATTGCTATTAAGGTGGATCTTAAAGCAGCCGGTATAACTCACGCTGTCGTTACAGATAGAAATACATTCAGTCTAAAGATATTTGCTTGGAAAGTTGGTCAGAGGGAAATAAGATAACGGACTCGAACGCCGTGGTCTGATAAACGAAAGAGACTTCATTCTTAAAGGGTGAAACCAATTTGGACAGAAAGGAAGGCCTACCATCAGAAGTCACATTAATGGATTGTACCTCACGTGAACCCGTTGGCCCTACAGGTGAATAGTAGATAAATAGTCTACTTCGTGACCATCCATTTTGGTCTTAAATTTATCACTGTTCTCACTACTTTTACCGGTTTACTCACAATTCATATTATTTACTCCTTAGGCCATGTTATTCTTGTAATTATTCTTCACTTTCTCCGAGGACAGTAGTGTCATCACGGAAGTTTTTCATTTTATTCATATGCTTTCCCCCTGAATTTTAGTCACCCTTCTTTGCGACTTCGTTATATGGATTGAACACTGCGGGCCAAAGGCTACATCATTGTCTTACGCCCGTTCTAATGCGAGTATTTCGTCCTTGATCTTCCACTTTCATTGATCCCACTACGTTATTGTACATTTAAGTTTATACACTGTCGAAACTTACATTTTGTTTACTGTGTATAAAAGTAGCAAAACAGACTAACCGCAATGTTGTTGTTGTTGTTGTTGTTTTCAGTCTTGAGACTGGTTTGATGCAGCTCTCTATGCTACTCTATCCTGCGCAAGCTTCTTCATCTGCCAGTACGTACTGCAACCTACATCCTTCTGAATTTGTTAGTGTATTTATCTCTTGGTCTCCCTCTACGACTTTTACCCTCCACACTGCCCTCCAACACTAAATTGGTGATCCCTTGATGCCTCAGAACATGTCCTACCAACCGGTCCCTTCTTCTTGTCAAGTTGTGCCACAAACTTCTCTTCTCCCCAATTCTATTCAATACCTCCTCATTAGTTATGTGATGTACCCATCTAATCTTCAGCATTCTTCTGTAGCACCTCATTTCCAAAGCTTCTATTCTCTTCTTTTCCAAACTATTTATTATCCATGTTTCACTTCCATACATGGGTACACTCCATACAAATACTTTCAGAAACGACTTTCTGACACTTAAATCTATACTCGATGTTAACGAATTTCTCTTCTTCAGAAACGCTTTCCTTGCCATTGCCAGTTTACATTTTATATCCTCTCTACTTCGACCATCATCAGTTATTTTGTTCCCCAAATCTCAAAACTCCTTTACTACTTGAAGTGTCTCATTTCCTAATCTAATTCCCTCAGCATCACCCGACTAAATTAGACTACATTCCGCAAAACTGTTGAAGAATTTAAGTTTTGGGTTGGTGCATAAGTTCGTAACGGGTTTTTCATTAGTTTAACAATCGCAAGAGTTTTACATAAAATAGAAGTTAGTGTTCAATAATATATTCTCCTTCACCATTTTCTACAGTCTTCCAACGCTGGGTAAATTTTAAAAGGCGCGACTACTAAAATCATGTGGTGTTGAGGTGTAGAACCGGTCGAGCATCTTCGGAGCAAATTTTCATCCTGGGAGGAGGTACTCGAAAGTACTTTTATACAGAGCAGGAAAAGTAAGCATCTGACGGTGCGAGATCAGTTGAATAAGGTGGTTGTGGAATGACCTGCGAACGCATCGGGGAGCAATTCGTTGTACACCACACCGTTGCTGTTCCACCAGAGGGATAACACGTTCTTGTATGGATGCGCGCAAGTCTTCGTACGGAGAGTTGATAATTTGTTTGGGCTCAACCGTTCCATCCTTTATCTTGTGTTAGCATTAAGACACTATTTCTTGTCACTAGTAACGACACAGGATAGGGATGGTCGGTGTTGTTCACGAGCCAACTGATGACGAGGAAGGAGAGATACACTTAAGGCCACCCACCGATTTTTGTGAGTTTGGCTCAGCGCATACCGGACAAATACACCCGAGTGTCTTAATCTTTCCCATTGCTTGCAAATGGCGCACGCGTGTATAATGATCACAGGTGATCACGTTGTCTAGTTATCGAGTACACACATGTTGTTTATTTTGGATTAATGCGTTTAAACGACTCTTATCAAACCCTGAAAGTCTTTCTGGACGTCACATTGTAAAACCGATCGTCCTTAAGACGAAAAACCCTTATTCTGCCGTGCTCTGTCCAGTGGCAATATCGCCACACACGGGGCAAATGTCCATCTACCTCCGCTGAGGCCCCTCCTTTGTTGAATATGTCGGAATTGTTCCGATATCTCCATTTTGCACTCCCTTTCCTAGGTCCTGAGGTCCTCTCATCATCTCCAAAAAACACCACGACAGTACGTAAACTCAAATAGCACCAGTGAACTCCAAAGAAAAGAAGGACTATAGATAAATAAACCCATAGCAACCCGAATACCACATGGTAAACAAAAACGCAACGAGATTATTCATCAACCTAATATTCATGTTCACATAAATGTGAAAAGAAAACAGTGATTAGTGGTAACTTGGGGCACATCTGTGAGTGGAGCAACTCAGGAAAGTGTGGCTGGTAACAATATTTTCTGTCTAATGGACGTGGATGTTGTTGTTTGTTGCACTCTAATTTCATGTACTTATTGAGTTACAAAACCATGCCAGTCATGCCGTTCCAAAATGTGCATAATTTACTCCTCTTCTCTGCCTATCATCGTGCGCCAATCAATAGCTTGTTGCTTTGTAAGCACGATGAAACGCTACACCCATTCCTAAATTATTTATGTGACGAATACAAGCAGACTTTACGTTTCTTTAAACATTAAGTACGCCACCTGGTGGTGTAGTGTGGATGACTCATGCATTACAAATAATTGCCAGCTTTCTGTTCCCATACTAGTTTTTAAGATGTTATTTGAACAGCTAATGTTTTTGGGGAAGCTTTACTTTCTGATATTTCCTTCCCCAGTTGCAGTTCCTCCAGGTCTCTTGCTGTTGTGCTCCATTCAGTTGTTGAGAAACGCTTTTGTCCTGCACATCCTAGAGATGTATTCTGCATTGTCTTACCCCAGGTGCTCGGCACAACTGCCGCTCTCTTTTGTTAGTTCCTGTCAAAGAGACATGGTTCCGTCCGATTATACTCGCCTAATATTTCCTGTCACTCAGGGAGGTGATTGCCAGGTTTACGAGTGGTGTTGGCATTCACTAGAACCAAGTCATGTTTCATTATCTCGTGGTGATTAATTTACACTGGTTTAATGTGTCCTTGATTTTACTTAAGGTGTGGGACAACTTGATTAAAATGAACGTGGAACATTTTTCCTTTCTCCTCTTTTTACATTTATGTGGGTCATGTACCGATCAAAACTTTTAAGGACTCAACTGCATGAAAGGAATTTCTCCTAATGTGGCAACGAAATTTGATGCTCATCACTGACACATTATTTGGTGAACGGCAGAAATTTTGGAAGAATTTTTAAAAATCGTCACATAGTATATTCCACATTATTGCAATAAGGCATCAAAGACTGAATTATTCTTGCAGGCTTAAAATGCTAACATTATTTTATCGAAAAACATTATATTCAGTCAGGGTAATAGCTTTTAAACTCATTCATTCTTCCCTTGAATAAGTATTAAACCTGTAATCTTGACTTAACTTTCACTCACTCTTAATGACTATACAGAAATATGCTTCATTACTTTTCTTACTCATTGGTGGCTTAGATTAGTTCCTTATGAAACATCAATTAACATTCATCCTCACTTCCAAGCAATTTGCTTATAATTTAAATCAATCATTTATATTTAAAAAAAATATACCTTAAGACTGGGGACTTACAGTAAAACTAAAATGAAAGTTCATTGTTACCAAATCACAAACATAGCACAAAACACACAACATTAAAGACATATTTAAATGCAACATTCACAATTTATGCCTTTGTGAATAAAAATTGTGTACACGTCTATAGATAGTGAAACAAAGTTTGCGAATTGAAATATTTAGCCAACCAGAAGTTCTCCACATAGGAATGTGTGAAAATAAAAGTAATTTTTACATTATAAACATAGGCTTCCGTTGCTATTGTCACATTGAGGAATTTTTTTTATGGGTTTGTGACCGGATTTTCAATATATATAAAACTACCAACGTTTCAGTGCCTGTTGCAAGCGACTCTAAAGAAGGTAGCTTGCAACAGTGACCGAAATGTCGGTAGTTTTAAATATATTGACAATGCTGTCACAAACGCAGAAATATTTTATTGAATGTAATTTTTTACATTACACTCTCAAAAGTATTGAATTTAGAAATATTTTCAAATTGAGCGGGTATTACATCTGAACAGTGTTTATTGTTAACGATCAAAACATGTAAGTCACTGTTGCACAAATTTAAGATATAAAAAATTTGTTGATTTTCTTTAACTGTCCCTGAAAGGAAACTACACATGGATTATAACGGTTGCATCTATGCAGTTAATCAGTTCATCACATATTATCAGTGTAGTCACTGGTTTGGAACGAGAGGTACAGAATTAACTTAGCGTTAGGAGCGTTATTCATGAAGCATTTATTAATAAATGTGTCACAATTGCAGCACATATGTTTGGCGACTTCTTTCGAACCAGCTGACCTAATAATGCTGCATCGAAACTGCCTAATCTTAATAACAAACATCAAAAGGTAGTATATGGCTTATAAATTGATCGCTGATGACTGTCATCATTCATATGCATCTACTTAGAAAGTCATAATCAAGCTCTCTACTTGCTAAGTAGCCTCATGCAGACTGACAGTCAAAAATGGTTCAAATGGTTCTGAGCACTATGGGACTCAACTGCTGAGGTCATTAGTCCCCTAGAACTTAGAACTAGTTAAACCTAACTAACCTAAGGACATCACAAACATCCATGCCCGAGGCAGGATTCGAACCTGCGACCGTAGCGGTCATGCGGTTCCAGACTGCAGCGCCTTTAACCGCACGGCCACTTCGGCCGGCCGACTGACAGTCATCTTGATCACTTTATAAAGCATGTTTTACCTTTCTTTTGCAGTCTATTATTAAGATCAGTCACTTTCAGTGCCGCCTCAGTGCATCAGGTTTGAGAAAGGTCGTTAGTGTGAGACTGGCGCGAAAAATGTAGAATGCAATTGTGACGGATTTGTTAATAAACACTTCATGAAATATGAAAAAGGATGTTAGTCCTGTAACAGCAAAATGTTGAAACTCAAAAGAAAACTGGTATAATTACTCATAGCACGTTACAATTAATTTTACGAGAAAGTCAGCTTGTAGAAACGGAGGACTATCTTCAACATAAAGTTTCTTCGAAGTGTTTCCATTGCTCACATATATGAAATCTTCAGTTTAAGTGTTAATGGGACTGATGACCACCACCAGTCTTAATACAGTCGTTGATGTGGTCACAGCCATTCACGTTTGTTTCTGATACCATCATAAGGCAAATGTCGTAATAACTCTTTCTTCGTGAGTAGCATCACATGATCAGTCGAAGTTACAGTTTGGTGCCTTTTGTTCCGCCAAAACCCTGAATCGTGGGTACTGTTTGTCTTTGAGACACAATAGGCAACCTCCTCTCACTCGACAAAACGTTCTTCTCTGTCCTAAAGGTTCTACGGTAAAGCAAAAAGAATGTGTATTTCGCACAGATCAATTAAGGAATAGTGAGCTTATTTGTGATTGGCTTAATGTTCGTTATGTATAAAACAAGTACATTCATCACATGGCCGACATACCTTAGTACATCGACAGTATCTACATGTAGACCCCATTTGACACTGCCATTTTGCATTTTAAAACAGGTCTACTACAGCATGCTTGTCGTGTTGCTGCCATGCTTGGGTCGAACAGAATGGCGTTACCCATGTCATGGTGTCGAGGTGACGACATGTTTTCAGAAATTTCCTTGCGCTCTCAGCTTGCGGAAGCGGTCCAACACAGGCATCCAGGAAGCATCCATCGTGCATGTGATGGCTTCTTGAGCAGACAGCGACTACTGCCATGGCATATGCCACAGTTGAGAGACCTGCTGGACTTTTTCCGTGCCCCATGGAGTGTTTGAAACTTTTGTACCTAATGTCTTGTCCCATCTGAAACTCTCCCATGCCTTCCTTTAATATGTGACTGGTGTGATATCGATCAGTGTAACATACATACATTAATAATACATTTTCGGAAACAGAAAGAACATCGGACTCTTATCACTAGTACTTTAATTTTCAAAAGTTCATTTTCGAATTTATTGTTACTGATTGCTATGCACAAAAAATTAAATTTTACTATTCTTCTTGACTTTAACAATATTTCCACTTTGGATCATACATATCCTAAATTATTTAGTCATGTAAGGTCTTTTCATTGCCTCATAAACTCTTCTTTCAGCATTTAAATTAAATTACCCCAACAGTTAAATCAGATCTGTGATCCTATTACTCATACACAAAGCTTTTTAAGCTCCCCTTTCACTCATGAATTTACATCAAGATAATTCCATCAATGATTTACTTAGGTACCTTTTTTAGTTGGGAGCTCAGGTGAGGCTTACATAGTTTAATACGTCTTTGGTTTGTTAGTTTTATGCACTTATTCACGTTCACATGCACTGCTGATTTATTCAGAGAGCTCTAGTAATATCTTGTAGAGAACTCCCTATTACCTGCACACCTGTGATAAATTACATCCGTAAATCCATAACTGCAGTGGCCGCCCTACACATTACATTACACAGCCTTACCACCTGACCGTTCTCAATTTATCCACATTTTGTACCTTTCATATGATGAGTTAGGTTTTTCATACTTCCATCACCATGTGTCTTATGCATTGATTTACTGCTGTACTATAACAGTGATAATCGTTTATCCGAAACACATGAACCTCCATTCTATGACTCTACTCATGCCTGGAAATTACAGTAGAATATTTTGTTACAATATATGTTATTTGCTTTGGTGGTTCACTCATACCTTATCCATTCTCTTACCCTTACCATTGGTTGTATTGTTTGGCATTTCACAGTGGTTCATGGTCTCTCTATCTTTCGATTTAAGGTCCATTATTACCTCACTCTTTCTTCCTTCCTAGGTTGTGCAAAGTTCACTCT
The DNA here is from genome assembly GCF_023864275.1 of Schistocerca cancellata. Taxonomy (NCBI): domain Eukaryota; kingdom Metazoa; phylum Arthropoda; class Insecta; order Orthoptera; family Acrididae; genus Schistocerca; species Schistocerca cancellata. Next base: position 633,455,286 of record NC_064631.1, on the reverse strand, counting down.
TTCATCGTCTTTTCTCCTTTCTTTTTGGCACAGTTTTCTTTCCAAAGTCCAGTAACCTACCCTGTCAAAAGCACACCGAGATACACAAGAAATTACCACATTGTTCATCAAACTAGCTAATATTCATGAACTGTGTGTATCTTTTTTAACCATGATCCATGTCTTCTCTGTATTGCGTTACTTCATTTCTTCTCTCATCAGACTGCCATCATCTAAGAGCTTCATAACAACTCACTCCCTAATTATTAGGCTCCATAGTCTGCTATTCAATGCTCCTTTGAATCAGTAAACATACAAAAAAGATAACACCTTCAACAAATCAGCTTATCTTCATCAACGGCCAGTCACAGGCAACGATTCAATCAACGTTCATTCCTTAATATTTCCTACCGATAAAATCAGCTATTATGTCGTTTCTAAACTCTGAAAAAGACCAGGTGTGAAAGAATGTTGACTAACAGACATTTCATGTATTCATTAATAGAGGAAAATTCCTTACATCTGTTCACATATGCGAGGACTCCAGCATGTACCCACATTGTACAGTAAATGCTGGTTTCTCGCATTCTTCAGTAATACCCATTTTTTACATACACTGTGTTTAAAGATATTTATATGCCTTGATTTCACCGAAGCTGTGGCTTCTTGTTTTTTGAATAGGAGCTTATATCCTTCCATCTTGTCTAGTGTTTCCAGTCGGTAATCCGATTTTCTTTTCTGGACTTCAATTTGCATGATCCTTTTGCATGTAAACAATAGACTGCTTATGCTTTAAGGACTTATTATTTTGGTAGAAAATGATTTATGTCTACAAAATAAATCTACATTAAAAAAACTGTAAAACCAAAATGAGTTTACAATAAATAGTAAATAGTAAATCTTTGAACTTGGTAACTGGTAAATGGGTTATAATGTTTGTTCTTAAATGGATAACCGCATAAACATGTAAATAGGTAGTAAATTGAGCAGTTTGCTAGCTGACTCAACAAATGGTTGGTTGGTGTTCCATATTTCCCACGAATGAGCAAGTGGTTGGGGTCTGTTTCCTTGGAATTTCTTATTTCAAGGTAAGCATTATTTTGGCTCACATAGTTGTTTTATGTAATTGGAGGTGTACGTGGGAGAAAGGGAAGGAAACGGAAGGAACTCATCCCATCAGTTGCAGACGGTCTTTACGCAGAATCAGGAGTAGCAAGTGAAAATGTGTGCTAGACTGCGTTCGAACCCAGGATCTCCTACCTATTAGGCACTTAAAAACCACTTCATCGCCCAGCAACAGTATTGATCGCAAATGTGCAGACTACCTTCTCACACTCCGTGGCCTCACATATGCCCACCTAGAGCGACCATATATCCTCAGTTCACCTCGATGGGCTATGAATCCATAAACATCAGTGTAGATGCACGCACATTTCGACCTGGGACTTCGGACATGTGGTCAGTGTGAAGATGTGTCTGCTGATGGCTGCGTATGTACAGTAATGCAATCTGTATGCATGTCATATTTTGCCGAATCATGGTACGTGCACATGTAGGGTAATGATAGTCAGCTTGTCAGTGTCCATCGTTGCCACACTCAGTAGTGTCCAGAGGGATAATGGCAGTTGTGTTGCATGATCACCATTTCCCCATCCAACAGTGTATGATTTACCTGTGTATTTTTCTCAGCATCAGATGGAAACCTTTTGTTAGTACCATATCATGTGGTAATAATAACGTTGCGCTGACTTTGATATCAGATGAGTTTCTCATGTGGGAATAACATAAATTCCCTGTGCACATTAAGCTGTAAGTTATATCTACAATTGTGTGTAAATGGGTGTGTTCCCCTAACAGTTTTTATGTATTTAGTAGATTTTAATGCTTCAGCTTGTAAAGGAATTCTGAATATATATCAGATAATACAATGAAAAGGTGATAATTAGTTTTTAAAATTTAAATTATTGCACTACTGTAGTTACTTGAATGTAAAAGGCATTGTAACGAGAGTCAACAGTCGTGCTTGACCGAACAACTAGAGGGTGTAGTGATGTAATGCGCAGTGGCAAGGAGGGAGAAGATATGGCGCGGCTTTAAACTGAACAGTATGTTGTCTATGGCTGGTGACTTACAAATTTATTTTGTAGCGAAAAGAATGCTTTAAGTACTATAAAGCAGTGCGGCGTTAAAATGCGTTCGATTGAGTCGTCCTTGACTTTTGTTAAATGAGGATGCAAGAATTTCCACGCTCGTGATACTGTGAAGTTTTGGAGCTATGGCTGCCGAAGTAACAAGGGCTCTGAATGACGGCGTATCGGTAGATGTGTAATTAATGCGTCAGAGACGGGAAGAGGTAGCACAGTCTTGCATTTCTAACAACGCATGCAACAATGAACGTCACAAGATAAGGCAAGACGGTAAGGTGAAGTTTCCTAAAGACTAGAGCTGTATGGGTTCATAGTGCAGTTGTCTGTTACATGATGTATGGAAAATTGTAATGTTAACAGTTCTTAAAGACTGTGTTAAATTCAGTGTAAACAATTTCATGTTCCTCATTGTAACTGATACGTTTCTTTTAAACTATAGTGGTTCATAATGTAAATGAATTGAAAACCATAAAATGAAGACTGCCGAAGGCATTGAGAAAATTCACAGAAGAAGTGGAAGTTTTAGTTGAGCGCATTTATTGCTTTCTGAGTCATTTACTTCTGATGTAATTATTTTGCTGTTTTAATTTCAAACTTTTACTGGAAGCTAAATTCTTGCTAAACAAAACCAATTTGATAAACTGATACGTAAAATTAGAGATGGCTCCTTCACAGCGTATGAATGAACAGGAACGCTAGCTTCCATATTGAAAAAAAAGATAATAATTCAAACCGACTGGAATTAAAATACCGCACCGCATCTATTCAGAATTTAATTCAAAATTAATGCAAACTAAACTAGTTCCACCAAAGCCTGATGACCAAAAAGAAAACAAGACTCTACTCAATAACCTTAATTACTATAGGGGGATAATAAAAAGTGAATCACGAACTATTCTATCCTGAGCAGGAATCTTCGACTGTGCACTGGCAGATATAATCACAATATCAAAACGATAGCGTAGGCTAGCAGTGCTAACATTAAGACAGTACTTTCTGTGCTACTGTGGGTATAGTTTCAGTTTCGAAGCCTCATATCCACCAATCACTTTACAATAAGCAGTCGATCGCCTTTCTCATCTCTTAAATAGCCCAGGTAGTTTACACACGGGTCAATCGAAAATCGACAAAGGTGATATCGTTATTTGCTAGATAATAACAGTGACGCTACGCCGATGACTGGAAGCGAAATTCTTGCTTGTAGTAGAGTCTGGCGGGAAAATTAAGGGACGCAGCAGCGACAAGGCCAATTTGCAGCACACGAATGGGGCGGACAATCAATTTGCTGTGGGGCCTTCACAACCAGGTATTCTGTATAATGAGGAGGCTGATGTACTATCGAAGTAAGTGACATCTTTGCGCACTGTCCTGGATCTGAAATTACCTTACACAGACTACTTACGTGAGGTGAATGGTCACACAAACCGACAATAGTACGAGTGCGTAGCGGTGTCCATCAAACAAAAGGCAGTAACTACGCAGTGCTCCAACCTCAGATCCATTCACAGCCGTGGTTCATGAGGACACATTTGGACCTACCCACTATTTCTCCTGTTGCACGACTTCGCTTGAATCACGAATTTTTTCCTCGACATCTACATCGGACCAATGTTTCGCTTCGTCGGCATGTGAGTATGATCCTGAGTGTGAAGCTGATATCAACAACGTCTTGTTTATGTGTCCGTACTTTGAGTGCGAACGGTTGGACCTCCTGCAAACAAGGATGAGTATGGGATACCACCTTTTTCAATCAGCAACTTCTCTTTTACTTACCAAGACATTCGTCTTTTTAAAGTGCGTGTTAAGTTCCTCAAGAGTACTGGGAACATCTATAGGTTTTAATAATGTACATTTTCTGCAGTTCTGTTACGAGAGAAAGAATCTCTGATCCAATCCCTGCAACGAAACGGTATTTGCTGCAGTAATAACCAAAACATCAGATTTCCTCGTCGACAATCTACAGTCATTTTAGAACTCTTAAGATACAAATTTGATGCGATTTTTAATTGAATTTGTCACTAAGTAAAATGCATGGATCGAAGATAAGTAAAAATATCATGAGGGTTTTGTTACGCGTGGTGACCGTAACCGGACACACTAGAAAATTTACTGCATTGACAATATATTTCTGAAGTTTGTTCTTGTGAGACAAATTATCGATAATTTGATAAGGTCCGAAGACGTCGGCCTGCAAGACAGGTAACGAATAATTCGAAAACGTTACCAAAAATTTTACTGGGTTGTATTTATGTAACAACAAGACAGTAAAGAGAGTAGCCAAATCTAGCTGGTATATTGACAAAATAGTAGTCAGAAATTTAAATAGAGTCTCATAGTGACACAGCAGAAAGGAAAAGTGTAGGTGCGAACACAGACGATGATCGACTAAAGGAGTTGGCAATGCAAAGTACCGATGTACATAGTTTAGATGAATTAGGGGTCGATGACAGCCCACGCTGAGTCAAAATAGAAGCCGAATTTATCACTCCACGTTTACTGGAGGTGAAAACAGAACTAATTTCTCAGGATACACCAAGTGCGGAAACTGATTCCGTAACTTGTCAACAAGTAAGTGAGGAATTAGATCAAAGTGTAGAGGAGATGCAGCAACTGTTCGAGATCACAGTCACGAAAGTTCTCAAGAACATGAGTACCAATATGATAACCTCGAACGGGAACATGAATACAGCGAATAGTAATTTGAGTATACCACACACTTATCCCGCTAATCGGTTGGAGAAGAACGGTAAACAGATAGAGCAAACCTTAAAAGGAAGAAAATCTTAATAAGAAGATCAAGGAACTAGGTGCTAGTTTATCAGCGAAGTTAGAAGCCAACCTACACATTGTTGAGTTAACAGAGCGTAAGAATAATTGTGCTCAGTAAATCTATAGGTTCAGTAAGAAAAAGTTAAAAGAGATGCAAAAGAAAGTTACCTATGTCGACCAGAGATTCGATTCTGAAATACAAAGAATCGAGGAGGAAGTAGAGGAGTAGATAGAGCCTTTAGTTCTTATAACAGTAAACGAAGTTTCTGAAGAAACGAATGCTAAAATTTTACCCATGGGAAAGGTCGTAAATTCTTACGTAAAGCAAGAAATGTTTGGAAATATTGCCACTGAAATTCACAGTGAAATGCGTCAGCAGTTACAGAATAAGATTATCGGTATTTCATTAGTTGTGCAGAAATCTGAACTGCTGACCACACAAAAGAAATACGACCCATTGAACAAACAGTGGGTTGGTACCATTCAGATTTTGTAGAGAACCTGTGTTAAATATGAGTCATAGGTATAAAATGAACATAGTGATTGATGTTCAGGCAGGTAGTGCTAAAAGTTGGGGTTTGAATGTAGACTCCACAAACATGCCATTTGCAGAGCTCAAAGGCATGTTTTTTGAAGAATTCTGGTCTAATAAAAAACGAGACAATTTGTGGCGCGAATTAGTCATCACACGATCGATAACAATGCAGGCAATTCCATGAAAGAATTTAGCTGCGTCCGGAGCAACAATAAAACTTTCGCCGAGTTCTGGACCGCGTGGAGGATGAAGAACGTTACCGCGAAAGTGAGTGTGTGTGAGAAGGATGGACATCGAGGTAATATGATGAGACCACTCGTCAGAGACAAAGTTTTCTAACCGTAGACAAGGTAACTTCTAAATTAATACGCCGTTATAAATAGTTTTCCCAGAAACAACAGCGAATATATTTTGAGATGAGATAAGGGGCAGGCGAACAAATCGCAGTCACGGTGGAAAATCGTTTCGAAAAAGAACCTATAATAGGAAAATAGGAGTGCAAACATTGGATGTAATCATATAATTGGTCGAACATGGATCAGTTCGAGTAAAGAGCTACCAGTCGTAATCGAAGGTGAATGATGAAAGCAAATTCCGATGAAGCATCTGTGTGAGAGTGGGTTAGAGATAGTGTCAGAAGGGGAGGTAGTTTCGCATGACAATTGCCGATAAATGGACGAGGTTGTAGAGGAGGAGGTATTTGCGAAGAAACTGTCAAATGTATACCGTGTTTCGGGAATGGGAAAATGAAGGTATTGGCCTAAACTTCTACCAGAACAAATGGAAAGTGAGGAGAAAAAAGGAGCATAGCACAAAGACGTACGCCAAATATGATGCAGATGATATAATTGCATGCGAAAGTAATGTAGAAAAACTAGATCCAGTTAAAGCTGTAGCTTTCGGAGATAACGTACATGAGGCAAGCATGAGATTAGTTGAAAGTAATGCGGATTTCTATGCGTATGAAGCAAAGGTACAATGTTATGTTAATGTGTGCAATACAGTTAGTATTAATGATGACGAATTTGTGTTCCGTGAACAAGACATGTATAGCGGAACAGGAAACAGCGAAAGAGATTGACAGGATACTGAAAGCAAGATCACCGTATCTCTTCCCAGCTGAGTACGTTTGGAGCATTATGGGCATGTTGCTCCATTTCTTTCTGAAATTTTAATCATTTGTTTTTCTGTACATGTACATCACATCTCCGGACTACCCTCCCATTCGGGTAATTCCTTAGTGGTGCTACGTTATCTTTATCTTAGAGTGCACTTACATTACGGTCGTATATTACGTGTGGAAGTACTCCATATATAATCTTCTGATAAATGTTAATGTCGTTTCGGACACTTAAGGGCGGTCAAGATGTGTGCTGCATTGCTATATTATGACTGGTTGTTTGATTTTAAGGCTTTTAAAAGACTAGTTTCTGGCTGGAGTAGAGGTTGGGTGGTGGGGGATCATAAACCACCACTAGACCAGTTAGGTATTTTTATCACTAGCAGAAACGTGCCCTCTCAACAAGGAAAGTTCTACAATGAAAAGTTCTTCAGTTGAAAGACATTAAGGAATGCGCATAATTTAAAGTTTGCGTGCGTACTTTCGTCGCGTCAAGAAGGTGCAGTCCGACAGCGATGTGATTTAAATTGTAATTCAAACACGGCATTTTTACCTCCGACGCGCGCCTCCCTAACTCTGAAAAAATAGTGAGAGCTATCATAAGTAAATTTCTAACGCCATGCATTTCAGACTAATGTTCTTCGTTCCAGGTGAACACGTTTTGATTGTATGCCGTCATTGACCTTTGCCTGCGAAATACTACCTTACACTGAGAAGTATGCAGGAATTATGGTAATTGGACCTCAATATTGGCGAAGATAGGTCCTCTCTTTCTTAAAATAATAATAACGAAAGTGCACAAACGAAGCTCGAATCGTGTGATCATTTAACAATCTGGCTATAACCCTTTGAGGACGGCCTATGTTGCTTCTGTAAATCTTAAAAATACATTACAATTCAGAATTTACTAAGAAGTCTCAAATGATTTTAAGAACTGGAACACAGTTCACCAGTTATTTTTTTATTGTAACTTGTAAGCAGATAATTGCGTGACTTGCACGTTTCTTGTACTATGATCAGACAGACAATGATGAATCCGTAATGAAGTGACAAAAGAAGTGAATTTTCACAAAAAAGTGATATGCATATCTCTAGCATCTCAGATTTCAAAGATCTGAAAGTTTAAGTTTTTTACATGCTTACGTGGTACACAGAAAAAGAATTCTGTGTCAAATTTTAGCTTGTGATTTACGGAGAACACTGTATAGTAAGACAAGGTTACCTCCGCTTGCCGGCCGAAGTGGCCGTGCGGTTAAAGGCGCTGCAGTCTGGAACCGCAAGACCGCTACGGTCGCAGGTTCGACTCCTGCCTCGGGCATGGATGTTTGTGATGTCCTTAGGTTAGTTAGGTTTAACTAGTTCTAAGTTCTAGGGGACTAATGACCTCAGCAGTTGAGTCCCATAGTGCTCAGAGCCATTTTTACCTCCGCTTACTTCCTATTGTTTGTAACTAGCCCCACAAAATTAGATCTGCTGTGTATTATTTTCGTAGGCTGGTGAAAAGGCGCAGGGCTTGTGTCTTATCACACGGTAGTTAAGGAGAGGTATGGGTATTCACGTGATAGATTAGTTGGCGCGGCTGCCGCCATCTGGGGTTGTGGTGTGGTAGTGGTTAAATGACCTAGGTCACGTGATGTCGAAAGTATGGTCTAGACCATACAGATACAAAGGGGACGAAGTCACCATAGGTATACTATATTGATCCTGGGGGGACTTAAAATAATTCCAGGAGCAAGGCTGTCATCTCACAACTACTTAAAAAAATCGAAAAATCCAAGTGAACTGGCTTGAAACAGATTCTGACTCAAACACAAACTAATTATATGACGCGGCTCTATATCTCCAATGGATAATTGAATAAAAAGACTGGGTGAACTCTGATAGAACAACAACTTTTATCTGTTTACATGTTTGAGAAGCTTATCTCCAAGATTCGAGGCCCACATCATGAGAGTGACGCTCATCTATGGCTCTATTTTACGACATTACTGTGGTCCTTTCCCTTCTCATTTTCTTTAATGGATAAGGGTCGTGCTTTTTGATGCCGTTATTACCTCGGCGTATCATTAACCGACCAAAGGACTAAGTGGAAGGACTGTACCTTAAGGCAGGGGAGCATTCGCCTTTTGTTGTTCACAATATTTATTAAAGTCAATGAACAGAATTAACAATTATCTTAAACTTCAAGTGAGAGAACATCTGTACATGAAGCGCATCAGTTGGCTTTAAATGACATAGAAAGTATAACAACTTTTCAAATGAGACAGATAATAGCTTGTTATGAAAATTACAGTACACTAAACGCCTAGAGGGCTACCGTAAGTTCAATTACAGTTTCAAAAGCTTGCCCAAATATATTCCTTCTAAAAAAAGTTAACCTTACAAATGATATATTTTGTTATTTTAAACTTAGCTGCACAACAGCAACGGTTCCACGTAATAAAATTATAAACAGCCGACCAGTTGCAATGGATAAAGAATTCTTGATCCATTGCAACTGGTCGGCTGTTTATAATTTTATTATGATATATTTTGTATTAACTAAATACTGATGAAATAACATTTAGAATAATTTACTCCCAGAGAGAGAACATTTATACATGAAGAATACCAGTTGGCTTTAATTACCAATGAATGCATGACAACTTTTCAAATGAGAAAGTAATAGCTTTTTTTATAGAACATAGAAAACACTGCACGCCCTATGGGCTATTGTAAGCTCACCTACAGTCAGTTTTAGAACCTTACCCAAATCTATTCGCTTAAAAGAAACAGTAACCTTACATGCGGACTTCCAACTAGACAGGCAATAATGTACATCAGACACATCCCTTACAAATAGAGCCCAGCTCACGGCATCGGCCAAGTGCTGATATGAACGTCCTGCGGAGCAGCCAACACGGGCCACACCAGGTTGTGCCGCTCGGGCCCGATTTATCGGCCCTAACGAGAGCGCCAAGTGCAGTAAGTGCTTCCGACTTCACTCCCTGGGTGCCCCTCCCCCCGAACGGTTAAGTCAGAGGGCTGTCATTGGGTGCACCTAGGCCTTAACGGAACGTTCAGTTCCGTCAGATTCAAAAACAAGCAAGAACCCGAAGGTACATTTCAGACCCACGACTTAGGCACAGATGTAGAACGAATTGTCCATTATTACAGTCCAACAAATCGCGTGTGCCGAAGCAGCACAAAACGCTACAACCAAATTTGTGAAACTGTGCTATGTTAATAAACCAAAATCCATCACTTAAAACAACTTTAAATAAAAGGGCACCGTAGCAATATCGCAAGAGTTAAAACAAATTGCGACTGCAAAATTTAGCTTACAAGTAACAATTAAACAACACTCAGCATTGAGATATTTTAAGTATCCGATTGAGCTCGCTTCCACACGTGATGGTCCCCCAAAAACGCCTCATGATATTTTATCCTTACAATAATCGAGCCCTTTGTGGATGCCGACATTCAGACCTCCGCACAAGTGTCTGACGGAGTCAGCGTACTTTGGTACAACATATAGTTCAAGATCCACCAGAGCAAAGAAAACTTTGTTTCGAAACATTATACGCAATAAGCCTCACGGCTTGGATGGTAACGCAGAATGCCGAGGCTACTAAACACCAAGCAACAAGAGTTCCATCAAAATGGTGCAACAAATTTCGTGGGGTCGGACCACAACGTCTATTACTAACAGATATTTATAACTCAGCACCCGCTAATAGTTTGTCTCAGTTGAGATACCCTTGCAATACGGAGAGCAGGAAGTGCATGGCCAGTGGAAGATATAAATAGAATGATGTCACCTGATCAGGTCCGCGAAATAATCGTCCAACAGCATCAGAGGAGTAGGTCGTCTTACATTCTCCGAATAAGATGTAATCGGTTAACGGCCACCAACTGCTTGACTGCGCAGACCATCTCAAGACACAGCCGCTACAGCTATCGCATATACCATGCCTTTCGAAATACCTCTTCACCGATCGGGTTACCTCCCCTCCTTCGGCAATCGCACCGTCTCTTCTGCATCAGAAAACTCAAACTCATTCGCGCTCACCCGTCGATTCGCTCACCGCCGCGCCACCTCGCCACCGACTCACAAGCTCCGAAAAGCTAGCAAATCTGAACAAATATCAATAGTCGCAAAGCCGGCATGGCTCACTTTTGGTTAACCTTTACAGTATTATGTAAGTCCAGTCTGCAGCGATAATTGATAGAGCATTAGTTAAAAATCTAACTGGAAACGAGTGTAATTTTGAGTAGTAACATTACGCTGTAAATGTGATTTCTACTCGATTGCAATAGGACTTTCCTCCGTTTCGTTTGACTAAGCATTACATCGACAGCAAATAACAGACCGTAGGCTTTCCCTAGTGAAAGAGATAGGAACCTGAACAACAAATTTCGGGTCGAACTATCAATCGTACTTTAATTTTGTGTCGTCTCGACTCAACAGATTATTTCGTTCTCTCAGCTGAAATCCTAACATCTCTCTGACAGATCTGCTCACACAGTATTACTCTCATATCATTCAGAACCTTCCTGAAACGTTTTTTTTAGGGACGTCACTGTTGGTTTTCTTCTCTTAATTCAGCAATAGATAATCTGAAACAGACGGATATCCTTTCAAACAGCAATTATTATTACAATTTTTTGTGACTTACGTTTGCTAGTAATCGGAGTCCATGTGAAGCTTTCCCCTTGCATTGATAGCCATACATACATAGTGCTGTGTCTGTAAAACCATAAATCCTTCCCACGACCAAGTAAGATTGCATTCAAGTGAAAATCTGTTAGAACAGTTAATCGTACCATCATGTCGAATACCATGTTGTTACATAAGTATGACAATAATCAAATTGTTAATACGAAATATCTGCAGTTAATAGAGACGTCTGCAGTAGGTAGGGAGAACGTGAGTTACGTTGACACGGATGTATGAATGTAGGGCAGGGGAGTAAAGACAAGTCGTTGGTGAATAGCTTGACCTCAGAGCAGGATTACATATGCCGGTCCATGTTCGCTTTGGACGGATTACAAGGTGGCTTATGAATACTGGTTAGAGGCTGAACACGAGATAGTCTTCATCCCTTGGCACACTGCCGCGTGCTGATATCATTTCGTCCAAATTCACAGCGCGTGAATATTTTCTCGGGAAATGATCTTCCTTTACGTAGCAGCTTACCATGAATATAAAGTACGCGCACACAGCCCACGGTATAGAAGAATCACAGCAGTATGTACCTGCAAATGTATCCTAGTTAGCTCATGGAGGTAATCTCTGGACGAGACCAAATTATTTGTGTTTAATACTAATAATATGACAGTTTATCGTAAATGGAATTGAGCGGTCTGTTGATACCGTCTAAACAGTCCAGCATCACAAGTTTCCAATCATGGGAAAATGACGGGCTTTCTGTATAATTTACTTGTCACCGTACGGAAAAGAAATGCCTTAAACTTTACTACCGACACGTGGAAATTCGCAAGATATTGTACAAAACATGACGGAGGGTATTTCACACTTCACACTAGCGTCTGAGACATTCAACCCTGTTACATACTGGGATCGAATGGAGGAATAAGAACCGCCCCTGGACGGGTCCTAATCTCACTTATATCACTCTCACAAAACAAATACGAAAGAGTCAGCAGCACAATGGTAGTGCATTCTTCCTTGGACATGGATCTTAAACATTAGCCCAGATTGATTTCGCACAACGACGTCATCATCCTTCCAAAGTTGTAACATTTAGATACGCTGATCAACTGTTATTCTTTCGTTCTACCGACATGTTATGATCGTAATAGCATCACTGTGATTTAGTTCAGTGTTTGCTGTCACGCTTCATGTGTTAAAGACACCAAAAGGTGGAGGATTGTTTCTTTCGCTATCCATTGTATGGAGTTTAATTGACGGTCCCATTTCATATCGCTTCGATGTAGTCGCAAAAAATAAGGCTCTTCCTCTTTGTTATGAGCACTACATTGAAATTATCAACATTCGACAGATACGCTCTTCAAGAAGAGTCAACTTTGGTCCAGGTTTCAGCATGTTTTTACGATCGTTCAATGACGATAACTTCTTGCAGGCAACAGAAACGTCAGAAAAACCATCTGATAATGCCGCTGACCAACACTTCTACAGCGTATGTTTGATTGAGAACTTACGAGGTTCTGTTACACTACCTTTAACCATAACCGATGTTTATCCCATTCCTGTTTATCGGTCGTCAACAAGTAGGGTATACAGTAAAGAGGTAAAGTATGCTATTCTTTTGAAAATTACTGTTAGAAGTAGGTTCTATCTACGGATTTGACAGACCGCACCCAATTTTTTAGACCGCTCCTGGAAGGCAAATGTTTCTGGAATGTTGAGCGAACTCCAACACAGAAGAGAGCCTCAGAAGAAAGGGCATCCGGATAGTGATGCATTAGGTGCCCAGAAGTGGGGATCATTTTGTATGAAATACACAACATGTTAGAGAACACGTGATTTCATTATCAAATTCTGTATCCAAAGAAAATTAGGCTCACTATTTAGAATTACTTCAGATAGTGTTACACAAACACCACATATCAGTCAACGTTGTCCACGGGCCGTATGGGAGAGTGTCTTTTGTTTTTGTCCCAGTCGTACCTCGAGTGCTATTGATCACAGAGATACAGGGTAAGACGTTTTGGATAGACTTTGGCCTAGCGACCATTTGTGTATCTGGCGGAAGAACGAGCATTACTTAGCCCTCCTAAAACACAGGGTACCAATTTAAATATTACACACTTTCTCTTGCGCAGGCAAATTGAGCAAATCGGTTGGTTGTTTTGTATTATTTGTCGTATATGGTGAACTTTAAGCGGTTTATAAAATCACCATTAGTTCGAGGACGGTTCCTAAGGCAACCTCTAACATTCATGATTTTTGGTTACGAGAAGTATCAGTTGTAAGGGTGGCCAACTCTATAATTTCTATTCATCTTAGATCGTCCGAATTTCAGTCATATGTTCTTAAGATGACATTCGAAGGAATCTTCGAACCTTTTTTCTACACCATTTATACCATTACCCGTTACCGTTATCCAAATGTTCACTGCTACAGTACTTACGTATTAAAAGCGCAAAAAACATTTTTAGCAGCTTTTGCACCGTAGGTCGGAGTTATCTAAATGACTAACCATAGGAGAAGGCTCACATTTTAACGGTAGCTTCGTTAGATGTTCATGTAGGGACGCCGCTTTCTCGTTCTCGAAAATATGTATCCGTCATGAAGATGAATGCAAGCAACCATGTTTTCTGTGTACCAAACGTACCAATTGTGTGAATGCCCACAAGTTCTGTTCACGGCAGATCTTCGAACCTTTTGCTGTATGTTGTTACACTGATGTTCTCGAGGACCAAAATCTAAAGTTTCAAAGTAACCGTACCTATGCAAATAAAATATGCACAGAATACCTCTTTCGAGGCATAAATGACGTTTTAAGTTACATGGTGAATATATGACAAGGATGCTAGGGTCATCCTAGGAGTTCTGTGGTCACGAAGCTCTGTTTGTGGTTCGCGATTTTTCACAATTTAAGGTTTATTACGCACTGTATTTGAATTATGACCACTTCTCTTCTACGCTAATATGGCCAAAACGCTGGCACAGCGACAATACGCGAGAAAGAAAAACATAACTGAAAAACTTCAAATGATTTTAAAAACTTAGGTAAGACTGGAAACACTGTAAATTAAATAAAATATTCCTAATAACATTTTTACTCTTTTAAGACAAAATCATAAGCCGTGAGATTAGGATGAACTGAAGTAAAGGCATCCAGTAAAAGTATTAAGCAAACGATTTAATGTTAACCTCACATCATAAGAACTTACTTGCTGTTTACGTATGCCAACTGACATTAATTTGGGAAAGTTTGTAAAGATGAAAATTTGCTGACCTGCAGAATTCAATATATACAAGCAGCACACCTTGCTGTAGCAGAGAAAAGATCGGAGCAAGTGGAAAAATTATTCTTTCACACCCCAAATAAATTCGTATTTGTACCTATTTAAAAGGCTCTGACAGGAAAGGGGAGGACTGTCTCAATGTCTCAATGCTTATCGAGCCTTCCTCGCAAAAAAATTTGACATGCGAACATATTCGCACTTTATGTGCTAAAAAAGAGTAACACAGTGACGGTGGAATAGAGAGGAGAAAGAGCCAGCTGAAGAGAAAGAGAGGAGAGACAGCGATGGTGGAAGATAAAAAGTGGGAGTGAAGTGGATAGACAAATGAATGAAGAAAATAGCGGGGGGAACCAAGAGAGTAGAGATATTGATGATCAGTGACAGAGAGTGCCAGTAAATCAGAAAACAGATGGAGATAGAAGTGGAGGGAGCAAAATAGAGAGGGCACACAGGAAATGAAAAATGCAGATGTGGAGACCTCATATAGGATTTTGTGGTTCTGCACTGTCCCTGATCGACGAATGTCAACTCATGGGTATAGGGACGGGGCTATTTCCGATCGAAATTTGAAACCATCTGGTGCAGGTGAAGAAAGAAGCTTTAACTGCCCCTCCACAAATTTTCAACGTACTGAGGTTTCGGAAAGAAAAACAGAAGGAGGCTGTATAAATGGGAGAGAGACCGTGGCACTGAAACACACTATAAAACTACAATGAAATGAATACCCCTTGTTGCATACAGGCGTTGATATAAGTCAGTGAGGATAGTTGAAAAAGTGTGCCCCACCCGGGAGTCGAGAGCGGGATCTCATTCTTACATGGGAGACGCTCTATCCATCTGAGCCACCGTGGACACACAGTATAGTGCGACTGCAGGGACTGATCTCTGGTACGCCTCCCGTGAGACCCACATTCACAACTTATTGTCCCGCACTATATTCATAGTGCACTTGTCCATTATACTTATTACTCGTGGCTTTTTGCCGATATCCGTAAGAGTTCGGGCACTGTTTGTTCATTCGCACGGAAGAAGATGCTCAAATGGCCGGTGAGCCTTACACACACACACACACACACACACACACACACACACACACACATTATATGAAGGTGTAACCACATAGAGAGACTGGCTCCAAGAACTTACATTGGCCTCTGTTAAATGAGGGCGAATATATTCACATGCCAAAATTTGTGGCGAAGAAGCGAAAATGAGAAGTGAGGCAGCTGGTTCCTCACTATTCAGTTAGAGTCCCTTAAGGAGAAACATATTCGCCTTTGTTTGGCGCGAGTAGGAGAATGTTCCGCTGGTGCAGTGTTGCGTACCTTAGAATTATTGTGCCATTAGAAACATTCAAAAATAGGCAAGCTGCAAAACTGATTTGTGAAAAATATTCAGGATTGTCAGTTTGCAAACAATGACCATAATTAGTGGTAGCGGTTAAGACTCTCGTATAACTCTGTTCACTGTCTGTATGTATCCAAGGACATTAACCTGCAGAAGAAATCAGTAACCTCTTACCTATACGTCAGTGCCAACCAGCGATACAGCTATTGTCAAAAGTACATTTGAATCCTTGTATGTTTATGTTATAAAAATACCTAAAAGTAAGCGCCATCTTATGTTACAACATCTTACATCTACAGCAACATCTACACCGACACTTCACAAACCACCGCACCGTTACTCCCTCATTTACTTTCCTGCTCCACTCGCAAACAGAGCAAGGGAAAAACGAGTGTCTCTATGCCTCCGTATGAGCCCAAATTTCTAAAATCTTGCCATCGTGGTCCTTAAGCACAGTTTATATTGCCGGCGGTAGTATCGTTCAGCAGTCAGGTTCAGGTGCCAGTTCTCTAAATTTTCTCTATAGTGTGTCTCGAAAAGAACGTCGGCTTCCTTCCCGGGATACCCAGTTGAGATCCGGAAGCATTTCCTAACACTTACGTGCTCTCCTACCCTATCGGTAACAAATCTAGCAGACCGCCTCCGAAAGGCTCCGATGCCTTTCTTGAATCCTACCTGGTACGGATCGCAAAAACTCGAGCAGTACTCAAGAACTGGTCATACCACGTTCCTACGTGCAGTATCCTTTAAAGGTGAACCACTCTTTCTTAAATTTCTCCCACTACACCGAAGTTGACCATTCGTCATCCCTACCACGAGCCTCACATGCTCGGGCCACCTCATGTGGCTTTGCAACGTTATGCCCAGATTTTTAAAGGACCAGACTGTGTATAGCAGGACACTAGTAGTACTGTATCCGAACATTACAGATTTGAACATGCTACTCATCTGCATTAACGTACAGTTTTCCACATTTCAACCTCGGCATTTTACCGTATACCACAGCATCATCAGCGAACAACCACATATTGCTATCCACCCCGTCAGTCTAATAATTTATGTAAATAGAGAACAATAGCGATCCTGTCACACTTCCCTAGGGCAATCGTTACCCTCGTCTCTAACGAACAGTCGCCATCTAGACGACTCTATTATTTCAGAAGTCTGCGAGCCGCTTACATTTCTGTGAACTTACTCCATATGCTCGTACCATCGTTAACAGCCTGTAATGGAGCACCGTGTCAAATGCTTTCCGGAAATCTAGCAATATCGAATCTACCTGTTGCCCTTCAACCATAGTTCTCAGCATATCATGTGAGAAAAGGGCAATCTGGGTTTCGTACGAACGATGCTTTCTAAAACCATGCTGATTTCCCCGTAGTTTATTTACTAAATGTCGAGCATGGTTTTCTGTTTATGTGTTTTAATCTCGCGTTTTTAAATGTAATTTCAATCGGCCTGTAGCGTAATAGTTGCTCTCTGAACAGTCAGCTACATAGTTCATTAACTCATCAGTGTCCATTGGAGACACGTCTGTAAGATAGCAAGTCGATATCTAGGATTGTCCGATTTTATAGTTCACTTCTGGTAAGGTGGAGGATTGCTAAGCAAGACACATAGGCAACTGGAGTGGAATGCTGACCTAACTTGAGGATACAAAAATTTATTTTTACCACCTTAATTAAAACAACACAATGATTAATTAGCATTTTCAATTTCCGGTGATCAAGGCCAATTATTCAATTATACAAAAGCAATGAGAATAATTCCATTACAATTTAAAATAAACACGAGCCTTATAGCCCCAAGTTTAAATTAATAAAAAATTACTTTACACAGATACAACCTTAACGTAGCTGCAGATCTGACCTCACTAGTTGTGAAATTAAGTCAATTATCAGGCCCTGTGAATATGAAAAATAACAATTTGTAAAAACTATTAGGTTTCAAAAATACTGAAATAGCAAGATCTCGTAAATACTTCATTTAACTATTATGGAAAACATTCGACAATATGATGTTGTGATAGTGTGACAGATTTACACAGCAGTCAGCACTTTCTCGACATTTGGCGTTCTCATCAGCGGCGCGTCTTAATTCTGTGCTCGAGAGCTCAAGTGACAACAACATGCAGGGGGGCCTGCGCACACCGATAACGGCTTATACAACACACAAACCCAGTACTAATACACAGTTCACTAAAATACTAAAACCAACAGCCAAGAACTGTGAAGCGCAAAATGCAGGAAGAGATGTTAAACTGTAACCTCCCAACAAAATAAATTCCGTAACCTTCCAACAGTAAAAAAGAATACAATTATTTATTTCATTCACATTCAGCGTAACCTCCCCCAGATAAATTCTGTAATCTTGCAACAATAAAATATGACTAATCTCCTAATAAAAAAAAATGTGACTCATAGATAACCTTTCAATAATTGACTGTGAATTTGAACAGGTAAAATTTGGACGTCAGCAGTGCTGCGTCATGGCCCTGAAAGATCATTCTGAATACATAGAAAATTCTTACCTCAATAGGGTCGCCGGATAACGCGTATATATCTGCTCCTATAAGAAATTTTTCTGGCACAGCTCAGTGCAATGCTGGCCGATAAATTTGTCATGTATAAAAAAAAGGAACTGATTTTTCTTTACAATAATCAGGATGACCAAGGATTGGAGAATTTAGTAAAATCTTTAATTTGAGTTGAATGATTCTCGAAAGTTAATTTTTATAAGATATATTATTATTAAGAGATTTTTTTAAACATTTACATGGGACTTGATATAACAATACTACATATGCGCGAGGCTGCTTTTTACCTTATACTACAACGCTCAGGCATCGCCATCGCTCCCACGACCGGCCCAGCCAACTCCACACACACGACTGCTCACTAGCAGCTACTTACGGCTACTACTGTGGTGTCACCGCCAGACACCACACTTGCTAGGTGGTAGCCTTTAAGTCGGCCGCGGTCCGTTAGTATACGTCGGACCCGCGTGTCGCCACTGTCAGTGATTGCAGACCGAGCGCCGCCACACGGCAGGTCTAGAGACACGTCCTAGCACTCGCCCCAGTTGTACAGCCGACTTTGATAGAGATGGTTCACTAACAAATTACGCTCTCATTTGCCGAGACGATAGTTAGCATAGCCTTCAGCTACGTCATTTGCTACGACCTAGCAAGGCGCCTTTATCATTTGCTATTTATCTTGTGATGCATGTACCGTCAGACCGATGTTCACCAATTATGAATTAAAGTTAAGTATTCCAGCAGCAACGTAACGTATTGGCTATATTAATTACATTGTCCTGTTCCAGACCTCACGCCATCCGGCGTGAGCTTAAACGCGTGCCCTTCGGCCTCCCGTCCTAGTGGATTGGTTGCTTGCCAGTCCACAGAAACTACCACACAGTTCCTACTGCAGTCAACACTGCTCTTTGGTCTGAGATTCTCTTATTGCTTACATATCGCAGGCAGCGCGTGAGCAATCCATCGAAATTACATCTGCTCAAATGCGATAGCAACAAATGCTTTAATCATGGACCTCTTACAAAACGTTATATTGTCATAACAGCAGTTAATATTAAAGCAATAGTTCGTTAAACAATCTACAATGACGTGAAATTTCACATGATAAATTTATAAATCACAACTAGCTGAAGGTGATAGTGACCAGACAATCTGCACACAACCTTAAACACCAAAGCACCGTTGGCGGCCCAGAATTGTTGCTATTATAATTGCCAACAAAGAAGAAGTTTGCAATTCCAATTTAAATTAGCGGATGAAGTTTTATGCAGAGAATAAACTTTGATTCAAAAAATTGAGCACTTAACTTATTAACAGTAATAAGAAAACTAAGGATTCGCCGAATATTGGGCACACTTGTAATTCAAGATAAATGCAACGGAACCAGGACACAGCGCCATTACATGGACTTGCAATACAAAGTATCCCGGACCCACGTCCAAGTGCTTTAAGGAATGACTAGCGGAAATCAAAGTGGCTACAAGGAGCAATCACATCCAGAATTCCAAAACAAACTGGCTCGCCATTTAAAGTTAGTCCAGGAGCTAGCCGTTAACATTCTCGCCAGGGTAAACTCCCGGGCTCTCCTCAGGATCCGTGATAGACACGACCCTTAAACAGAGCATACGTTGACCGGTGACTGTTTCCGCCCTCCAGTGCCGCTCGCCACAAGACCCAGGCGCCGCCATATCAACACCGTGCGTCCTCGCAGTACAGCAAACGCCGACTGACCACTAGCGATGCTCCCTGTGCTGTCTTCCCTCTGTCCCTGCCGCGAACCGAGTCTCCGTCACTGCCCCCGACCGAGTCTCTCCTTGCGAGCCGCAGCCGTCCTAAATAGAGGGCGCTGGCCAACCACAAGGCCGCAAAGCGCTTAACTGCGGCTGGATTGAAGAATTTTTAGAAAACAGAATACAGCATGTTGTAATCAATGGAGAGACGTCTACAGGCGTTAAAGTAACCTCTGGCGTGCCACAGGGGAGTGTTAAGGGACCATTACTTTTCACAATATGTATAAATAACCTAGTAGATAGTGTCGGAAGTTCCATGCGGCTTTTCGCGGATGATGCTGTAGTATACAGAGAAGTTGCAGCATTAGAAAATTGTAGCAAAATGCAGGAAGATCTGCAGCGGATAGGCACTTGGTGCAGGGAGTGGCAACTGACCCTTAACATAGACAAATGTAATGTATTGCGAATACATAGAAAGAAGGATCATTTATTGTATGATTACATGATAGCGGAACAAACACTGGTAGCAGTTACTTCTGTAAAATATCTGGGAGTATGCGTGCGGAACGATTTGAAGTGGAATAATCATATAAAATTAATTGTTGGTAAAGCGGGTACCAGGTTGAGATTCGTTGGGAGAGTCCTTAGAAAATGTAGTCCATCAACAAAGGAGGTGGCTTACAAAATACTCGTTCGACCTATACTTGACTATTGCTCATCAGTGTGGGATCCGTACCAGATCGGGTTGACGGAAGAGATAGAGAAGATCCAAAGAAGAGCGGCGCGTTTCGTCACAGGGTTATTTGGTAACCGTGATGGCGTTACGGAGATGTTTAGCAAACTCAAGTGGCAGACTCTGCAAGAGAGGCGCTCTGCATCGCGGTGTAGCTATCTCGCCAGGTTTCGAGAGGGTGGGTTTCTGGATGAGGTCTCTAATATATTGCTTCCCCCTACTTATACCTCCCGAGGTGATCATGAATGTAAAATTAGAGAGATTCGAGCGCGCACGGAGGCTTTCCTGCAGTCGTTCTTCCCGCGAACCATACGCGACTGGAACAGAAAAGGAAGGTAATGACAGTGGCACGTAAAGTGCCCTCCGCCACACACCGCTGGGTGGCTTGCGGAGTTTAAATGTAGATGTAGATGTAAAAATTATTCTGCCAAGAGCATCGCTGGAAGTCACGGCTCAACTTCTTCAGCTAGTCTTGCATGGAGGGCTAGAACGTAGCATGCTGTGTGTGGTGTGTGGACGCAGTGGAGCTGGGCACAGTTCGCAAACAGCTGAACGTGATTTTTGGTACGGTCAGTCACCTTTAGGCTGTTGCCCAGGGGTGTAGCGGTGACGGAGAATTTGGGGCGTTGCATGGGACCCCTCAGATTTTTCTTGCTTTTCCCACGGGCTCTGCTTCCGAGGCACCTCCCAGTGCAACCGACGCAAGGGATTCTCCATCACAGCAAGGTGAGTGACGTTGTAGGGACTGTTCGCCTGGCCACGCCCATTCACCCTGTGAGTGGACAGGTGGCCGCCTGGCCACGCCCATTCACCCTGTGAGTGGACAGGTGGCCGCCTGGCCACGCCCATTCACCCTGTGAGTGGACAGGTGGCCGCTACTTCAGCAGGGTCCGAACAGGTACACAGGGGGAGGGGACTACCTTAGGTAGATAGTGATCACGGCAGGAAAGAGAGCCAGTGTGCACTCGGTATGTCTGCTGTGGGGCATCATCCGAGATGTGGTGGCGGCGTTGCCTGTGGCTGTTGAGTGTGCTATGTGCTGTTGTCTGCATGTTGTGTCTCACGTCGGCACCAACAACGCCCGTCAGAAGTGTTCTGAGGCGATCCTCGAGTCGTACATGCGGCTGGTGGAGATGGTGAAGACTGCTCGCCTACCGCACGTGGGGCTAGCAGAACTGTCCACTTGCAGCATCGTTCCCAGAGTTGAGGAGGAGAGGAGGAGGAGATTAGTGGTTAACGTCCCGTCGACAACGAGGTCATTAGAGACGGAGCGCAAGCTCGGGTGAGGGAAGGATGGGGAAGGAAATCGGCCGTGCCCTTTCAAAGGAACCATCCCGGCATTTGCCTGAAGCGATTTAGGGAAATCACGGAAAACCTAAATCAGGATGGCCGGAGACGGGATTGAACCGTCGTCCTCCCGAATGCGAGTCCAGTGTGCTAACCACTGCGCCACCTCGCTCGGTTCCAGAGTTGATCAAGGTCCATTGGTATGGAGTCTTCGTCGACTCTGTGACTGCTATTGCTGCAGATTTCTAGACCTGCTTTATCGTGTGGGGATTTGCAGGATTCCCCTTGACAGGTAACGCACTACACAAAGGAAGTAGCTAGTCGGGCAGCAGGGTACGTTTGGAGTGCACATGAGGATTTTTTAGGCTGGGTGCTCTGATGAACACTCACCATTCGATATGCAGCAAGGAATCGATGCTCGCACAAGGGATTATTGAACCAGCGGCCCATTACACATAATAGCCAAAAGAGACGGATCGTTGAGCCTGTGTTAGATTCACGAGAGATTAATGAACTTTATAGTTCCAAAGACAGATAGACCACAGACACTTGATGAACTGCTACAAAAGTATCATTGAATAACAGTATTTTCGACGTTGGATTTAAAGTCTGGATTTTGGCAGACACAACTTAATTGTCGTAAGTACGGTGCCTTCTTGTGCTTCCGTAATTGTTATCAGATCTGCAAACTACCTTTCGGCCTTACTGTAGCATCAGCAGCTTTCATTTGTGGTGTGAACACTATTCATCCATCCGGTTTAAAATAAAGGATCACAACGTATGTTGATGACATACTTATTACGGAAACAACTTGGAATAAACCCAACAGTACGTTGACTGGCACTACTAGATACATTCTCACGCCAGGTTGTTACAGTCAATGTATGTCAATCGGTTTCCAAAAACATTTATTAAATTTTTAGGCCACGTCATCTCTGACGGAATCGAAACTGACGCAGTTAAACTTCAAGCTACGCGAGACATCACTATTCCCCTAACTAAAAATCAGCTACGAAGTTTTCTTGACCCCATCAATTTTATTAGGCTCTCATTCATTGTACGGCTTCGCAGATATCAAGACTTTGTCAGCGAAGTGTTAAAAACTCAGATTCGTTCTGGGATAATCAGGCTGTAACTAAGTTTCTGAGTTGAAACCTGCTTTAGTGAATGCCTCTCTACTATCCGACCCAGACCTTTCCAAAGAATTTTTTATTGCAAGAGACAGGTCCAAAATGGACCTTAGAGTGCACCTGTTCCAGGAAATAGAAGAAAATGAAGTGATCTGCACGAAAAGTATTTCCTTTGCCAATTGTGTACTTTCACCAGCAGAAAGAAATTGTTCCATTAAAGAACTCGAAACATTATCATTCGTCTTGGTTTTTTATGAAATTTCGTTATTTATTATATGGCAAACATACTAAAGTGTATATTGACCACCGTGTAAATCAGTTCCTCATGTCCGCTAAATTTTCACATTATCGCCTGGGACGAGGAAACTGTATCTACAGGAATCCAGTTTCCGATACATATTCCAAGCACAAAAAATGTAATTGATGATGCTTTATCAAACCCTTTTACTGGTTCTGCATCAACCGCTTCCATACAATTTTATCATTCAAACTACAGTCTTCCTCATATCCATAAAGATGCTCTTGAAAACTTCGTGTCTCCTGCTTTAAAAGATGTTGCCAAAGGACAGGATAAGGATCCAGCGTGGAAAAATATCAAACAGTTATGATGTAACAAACAAAATTCTACTATCAGACATCATTTTTTGGTTCGAAATCACATCGTCTTCAAACGTTTAAAACCGACAATAATATTTGGCATCTCTCTAATCCTGATAATCTTGTCAACAAGTGGATGTGGTAAATGCATCTGAGCTAATGCTCATTACCGACCAAGAAAATGTTTCTGATATTTCGTCAAACTTCCTATTTCATGAACATGGTGAAAAGAACCAGGCGCGTTCTGGCGAAATGCAAACTCTGCCAGCAAGAAAAATCTTCCACAGAATCACATTTGGGTCCACTTTTACGATTACCTCCATTATATTACGTCATTTAGCGGCGGTCGACCTCTACGGGCTTATTCCAAAGAGCAAAAAAGGTTACCCGTGCCTATTTGTTGCAATTGAGCTAACATCTAAATTTGTTTTCTTTCCGCCACTTCGCAGAGCTACAGCTAAAACTGTTACCCTGCATTCACTAAGAATTTTTTACCACGCGTAAGACATCAATAAAAGGTTATATCTGACAATGGAACACAATTTCGTTCTACAACTTGGACACATACATTGCACAACAGAAAGATTACATCCATTTTTAATTGTAGGTATTACGCTTCCACAACCCTTTTGAAAGAATAATGAAAGACATAGGAAAGATATGAAGATTTTTTTGCCACAAACAACACACTGAATGGGACAATCATATTCAGATGTTTCAGGGCACCGTTAACTCAATTCCTAATAATTCAACTTTGCTCTCGCCACGTTTAGTTTTGAAGAATAAAAATCCGTCAGACAAATAAAAGAACTTGTTTCTTCTCCTAAGTCACTGTTTACCCACCCATCGTTAACTGATTTACATTGCAATTACTAATATAAAAAAAGCAGCTGAAAGAGGAGAAAGCTGCGAAAGAGTATATGTCTCACTAGGAAGTTCCAAGTTGTACAAAAAGTTTTAGTTCGACTACAGCCATTTTCCTGTAAAGCAGGGAATAAGTGTCAGAAATTTGCATTACTTTATAACGGACAGTTTCGGATTCGACGAATTTCCCATCCCAATATAGTATTCTTGAAACACTCAGAACGAAAGTTTTGAGAGGTCTTCATCACATCACCAATGTAAAACCGTTCACTGAATAATTATTTGACTTCCTTTTCCCTAATGATGACAGTAACGAAGCGATATGTAACAGTCACGTTGTGACAACAAATATTTCATCACCTTTTGACATCAACAGTTTGTACATAGTAGTTAACCTTTTCCACCGGTTTTCTTTCGTCCTCATGCATGTTCAAATAAAAATAACATTTTTTTTGCCTTCTACAGTACTAGAAGCCATTTCGCTTCCTTATGTTCACTGTATCATGACTTTTATGTAGTACATACAATGATTGTTACAGAGCATACACCACGTCATGTTCTAAGGTAACTGACTCACATATTTACAATCCATCATTTGACAAGGAAAGGTTAAGGAAATGACGGCAGTAATGATTTTTGCGATAAAAACAAAGTCATCATAGAAGATAAAAGCAACATGATAAGCAATAACATCGAATTTCGCGCTACATAATGCATCTCTCTTACGAGCTGACGTACAGAAGTATGCCAAACGTATTCCAAATAGGAATGATTAAACGAGCAGCTTATATATATTTTCACAAGTATAACAAGTACTATCAATAATCGTAGAAGACTTTTAATTTCAGTGTCTTGCTCTGAGATACTCTAACACCGAGCTACAATAAGGGTTTCTTCGTTGACTGTAAGAATTTTACTGTAGGCATCGTATATGAAGTGAAGACTTAAGAATTTATTGTAGATGAAGTATGTGAAGCATTTATGGTTTTTTATAATGAGGGTGTGATGAGATAATAAAAAATGTAAGAAATGTGGATGGCGAATTTAGTATGATTATCATGCAGACGTTTATGAAATATAATATGAAGTTTGACATACTGATGTTACGGATTGTTAGAAATTACGTGATGATTTTACCCTTGTTGTATGCTTTTTTGATCGTGTTTTGGTGTGTTTTTCTCCTGAGTATTATTTCTAATGGTTTGCGGCAATGTGTTGCAAAACAATAATACAAGTCAACGAATTTTCAGGAAGATAAACGCTTTGTTTCAACAATATGCTGTTTTTTCTTTGTGAACAGCTACGTAAAGGAGTGATGACGCTTATTGCCTCGTATTTGATTTGATGGATTTGTAACTTTGCTTGCGCTAGTGGATTTTTTTCCTCATTCACCGGACAACACCATTTCTCATTCGGTTTCAGATATAGTTAACCGATTTTATGTGAAAGACAAAATTACTAAATTATTTTCATTCTGTGTGTTTACTTTCCTTGTTTTTAGGTATTAAGTACTATTATTGATACCACTCAAATTTTACATTTGGAGTAATTGTAAGTATTTGGCACTTGCATAGGTAAAGGTTTTGTGATCACATTTTCATTTACTTTGTGTTCTGTGACTGACTGAGGACAGAAAAATATAATAATTTCTTTTTTTCTACAGCAACAAAATATTGTGTTCATTTCTTTCCTTCCCTCCCTTTGCCTCATATCCTAATGCGCATTTACTCGTGTATTTAAAAAAAAATACGTTTTGCAGCAATTACTCTCGCATAACAACACTATAAATACACTCATACTCGTGTAAAACGTGAGAAAACCGATAAAAATGTTCGCTTATTGCTATTTTAACAATGCACTGTACATGTAATGATTATTATATTTTAATGTTTCTTTCCTCTCACAGGATAAAACGGATTTCGATTATGGTTATTCTCTTTGAGTTGTCGCTACCGACACGTATCTATAAACCGCAATTTCGATATTCGTAAGAAATGTTTGTTATTCTTTGTCATGTTAGTTGAGTGTTTACCACACATAGTTTTAGATAAATATCGTAGCTGTACTCTTTTTCACTGTATTGTAACACTGTACTGTAACAGAATACGTGTACCTTGTAAAATCAGTACATCAATAGACTACCTTGGAGTTATGTGTCCATTGTAAAAGCAGCACGTTCATGGACTCAACTAGAGTTATGTGTGCTTTGTAGAAGCAACACATTCGTGAACTCACTTAGAGTTACACTCTGCAATGTCAGAAAGTTCGACGTATTAGTGAACGTTCTCTTTACCACGATATGCCACATCGGTTATCATTCTCTTAGATGACTTCGCAGACATTTTGGCGAAAATTACATGGCAGTACCATCTGTGAGGCTCAGCGCTATATGCCAATTTAGACTTTCTCGGCGATTCTCGATGATGAAGTCATCTAGGGTTATCAGCTGCTGAATGACACCTTGACTCGGCTGATAAACGGGGAAGACTTCATCAGGCTCTGAGGTGTCACTGGATTAATTATGGACAAGTACTGCATCCAATGAGTCTGCTTTTAGCCGCCTCGCAGACAGTCACGATACAATGCTTTCACTTCACAACTTATTACAACGTTATGATGAACTATTAAAACTTGTTTTTCGAGTCATCAGTTTTCTGCCAGGTTTAATGCGGCTCGCCACGAATTTGTCTCCTGCGCCAACCTTTTCATCTCAGAGTAGCACTTGCAACCTGCTTCCTCATTTATCTGCTGGATGTATTCCAATCTCTGTCTTCCTCTATAGTTTTTTCCCGCTACAGCTCCAACTAGTACCATGAAAGTCAGTCCCTGATGTCTTAACAGATGTCCTATAATCCTATCCCTTATCCTTTTCAGTGTTTTCCATATATTCATTTCCTCTACGATTTTGCGCACAACCTCCTCATTCCTTATTTTATCAGTCCACCTAATTTTCAACATTCGAGTGCAGCACCCCATCTCGAACGCTTCGATTCTCATCGGTTCTGGTTTTCCCACAGACTATGTTTCACTACCGTACAGTGCTGTGCTCCAAACGTATATTCTTAGAGATATCTCCCTCTAATTAAGGCATATGTTTGATACTAGTAGACTTCTCTCGGCCATGAATGCATATTTTGCCAGTGCTAACCTAGATTTGGTGCCTTCTTTGCTCTATACGTCATTGGTTTTTTGCTGCCTAGGTGATATCATTAATTAACTTCATTTACTTCGTGACACAATTCGTGCAAACAGTAAAAAACTTGCCTCACGTATCCATAGGATACACAGTTGCCGAATTAATGTTTGACAAGCTTGAAAGTGATGAGCAGGCCAAGCCTTTACTAACATTATACGAAAAAACTATACCTTGGGAAGAAAAGCCACGACAAGCATTGACAACCCTGGAACAAAACGGACAATATAGGAAGGTTCAGAACGATAAAAAGATTAGCACTAAGACGTCCTTTCATGTCGGGTGAGATGTGTTGATACGATCACGTTCAGTATCAAAAAAACATAGGAAACTGAAAATGACAGTTAATATACGTTGAACCTTGCGTCATACATAAAATACAACACCCAGGATGTTACTTACAGAGTAATTCAAAGACCGGAATAGTCCGCGGATTTTATCTGCTTAAGGATCTTAAGGAATTTATATAATAAGACGGAGATCATGGACCACTAACACTGCACAGAACACGATTAGGAGACAGGACTATTTCGAACTCACATATGAAGGCTAAATGTGGAGATGAACATTAAAAGCACAGGTTCTTCTGAGGATGGCTTTTATTACACACCTTAGCGACTTGTACATGAGGGAAGAATGGAAGGATCCAAGTGAAAATACACATTTGTAAGTAGACTGAGGTGTAAATGTAATCTAAAGTAAGGAAAGTAAAACGCCTTGAAAGGAATTAGTTCGTAAAAGAAATTATATTTGTAATTCTATCTGAAAAAAGTAAACGTTCCCAGTCTAACGTTCACTGAACAGATTCATTAACAATACGCAACAATACTGTCTGCGCCATGTGCGTACGGCGTGGCCGAAAAGGGGGACAGTTTGGAAGGTCATCATCCCCCGCCACTGACCGACATACTTCTTTTCACTTAATTACATGAGAACATAGTAATCTCTTTAAAGTCAGTACCGCCATTAGACTTTTTTATTTGCAGTGTTACGTTTACAAGATCATGATTTCGGCTTTAAATTGCCATTGTCAAGTGTTTTTATGTTATACAGTTCCTAAGATGACATACTGTCGTATTTGAAATACACTATTAGACACATTGTCTAAGGGTCAATATTTCTGGTAAAAGACTACTGCTTTGTTTTATCACTGAGTATACCATAGTCAAGATGGTATACTCAGGTTGCTAGTAATAGTCAAAATTTAAAAAAAACAGCTTGATTAATAAGTGGCTTAATGACGTCCTCTCCTCTCCTCTCCTTGTGTGTGATGGAATTGTTCTTGTATGTAAGATGACAGCAATATTTATGATTTTCAGACTCAGCTCGCTGATGTTTTTCCTCTCGTCTTTTCTCTTTGCCTCAAAAAAGAAAACTACAATAACCAAAAAGGAAAATGCATGGTTTTTAAGACGGAAGTTTATCTCAAAACAAGCCAGTAAGGTGATTATACATGGGAGCAGTAATTAAATTGTCAAAAACATGTAAGATTATCTTTTAATCCTTCATAAAAATGTCTGTATGGAACGTTTCTTTCATATGAACATGCGAATCAGAAAAAAAATATTACGCAGTGGCTTAAGTTTCCCAAATGTGTTGTGATACAAAGTGATAAAGTACAAAGTAATTAGAGTGTCACATTCCTTAAAGCAGTGAGACACCCACCCAGTGAAAAATCAACGTGGTGTTCACGTTAAAACTACACACTTTGGGTGCACAAATTTTATGTACAAACCAGGAGAAGGAATCAAATTACTTACGACACCAAGCTTTGTGAGAGTAACAATGACGCATTGTTGGCGACGGCAACCGTCACTCGCCTCGGATGTTGGAAAATTTCGTTGGGCGTCGATATCCCGGAGGCTTCATAAGGCGATGCACATCCGTGCTGTCGTCGGAGTCTGCGTAATACGACGGCAAAATTAAGAAGAACCCGTGTCGGACTCCGCGCTGTTACAAGAGTAGTTCGTGCGCGAGCTCTTAAGGCACCGTATGCGAGTAAAGGTGAAACGACCCCTTAGAAAAACTATTGAATTACTGTGCTGATAAACCTCTCATATTATTTGATTTTCAAATAGCTGAGCAAAACTGAATGTACTCAGACATTTCGTTCTTTACCTATTCTGATCCACACTAAACTGACATACAATATTTTTAGCGCAACGCTATCTGACTTTCAATAATCTCTACGAAAGAATGGCCCTGACTAACATTAACCTATACCTTTCACAAATCACTTACCTCACCAAAAATCTTCGTTACTCGAACTACTGCAATACAGCGAGCGCCACTACTGCCAGCTAAATAAAATATTAAAACTACTGAAGGCACTAATTACTGACAGGCATAGTTAGCAAATGACAGATTTTGATAGAGAACAAACAATGTATTTACCTTAATAGTGTTCAAAAGTCATAATATATATAGCAATTCATGACATCCATTCTTACAAACGTACTGTTTCTGATGGACACACGTCCAGATCATCCGCTCTCAAAAATCCGCCATCTCACTTCCCCACATCCACCACTGCTGGCGGCTCACCTCCAACTGCGCAACGCTACACGCTGTTAACAGCCAACAGCCCAACACTACAACAGCAAATTCCAGCAATGCCACCCAGCCACAGACTGCACACAGCACAGCTAGTGATTTTCATACAGAGCGCTAGGTGGCGGTGGCGTTACCAATATAAGAACCTAAGCAGCCTACTTACAAAGGCAATGCGACGACTACTAAAACAGTGGAACGTAGCTGGCCGTGGCCAGTGATACTGCAAGGGGCAGTCAAATCCAGAGGTGTACCCAACCAGTCGCGCCAACAGAAAGAATTAAGTTTTCAATCTCTCCTGCAGTCACCGTGGACCTTGATTAATCCTTCAATATTAACTGCAAAGTTTGCAAAACTTAATAAAAATGAATGAGAAAGAAAAATAGCATTTACCCTTTTTGCTTATACCCCTTTTTCCTAACTACTGGACCGACAAAGGGGAAGTGAAAATTTTATATGTACAGATATATCTGTGTATTGTAATATCAGGATATTTGTTTTTCATATCTGTATAAGTTGGAATGGGAAACTGTGTAGAAGTAACACACTTCCACAACAATTGGATAAGCTGTTTATGGAATTAATACCTGTTTCTCTTTGTTTATGATGATCTTCGTAGTGGTAAGCAATAAATTACGATGAAAGACCTTGAACGTATCATCGTATGTTTTCAGAGAACAGATTAAGATAACAAAAGGACGAAAAATAAAGGCTCTGCCCTTATGGCCTTACTAATGTTACAGTTATAAAAAGTTGTTTGAATATTTGTATATCAGTCCGCTAAGATCCACCGTAACAATTTTGGTCGATCGTGAGGACATGCAAGGGCACCAATAATAATGGGGGAAACACAAACGTATCATCGCAGCGTTGTAGATGTATAAAAGAGAAATTATTTGAAGAAGGGGCATAAGAACATTTTTAATTTTTATACATATATATTATTAACGAAATATTATTGTTGAACCTTCTCTTCATTAGCTACGGTGAATGTTCGGATGGCCGAACCTGGCCCCTCCCCCCACCCCCTCCCCACTCCATCTCTCTCTCTCTCTCTCTCTCTCTCTCTCTCTGTCCTTTGTCCGATAATGTATTCTAGAAAATTTTAAAACATCATTTACCCCTCTTAAATAATATATCCCTCGTCCTTTCCAAATCCGTTTTTCCAAACTTATTCTTACAATGTTACTGTAAAAAACGAAAATTAGGAATTTGCTTTATATTCAACTTACCAGAGGCGTATGAGTAAAAAAAAGTATGATTATATTCCAACTAGCAGTTTTTCCAACAGACGTTCACTGGGAGACGAGCAGATTACGTGTATCAACAACTGTTAAATTTCTGTGTGAACAATTGGTGTCACGTTTTGCTAAAACCAGCTGCATAGAGAGGTGTGCAGTCAGGAGGATCGAAGGCTACAGCCAATGCGGCTATCCAGATTTAGTTCTACTTCGGTTTCCCTATATATATTAAAGTGAATACCAGGTTGGCTCCTTCGTGAAAAAACACCTATTTCCCTCCCTCCCCCTCACCCTGAAAAGTTAAGCGTCTCCAAACGCCACTGGAGTCGGTGGAGCTATAAAAATTATTCCGATCTTCCTTCCACATCCATAAAAATAAAAATAAAAATTAGAAGTACGTCTCAAGTACCAGCACAAAGTGTGAAATTTAGTCATGCTTCGACTGTGGTATTAATCTTCTCATTGCGAAATATAAAGCACGTTCGTTAAAAATTACTTTTACTGGTGAGCGTGAATGCAACCGAGATTCGAGATAGAGTCAGCGATCCGTTTCCACTGAAAGACCAAAGGGAAAAAGGAAAGTCGGAATATCTGCCCGACATCACGCGTCTGAGGATACAAAAAGTGCTGAATTACAAGCTATTTCAATATTGAGCGCAGAGTGTTCACGAAACGACATCAAAGAGTTGACGCTCTTTGAACATTTATTCCGATAAAATTTAATAATCACACAGGATAACTCCGAAACGTCCTTGATTTATTATGCTGTGTTACATCCCCTTTATTCAGCTCGTCTTCTCGTCGAGCTGAGTTCTTTATATAGAGCGTACTGAGATTTCCTTTGACGGCACGGTAACATATCTCGTTGTGGTTTCTTAAGTATTCTGTGTGTCTGAATTCGTATGCTATAAATAAGGCGATTTTTAGTCCCATTTTTTCACTTTCGACTGAAACAAATCGATTTAAATAATAGAATACAGCAGCAGTTACACTTTTTTCATGGATAGCACGCCGTACTTCAGGAACTGGTTCCATTTTGAAGTTTTACGAACAATTGCAATAGTATATCACGTGATGACTGCGTGTGCGTTGTTTTGTAGTTGTCTTATTACTGCATTCGGAAAATAGATAATGCTAGCACTGGAATTTTGAGACAGTGTTGCAAAATAGTATTTTGGTGTCCATGTACAAGCATTGTATGTCCTTCAGCGCCCAGGAAGTCATGTACACTCAGACATTCACTCACGTTTGCTTTACGTAAAAGCATGTTAAATGACACGAAGATTCTGTGACGTTATTAGAGTCTGAATATAGGCAGATGTGTTCTATTTAGGTTGATTACTTTTGTACACTATTGTTTGGAAAAAGTAAAACACCAAGACCAAGAGATGTGATCACAATGAAATTTATTCCACCGCTTAGGGACATGACAGTACACAAATGATTAGCTTTACAGACCGACCATATCCCATCCATGTTCGATAGGTGACGTGTCAGGCGAATAGGCAGGCCAGGGAAACAGCGGTACCCGTGGTTCTTCGAAGAAGGCTTGCACGTTCCTCGCCACCTGCAGCCTGGCGTTGTATTCTTGAAATATGGCATGTGGAACGGACAGCAGGAGTGGAAATACCTCGGTTGTCAAACCTTTTTGATATAGCAGTAGCTTTTCAGATTGCCCTCAAGACGTACGAGGCGGATCGCATGTTATAGACAATAGTGCCCAAATGTTAACACTTGGTATTTGCTTGCTGAAATGAAATGAAATGTCGTGTGGCTAGGGCCTCCCGTCCGTCGGGTGGACCGGTCCCCTGGTGCAAGTCTTTTTAATTGACGCCACTTCGGCGACTTGGGTGTCGACGGGGATGAGATGATGACGATGAAGACAGCAAAACACCCATTCTCTGAGCGAAGGAAAGTCTCCGACCCAGCCGGGAATCGAACTCAGGCCCCTTGCATTGCACTCCGTCGCGCTGACCACTAAGCTATCGAGGAAGACGTTTTGTTTCACTGTCGCTCAACAATACACTCTGCCCGACTGCGTTCACCACGGCAGTGTCGAAAGCGTGTGCGGCCCTTACTGTAGGACAATTTGAAGCAACACCCGTCCGACGAAACTACATTTTACCACTAAGAATGCCTGTGTAGGCATTCACGTGCTCATTGCTAGGAATTAAGGAAAGAAGATTGGCTTCAACGTCCGGCCGACATCGAGGTCACTAAAGACAGAGCACAAGCTCAGACTGTGTAGAATATGGGGAAGCAAATAGGCCGTGCCCTTTCGACGAAGCCATCCCGTCTTTTGCCCCTAAGCGATTTAGGGATATCACGGAATATCTAAATCTGGGTGGTCGGACGCTGGTTTGAATCGTCGTCTTTCCAAATGCGAGTCCATTGTGGTACCCACTGCACCACCTCTCTCGGTGTACCCATTGCAGATCGCGGCGTCAGTGGCCTCTGGTCACCGGAGACCAACTCATATAATCCCTCACCAGCTACGGTGCTCCAACGTCACGCCAACACTTCGGACGTAACTCATGTCCGTTACCAAGCGAGGTGGCACTGTGCTTAGCACACTGGACAACGGTTCAAACCCGTCTCTGGTCATCCTCATTTAGGTTTTCCTAGATTTCCCTCATCGGTTCAGGAAAATGGTGGGATGATTCCTTTGAAAGGGTATCGCCGATATCCATACCCGTCCTTCCCTAATCTGAGCTTGTGCTTCGCCTCTAATGACCTCGTTGTCGACGGGACCTTAAACAATAATCACCTTCTCCTCCTCCGTCCGCTATGAGCAAGAGGACAAGATGGCGCTCATCTCGCGCTAAGATCACACAGTCTCGTCCAGCACACTGTCGATACAGTGTACGGCACTCTCCTCTTCACTGATTCCACATCCACCTCACTGAAGAAGCAGCATGACCTATTCGAACCGTAGTGTCTAACGTCGATCAGTTGTAGGATTTTGGAACACGTATTGTGTTCGAGTATAATGACTTTTCTGGAGACTAGAAATCTACTCTTTAGGAATCAGCATGGGTTTCGAAAAAGACGGTCATGTGAAACCCAGCTCGCACTATTCGTTCACGAGACTCAGAGGGCCATAGAGACGGGTTCACAGGTAGATGCCGTGTTTCTTGACTTCCGCAAGGTGTTCGATACAGTTCCCCACAGTCGTTTAATGAACAAAGTAAGAGCATATGGACAATCAGATCAATTGTGTGATTGGATTTAGGAGTTCCTAGATAACAGGACGCAGCATGTTATTCTCAATGGAGAGAAGTCTTCCGAAGTAAGAGTGATCTCAGGTGTGCCGCAGGGGAGTGTCATAGGACCGTTGCTACTCACAATATACATAAATGACCTGGTGGATGGCATCGGAAGTTCACTGAGGCTTTTGCAGATGATGCTGTGGTGTATCGAGAGGTTGTAACAATGGAAAATTGTACTGAAATGCAGGAGGATCTGCAGCGAATTGACACATGGTGCAGGGAATGGCAATTGAATTTCAATGTAGACAAGTGTAATGTGCTGCGAATACACAGAAAGATAGATCCTTTATCATTTAGCTTCAAAATAGCAGGTCAGCAACTGGAAGCAGTTAATACCATAAATTATCTGGGAGTAGGCATTAGGAGTGATTTAAAATGGAATGATCATATAAAGTTGATCGTCGGTAAAGCAGATGTCAGACTGAGATTCACTGGAAGGATCCTAAGGAAATGCAATCCGAAAACAAAGGAAGTAGGTTACAGTATACTCGTTCGCCCACTGCTTGAATATTGCTCACCAGTGTGGGATTCGTACCAGATAGGGTCGATAGAAGAGATAGAGAAGATCCAACGGAGAGCAGCACGCTTCGTTACAGGATCATTTAGTAATCGCGAATGCGTTACGGAGATGATAGATAAACTCCAGTGGAAGACTCTGCAGGAGAGACGCTCAGTAGCTCGGTACGGGCTTTTGTCAAAGTTTCGAGAACATACCTTCACCGAAGAGTCAAGCAGTATATTGGTCCCTCCTACGTATATCTCGCGAAGAGACCATGAGGATAAAATCAGAGAGATTAGAGCCCACACAGAGGCATACCGACAATCCTTCATTCCACGAACAATTCGAGACAGGAATAGAAGGGAGAGCCGATAGAGGTACTGAAGGTACCCTCCGCCACACACCGTCAGGTGGCTTGCGGAGTATGGATGTAGATGTAGATGTAGTGTCACGGAACGACAGACCTGCCTCCCGGAGACTAATCATGCTACCACGTTTGAACGCATTAACACGCTGAGGTTCCATCCTGCGATGTCAGCGAGGCATAGTGACACAGGTCTATATTTTCCACTTGGTACGACGGCTCCACACCGACTGAACGTTGCGTAATACTAAACTGTCCGGTCACGCAAAACAGGGCGCTGCTGGACCTATATAGACGCCACTTCTCTGCACTTAAATGACTTACTGTGGTTCCACTGCCTTACACTTCTCTTATTGTGTCGTGTTGAAGACCATTGCTTCAGAGTCTTTTACTTTTTACATACAGTGGTGTATTGACATTCAACCGCCACTTGTAACAGCTGTCACTAACTTCGATAAACATTTAAGTTAATATTAAAGGATCTCATTTTATTTTCATGCAGTTTTGTAGATAATATTGAGGGAAATGCATGAACGACTGAAGTATTTATGAATTTAGAAGCTATTATTTACAAGAAAAGTATGAAGAAATTTACGTTGCACTGACCAGTATGTCGTTGAGAATAGATTTTCATGGCTTTGTCATGGGACATATACAAAGATCGTACAGTAGCACACTAGCCATAACATCCAAATATTCAATCGAGAGTCAGAGCAATGGCAAGGCCATCGTTATAAAGGAAGACATTGCAGTTTTTAATTATTCTTTTCCAAACAATGCTAGCAAACTGCAAGCCATTGAGACCACAGATTGGTCATATCACAAAAGAAAATCTTTTCACAAAGTAGTGAATTTTCCAAACGTATCAAGGTGGACTGGAGATAGATGAGAATAGGATGGCTCGGCATGGGAGTGGAACCAAGGCATGATAGACGGCAAATGAGACAGATTTAGAACTAGTTGGGGTTGAACGGAGGGAAACACGCAAGAAATGAGGGGGGGGGGGGATAGAGAATCGAGGAACTGGAAGGAAGGGTAGCATGAAAGGATGGAGGGGAACAAAGAAGTAAGGGGGTGGGGAATGTTTCTCCAATAGCACATTTCACTAATTTTTGTTTGAAAAACATAATGATACTTAACATTGCATTAAAAAAGAAATGCCCTTAGTACTTTTTTTAGTACATTATTATGTGTGAGGAAGGAGTCCCCCCAACCCTTTCCCCTCTATCTATCTGTACTCAGTCCACCTTAACACTTGTAATTAATTTCAAATTTTATTCTAAACTAAAATATATGCACATTTCTTTTCTATTATATATGCTTCCTCTTCAAATAATATATTTCTGAATAAAGTTATGTAGTTGCACATTGCATTTGAATAATGTTATGTATTTGTATAGTGCATGTTTCCCTCACCCTGCCTCCTCTTACCCTCCCTCCCTCTCTCCGTTTATCTCCCAGTAATGTGCTTTAATGACGTTGTTATTCTTCTAAATATATTCATGAGGTTTAAAGTTAATGGTCTACTTTCAAGAGAATATTGTAATGAAAAAACAGTTATCATTTATCTTAATGTAATATTAAGTGTCATTATGTATGCCGTATAATATTTAATGATTTTGTGCCACTGGATATAACATTTCCCTTCCACCTCACTACTTTCTCCCTTCCATCCCTTCTTGCTACCTTTCCTTCTAGTTCCTCGATTCGTCGCCCCATCCCCTCAACGCTTACCTATTTTCCTAGTCTCCTCTCCCGGTCCCTCCTTCCCCCTCCCGTCCACCAATTACTTCAACATCTGTCTCAGATACCTTCTAACATGTCTTAGATCCCCTCCCCCCTTCCCGTGCACAGACGCCCTGTTCCTACTTATCCACAGTGCACGCTAATAAGGTCGTAAAATTTACTATTTTGTGATGAGGTTTTGTGTTTTCGCATGACCCACCTGCAGTCTCTGTATGTTGAAGATTGTTTGTTTTGTTTGGGAAGTAGTAACTAAAATTTTTAGGGTCTTCCTTTATATCTATGAACTTTGCATTGATCTCTTTCTCTCTCTCTCTCTCTCTCTCTCACTCCCTCTCTCTCTCTCTCTCTCTCTCTCTCTCTCTCTCTCTCTCTCGATGGAATATTTGGACATTGTGCTTAGTTGGCTGTATACGTCCCATGATAGGTTTCGACTCATAACTTATTCTATGTTTTATCCTTCGTTGACTATATGACGCTTATTGTGAGAAAAGCAGATATAATGTGGTAGGTCACATTTACGTTGTTTTGTATTTTACAAAAGTTATGTTCTGGTTTGTTTTGATCTTTGATGTCAACACCACTTGACATCATGTTGAAATAATAGGTCGTCGGTCCGCTGCCTTCAGTCTGGCGTGCGATGATTCAAAATAGCATCTTGTGCACGCACACCTAACAGCAGCTGCACATGAGGTTGTACGCTTTCGTTGTGTGGCTAACTTGCCGCATATCTTTCAAATGGATGACTTCAGCAGTAAAATGGAAGGAACTAGCTTTAATCACTGGCAACTTACAACGTTTCTAATTCTGGATCACTAGTTGGTCTGAGCCAGTGATTAAACATTTATTAGTAGGTAATTTTGCTGATTAAGATGTTTCCCTCTTCGTTTTACTTTATATGTGTTTGCCCAGTACACGTGGAGACAGTGCCACTGGATAGCTTAAAATCAACTGATATGAAATTCTACAGTAACAAATAGCAGAGTTTGGTTATGTGGTTAACCGCATGTGTTTAAGCTCTTTTTGTTGCTAAAGAGATGTTAAAGAATAAAGTCTATACACATTATTTCTGAATAAATGACTTTTTCTGTAAGATTTACCTGATTATTTTCTCAGCAACTTACCATTCCTAGTTCCTTGCTAACTACACTGTTTACGTATCTAGCATGAAAATTCCTGGCGGTCTGTGCTATGCAGTAGCTTGAACAAGTTTTTGAACAAGATTTTGTGCATTCCTGATTCTAGGAATTAGTCTTATAGCTTCAAGTACAAATTAATTTATGTCCTAGTTCTTATATAGCAGAAATTTACTGTAGGCGAATGTTAATTTGTTTCAGATTCAACGAGGTGGAAGCCAGGACACGCCAGCCGACGCTCTATGTCTCAATCAGAAAGGGAAACAGACACAAAGTCAACATTGTCGAAAATGGAGCAAACTCAGAAGAGCATGCTTCACCTCGCACTAGTGAGAAGCTTGAAGGGTAATCCCACCATCATGAGATAAGCGAGCAGAAGCCATCACGTCCTTCTAACAAGACAGCTTAATTGTGTATGGACATATTCGCTTATCGCTGGCGCGACGTAACGTCACTGAGCCGTGTCCACTTGTTTTCCGAGCTATATCTTTGCTTACCGGCGCAATTTGTTTTCCTGTCGTGCCGCCGGGTGGCGCTTCGGTCTTCTTGTAGTTGGATTTTTGGTTACAAGGAGCCGGAGGCAGCTTGACGGACGGCGAGGTAGTGAGTGAGAGAAATATGTAACGAAGGGTGAGTGTCCCATTACGGGCCCTGATCGGCTGTCGTTCGTCCAAGTGGGCGACTACTTGCACAGGGCCGAGTTGCAGTGGAGTGTTGGGTTCTACGCTGTTGCACCCGACTGACTACCTGCATTTGGGAGTGACCGTCTGTTGATGTGGTGGTCGCGATCACAGATATTTTCTCTGGTAATCGCACACCATACGTTACTTTGAGTAAGGTACTTCCGTTTATTGGTTTTGGCACACATGCTGCGGTGCTGGACTTACTGAAGTTAAGCTGGTTTACCATTGTTCTCCGTCACTGTACTCGAGCAACTAAGTTCACCTCACTCTCTGTGTGAACCCACTTTATGGATGATATATTTTAGTGTATTTATGCCGTTCTTTCCTTTGTATTGCAATTTGTTCAGCATTTGAGTGATCTTTGCCATTATAGCTTTGTTGTGAAATTAATGTGGCTCCAATATGGTCTAGGGCATCACATGTGCTAGTAACCACTGTCGTCGAATCTGAGTAGCACTCTTCGATTACTTACCTTCTTGTAAAGTCATCAGATGACCAAAATGAATTGCAAAATGATTTAGGTAAGATGTGTGTGTGTGGTGCGAAAAGAGGCAATTGTCCCTGAATAAAGAAAATTGTGAAGCTATTCACATGAGTACTAAAAGAAATCCTCTAAATTTCGATTACGCGATAAGTCACACAAACCTGAAGGCGATAAATTCAACTAAATACTTATGGATTACAATTACAAATAAGTTAAATTGGAACGATCACATAGATAACGTTGTGGGTAGAGCTAACCAAACACTGCGATTCATTGGCAGAACACTTAGAAGGTGCAAAAGATCTACTAAAGAGACTGCTTGCACTACACTTGTCCGCCCTATTCTGGAGTATTGCTGTGCGGATTTGAATAGGTGGGACTGACGTACGATATCGAAAAAGTTCAAAGAAGGACGGCTCGATTTGTATTATGGTGAAATAGGGGAGATAGTGCCACAGACATGGTACGTCAATTGGAGTTGTTGTTGTTGTGGTCTTCAGTCCTGAGAC
This sequence comes from Schistocerca cancellata, assembly GCF_023864275.1. Classification (NCBI taxonomy): domain Eukaryota; kingdom Metazoa; phylum Arthropoda; class Insecta; order Orthoptera; family Acrididae; genus Schistocerca; species Schistocerca cancellata. The sequence continues at coordinate 633,414,903 of NC_064631.1, read as the reverse complement.
CGGTTTGATGCAGCTCTCCATGCTACTCTATTCTGTGCAAGCTTCTTCATCTCCCAGTACCGACGGCAGAAGACATACTTCTGGATCTGCTTAGTGCATTCATCTCCCTCTACGATTTTTACCCTCCACGCTGCCCTCCAATACTAAATTGGTGATCCATTGATGCCTCAGAATATGCCCTACCAACCGATCCCTTCTTCTAGTCAAGTTGTGCCACAAGCTCCTCTTCCCCCAATTCTATTCAATATCTCCTCATTAGTTATGTGATCTACCCATCTGATCTTCAGCATTCTTCTGTAACACCACATTTCGAAAGCTTCTATTCTCTTCTTGTCTAAACTATTTATCGTCCATGTTTCACTTCCATACATGGCCACGCTCCATACAAATACTTTCAGAAACAACTCTCTGACACTTAAATCAATACTCTAAGTTAACAAATTTCTCTTCTTCAGAAACGCTTTTCTTGCCATTGGCAGTCTACATTTTATATCCTCTCTGCTTCGACCATCAACTGTTATTTTGCTTCCCAGTTAGCACAACTCCTTTACTACTTTAAGTGTCTCATTTCCTAATCTAATTTCCTCAGCATCACCTAACTTAAATCGACTACATTCCATTAACCTCGTTTTACTTACGTTGATGTTCATCTTATACCCTCCTTTCACGACACTGTCCATTCCTTTCAACTGCTCTTACAAGTTCTTTGCTGTCTCTGACTGAATTACAATGGAATCGGCGAACCTCAAAGATATTATTTCTTCTCCATGGATTTTAATGCCCACTCCGAACTTTGGAGTGTCAGTCATTAAAACAAAGGCGTTTCGTTTTTCGTTGCGACGGGATCTTCTCATTGAATTTCTATCACCAGTTTTATCCTCCGATTGCGAAAACATTCTGTTGGAACCCACCTACATAGCTAGAAATGATAAAATAAGAGAAATCAGGGCTCACACAGAAAAATTCATGTGCCCAATTTTTCCGCGCGACGTTCGAGAGTGGAACGATAGAGAGACAGCCTGAAGGTGGTTCATTGCACCCTCTGCCAGGCATTTATTTGTGAATAGCGGAGTAATCACGTAGATGTAGATGTTACATTTACGGTGGCAAGTCGGCGCTTGCCAGACTTGTGCATCAATCTTAACGTCGGGAGTGGTCGTGGTAAACAAACAACGGCCCGATAAATGTTGCTTTGTTTTCTGTACCCACGTTTGGAGGTCTCGGTGAGTTTCGACACTTCTCTTAAAGAAAGTAATTTGTAGTTTGCTGTTGTGCATTTTATTACCACTTTGATTTTGTGCTTTAATATTAACGCTCAAGCATTTCTTGCTACTTCTTATGTTTAATTAAGTAAATTAATTTTTTGTGTGTCTTGTTAACAGCTGGCTGCTTAACAAAATTAACTGTTACGTTTGGTTATTACCGTTAAACGATTAAACGGTTAACCACCTTTGTTTTAATTATGCAGTCATTCTAACACTCAGATTTTGGTTTATGTCTGCGGCGGGATTAGCATTTTGTATTCTTGTGTCGGCCCTTGAGAACGTGCTTCTTTCTTATGCTCTATCTTGTTTGAATTGTATGCCTATCTGTTTGCCCTCGGCTTCCCGAGCTGTTCCTAGCGTTGGAGCCGTTGGCTCCGGGGTGTTGTCAATTACCCGGCGATTCACTGGACGTGGCTGGTCCACGTCGGCTGTGTACGTGTGTGCTGCATGGTTTTCCGCCGCCTGTCTTGCGGTAGCCGCAGAGGCCGCTCGTCCTCCTCGCTTTCTACGGCATCTCACTGTAAGTTAAGTTCTTAATCTTTATTGCAGTTGGACTCGAGTTAAGCTGGTCGCTGTGTCCGAGCGGCTCTAGGCGCTTCAGTCAGGAACCGCGCTGCTGCTACGGCCACAGGTTCGAATCCTTCCGCGGGCATGGATGTGTGTGATGTCCTTAGGTTAATTAGGTTTAAGTAGTTCTAAGTCTAGGGGACTGATGACCTCAGATGTTAAGTCCCATAATGCTTAGAGCCAGCTGAACCATTTTGAACTTAAGTTTAAATCAATGTTCCCGTTACCCGAAGCCATCCTAGCCAAGCCTGACCTCCACCAGCCCAGCCTTGTCTTGTTACTTAAAATTCGCTTTAATTTGAAGATCTTTCAATCCTTTAACAGTAGATTGCTGAAACAGTACATTTCAAAATCGTTAATGTCTTACTGTTCCTAAATTGTTAGGCTCAGAGGGGGCCCATATCTTTTATAGTAATCCTGGACCTGCAAATTAAAAAAAAAAAAATTTCCTCACCGGTTTGAAAAACTGCCTATGGCAAAGAGACTCTGCAGATTGGTGAAATACTGAATATCTACATGTTAAAAACGTTGTTATCGTTCGTGTATGAGAAAATGCTGATGCCTAAGGGGCTTCATAATGTCAAATGCTCATCTTGTATAACGTTGAACACTGTTACCGTCCTATTTGAGAAGTCGGTAATGTCAAAGAGCTCCTCCAGGTCTGTAAAATGTCGAACCTGTAAATTAAAAAAAAAGGGATTATCCTCCTGTTTATGAACTGCTAGCGCCAAAAGCGACTTCAAGTTATTTTAATCGTAATCCATATTTTTTTTCTACATAAATGCCTACTTTCTTGTTTGATGTTTACTATCTAATGATTCGTTCTCAAATTGTTAGAATAATGCCCATTCTCTAATTGTACAAAAGTCTCATTAGCGTGATTGAAATTTTACGAGCGCCTAAAGCGTTCTAGAGCTATGTTTTTACGAATGTTGTACCTGTTATATTCAAGAGGCGCTTCTTGTTCTAAAAAAAAGTATATCAACTGCTTAAAGGCGTATGTAAACCATCTTACTTGTGTTAACTTGCCTTAAACTTCCTCTTCTGTCAGGGCTACTTCATTGTAAGTTTGTTCTTGCTAGTTTGTCGCCAACCGTTACTGTTGATTTATATAGTATTGATGTTCTAAGTATATCTTATCAAAAAAAAGGATTACCAACTATTGTGAAGCAACAAATTGCCTTTCTTAAACTCAGCATATTTTCCTCCCGCCTGTTAAGTTGTTGTCGTTCACTGAGATCTCGGTCACCCCCTCAAACCAATATTAATAAATACACAAACGTCCAAAGCTTTGCGTCGATTCTCTACATTGTACTATACAACCTACGAAGCTGATTAGGTGATGCCTTGATACCGTTTGCCAAGATTGCTTCAACAATGATATGTCAGACTCCCCGTTGCCGTAAGCTGCCTACATCGCCAACACTGATGTGAACTCTTGGCTCTGAGCACTATGGGACTCAACTTCTGAGGTCATTAGTCCCCTAGAACTTAGAACTAGTTAAACCTAACTAACCTAAGGACATCACAAACATCCATGCCCGAGGCAGGATTCGAACCTGCGACCGTAGCGGTCTTGCGGTTCCAGACTGCAGCGCCTTTAACCGCACGGCCACTTCGGCCGGCTTGTGAACTCTTGAAGAATCTTTGTCACCTAAGCTGCCGACCTCGCAACCACTGATGAGAAGCCTTGAAAACTTCTACCTATCGGTTGCTGAGTCATATGATTTAGCTTGACGCACTATACACCTATCGCACCATATTTGACTTTCGCTTCCACCGACTGGTCCCTTAGTCAGCTATCAATATGTCCAGCTTTCCTTGGTGGAAGGGGTGTGCTGTGGATCACCTCCACAATGAGCAGAGCATCTGAAAAATTACTCGAGAAGAACCCCTTCCATGTCAATGAAACTGCTCTCATAATTAACAGTTTCCATACTGGTCAACGTCGCTTATTGTATGGGCCACGCCGTTCGCCGGTAGGGCCTGCTACGTACACGATACCAGTATCAGTTGAGCCGCTTTCTGTAATTCACTGACACACAGCAGCCACTTACAAGGTTGCAACGCAGCACCGTCGTGAATCTGGGCACTGACACAGAAGAGAATAAGCAACTGTAAACTTTAATGAATAAATCTTGCTCTGGTAGTGCTGTATCATTACAACACACCATGCCGACTGGCCTGCTCCATCGCACTACATAATCAGTCACCCTGTCAACATTAGAAATCTTAACCTCGGCCACAAAAGAACTGATATCAGGAGAGTCTACGTAAGCCGCCACCGTCATGACTGAACTACGTCTGCAGAATTGTCGCCATTACCAGTCCACTACCTCCTCATGCAAGAAAATGGTGGGAACACATGCTGCTACTACGAATGGGAATGTCACCCCGTAGCATCAAATTTCCTCATACCTCTTCCCGGAAAAGTAGCTTATGATATAACCGTATCCATTAAAGAAGGTCCATCCCATAGGGCAGCTGGATGTATGAAACATACTTGGTTGTGGTTAAAGTTAATGGGGGAAACTGAAACTTACGTAATGTACCATGAGGTATGTACCAAATCAGGAACATTCCAGAAGATATCTGATGGTTTGAGCTACCGGAAGCAAAACAGTGCGAAATTTTTCACAGACAAACCAAGTGATTTAGTGCAGATAATGGGTGAATCAGTGGAATTGTTTTGGATCGAATACAGAAAATTAAAGAACAAATTTGATAACAGAAAGAGCATAATCTTATGCTGATGATCAGCCAATAAAATATTTGAGGACATTACTCACTGGTTCCTAGCCAATTCTTTGTCACTAAACTTTGAAAAAACACACTACAAACACACTACATGCAGTTCAGAACTTGTAAGGGATGTCCCAAGAGTATATGTCTAACATACGATGACAAGAAGATAGAAGAAGTGGACAGTGTTAAATTCTTGGGATTACAGCTTGATAATAAATTCAACTGGGAGGAGCACACCACAGAACTGCTGAAGCGTCTTAACAAATCTCTGTTTTCAATGCGAATTTTGTCAGACACAGGGGATATAAAAATGAAAAAGCTGGCATACTATGCTTACTTTCATTCCATAATGTCAAGTGGGATTATTTTTTTGGGGTAATTCATCAAGCCAAGCTAAAGTTTTCCGGGCACAAAAACGTGCAGTAAGAATTATATGTGGTGTGAACTCAAGAACATCCTGCAGAAGCCTGTTTAGGGAACTAGGGATACTAACTACTCCTTCCCAATATATTTATTCCTTAATGAAATTTGTCATTAAAAATATATCACTTTTTCAAACCAACAGCTCAATTCATCGAATCAATACTAGAAATAAGAATAATCTTCACAAGGATTTAAAGTCACTTAGTCTTGTAAAAAAAGGTGTGCATTATTAAGGAACACACATTTTCAATAACTTGCCAGCAGCCATAAAAAGCTTAACAACCAATGAAATTCAGTTTAAGTGAAGCCTAAAGGATTTATGGTGGCCAACTCCTACTCCATTGATGAATTTCTTACTAAAACCAACTGATTTGTATATAAGTACAACATAACTTCTGCACCATTTCAGTGCAGTAATGTGTTCATTGTAAATAAGTATTACAGTAGTTGTATTACATGTTTATTACCTTATAAATAAATAAAAAACTTTTTTATTTTAATTTCAGTGCATTAGTATTTGTAAAATGACTCTTAGTGTTCATTAAAAAAGGAAGATCATTCCACTTGGGACCTGTCGAATGGTACATTAGCTTATTTGTTTTAGTTGTAAATATTTGTCATGTATTGTTGTTTTTCTGACATGTTCCACATCCTGAAGGACCTCCTCACTACGGATCAATTGGAATGAAAGTAAATATAATCTAATCTATTTTAAATGCAGTTACCTCTTGTGAATCTGAAAATAGTGCTCTCGATAATTTCTTATTGGATATCTCGACATATGTGTCACACAGAGAATCACTATAGAGAGTCCATTTGACGTGGCCGAAGCTACGAGTACTAGGATCACCACACGCTAGAGAAAACAGATATTGCGACGAAAGGGCATAATGACCATTGGGGTCTTCGATTTTGACGTTAAATGTTTACATATTTGGACGTAAGTGCCATTTACAGAAGCAATGTCACCAACCACACTGTTATCAGTATGGTGAAGTCGGTCACAAGGTGAAGAGTGCAGAAATAACGGACAAGGAAAACATAGCCAGAGAAAGGGGTCGTTGAACACAAAAGTGGACGAATCGCCAATTGTGAGGCATTTCCTACAGAACAGAACACTGCACAAACTTATGCACAGACGGAAAGCTAGCTTATTAGGTGTAGTACAGGAAAGGAAACGTAAGCTTTTGGTAGACATAGATAAGCACGTGTCAGTCGTTAGTCTGAATCTCTCAGGCAGGGCAGGGAATTGTCGAATCGGGCGTATCGAAACTTAACCTGATATTATTTTACTACTGGCAGAATACACCGAAAGAAACACAATGTCAAAATCTTAGTTGCTAATACTCACTGCAATATTTTTAAAAAAGATATTGAATATTCTGAGATACGTTGCTCGCCAGGTAGCTGGATGAATGTGCTTTCCTGCCGTACCTGTGGCCGACACTGCATATGCAGTACGGTACATGCAAAGCCTTGGTTAATGGTACAATGGTAAACAGATAACGCAGCATAACGCCTTGGTTGGTACAATGGTAAGCAGATAACACAGCATAATGTGATCGTAATTTGCTAAGTGAATGTAAGTTCACTTGACTGTTTCCCTTACACAGTTATTCACAGATACTATTCGCTTGAATTGGCGAGTAATTTAAATATCCATAATAATTAGAATTTCCCTTTTTGTGTATCACCAGGTGTTACCAGTTGAGATTAAAACTGAATTAACTTTCCTTGTGTTTTTATCGTATATGCTATCTAACAATGTTTAACTTTCATAGTAATGTTTTCAACCTTGCACAGGTGAAATATGAAGAATACGGTATGTCATCGAAATCATTTACTTCCTATGGAGACCTAGATATTTACCACTTAATTGTTTGGACATTTATTCGAACGACGTCGATATTTCTTTAGAAATTATGGATACGTTAGAAAGACAAAAAATAAGTGACGATTCTGTGAACTGTGATTCAAATGGTTCAAATGGCTCTGAGCACTATGGGACTCAACTGCTGAGGTCATTAGTCCCCTAGAACTTAGAACTAGTTAAACCTAACTAACCTAAGGACATCACAAACATCCATGCCCGAGGCAGGATTCGAACCTGCGACCGTAGCGGTCTTGCGGTTCCAGGCTGCAGCGCCTTTAACCGCACGGCCACTTCGACCGGCCAACTGTGATTCAAATGATGAGTATTGTGCTAGTTAAAAATCCAAAACAAATGCACAGGACCGGCCTACATCAAAACAAATGTGCAGTAATAGCGTTCAGTGTCAAAGAAAAGGCTGTAAATGTTTCGTTTAACGAAGGATGGGGAAGGGGAAGACGCTTTATGTTAAGCAGTCTGCAAAACCGGTTCCACTTCATAAAATCGAAAAACGAGTGTTATACAAGGAATAAGGCAACACGAAATACGAAATACTTTCCATTATGGAACTCGCAAATTTATGAAGAAAGACTATTCGAAGGACTTAAAATTGATCCTGACAGTCAACGCAACGTTACCGACAGAGTTCTACATGAGTGGGTACGCTGAATTTCAAGTAAGATTAACATTACTGATTTCTAGGTTTCTTCAATCTAGTCACACTAGTTTAGAAAATTGTACGGAAAATGGAGTCGCGATATTAGGAATTTTACTTTAAGTAAACTTGTAAAGGAGATGTGATTAATATGTAATACTACAGAGTAATTTGTACCTAGCATAAATACTAAACGCCTTGTGATCCCCTAAAATACTGTGTATAAAACCAATCACTCAAGGTTTGTGCAAGAACTGCACACAAACCATTTGCAGCGAAAGAAGGGCAAAGTCACCTGTACAACGAATACAACAGTGCCTGTGATGAGTATAAGTGGATTACGGTTTCCGAAGCTGTATACATGTTATCAGGACCGTCAGAACAAATCAAGACCAAAATTTTTAAAGCACAGTGTTTATTTGCTAAAATCTTGTAATGGATGAAGTAAAAATGGGAAAATGGAAGAGAAGTAGATAAATGCATTCTTCTCCGATCGTATGAATTATCAACATAAGGAGGAAGTTTGTGGTCCTTGTTAGTCTAGATAATTTTGGCATGGATGAGCTCAGTCTGCCATAGCGCTTAATGGTTGTCAATTTAGATGTTCCAAATAAAACGATATTGTTAGGTTGGGGACGACCAGAAAGGCACGGAAAGTTTTTGTGCATCTGCATTATATAAGAAAAATAAGAAAATGAATCACTTGCAGGGAAGAGCTCTACAAGCGATGGAAGCTATGTTACTACGATATTTAGACTTATTTAGACTTTTTAACATGGGTGGTCCTCTGCCAGTGACACCTGTTATGCTACATCATATAAAAACTGGTAACAATTCTCTGATCTACAGGAAACCACACCAAGTTCTCAAGTGTATTCAACTATTAATGGAAGAAATTATTGACGAGCAACTGGCTTAAGGAATAACAACAAAAAAAAATGGTTCAAATGGCTCTTAGGTCATCAGTCCCCTAGAACTTAGAACTACTTAAACCTAACTAACCTAAGAACATCACACACATAAATGCCCGAGGCAGGATTCGAACCTGCGACCGTAGCAGTCACGCGGTTGCGGACTGTAGCGCCTAGAACCGCACGGCCACCGCGGCCGGCAAGGAATAGCAGAATATAGTGATAGACTATGGAGTGCAAATATCATTGTCGTCCCAAAGCAGTGACCAAATGGCATTATGAAGTACAGATTCTGTTGCTATTAGAAATACCTGAACGGCAAAATAGTCACTGACACTTGTGGTCTAAGAAGTGTGTATCACCAGATAAAAGCTGTTCTATAAAATAGACCAAAAGTTGCAGTCATAAGACTGGCAGGCCCTTAACAATACCGAAGACTGCCATTTTGACGAAAAAATGCACCAGCTGCATTCCAAAGACTGTTCGACTACATATATCGTGACTTGAAATCTAAAAAATATATTGTATATCCGGAAGACGTCATCATATTTTGAAGAATTTTGTAAGAACATGTCAAGCACCTGTAAAAGTGTTTAACAGACAACCAACAGTGTGTCTAACGCTCAGCGTTCGTAACTGTCGTTCAGCACAGAAAATACTTAAGCTCCTTGGCAACATAATCCGTGCAAAAAGTGTAATAACTGACTCGCAGTTAGTTTAAGCAGTCCATGAATTGCAACACTATAGACATCCTAACACCTTCAGTCACTTGTAGGCCTCTGCAATTAATACAGGATACTCACTGAAGATACTACAAAACTTAACAAACCATTTAACCACTTGTTGCGAAATTGTATACAATTCTAATGCGCACTAGGTTGCCCGACAGCATATGAGATGTTGCATAAAGTACTGACAATGGAAGGAGTAATGACATTCCCAAATTTCGAAAAAGTATTCAGCCTTTCATGGGATGCTGATACTAGTGCACTAGAGATCATTCTCAGCCAAAACTAGATCGTAAAGAATATCCTACAACCCACGAATCTAGACTACTCAGCAAGACAGAACAGAATAATTCTGTGACAGATAAGGAATTACCGGGACTGATTTATGAAATTACACACATTCCTTGTGTGTACAGTGAAAAGATAAAAGTAGTAACAGGTAGCACACCAACAAAATAATTGTTAGTGGACTGAAAAGGTGGGCACTAAAACTGAGTGTATTCGACTGATAAGTGGTTCACAAACCAGGAAAGAAAGCATACAAAGGTGACCGCAATAAACTGAGAAATAAGAGTATTGCAAACAATAGGCAAATGTATCCCTGAATGACAGAAGCAACAAGCGACTAACACAGTGCCAGGTTTTTAAGCTGTAGCCATAATTCATTATGCATGACCGCCTACTCTGCAGATTGAAAAAGTGTAGACCATGCATTTTAGCTCCAATGTTTCGGGAATGAACGTTTTTAAAAAGATCATGATCACTGGTCACAGTTGTTGCAGAACGATTCATTGGAAAATTACAGAAAAATCCTGGTGAAGAACTAACAAACATGGTGGTGGAGAGAATGTAAAGAATTCAACATCGTGTGCACAAAGAGCTGAGCCACTGAAACGTTCCATTGGAATGACAGCCAGAAGTGAACAAACCTTCTCTAATATTTGGAATGGGTATTTCAGGATCTTTTAAGGAAACCTCTGCAGGCAGTAAGCGAATATCACTTTTATCAAAATATCTAAATGGTAGAAATCCCAGACCAACAAGCTAACGACATAGCACAACCCTTAGTAGATAATAGCATCTTCAGGTTTGGAGTACCAGTGACCATAAAAAGAGACCAAGGTAAAAATTTCGTATCAGAGCTAATGAAACATTTGTGTCATTTGCTCCAAACTTGCAAATTAAGAGAAAGTCTTTTCCGTCCACAACAAAATGGAAAAACATAGAAACTTCACAGGAAGAGTATTGAAATGTTGATACACTACATTAACAGCTAACACGGAATGTATGACACATACCTAGTACTGATAATTTCGGTATACAGTTCTAAAATTGTTACCAGTACCAATCTTCCGCCATATGATATGGTATGCAGCAGGAAAATGTCATCTTCATTTGACATGATGAAGTCGAAATTGGGAGCTAACAGTGGGTCAGTGACATAAGTTGCCAAATGTTTATGAGAAGTCTCGCAGTGGGAAAATACCAATGCAATAGTATTAGAACAGCAGGCACAGAGAGGTGAAAGGACAAGGAAACTTCTACAGAATCTGGTTGATATTAACCGACCTAAAACAAAACAAAATTCTAACTTCATACCAAGAACCATTTAGGGTACTGAAATAATTTCATCACCGAAATTTATGTAGCAATTGCCAACGAGAACATCTGTTTCCACATAAGCAGAATGAAACCATTCAAAGGAGCTGTTGATGCCTTTCCACAAGATACATCGTTTGCATCAGTCTCAGTCTCGAAAAAAGTGTCTAAAACAACAGGGTAAGAGAGTGTACTAACGAACGAGACGTACACAGTCTGTCATATGAACTCAGATCGAGAAAAAGAACGTAATGATCAAGTTCTTTATGTTGTTTTAGAGTTTGCTGTACATCCATTACCTAAGAGTTGCTGTGTGTTTCATTTATTTATTATGAATCACTGATTTCAGAAGTATGGACTGAACTGAGTAGAGCCTATTTTCATTTCTTTAATGTGTACGTTTGCGAAAAGGAAAGGAAATGGGTCAGGCATACTACTGTGGACGTACAGGAAGGTAATTTAATTATAGGGCTGATAACGCTTTAATTTGTCAAGGAAGGAGTACTGAGTACAATTCTTAAGATTCTCAGTTCTGAGATATTGTTCCTCAAACAACCAGATATACTATTACCTTGTTATTGGTCGACGTTAAGATTAATTTTTGACTTAGAGGATATCTGAAACGTGGTACACAGTTTACAGGAGGTATTCATGGAATTACATGAAGAAGCACTGAAAGAGAATGTTCCGTGGGAAATACAAATGAGTATCACGAGCTATGACTTACATATGAGAAATTAAGAAAACTGCTGAACCAGTCGACAGAACAACTACCACAGACACTAATCAGGAAGAAAAGAGAACGGTAGCGTTCAGGAGAAGAGTTACTGAAGAACTGTGTTTCGCATGACAGACAATGAATTTAAATAACATTTTAGAAGATATGCGAGAGGTAGCGGATACCACTAGAGTCACAGTTTAATGGCCTAGTACACAGTTGACAAACATGAAACAGACTGTCCTTGATATGAGGAGAATAGTAAGGGAATTCACCATAAAATTAGAGGAGTATGCAAAATGTATTGCGTGGATGGTAAATAACGACTTACAAAGAATTCCGATTCAATTTAGTACATTAGATGCGAGAACGAACATAGTAAGATTGTTGCGTGCATTAGGAGACAGTTTGAATGATGTGAGACTCGAAGCAGCATTACTTCAAAATGCAGTTACCACGCCAGGCACAACCATCTCAGTTCCACGCTATTGACTCCCCCATAATTCTTAATAGGAATACAACAGCCACAAAGAGAATTCCCTGCGCTACTATAACAGTAAGTTACTCTAAGTGAGAGAAACCTAGCCTCTCACTGTCACATAGAACCTGTTAAAGCTAGTTTAGTGGAGCCAAACTGGGTGATTACATTAGGTTTCCGGTATTGGCTTTGAATGCAAAATACCAGTGGTTTAACATTAACCCTTATTTGATAAAATAGTTAAGCAAGTGGGTCCCAATACAATCGTAAGAAGTATTAATGATTGACAATGAAGACAACCTTGCGTCCTTATAATATTAGCAGACTATATACGAGAAAGCATCACGATCTGGCCAACCAACGCGATAGAGAGTAAAGTACAAACATGTGAAACACAGTTGTTATTAGGAAAAACGGAAGTATCAGATTGTCAACAATATATCTAGAGAGTGGGAGCACATCGGATTTATTCAGTTTTCACACCAGAAATTTCATAAACTGTTAAATCGAAAACCCATAGGCATGACGAAAACAGAGCTACTAAACAGCGGTATGCTAATGACTGGTACAACTTGTGATATAGTAGGACCACAATTTCGTCTTTCAGCTACTGACACAGGTACTACCATGATCCAGTGCTCGCAGTATATGATGTATTGACCGGAAAAACCGTTAGAAGCATTACTCACCCAGAACATAACATTCCTCAACATCACCTTAAACCCTGACCTACTGCACTCACAAGACGAATTCATTAAGTCACAGAATGGACGAATTATGGCACAATAAATGTTCCAACATGGTCAGAACTAGAGAGCTACACAAAAACCTACCATCAGGACCATAACCATTCTTGGTACTAAGTCTCCCATTGTTCTACCTAAGATGGTGCACTCTACTTTTGCCTGAGGCGTAAAACGACTCAGCCACCTGAATCGCCAAATTATGAAATTCCTCTCAAGTGGTTGAATAGTATCAGTAAAGATTAAAAACGTGTAACATAGAGTAAGATTGTAAAATTATGTCTGAAAACAAAGATGACGCAAGAGATAATACTGGATTAAGAATAAATCAATAAATATTATGAACAAGAGTTTTCAAATGTACAAATAACAGAAAATTGTACAGTATGTAGTCAATCACCCATGAAACATGCATTTTAAGAGATAGTGTCAGACGCAAGCTAAGAAAAATTTGGGACAAATTTTATAAGGAAGAGGGGCATATTACACAGTAGAAAGGTGTTATAGACAAATATAAATATCAGCTGTTATTGACGTTGTCCCATTGCTGACAATGAAACAAATATAATCAATTGAATGTCTCAATAGTTGTAATAAATTTTTGAGAAGGACATGGCACAAAATGCTGATCCCTTGAATCGTTTACTGATAAAAGGAGTAAATCTGAGTGATGAGTGGAGCGTCAGTCTGTATTAGAGTAGTTAAATCACGTATTAATATTAGGGCTTTCGGGTTTATTTCATAAATTTAAGGAAGAATTCATCCTGTCATGAGACGCAAGCGGTATAGTTCTTTATTTTTTTGAGTGAAAAGGTGGATAACAAGGAGCATTCAGTGGCCTATATGTTAACGCAGTTCAACAAGGCAGAATGTAACTATTCCACAATGGAAAAATAAACGCTAGCTGTCATTTTTGGTTTTATCTACATTCCCTGTTATTTACGTGTGTGTTTAAGCTAGCTATGACTTTAAACGGCTGATGAGTTTAAAAGACCCTTCCAGTAGTCATGGTAAGTGTTGAAGTTAAACCAGTTTAATAATGAAATCATGCATATACTTGGGAAAAAGTATTGAAATGCAGATATAGTAAGCATGATTATTGGATCTCTGGAAGTACTAGTAAAACTTTATTAGAGTGGCATCAGGCAAACGCAGCAGAAGTAAACTCTTAGACATTTAGATCTTGGTCGCGGTCTAAGGCACACGAAAGCTTGTGGTGTCGAAGTACGAAATGCGGACAGTGTGTGGTGGTTCCCACAATATTAAGAAGACATGTACTATAACAAGTGCATAACATCTGTTGGCAAACCATGCTAGATATACAGCAATTTACATCTAAAAAGCTTCTGTAGAGAACCAGAAAACAAGATGTTGAAGAGCATGTGATAGCTGTGTGAGCGCTTTTTGTCACCAATATATTCCATTACAAAGATTGCTGAAGGTTTTGAAACCTTCTGAAATGCATAGTTTTGGTATCGTTGGACGATTTGTTAGGATACTAGATAGAAATAAATGCAGTCTCAAAAGGATAGACAGTTCTTCCCACTTGACAGCAATGACAACCTTTCCAGACCAGTGGACAATCACAATAACAAACAGTATGGTTAACAGTAGGATATGGACATTAAATATAGACCTGGCTACAAACTTTATGTGAGTTGTGCTGAACCAGCTGTGTCACCTGCACAGGTGATGGTCTTAACCTATTTTCTATGTGCCATGAACTTGGGAAGATCGGCTCATTTGTTCAAGTTCCCTTTGTGCATGGTAACTGTTTATAGACTATTTACTTCGCATTAGCTATCATGTCACTAATAATTCATTTCATCAGACAAAAACGCCTCTTCCTCCTGCATTACTATATTTTCAGAAACTCAGCATTCATAGCGCTGTAATTTCGCACTGCAGGTGTTACAATTAAGAGCCAAAGAAACTTGTACACCTGCCTAATATGGTGTAGGGTCCCCGCGAGCATGCAGAGGTGCCGGAACACGATGTGGGATGGACTCGGCTAATGTCTGAAGTATTGCTGGAGGGAACTGACACCGTGAATCCTGCAGGGCCGTCCGTAAGTCCGTAAGAGTACGACGGGGTGGAGAGCTCTTCTGAACAGTAAGTTGCAAAGCATCTCACATATGCTCGATAATGTTCATGTCGGGGGAGTTTGGTTGCCAGCGGAAGTGTTTAAACTCAGAAGAGGTTTCATGGAGCAATCTGTAGCAATTCTGGACGTTAGGGGTGTCAGATTGTCCTACTGGAATTGCCCTAGTCCCTCGCAGTGCACAAAGGACACGACTGGGCCTTGGCTTCGAAAGCCCATATCGATGATGTTTCATTGAATGGTTTGCAGACTGACCCTTAATGGCCCAGCAATGAAATCTGCAATAATTTGCGGAAGTGTTGCACTTCCGTCACGTTGAAATATTCTCTTCAGCCGACGTTGGTCTAATTCTTGCAGGATCTTTCTCCGGGAACAGTGATGTCTGAGATTTGATATTTTACCGGATTCCTTCTATTCTTGATACACTCGTGAAATGATCGTACCGGGAAATCTCCACATGATGGCTGCATCGGAGATGCTGTGTCCCATCGCTTGCGCGCCGATTGTAGCATCACGCTCAAACACATTTAAATCTTGATAACCTGCCATTGTACCAGCAGTAACCCGATGTAACAACTTCGCCAGACACTTGTTGCCTTAGGCGTTGCCGGTCGCAGTGCCGTATTCTGCCTGTTTACATATTTCTGTATTTGAACACGCTCGCCTATACCAGTTCCTCTGGCGCTTTAGTGTATAATCTCCTACATCGCTTTAGTGTATCATCTACATCGCTGCCTAAGGCATTCAGGGCAGTTCGCTCGGCCAATCGTCTGGAAAGAATGCGGCCTTAGTCTTTCAACATTCCTCTCATTAATGACCTTGTCATCAATCGGAAGTGAACGTCTAATCTTCATTTTGCTTCAATGGCTTCTGAAACTGCAATCTCCAACGACTACACAATTCACGCAAGGATCAAACATGAATCATGCTCAACTTGCAAGATGGGGATGAATGTTTTACATTAAGGATTTTGTAGCGCACGGGGGCCGAATGTTACGTTCGGTGGCCGTTGATGGCACGTCGAAAGCGGGGATGTTGAAGAGCACTATCCCGGGACATGGATCAATACCAGTTTGGGAGTGGATGCCTGACTGATAGCCGGTTGGCGTTCGTAAACGGAGTTACAGAAACGATCATTAATTGTTCTACATTGCACACATATTGCGCTGACGTTTCAAGCTGCTCACGGGGCAGTTCAGAATTAGCGTATGCCCTCCAGGTAATGCTCTGAGGCCACTGTGTGGTCAACGTAGACCCTGCAGTGACGACAAGAACGCTGAGGAGGGGACTTGGGACGTCTGCTGTGTTGCCAGTGGCAGCTGGTAGCCCTGCGTGAAGGGTGAAGTCGTGCTTAGTTACACTGTGGCCGCCGGTGAGAACAGTGGCCAGAAGCACTGTAGTCTGCCCACAACAGCAGGACGTGGCCAGCGAACGTTGCACGTGTGGGCCCATAAGCTAGGTCATCAAGTAGCCTGCAAATAGAAGGCTACGGTTTTTCACTTAACATTCGGCATAGATAGCGACGCCGACACTAGCAGCGCATAATTTCCGAGGGAGTGTCTTGCTGTTCCACAGATGGTCGTAGATTTCTAGATAGGTGACAGACATAGAAGGGGTGCTCTGTGTGTTATGCGACATACATTTTCTCCCGACCAATATAGATTAAAAAGCTTAATTTGATGTGGGACATCGTGGAATAGCGCCGCTTCATGTTCCAGTAATTTCATGAAGTTCCGAATGATTACGGCGCTGTACATAGCCTTCTAAATATCGTCTGTAACAGAGGTGACACTCGACTGATATTTTTACGATAAAGCAGATCATTGCAGATATCTACAGGCACTTGCAGTGTCACTTGACGAAGCATCTGTCATAGTCTCAACAAGGGCAGTCAAACCAGTCCAGCATCCCGCTTGCTGAGAGAATGCGCACAGCTGGTGATTCCTGAAGTGCTGGTACGTACGGACACTCTCATTCGAGATGATCAACGGATCACAACCATATATGTTGCAGGCCGACTGATCGATCGTCTCTGTTGGTGATGCTGACACACTCGTCCACCAGCTGGGTACTCAAAGGTTTGGACCGCTGGGTTCCTCGCTGTCAAACAGATGACTGTAAGGAACACCCAATGACCATCTGTGCCAAATTGCTTGCGCGCTACAAAGCTGATCGAGAAAATGTTTGTGGAACATCGTCACATCTGAAGAAACATAGGTTTATCGCTTCGAACCCGAAACAAAATGACAGTCCCTGGAGCGGCGCCACACCACTTCTGCTTCAAAGAAAAAGTTCAAAACTTCACTCTCAGCCGGTAAGTCCTAGAAACGGTCTTCTGGGACTCTGAAGTGGCTATTCTGTCTGATGTCCTCCATCGTAGTACGACGATCAACTGTCGAGTGTACCGTGCTATCCTAAGGAAACTGAATTAACGACTTCAGCATCAAACTGAAGAAACAGCTTCAGTGTTCATCGCCACAAAAATACCGAAAAGCGTCATATAAGTCGACGCACACGAGAGGAGCTAACGAATGAATCTTGTACTATGCTTCCTCATCCATTCCCGATCTCACACGTTCTGACTTCCATCTGTTTGGCCCAATGAAAATGCACTCCGTACGGAGGCAGTGCGTGGATGATACGGAGGTTATTGATGCACCAAGACGTCGGCTCTAACAACCAGTTGAGTGCTATCGGGCGAGCATATTTTCCCTCCCAGTAAGGCCATAGCACTGAACGCAGGTTATGTAGGGACAGAGTTTTATAGCCAAAAGGACTGGGTAATAATAATAGTGTATTATAATTGTTGATAAAACCAACATGCTTTTAGGACAATAATGTTTTGCATTTCTTACAGAACGCCCTTCGTAGGTCCCTCCTCAACGGTGACCAGCTGAAGACTACCTAAGCTCAAAGATGAACAATATTTATACATGACTTCTCCTTGCTTGTTATGCTACCGTACTGCTCTCCTTGTTCAGTCATAACGTAGCTGCGTCCCGGACACGGGGAAATCAGGCCCTCAGAGGCGTCCTTGCCCCTATTTCTTGCTGCATCCGTAACTTGGTGCGGTTTACCAACTTTGGCTGCGGTGTAAGGCACGCAGCTCGTGATGAGGTATCATTGAAGTTCCCGTGTAGAAATTCTACCTAGCTTTTAGGGGCTGACCCGGTTTCCTTTGCTTCTCCCATTGCCACGGAAAGTGTCTGAATTTTTATTTGGCTGCTCCAAGTACACTATTTCGCTTTGCAAACTGTTACTGTTTTTTTTCTTTTTTCATTCTAAGAGAAGTTGTTGTTTCATTATAGCCCTAACAGAACTAACTCTTTGCCATGTCTACTCTTGTACAACTCTGCATCACTATCTAATTAATACTACTAGTATTTCTTATCGACAAGGTCTCTTTTGCGCAATACCATTTGTTGTTTCATCTGACCGAAGCTAATCCATTCGTATCTTCGATTTTGTTAGATTCCAGTGGCAGAATTAATTTTAATCTTTCGTAATCAATCGATTCTACGTAGCAGTACCATACTGTGTAATCTCGCACTCTCCTCCATTTGCTATTAAATTCCAACACCTACCTCCCTTATTACACACACAGATAAAAGGACAGACACTGTGCCCTAATATGTTTCAGTCTTTCCGACTTTCTTTTAATAAGTGGGTCGTACCATAGGGATCGATTGGAGTTGTTGCTCCACTTCTTTTCACAGTACGGATCATTTTTCAACCGACAGACCACTGGAAGGAACTGAATGCTGAGGTAACGCGTGGAATTAAGCACTTTTTTCAATGATAGCATCTTCATTTTACGTAAATGGCAATATCGATCACGTGCCTAGGAGTCACTCATTCCTTTATGTCGAAAGCATTGGAAATATATTTTCTTTGATACTCCTCGTTACTTCGATATCCCGTATGCTGGCCGACATCATGACATGAGTCCATGGGTTCCTCGTGGTACATCTAATTTTCAAGGGAACGTTCTCTGAGATCCTTACCCTCCGACTATCTTACCACCCACCTCGCGCAGCAAAGTCATTTCTTTTTTAGTACTGTCACTATTGTTACGGTGTTTCTACAACTACCGTAGTTAATAATTTTTGGTCTTTTTCTGAACGTACAACTTTCACACCCGGCTAGTACACTGAAGAGCCAAAGAAACTGGTAGACCTGCCTAATACCGTGTGGGGCCCCCGCGAGCAAGCAAAATTGTCACAACGTGACGCGATATGGACTCGACTGATGGCTGATGTAGTGCTGGAGGGAACTGACACCATGATTCCTGCGGGAGCCGGGGGGGGGGGGGGCGGCGGGGTGGCGGTGGAGGGGGTGGGTGTTAGATCTCTTCTGAGCAGCACGTTGCAAGGCATCACAGATACGCTCAATAATGTCCATGACTCGCGGGTTTGGTGGCCAGCGGAAGTGTTTTAACTCAGAGAAGTGTTCCTGGAGCCACTTTGTAGAAATTCTGGAATGTGTGGCGGCCCATTGTCCTGCTGAAGTTTCCCAAGTCCGTTGTAATGCACAACGGACATGGACGCAGGTGAACAGACAGGATGCTCACGTATGTGTCACCTGCCGGAGTCGTATCTAGACGTATCAGGGGTCCCATATCGCTCCAACTGAACACGCCCACACCCTTACAGTGCTTCTACAAGCTTGAAGAGACCCTTCTGACATTCAGGGTCCATAGATTCATGAGACTGTTTCCATACCCTTACACGTCCACCAGTTAGACACAATTTGAAACAAGACTAGCCCGACCAGGCAACATGTTTTGACCCATCAACAGTCCACTGTCAGTTTTGACGGGCCAAGGCGAGGCGTAAAGTTTGGTGTCGTGCAGTAATCAAGGGTACACGAATGGGTCTTCGGCTCCGAAAGTCTGTATCTATAATGTTTTGTTGAATAGTTCGCATGCTGGCCATTGTTGATGGCCCAGCACTGAAATTTGCGACAGTCTGGGGAAGTGTTGCACTTTTACACGTTGAACGATTCTCTTCAATCTTCGTTGATCCTATTCTCGCAGGATCTTTCCCCGGTCGCAGCGATGTCAGAGATTTTATGTTTTACCGGGTTCCTGATATTGACGGTACATTTTTGAAATGGTCGTACGCGAAAATCTCCACTTCATAGCTGCGTCCGAGATGATGTGTCCCATCGTTCATGCGCCGACTGTAACACCATGTTCAATTTCACTTAAATCGTGATAACCTGCCATTGCAGCAGTAGTAACCGATGTAACATCTGCGCCGGACCCTTTGTTTGGTACATAGGCGTTTCCGCCCACAGCGCCATATTCTTCCTGTTCACATATCTCTGGATTTGAATACACATGCCTATAAAAGTTTCTTTGGCGTTTCAGTGTTATATTGGTATTATAGCACCGGAAAGACGATAGGATTGGAATCGCTCTTCTAAAACAAAAATGTAATTTTAAAGCTGAGTGGTATGCGGTGGGAGAAGAGTAAACGCGGTGAGGCAACGTTAACAACATGGTGGAAAAGCTGGAAGTCGCTATCTCGGACGTTAAGATAAAATTGAGAGCTGTTTGAGTAACTAAAGAGAGAACTATGGGACAGAATCATTCATTTCATTTGAGCAAAACTTTATTCATTCTGATGCCTTAACTGTTGTTTGTACCTTACAGGTGACTTGAAAACTATTGGTGTTAACGCAGTATGAGCGTGCAAACATCGTCCAAATTTCAGGAGACAGGAAAACCCACGTTATGGCAGAGTACTTTAGTCAAAGGCATCCAGACATGCTACCGGTTACCCACAGTCCTGAGGTGGAATTCCTCTCACAGTTACGTCAAAACGGCTCTGTCGCAAAGTTCTGTGGTCGATGACGGCAACAGATATAGCACAATCAATTTATATTCTAACATCGATGAGCTAGAGTTCAGAGAGCAGTAGTCCCCGCACATCTCAGAAAAATGGGGTCAGCTCAGCGTGATGGAGCGTATTTTTGATGCTGGTACTCGCTATCCGGTACATGTTTCTGTTGAAGTCGATGCGGGAAGGTTGAAGCTGATAGCAACAACGTCGAACGTGGTGCTTGAGGCTTTCCCTACGGACTAGGTATTAACTTTGTTCTCGCGCGAAACGCCGGGCATCATTGTGAAACCGCCACAATATTTATCGGTGCTACTGAACGATATATTCAGATGCGGCGAACACACTGCTGACGTTGGCGGTGAGCTTGAAATCTTCTCGTATATATTCATTACATTTGCGTACAGCGTTTACTATGTGGTGTTGACTGCTCATTTCACTTAATAGACATCTAGGATCTTCGGGCTTTAAGTGTACCTTGCCAGATGCTTCAGTCGTGACTCATGTTTCTCCTCTTAGAATACGATTGCTTATGTGTGGAGCAAGGTTGTTGGCCGTTGTAGCGGTTTCGGTTTTTGTGTCTTCTCTCGAGTTGCTGAATGAACCGGTTATCAGAGTTGCGAGACTTGTATGGCTTCGTAGCAACCTTCTTAATCTGCTGCATAACTTCCTACTCTTCTACGGCTTCGTGCTGGTTTTTAGCCGGGAAGCGCGCAGGAACATTGAAGATCCGTCTGGAGCACCTTTATGTAAGTCGGAGCAGCGTTTCCCTATACGGCTGAGGCGTAGTCCATTGTGGGCGTATGAGGAGCATATACATGTAAACGCCGCAGTCAGTGGACAACAGCAAATTTTGGTTGAGTTCTGGATGCAGGGCCCAAAATTATTACTGACGGCAGTAATATGCAGGCGATACGTTTGCTGTCTAGTAAAACCCCAAAGTATCTTGCAGTGGATGTCCATTCTATTGGCTTACGAGAAACCCGGAGGGGTTGTATCTCAGGTTACCGAGGTGTGGTGAGTAGTGCGATTTGACTTCTGACGGAGTTTAATATTATTCGCCAACGAACCCACCAAGTTGCCCCCCACCTTTGAAGATTTGAGCAAGCTTCCTGCAATAGCTGGTATTCCGCCTGTTGCCACCTGCTCCTGTTATACAAGGCAGTTTCTTCGGTATATACAGCTACATGGAGACCAGGTCTTACCAGCAGTTCTGACACGATCACGGAGTGCAGCACAAGACCGATGATGGGAGCTTGTGGCACACCTTACGTGCAGGGGTGTAATGGTGGAAGCCGCACTGCTCACTTTGCCGACGGAAGTATACTGCTGAGGCTGTGACCAAACCTACCATTTACTTTTACAACGCAGACACGATTGCGCCAAATTCAGTGACCATTGTCGCAGATATCCTGATCGGTAGCGGGAAGGCAAGCTACACCGCCTGTTGGACGATGAACAAACAGATTCGACGCACGAAAAGAGGCTGTCAGTAATTCTGTGCGCTGCTGTCGGCTGCCCCTGCTCCCTCTGTTGGGAGCCACATTCAGTGTGTTGGACAACAAGTAGAGCATATCTTGCAGCTGTTAAGTGTCAATACTTG
Source organism: Schistocerca cancellata (assembly GCF_023864275.1). Taxonomy (NCBI): domain Eukaryota; kingdom Metazoa; phylum Arthropoda; class Insecta; order Orthoptera; family Acrididae; genus Schistocerca; species Schistocerca cancellata. The sequence continues at coordinate 633,392,654 of NC_064631.1, read as the reverse complement.
TACAGGTAGTAGACAAAAATACGGAAACACAGCCAGAAATACATGCTTCAACTAAGGGTACATGATAGCCGAACCTGCTGGTTGCAATGTAGTACTTGGCCACTAGCTGCACCTGTGCAATGTCCTCAATACGGTGCAAATATCAGTCGCGGTCTGTGTAGTAAGTGCACTATGTCGCAAGCTGGTGAAATCGAGTGTGAGTAAATATGACAAGTGGCGGCACAAAGATGACACTCCCGAGCCAAAGGCAGATTTGGGGGGGGGGGGGTGACCTGGAGGAGGGAGTGTTTTACAGTAGGTGTTCCGTGTTGTGTTTCTTGGTAAGTGTTGCGAACGGCCATCGTACTGTCGCTGAGTGTGCCTTTTATCTCTTGCGAACAGAAACCAGACTGTCGCATTGTTTTCTTAATTGTGTGTGTGCTATGTTACTTGTCTGATTCCTGTGTCTTTTATTAACGTTGCCAACCCCTTTTGCTTTCTGTTTTAACTTTCCGCATTTTTCCGCCATTTTACACTTGACGTCACCGTTTTATCGCCTGTTTTTCTTGTTTCTTTTCTTCTTCTGTTTTTTAAAATAAATGTCTGTAGGCTGTAGAGCAGCGTACTAAGCTGCTGCCAGCCCGCCCCCTTCGGGGGGAATTGAAAATCAATAAAGGAAAAAAATAAGGATGACGGGTAGAATAGTCACTACTGAACTGAAAGTTGCACTCAAAAAATCTGTCAGCACCGCAATAATACGAATTGAGACCCAGAATCAGGGAATATCACGGCGAGCTCGATTTCGAAAAGCACTCTTAAGTGTTGCAAATATCCGAAATGGAAACTTGGCGCTGAAACCATAAAACCTGGACTGCGGAGCTAGGGAACGAAGTCATTTGGTCGTCTGACTCTTGTTTCACACCCTTTCCAACAACTGGTGGTCTTGACATTCGAAAGCGAAAAACGGCGGGCATTCCCTGATGATTTGGGCAACAATATCGTGGTATTTCATAGGCACCATGGTTACTCGGCAAGATCGCTTTGTTGTCAAGGATTATGTGACTATTTTGGCCGAACAGATCCACCCCATGGTACAATGTTAGTGCCTTAATAGTGATGGTGTTCCAACACTGCAGGACTCCGCACAGTTTGCATCGTCGAGAATTGTCGGATTTGTCCTGGCCACCACAATCACCCGATGTAAAAAAGTTTTGGGTACTTTCGAGAGAAGGGTACGCGTTCGCTACCCACCTCCGTTAACTTGCCATTATCTTGCCAGAAGAATAGCATACGATTTCTTTGGAAACAGTCCAAGACCACTATTTTCATTCCCGATATGTTTAGAAGTAGTTTTGAACACCAACGCCGAATTGAACATAGTAACGTGTTGTTTTTGTGATGTTTCCATGTTTTCATGGAACCTCTGTAATTGCCCAGTATCGTACTATATGCAATATAACCAGTGAATAAATAAAGATATTTTCAGATAAAACACACCATTGTTTTCTTTTATAAACTTGATGCACCCTGTCAATTAATAAAGTTTCGAGGGCTTGTTAAAAAAACAGTATAGAGTCGTTAGGTTGTAATGGTTTAGGTACTCTACATAACCTCCCCCCCCCCCTCCCGCATCTTGAGAACAACGACCACAACGCTCGTAAAATCATGTAAAACTGCTACAAAAGCCCTTGGTTGGGCTGCCCCAGGCAGGATTCGAGCCTGCGACCGTAGTAGTTCCAGACTGAAGCGCCTAGAACCGTTCGGCCACTGCGGCCGGCTAAAGTTCGCAGTTCAACCTGATGTCGCTTATCAGTCTCCGAACTCTTACGACGGATGATGCGTTACGTGACCCAACTTTCCATTTGAAAATGACAACTAGCATCCAAGGTGGAGATATTCAAAGTGAACGACCTCTTGATAATGTAGACTCTCTAGTCAATCCGTCTTACATCTCACGTTTATCTTTTCTTTAGCGTTTGTCCCGTCTTGTGGCAGGATCCGCTGTGTGGATTCACTGTATCCATTTTTTTCCGGTCGTGGTCACTTCTTGGTAGAGACTTTCAGCGTCCAGTTCGTTGTGCCGAGTGCCGGCCCGTCACTGTCTTGGTAGTGAAAGTGAGTCTCTTTTCCATGACTTCCAGTGCGTACGATGCATTTCGAACTGTGTCGTCCTCTAAGCGCAGTACATGTTCAAACCACCGCTGACTTCTATCTTGCATTTTCTTCTGTATCGGTACTAGCCCAGAACGTCCCCTCATAGTGTCAGTCAAATATGTGATCCAGACGAGTGATGCCAGCTGTCAGTCCAAGGCATCTTCGTCGTTCTGCCAGTTCTGAAGATGGCCAACCCTCGATGATGTAGAGAGTTACACGAGAGGAGACAGTTCGGTTGTTCTTTGCGTTCATGATCCGTAATCCGGTATTCGTAGGTGACCGCGGTTGTCATTCACCAATTCAACCAAGCTGCTTACGTCCTTGCTTGCTCCTGGTCTACATGTCGGCCATCGCTAGAGATAGGAGAACCGAGATATTTATGCGTTGATACTGACATTGAATCTACTCTGTCAACGTTGATAGTCCCAGCATGAGACGGAAATTAAATATCTCTTTGTTGACCCACAGGTCCCCTCTCAAGCTTCCTAGAATTACTGTTCATCCATTTGTTTTAATTTAAAACGGGTCGTAGGATATCTAAGGACTAAATTAGAATTATATATTAATACCTTCAGCTGCTGACGGGCGTTGATATATATCAACGGGGACAAGTTAAAATATGTCCCCGGACCGGGACTCGAACCCGGGATCTCCTGCTTGCATGGCAGACGCTCTATCCATCTGAGTCACCGAGGGCACAGAGGATAGTGCGACTGCAGGAACTATCTCGCGTACGCCTCCCGCGAGACCCACATTCTCACCTTACATGTCCACACACTACATTCGTAGTGTCCCTACACACTCATTACTCGTCGAAGACATTCTTACCAGGTCCCGTAAGAGTTCGGGTAATACGTGTGCATGCGCACAGAAGAAGATGGTCATGGCCGGTATTGCCCGAACTAGGTACTTATATGGTTATGGTGTCTGTTCATTCGGATATGTCGAAAAGAACGGACAGCATAACCATATAAGTATATCTATAGACTGCTCTGTTGGTTGGTTGAAATTCATGGTGAAAAATCTTAAGCTGTTACCTTCCATTAGGAGAGTGGGTGCACTCAGCGACCGTTAGGTAATTTATAAATGCACATCCACTGAATCCATAGCAATCAGTTGTCCTTCTTATGCTGGTTTTATTGCTCAAATCCAGATTTCGGCTAGTGCCTAGCCATTACAATGTCTTTTATTTTGCACAGTGCTACTATTTTCGGCAATACTTTATTTTCAAACTTAGCACGCATAAATGGCAGGAATACCATCATGTAAACGATAACACGTTGATGTTTCAGGCCAACCATAGTCAGTAAAATTGTCAGCAGTGTAATAACTGTACAGAGCAATCGCACCAAAGGTTTATTCACATCCTCTGGTGACAGATGCTCAGTTCAGTTTTCGTAACGCTGACAATTTTATTGAGGCCTGCAACACCAACGCTTGCTCGTTTGCATCATGGTATAACATTCCTGCCTTCTATGCTTTCTAAGCTTGAAAGTGGTCTATGAAGGAAATTAGTAGCACTGTGCAAAATAAAAAATAGCTGAAGGTTTTCACCAGGAGTTTCAACGGCCATTTAGCAGCTGATTTTCTCCACCTCTATACATTACATAAAACGTGTAGGTGGCATAAGATTTGAAACGTCCCCTTAGAACAATTTTACATGTGAAACGTCCACTTAGAACAATTATACAAGCCTGTGCTTAACCTGACACACAATATTATTTAGCGCAACGCAATCTGACTTTCAATAACCCCTACAAAACAATGGCCCTGACTAACTTTAACCTATACCTTTTACAAATCACTTACCTCACAAAAATCTTCGCTACTCAAGCTACTGCAAAACAGCGAGCGCCACTATTGCCAGCTAAATAAAAGATTCAAACCACTGAAGGTACTAACTACTGATAGGGATAGTTAGCAAATGAAAGATATTAATAGAGAACAAACAATGTATTTACCTTAATATTCATAATTGACATTCAGTCTTACAGATTATCAAAACTCCGCCATCTCTCTCCCCACGTCCACCACTGCTGGCGGCTCACCTCCAACTGCGCAACGCTACGTGCTGTTCACATCCAGCTATAGCAGTTCATGACAACAATGGCAGGCAACAATGCAAACTAGCCACATACTGCACACAGCACAGCCAGTGATTTTCATACAGAGCGCTACGTGGCATTACCCATATAAAAATCTAAACAGCCTACTTACATAGCCCCCATGCTCCCCACAAAAAATTTTACAAATGTTTTTGGCCAGTGGCCAATAATGATTTGATAAAATTTTTCATAATTACACTAACAAAGATATCCAATGCACACACTTATTGATACAATGTTGGTCAACAGCTAAAATTTTCTCACAGTCCATAAAGACAGTCCTGATCGTTCATCATAATAGTAATTACAGTTTTTTTTTACAAAGTCTCATTAGTAAAAGAAATTGCACACAGAAGTAGTGGATTTCCATGCAGTCTTGAAGAAGTAGTGTTGTCCTTCCAACGGAAAGACAGTGCTGACTCTTGACATGCTGACAGGTAATGGGCCACAACAGAGCAAACCCACAGCAGAGTCAGTCGACGTTTCGAAGAATATTGGTAGGTAGGTCATCACAGAGTAGACCCACTGTAGTCCTGGTAGAGAGTATTGTATTGGTGGGCCATCAAAGATGCAGACCCACTGTAGTCCTTGTAGAGATGGCCAGCAGCCATCTGTTGTGACTGTGCAGGTGCACAATCACCATTGAAGAGTCTTGCGGATAATAGAGCAAGTCCATAACCACCACTTGTGCATTCACAAAGTTTTTGGGAATTGTCCTTAGAACCATCAATGCTGTTATCCAGTCCCTTGCTGAATTATTAACACACGTGCAAACACTATCAGTCCCTACTTCTCACATATCGTCCATATACTATGACCAACAGAAATGTGTGCAGTGAAATGGAACTTCCAAGTTACTTGATTAGATGAACTGGTGTCAATCACAATATTATAACATAAGAATACAATTACAAAGGTACAAAATACATCATTAAAAACATAACAATACAGATAATATTTGTAGTGCAGGCTTTACAAAACAATAGAAATAAACATATACATCAGTGTTACAGGAATGATGACATGAGTACATACATAAAAGATCAGAATCACTCTTAAAAATTCAACTTCACACATGAGCATTAAAACAAAACAGAATAAATAAAGTCTAAGCATCTTTACAAAGAAAATAACAGAGTATTAGAAAAATTCTACAACATAGCTCTCATCAGCTAAACACATAAAGACAGGAAAAACACAAATACACACGGGTACCCAAACACATAGTGGGATAACACAAAAGGAAAGGACAGGGTTAGTTTTCAGTGTAACATTTGGTACTGCAGTCCACCCCACAACTTCATTCGATAGATCTTTCGTCTTATTTCAACATTTGTTTCCACCAAAAAAAATCCTATCCAAGCATGCTTTCTGTATTTATATGTTCACACATTGCTTACCTCATCATTTATTTCCAAGAAAATCCTACCTATACCTCGTTCGTGTATTCTATTCATATTTCTTTCAAAATAATTATTTCTGATTGTACAATAATCATTGGGGCCCAAATCTTTCTTCGCAATGCATTCTTTACCTATTCTCCATAGTCAGTTTCTTATATAGTCTACCCCCTCTTAAGCTAACTTAAATCTACTGAGCTCAGATATATATACCAAGGGACGAGGCAATGCAGCATCACAACAAATCAACACAAACAGAAATGACAAAAAATGCAAATTGGCAAAGCTAGCAGCATAAATTAGCAAAGCAAGTGCAATATTACAACTAATATAAGGCACTGTGCAGGAAACAAGAAAAACTAGCTTAGAAGAGTAACACAAAGTCCAATTCAGTAACACTATGCCTGGCAAACAGCAGCAACTTATACCTAAACATGACATATCTCAAGCAGAAAAAATATTACAGTAAAAACAACAATGCAGACAAGGGAAATGCATATTCACATCTTAATGTCTATGTAATTAAAGTGGTCATCTTAATGTCTATGTAATTAAAGTGGTGCACCATAACAACTTATTGTAAAAAAATATTACCATGTACTTGAAAAGAAAATTTTGTTTTACTGTTGCTAGTTCCTTCTTATTGTTCTTTCCTTTCCAAGTGCTCCTTTTTTAAAGAATGTGGATCATAAGTTAATTGCTCTCAACTCTCGTACAAAGACTCTTGTCATAATCAGGTGTGCAGATGTAAAAATATTTCTTGTCAATTCATAAGCATTTCAATAATTAGCACAAAGTGCGAGTAATCATATGTTTTTAAGTAACGAGGGTGTCGCATTAGCGATGCCCTCTACAAAGGAATGTCATTAACGGAGGTATAGGCCTCTCTTTGTCCTTCTCTTCCACCTGTGCCTCTGGCACACCCTAATGGCTTTCTTTTCTACCTGAGCGTCTGAAAAGGCTTGTTCTCCAGGTGTCTGACACACCTGGGTGCCCACGTCGCATTATGTGCAGGTGGTCACTTAACTTTCTTACGGAAATATTTACGACAGCAGTTTCCGCTACAGTGACAGTCTCATATAAAAACATTTCACAGGTCAAGAATTTTATTGACATAAACATACCTCAACAGCATAATACACATCGTCGTCGTAAAAATAACATCATAACACCTCAGTCAAATGTCAAAAACGTCGTAGCTGCCTCCAATGATTTCAAAACCTAACAAAATTCTCTGCTCATGTCAAAAGTGTCGTCTGCCTCCAACGTACTTTAAAATCATTCTCCCTTACGAAATGCATCATTCAAAGCGCTCATAGTATCACAATGGTACCAAAAAAATATGAACAGTGCACAAAGTACAGACAAAGTACAATTTCTTAAGTGTGAAGTAATCCAACTCTGTAATTGCGTAAACATGTGTCACTGATGTAGTAAAAGGATGTTTGTTTCTCTGTTAAATGATCAGATAGCTGTGTAATTTATGTGTTAGAGAAATATGGTACCGATGTGTTAAATTGTATAAGCAAATACCATATTAGCTAGGGCTCCTTGTGCTTGCCAAACACATGGTACACAAAGTAGGCGTGTACCCCCCTGAGGTTTATTGTAATTGTATCCTCAGGTATAATAGCTTACAGCAATGGAATGAAATGTATCACGAAAAACTATCTTTGTAATTCAAAAATCTCTAAAAATAAATATTTTAAGTACAAAATTAATCACTCAACTACGTGTCCTGTAGCGCTAAATGTGCGTCTTGCTGTAAGATAATCTCTGGGAAGTGTCGTAGTTATTGTCCTCCGAAAGCTAAGTTCTGCAGAAGTCAATGTACTTACCTCATGATAAACAAAAGTGAAATGCTTTGCGTATGTAAGTAGGCTGTTTAGATTTTTATATGGGTAATGCCACGTAGCGCTCTGTATGAAAATCACTGGCTGTGCTGTGTGCAGTATGTGGCTAGTTTGCATTGTTGCCTGCCATTGTTGTCATGAACTGCTATAGCTGGATGTGAACAGCACGTAGCGTTGCGCAGTTGGAGGTGAGCCGCCAGCAGTGGTGGACGTGGGGAGAGAGATGGCGGAGTTTTGATAATCTGTAAGACTGAATGTCAATTATGAATATTAAGGTAAATACACTGTTTGTTCTCTATTAATATCTTTCATTTGCTAACTATCCCTATCAGTAGTTAGTACCTTCAGTGGTTTGAATCTTTTATTTAGCTGGCAATAGTGGCGCTCGCTGTTTTGCAGTAGCTTGAGTAGCGAAGATTTTTGTGAGGTAAGTGATTTGTAAAAGGTATAGGTTAAAGTTAGTCAGGGCCATTGTTTTGTAGGGGTTATTGAAAGTCAGATTGCGTTGCGCTAAATAATATTGTGTGTCAGGTTAAGCACAGGCTTGTATAATTGTTCTAAGTGGACGTTTCACATGTAAAATTGTTCTAAGGGGACGTTTCATAAGTACGTCTTGTGGCTGCCAGTGGTGTGAGTCATCGCCTATTGTCTCTTTGTTGGCGCGCGTCGTTATTGGGATTTGGAGGCCTAACTTCCACAAATTCGCCTTGCCCAGAGGGCCCAGCTCTGTTTAAAACTCGCCAGTTCTGATGCAATTCAGGTCTGTCGTTACGATCATATCGTCTGTCGTCATGTCGGTAGGTTTGATAGTTTCTTTCTTGTCGGTCATGTGGTGGAGAATTTCTGCCTGAGTCGTAACTGCGTGCTGGACCGTTGCGTCTAAAGTTATTCTGTCTCCCTTGATAATAGTTATATTGGTTCCCATATTGTCTGTTTCTCTGATTGTCTCTGTGATAGTCATTACCGCGGAAAGGTGATCTTTCCCTGTAACTATTACTCTGCCAGTGGTTGTCATATGGGTGGTGTCTGTTTTGGTCACGATTTACGTTGTAAGAATAGGTTTGTCGTGGCCATTTATTGTTTCTGTCGTCACGGAATTGAGACGGATGTGACCTGTAGTGATTGTTTTCCTGTTTTCGCATCCCGCGACTGTCTGTGTCAATTTCCAGTTCTTGTAACAATCCCTGAAAAGCTTCAATGTCGTCTTTGCAACGTCCTGCCAAAATAATATGTCGTAAATGTTCAGGCAGTTTGATTAAGCAAATGCGGATGAGTTCTGAGGGGCTGTATGGGTTTGATAGGTACTGATTCTTGTGCAACATGTCTTCAAAATATTTGACAAGACTGGAAAATTCAGATTGTTCAAAGTGTTTCATCATCATGATGCTATGTTTTACGCGGTCTTGTGTAGCTTGTGACCAATATGCTGAGAGGAAGGCATGGTAAAATTCTCCTTCACTGTGGCAATCGTGAATGACCGATCGCATTCTTACAGCTGGTTCATTCTCTAAGTAGCCACACATAAATTCTAATCTGTGCTCCAATGACCAGTTGGGAGGAAAACAATGAGAGAATTGATGGAGCCATGCTTGTGGATGAATGTCGTTGCCAGAATTCTTAAATGTTTTGAATTTACGTGTAGTAATGAACAGCTTATAGTCAAAATCATCGTGTCGGCGAGTAGCATGTCGGTCATTGTCACGTCGTTTCGGCGGTTCCATCTCAAAATTCGGTGTACCTTGCCAATTTCTTTCATAATTACCGAAATGCCCTGTGCTATTATTTTGTGGCTTTTCCGTATTTCTAAGTTCATCTTCCCGTGTTGGAGCGGGAGTATCCTCTGAAATATGTAATTCTTGTATTACCTGTGTCAGCTGATCTTGTAATTCCCGCATTTCTCTTTTGTACTGTGTGTTGATTTGATTTTGATTTTGTTTGAATTTTCTAATTTGTTCATACTCTTCTGTGTCAGTGAAGGCTACGGGTCTTGTGTCATTCAGATCATCATCTACCTTTGTAGATAAGTTAGTGACCTGATCCGAAAGTTCGGCTACTTTCTCTGATAATGAACTAATTTCCCCCATGTGTCTTTCTACTGTGTCCTTTAAGTTTTCCTGAGTTTTTGCAAGTTGCGTAACCGAATCGGTAGATGCAACTGAGTCCATTTTAGCTTGCAAGGTCTCATGATTTTCATGAACAATAGTTTGCAGCTCTTTTATGGCTGCTTCGTGATTCTGTAATGCATTTTCATGCCGCGAAAAAATAGGCTGAAAATGCTCACAAATTTGTGTTTTTACGTCATTACAGACTTTTTGGCATTTCGATTCAATGTTATGTAACTCAGTAGTTAGATCTTCACGTGTTTGTTCAAGTGTGGTGTCTAACTTCCGAAGATTTTGTTCCATTGTGTCTAACTTTTGAAGATTTTGTTCCACTGTGTCTAACTTTTTAAGATTTTGTTCCACTGTGTCTAACTTTTTAAGATTTTGTTCCATTGTGTCTAACTTTTGAAGATTTTGTCCCATCTGTCTCTGATTTTGTTCCATTTGTTGCATTAGTTGTAATAACAATGCATTAGTGTCTGGAATCTGTTCCTCTACTCTTTTCGGCAGTGCATTTGCGCCGGCAACATTCACATTTTGACAAGCTGAAAATGTGTCTTGACTTATTTGAGAAAACGGTGAGGACGCAAAACCTGAATCTACAGTATTTGCAATATTGTGTCCTATCATTTCGGATTCCTGAGGCGAGCTGTTGCCGACCGACCGATCGATAATGCTTCCCTGTTCACTACCTGTTTGACTGTCTACGCCATTGTTTGACGTCCGCTCCATTTCCCTATGCACAGTTACCAAATTACTACTTTTAACATTAGTTAACTCATTACACAGTGGCGCTAACACATTGCTTTCGTCTTCACTGTCGTTTCTCAGTTTACTTTGGAGCCGAGTGTTACGTTTTTCACACGCCATTATTGTGACAATATTTCACACGATAACACAGAAAAACACAATTTGAAGAGCAAAAATAGGAGAACACATTAACATAGCACTGAAAATAATATCTAGTTAATTGCAGCTGCGAAATACTTGGTGCAAATCTACATGCATGCCACAACTGTTTTACAGTACAACAATGAAAGGCTGCAACTACAAAGGAGATTCTCTCTACAATTACGCGCTAGCTATAAACAAAAGCTACACTAAATACACAAACTACAAGAAAAAAATCAGAAGATTCCAGTGAGGTATCCTAGGCTAAGGGTCGACATATGAAACGTCCCCTTAGAACAATTTTACATGTGAAACGTCCACTTAGAACAATTATACAAGCCTGTGCTTAACCTGACACACAATATTATTTAGCGCAACGCAATCTGACTTTCAATAACCCCTACAAAACAATGGCCCTGACTAACTTTAACCTATACCTTTTACAAATCACTTACCTCACAAAAATCTTCGCTACTCAAGCTACTGCAAAACAGCGAGCGCCACTATTGCCAGCTAAATAAAAGATTCAAACCACTGAAGGTACTAACTACTGATAGGGATAGTTAGCAAATGAAAGATATTAATAGAGAACAAACAATGTATTTACCTTAATATTCATAATTGACATTCAGTCTTACAGATTATCAAAACTCCGCCATCTCTCTCCCCACGTCCACCACTGCTGGCGGCTCACCTCCAACTGCGCAACGCTACGTGCTGTTCACATCCAGCTATAGCAGTTCATGACAACAATGGCAGGCAACAATGCAAACTAGCCACATACTGCACACAGCACAGCCAGTGATTTTCATACAGAGCGCTACGTGGCATTACCCATATAAAAATCTAAACAGCCTACTTACAGATTTCGAAGTCGGTGCGTAACGTTGTTTTCCTTTGGACCTCTATTTAACAAGAAAATGTTCTGTTAGGAACTGCTAAAAAAAAAGTGCATCTATTTCCGTAACTTTTCTATTGTTCATACAAACGCATGCGCAGACACAGAGACAGACAGTGACACACACACACACACACACACACACACACACACACATATCTATGGCTCATATATGCAGTACTGACTTGTGGCAAAGCTCTAGTCTGCATACTGAAATTGGTTTCCGACAAAGGAAGCACAAAGCTGCTCGAAAAGTGCAATATCTGAAAGCACCTGCTGCTGTTTCTGGTGTGCGCGGAAGTCCCATATCTCTGAGGAAAGTTGGGGGAAGCGCCGAGCTACCGATGGCAGGTGGGAGGTGTGGGCGGGGTGAGGGGAGGTGGGGGTGGCACGGGTGGCGGAGCGCCGGTCTTAGCCAGAGGCCAGGCTAGCAGGAGGAGGGCTCGGACGGCGTCGGCGCCGGCGGCGCGCGCGTCCACTCTTTGCGCGCTCGCATTACCATCTCATCTGCATACATATTAGCGCCCCGGGAGTGAAAACAAAGGCGGGCGGCGGGCCGCGGTGCGGACCATATCTCACTTGTTCGTTTAATTGAAGCACCACACCCGCGGCGGCGGCGACGGCGGAGGTGGCCGCGCTGCGATGCATGGAGCAGCGTGGTGGTGCGGGGGTGGTGCGGGGCGGAGTGGCGCGAGGTCGCGATTCGCAGCGCAGACGCCTGATTCCTGCCCCCGGCTATTTGCGGCAGTGACCCACTCCCTCCCGCCGTACACGTCACTCTACTCAGTGCATCAAACATTCAGCGGCGTAGCACACACCGGTGGTCTCTGAGAGTCTTCCAGCAGAGGTACTCCGATGCGCAAAGAGACTCGTCACGGTGTGCTGCGAATATTATTCGTAGTCCCGCAGTTTCCAAGCCATGCTGTTTTTCAGTCCATTTAAGGTCTAGGACGTAATGGTGGATCCTTCTTAGCTACGTCTCAAAGAAAATCACTTGGTCATCAAGTCAGTTTGCATGTGACAGTTTGTGATGCGATGGTCCTTTTATGTAGATGCGTAGCCTCAGAAACTCATTTCCGAGATTGCTGTTTATTTCACGAAAAATGCTGCAAGTCATTGTGACTGTAAAGAGCTTCTCTTAGGTGATTACAGCTGTTAACCAATTTGGAAAAAGCGTATTTGTAGCATCAGCTGTATAATTTTATGTTTATAACCTCTCAGTTATGGTTGTTGCAATCATTTTCAAGGAGAAAAGTGTATGACACAAAAAAATACTGTATAGTATACACAACTGTCATAGCAAGGTTAGGAATTAATAAAGGCCATTTCTAAACCACAATACTGACACATACATTTCCGTCCTATATGAGACATACAAACATAGAACATACACAGAAAGAACATTAACAGAACCGACAAACTATAGAAGCGGATTCCTGATGGGAAATGGAGGAACAAATGTCCTATGAACATGTGTCCAGAAAAGCATCGTTGCCACATTAGATGGGCAGAGGAACTAAATCTCCTCTTACCACGTGCCGTGTCTATAGCCCAAAGATGTCGATTATGCAGAATGATGATGCTAGTTCTGGAAAAGTTTGCTTCGTTGCTAAAGAGGACTGATGACAGAAATCCGACAGTTGTGAAGGTGCGGTGCAAAATTTTTCGACTAAATCCTTCTCGTAGCGGGAATCCGCTACTAATAACCCTTGCCTCGTTGAAGGTGATGAGTTTAGTAGCGGTATTTCGGCATACACCATGTTGGTGCGGCAATTGACTGGAGCTAGTACTAGGGTTCGTCTCAATATCTTGTTGAACCCGGCTCTCTCAGTCTGGTGTAAGCACCGTGCACAGCCACCCTTGAAACTCCCGCTAAATCACTCAGGGCTAACAGGTAATTATGAGTGTGGAAGGGGCCAAGGGAGTTGCGGTCGGATTCATTTCTCATTTGTAATTTACACTCCTGGAAATGGAAAAAAGAACACATTGACACCGGTGCGTCAGACCCACCATACTTGCTCCGGACACTGCGAGAGGGCTGTACAAGCAATGATCACACGCACGGCACAGCGGACACAGCAGGAACCGCGGTGTTGGCCGTCGAATGGCGCTAGCTGCGCAGCATTTGTGCACCGCCGCCGTCAGTGTCAGCCAGTTTGCCGTGGGATACGGAGCTCCATCGCAGTCTTTAACACTGGTAGCATGCCGCGACAGCGTGGACGTGAACCGTATGTGCAGTTGACGGACTTTGAGCGAGGGCGTATAGTGGGCATGCGGGAGGCCGGGTGGACGTACCGCCGAATTGCTCAACACGTGGGGCGTGAGGTCTCCACAGTACATCGATGTTGTCGCCAGTGGTCGGCGGAAGGTGCACGTGCCCGTCGACCTGGGACCGGACCGCAGCGACGCACGGATGCACGCCAAGACCGTAGGATCCTACGCAGTGCCGTAGGGGACCGCACCGCCACTTCCCAGCAAATTAGGGACACTGTTGCTCCTGGGGTATCGGCGAGGACCATTCGCAACCGTCTCCATGAAGCTGGGCTACGGTCCCGCACACCGTTAGGCCGTCTTCCGCTCACGCCGCAACATCGTGCAGCCCGCCTCCAGTGGTGTCGCGACAGGCGTGAATGGAGGGACGAATGGATACGTGTCGTCTTCAGCGATGAGAGTCGCTTCTGCCTTGGTGCCAATGATGGTCGTATGCGTGTTTGGTGCCGTGCAGGTGAGCGCCACAATCAGGACTGCATACGACCGAGGCACACAGGGCCAACACCCGGCATCATGGTGTGGGGAGCGATCTCCTACACTGGCCGTACACCACTGGTGATCATCGAGGGGACACTGAATAGTGCACGGTACATCCAAACCGTCATCGAACCCATCGTTCTACCATTCCTAGACCGACAAGGGAACTTGCTGTTCAATTAGGACAATGCACGTCCGCATGTATCCCGTGCCACCCAACGTGCTCTAGAAGGTGTAAGTCAACTACCCTGGCCAGGAAGATCTCCGGATATGTCCCCCATTGAGCGTGTTTGGGACTGGATGAAGCGTCGTCTCACGCGGTCTGCACGTCCAGCACGAACGCTGGTCCAACTGAGGCGCCAGGTGGAAATGGCACGGCAAGCCGTTCCACAGGACTACATCCAGCATCTCTACGATCGTCTCCATGGGAGAATAGCAGCCTGCATTGCTGCGAAAGGTGGATATACACTGTACTAGTGCCGACATTGTGCATGCTCTGTTGCCTGTGTCTATGTGCCTGTGGTTCTGTCAGTGTGATCATGTGATGTATCTGACCCCAGGAATGTGTCAATAAAGTTTCCCCTTCCTGGGACAATGAATTCACGGTGTTCTTATTTCAATTTCCAGGAGTGTATTATGAGTTAATTCACAAATACATTTTTGAAAGAATTAAATTTGCTTCCCGGCTGAAGGCCTCCAAACAGATGCTTTAGAGTAAGTTCAATTTAGAAAGACATGACACGCAGTAACTTTACGAATAAGTTAAATCGTATACATATATGAGATCAGCATCCGGAGCGGCTGAAGGCTGCCACATTATATCTTCAAACTTTCAAATATACTACGATGATTACTGAAGGTAGAAGGCAACAATGTTTTAAGATGCTAACAGGGCTGATGGCCCACAGGGTGCACAGAAAGAGATAAACAAACGTAATAAGATGGCTGAAGGCCGCAAAGTTAAATTCTGCAAACTAAGGAAAGATATATTGCAACAATCGGTAAAACAATACATTAAGTTTAAAAATTTCCTGTTTGCAACACCAACGGTGGAAGGTCCACAATAACTTGTAAAATCTTTCAGAGGAAATTAGAGTAACCTTTCAAGAGCAGAAGGCGACAATGTTTGGACTTGAAGGAAGCTCTGAGAACATGCTTCCAGAGCTGAAGGCCCACAACGAACCTTGCCAAATTAAAAATATGAAATGTAGCTAAATTACAACGACGTTAACACTGCAAAAAGGATAATTGAGAGAACGGCACTCTGAAGTCTCCAGTGGATCGGTCTGCCCTCGTTCACTTAGGTGAGACAGGTGGAGTTAACACGTGCGAACCCAACCATGGGACACTCACGGACCGACCGACCAACCGCTTGCTTGCCACGACGGAGTATACGAGAAATCAAGACCAAAAAAAAAAAAAAGAAAAAAAAATACAAATATCACTATACCCAAACAAACGCGTATGTGAACTGAAGTGCCAAAACTACACACCAGTTGGGCAGCAACAACAGGTCAGTAAAGTACACTGCCTATAAACTACGTTAGCGGCCAGGGCAGATAGCCAGAACACAAACGGCCACAAGGCAGAAATTCCGCTGGTGCACGTTATAACAACAACGACATAGTACTATTGCACATATAAAAAAAATTTTTTTCTTGTGATTTTTCGATAAACTTGTGTAATTAATGTTCTGATTTCATTTCTTTTTTGTTTCATGCCATTGTGTTAAGAAAACTGTAAACGAATTTCAATGTGAATATTAATGTTTATGTCAAATGGCAAGCAATATTGTAATAGAATTGAAACTTAACAAATGTTGAAACTGTTGTAAGATGTTTAAAATTGTAACTGTGCGTCTGGTCCATACGTAGGAAATGTGTTAGGATATGTAGAATGCAAAACCTCGGGTAAGGGAGCGGTAGAAGGTGATGGCAGGCGAGCGCGGGAAAATGCGCACGGGCACTGCACGGCACAACGGGGTCAGCAGTAGTAGTTGGAGTTTGGCTTTGGTTTGAGCAACACCTTCTGGAGCGAGGAGGCTCTCCTGGAAGACGTAGCTTCACTGAGCCTCGGGTATCCCGTTCCAACGCCCACACAGCATGGAAAAAGTCCATAGGCACTAAATGGAAAAGTATTGCGACGCTAAGAAGAATTAAAGTGCCGATACGTCAAGAGCCTTAGGTGTGGTTTTATGTGTGCTCTGTGCCTCGCCATCTCGCCGCCCGCCAACCGCCGCATCGGTACAAGCAGGTTGAAACTTTTACTACTGTATTCGTATGGACATTAGAGTGAACTGTTCAATAATAACCTAAATTTTACCAGAACTTTCCCATCATTTAATTATTCTCACAACTTACCTAGACAGGGTCCTTTCCAAATGTTGTGCCATCCGACTGTCCCGAAATGAAAAATTAAATTTTGTGTTAATAATAATTACTTGCAGACCTAGCTATGTTAGAATGGCGTTTAAAGAACTTTAGTTAATGAACCAGTAAATGAATAACGAAGGTCTAACGAAGTCGAAAGATAACTTTAATATTGATATAGTAATGAAGTTTAATTATTTCGAGACAGATATAAAGGTATTTAAATGAGCAGTAAAGAAGATAAAAATAGTAGTAACTCATATACAGGAAATCTTGAACTCATAATAATTTTAGTAATAAATTTTTTTAAATACAGTTTTAGGGTCCCCCCACCCCCTTTTTATTCATTTGAATTCTGAAGTGTTCTAAATTGGTTTGACCAGCAAAAGTTAAAGTCAATATAAAAGTCAAAATTTATCAGTGTTTTATCTTTATGAAAACTGACATTTTGTGTGTGGCATGAAAGTGCAACCTATTCCCGATTTTAATCAGGTTTATAGACAGTAAAAAGTTTTGTAGTATACATTATAGTGTAGTGTTATGTATTCATGGTTTTCCATATCAGTACAGAACGTGAAACTATCAGTTCAATAGATTTTCTGGTTCTAAAATTCTACTACAATATGCAGTGTTACTACGTGTTTTTTTGCATGAATATACACCAACTTGTACAGGGAAGAAACCCAGTTAATGCCTAATTAGGCTGGCGACCGTATTATTATCAAATTGGTAGCGTCTTCAGTGTTGCTTTTGGCCCATACTGACGTGTAATTGCATTTCGAACTTGCTCGACGGATCATTGTTAATACAGAGTGGGTGTAAGTCTGATTTGCCACCATTCAGTTACACGCGGTCGATATCTATAAGAAAATCCTCTCTCATAAGGTGAACCCAGCGCAGTTACCATAGCACAGGCTTTATCGAGTATTGTGTGCCCCACATGCACGTTACAACATGACTATGGATAAATTAATTTGATCAATTCTACCTGACGGCGGCCATCTCGAACACTTCACTCGTTGTTGCTCACAGGAAAATCTCCACAACAGCAACGCTGGAACCAACAACGTAATTCCCAAAACCACTTAACCTTCACGTCCTGGGTCGGCGAGCGACGACGCTCGTACCCATCGGACAGCTCCAGATCGACACTGCGCAGAGACCGCCAGCGGTCCAGTCGATAACGCCGCACAGAGATGTCCTCGGACCAACTGAACGACCAACAATCCGGCAGGTGTCAGGTCCGGCTTAGCTGGTGCGTGGCAGCAACGGTCGAGCGGGCGATGTGCACGCAGGGACTCACTGCTGCTGCAAGCCGGCGACTGGCTGGCCCGGGCTGCGCTCCAGACGCGTTGCAACTGACTTCCAGGGCCCAACTCACGATTGGAACTGCCGCCGTGAACTCTCCTCCTCGCACGTTCCGACTGACTCCCTCAGAATGCGACAACATCTAAAATAGTCGTCAGTGAAAATAACGCCAAGTACACACACAAGCTGACAAACACTTGCCCGGAAACCTGAACGATACCGAACAGTAACTGAGCGCGCACGAAGACAAATCTGGAATCGATGCACACACACACACACACACACACCCACACAGCCGACTCTTGAACGATCAGGAAGACAGAACGCGTCGTCCGGTAGGACGACCGACCGACGATGCACAAAGACCGTGGCCCAGCTCAAGTGAGGTCGACACAGACATCACTGCTCCAACCCGACTGCATTAGTGCCGCCCTGCGACTCACCGACTGGCAGGTCCGAACTGCGCTCCAGACACGTTCCAACTGACTGGCAGACCCGAACTCTGGCCCGAGCTCCCTATCCGAACTCTCTTACGACAGACAGTGACCGGGAAGTAATAGCAGTCGAGCAGTGATACTACGAGAGGGAATATATCGATACGCGCTGCTAGCGCCGGTCACGGTTAGGCAAAGCAGCAACTCAGTGAGAGTAGTAACTTTAATTACCGTAGTGAGATGGAAGTACGTTAAAAACAGGGTGTAAAATAAATGAAGGTGGGAACACAAGCCACGCACGACTCATCCCTGGATGTTCGTCTATTTGAAAAGACCCATGATCACACAAAGGTCCAGAAAAGACTTGAGATGTTGTGTGATGTGGTTGGTATCCGTGAAGGTACTTGTTCTGGAATAGTCATATACTGCCTTTCGACAGTTTCCATCTGCTTAGCCGTACGCAGAAAACCATATCGGCTTGTTCCTGCCTCGAACACAGGACCATTGTCCCACTTACAGTACACTGCGTCAGTCAGACAGCCTGCGACACACAAGGAACACACGGCACGTGGTCAGAGGAGCTTTCATTCGTCAGCGCCATCTATAGTGGCAGCGATGCATTTCTGGACACACGTCCATAGGAGCTTTTTTCCCCCTTTTTCCTGTCAGCTATCCATCGCTGCAGTTTGTCGGTTTTATTAATGTTCGCACCTCGTAACTGTCATAGTGGTCTATCTGAATAGATTCCATATGAACACGCTGCACCTAGGCACAATTACTAGTGCGCAGTTGGCCACAGCACCACACTTGATAACTGGCAGATTATAGCTCTCAACAGTACTGCTACTGTGTCACTGTCAAAGAGGTCAAGTTCAAACAAATACATCGTGTGAATGGCCCTACAAAAGAAATTTTTTTACCTTTCGTGCATTCATACTGAACATAAGTTCGTCTTGATCTCTTTGACGATCACCTAGCACCAGTACCGTTGTCAGTTACAACGTTCAATAATTAGTGTGGGGAGTTTACACCAATTGTATATAACAGGATTTGCACGAAGACGCATTTATTTATACAGACAATGTGAAGACAGAAAACTGGGACATTTCTATATGTTCTGCACTGGTATGGCTCATATACGACGGAAATATATGGCTTAGCCTATCTATTGATGATCGATACGTAAGTATTGTTATTTAAAAATGATCATTCTCAATTCTTCCTTTTCCTACGATCATTTTCTATCTTCTACAGTTGTTTTTTGTGCCCTACACATTTCTCCTTGAAGATGAGTGTAACAATCGAAACCGTTAGAGAATAAACGTAAAACCATACAATTAATTGCACAAATATGATTTTTCCATATTATTAACCTTCTTATAACATTTTCCAGTTAATAGCTCTCTCCAACAGCTGGAAACACCAAAATTCTTTCATGTATAAATGTAGCCTTATTACAAAAAATTGCAGCTATTATTCGATGTGTTTCATTGTGCGTTACTTGACGCTTTTTATTATACGAGGGCTGTCCAGAAAGTAAGTTACGATCGGTCGCGAAATGGAAACGACTATGAAAATCCGATAAAGCTTTGCCAAGATGTGTTGGATAGTATCTCTAGTATGACTCTAGGTCACTCTTTTCATTTCTTAGCTCTTAGTGAGCGCGTAAAGATGTTATAGAAAATAGTGTCTCCCGCCAAGTACGAGGGCCTGGTCAGAATGTTCCCCTGAAGCTATGCAACCAACATTACATAACTGTCGTGCGGTTTCTTCTTCACGACAATTCACAGCCTCATTCTGCAGGGGCAATGAAGATGTTCATGTATCGTTTCAATTGGAAATGTTTGTTTACCCACAATACAGCCAGTAATTGTCTCCCACTGAGTTTCATCCCTGCTCAGACGAACCGTTGGTTATGAAGACAACATTTTGACACAGACAACGAGCTTTAGGCCAGCGTAGAGAATTGGCGGAAAGCATTGGCGGCTGCCTCATATGATGAGGGTATTGGAAAATTTTATACAACGCTACGACGAATGTCTGAGTCAGAACGGCTACTACGTAGAGAAGTAGCTGAAAGGTGTAGCTAACTGTTACAAATGAAACATTTCTGATATTCACTGTGATTTTCATTTCGCGATTTATTGTAACTTACTTTCTGGACAGCCCTCGTATATACTGATAAACCAAAACATTGCCATTAATGCCCGCCGAGAGACTACCTGCTAACTGGTGGCACTGCTGGAGATGACGCGGTAAGGAATATGTGTTAGCGGATCTGAGACAAATGGACAATGATTCTGGCGACGATATGATTATGAAGAAATCCAATGCAGAAAGGGCTGTCTGTTAGGGTCCGACAACTGGAAACGACCGTCTCGTAAACGGCGAAGCTGATCGGTGCTGTTCGCAGAGAGTGTGGAATGTGGTTGAAGTGGGGTGAAACCACGAATCGGTGGCGAGGCGTTGTAAGTCCACGCCACATCGCAGAGAATGGAGGCTGCAGGTGTAAAGTAAGATTCGAAGCGATCTGTGGCAGGAATGACAACAGGATACAGTGCTGCAGCAGGGACAAATGTTTCAGAGCGTACTGTTCAGCGCTCCTTCTTAAACATGGAGCTCCGCAGCACACAACCTGTATGTGCTCATATTTTGACCCAACCACACATTGTGATTTATAGCTGTAGTGGTCACGGGATCATCGACATTAGGTGATAGATCAAAGGAAACATCATCGACCGATGATGGTGTCCGAATACGTCGTCACGGAGGCGAACGGCTGTTCTAAATATGCAATGTGCCAAGGACAGAGGGTGATGTAGCGGTATGGTGCTGTGGGAGACATTCACCTAGGCTTCTATGGCACCTCAGTTAGTTGTTTACGGCAACATGATAGTTGTAATATTCTTCTCGGGTGTGCAGCCGGAACATAACGTCATCTTAACACAATATTTCAGCGGTCCAACTGGCCGCCATCTTCTGGTGAGTTCCGGCGAGATCGTGTACCAGCACTCTCACCTGAAAATGGCGGCCAGTTGGACTGCTGAAATATTGTGTCAAGATGACTTTCTGACCCGGCTGCACACCCGAGAACAATATTATCAATTATTACGCCGGGAAAGCCTTCATAATCGTGACAGCATTAAACTAAATGAACGTAACTGCCGACTACCTGCTTCCCCTCATGAGTGATCATGAATCACCATGAAAAAAATTACTTTTGATAGATAACCAACACGGATTCAGAAAATATCGTACTTGTGCAACGCAGCTAGCTCTTTATTCCCATGAAGGAACGAGTGCTGTCAACAACCGATCTCAGATCGATTCCCTATTCCTAGATTTCCAGAAGGCTTTTGATACCGTTCCTCAAAAGCGACTGTTCATCACATTGTTTGCATATGGAGTATCGTCTCAGTTGTGTGACTGGATTCGTCATTTCCTTTCAGAGAGGTCACAGTTCGTAGTTACAGACGGTAAATCATTGAGTAGAACAGAAGTGATATCTGGCGTTCCGCAACGAAGTGTCATACGCCCCTGCTGTTCCTGATTTACATAAATGATCTAGGTGATAATGTGAGCAGCCAACTTAGATTGTTTGCAGATGACGCTGTAATTTAAAATCTAGTAAAATCATCAGACGATCAATTTCAATTACAAAATGATCTAGAGAGAATTTCTGTATGGTGAGAAAACTGGCAATAGGCACTAAACAAAGAGAAGTGCGAGGTCATCCACAAGGGTACTAAAAGAAATCCGATAAATTTTCGGTATACGATAAATCGCACAAACCTAAAGATTGTCAATTCGACTAAATACCTAGGAATTACAATTACGAGCAACTTAAATTGGAAAGACCACACAGATAATATTATGGGGAAAGCGAAACAAAGACTGAGCTTTGCTGGCAGAACACTTAGAAGATGCGACAAACTCACTAAAGAGACAGCCTACATCACTCTTGTCCGTCCTCTGCTGGAATATTGCTGCGCGGTGTGGGATCCTCACCAGGTAGGCTTGACGGAGGACATCGAAAAAGTGCAAAGAAGGGCAGTTCGTTTCGTGTTATCGCGCAATAGGGGTGAGAGTGTCACTGATATGATACGCGAGTTGGGGTGGCAGTCACTGAAACAAAGGCGGTCTTCTGTGCGGCGAGATCTATTTACGAAATTTGAATCACCAACTTCCTCTTCCGAATGGGAAAATATTTTGTTGACATCCACCTACGCAGGGAGACATGATCATCATAATAAAATAAGAGAAATCAGAGCACAAACGGACAGATTTAGCTGTTCCTTTTTCCCACGCACCATTCGAGAGTGGAATGGTAGAGAAGTAGTATGAAAATGGTTAAATGAACCCTCTGCCAGGCCCTTAAGTGTGAATTGCAGAGTAACCATATAGATGTTGATGTAGATGTAGATGTCTGTCCCGACGGCGATGACGCCATTCAGAGGGATAACTGTCCGTGTCACAAGGCCAGAAGTGTGCTACAGTCGTTTTCGAAAAGTTATAGTGAACTAACATTGCTTTCTCAGCCGCCAAATTCAACTGAAAACAATACGACGGTGCATATTTTTTGTGCTATTGTGCGCCATATCAACGTCCACAAGCCACCTACTCGTAATTTACTATGAACTGCCGGTAGATATCTACATCAACATCTACATTTATACTCCGCGAGCCACCCAACGGTGTGTGGCGGAGGGCACTTTACGTGCCACTGTCATTACCTCCCTTTCCTGTTCCAGTCGCGTATGGTTCGCGGGAAGAATGACTGTCTGAAAGCCTCTGTGCACGCTCTAATCTCTCTAATTTTACATTCGTGATCTCCTCGGGACGTATAAGTAGGGGGAAGCAATATATTCGATACCTCATCCAGAAACGCACCCTCTCGAAACCTGGCGAGCAAGCTACACCGCGATGCAGAGCGCCTCTCTTGCAGAGTCTGCCACTTGAGTTTGTTAAACATCTCCGTAACGCTATCACGGTTACCAAATAACCCTGGGACGAAACGCGCCGCTCTTCTTTGGATCTTCTCTATCTCCTCCGTCAACCCGATCTGGTACGGATCCCACACTGATGAGCAATACTCAAGTATAGGCCGAACGAGTGTTTTGTAAGCCACCTCCTTTGTTGATGGACTACATTTTCTAAGGACTCTCCCAATGAATCTCAACCTGGTACCCGCCTGGTAGTAAATATTATCGCTTTGAGATTACGAAAACCGAAGCAGCACACTATTCCATGAATACGTCTCGAACGTAGCTTGCTACCTTGGTATGTTGGTAGTATAGCTTGTTCGTCATCCTGTAGTGCAGGTATCTGGTGTCACGTACCACTTGAAACCTGCGAAGAAGTTCATCGAATCCATACCTTAAATGGACAGACGCATCATGAAGCAGGCGATCATAATGTTCTCGCACATCAAAATATACAGAGTATTTCAAAGTCTTTGTGCCCGGCGACGGTAGCCGTTGTTTGAGACTGGTTACAGTCCTGAGAAGTGGCAGGGATAGGCACGCGACGGCGTTTATATGCATGGTGTGTTGCACAGCATCCAGTCATCTGCTCTGCGTGGAAGTCAGTAGGCCACGCAAAATTGAAGTTTCTGAATCGCTTATAAAATATCTTCCTCCGCTTCGAGAATCTCATTCGTTTGGTTTTCTTTTATGACTATTAGCAAATAATTCACTTTTCCGTTTACGAATACCAACTACCTATCTAGCTCAGTATAATATACGACAAAAACCTTCTGCTCCTCAGAAGATGTTCTACTTTACACAAGACGTAGCAAAACAATATGTTATAAATAGTAAAACAACTGTAAAGAGTGACGAGAGAAATCACAATAATCAAGTCGTAACCCTGAAATCGATGTCCCAAAATATGTATAAAAAATATATACCACCAAAACCCATCCTGGTAGTACCTAGTTCTTCGGATCCGTAAAGCCACGTACCGGGCGCTCGTCGAGACCAAAAACCATGCCTTGTGTTAACAACAAACACTGCAAGACCTGACTCAAAACTCCACATGGCTGCCTCTTTAGCAGTTGTGCACGAACGTTTGCTCTGCCTTGCACAGCTGACTGCCCCCTTACACAGTCGCTAGCTATCACGACTTCCAGCTGGCCATCATCATACTGGTACCTCTCCACTAAGGCCTCAAGACGCTCTCAAGAGGATGCACTCTCTCTGAGCTGTCTTGCTGCGGGCGACTTCTACATGACCTCCAGACAAATCATGCAGGATAGGCCCCACCAGAGGGCTTAAATCACACAAAGTTTGTTATTAATCAATTTATTGCGTGTTCAGTTGATTCAGTTCACTATTTGTAATATCAAATCTTACTTAAGTGTTATATTAGCTTCCCCTATAAGTTTAAAATTTTTGAGCATAGTAAATATTATCGCTTTGAGATTACGAAAACCGAAGCAGCACACTATTCCATGAATACGTCTCCAACGTAGCTTGCTACCTTGGTATGTTGGTAGTATAGCCTGTTCGTCATCCTATAGTGCAAATAGCATCAGACAAATTAGGTAAGTGAAATTTCGTATGATACGTCTTTTTTGCACAGATTGTAGGTTGGCGCGTAAAGCACTGTCTTCCTGCTACGGTCATGATATTCTTATTTTAATGTCCCTAAAGGATACTGTGCTGTAATGGCTCAAGAAAACGTCGTTGACAGTTACAGATTTTGTAAGAAACCTACTACAGCATGCGTAGCATTATTCCATAGCAGGAACTGTAACGTCTAGACTGCAGTGTTCAGGGCAGAGTGCACCTGTAGACGAGGAAGCTCGTCGTGATACTTTCAGGAGTAGATAGACTCCTATGGTTGAGTCCGCTTTTGCAAGTGGAAGAACGTCAGTTTACCTGAACGAGTACAGTGGTTGGGCACCTGCTTTGCTCTGGTTATGATAGGCTGCCATCCAAGGGAGAAGTCAACTTGCAGCTAAACTTAGCCTTGAGATGGCCGAATAGCAGGAAGGCGCGAAGTCCGTGGGAGTGGACTTAGAACCCACAGTTCACTTCCTGGTCGTGGAGCCAAAATTTCATGGTGGCAGCTTGCAAAACTACGTCGCCCCTTCACCTGACGTGGATCCACCTTTGCAGCTAGTGCTGCCAGACCGCGACTCCATTGGTTGGATATGATGGCTATTTATACAGGTTCAATGTCTGCCTTTTGTGCCGGGACACACCTCACAACTACGTAAAACAGAAGATGGTGGCAGCCAGAAAGTATAAGAAGTGGCCTTCCTTTGCTGTGGTCTGCCTCATTTCTGTTGCATCTTCGGTAAGGTGAGTGCTGGTCCCTGGTCCACAATGTGGAAACAGATTAATAGTATTATGGCATACGACTGACATAAAGGTGTTTTGGCCAGCTATGCACCAACTTATGTACGCCGTTCGCTTGCAACAGCAATGACAGCACTACTGTTTCACTCTGTAGTACCGAAAAATAATGACGGCGCCAGATTCGGTTAATGTGGGACTGATTAATCGTATTGACAATAGGTTTCGTATGAGACACATGTACCAGCGGACTTGTTTGCACAGACTCACCCCATACTTTAAAAACAGAAACTGAAATATACACTTGATGTACATATCTATGAAACGGAAGCGACGTTATATTACACTTTCCTCAGCAAAACACACACACACACACACACACACACACACACACACACACACACACACATATATATATATATATATACACACATGTACGTTTTTCATATTAGGTGCACTCTATATCAACGACCTCAGTAGTCATTAGACATCATGAGAGAGCAGAATGGGGCGCTCCATGGAACTCATGGACTTCGAACGTGTCAGGTCATTTGGTGTCCCTTGTGCGATACTTCTGTAAGCGAGATTTCCACAGTCCTAATCATCACTAGGTCCACTGTCTCCGATGTGATAGTGAAGTGGAAACGTGAAGGGATACGTACAGCACAAAAACGTACAGGCAGACCTCGTCTGTTGACTGACAGAGACCACCGACAGTTGAAGAGGGTTGTAATGTGTAATAAGCAGACATCTATCCAGACCATCGTACAGGAATTCCGAACTGCATCAGGATCCCCTGCTAAGTAGTATGAGAGTTAGGCGGGAGGAGAGAAAACTTGGATTTCATGGTCGAGCGGCTGCTCATAAGCCACACATCACGCAAGTAAATGCCAAACGATGCCTCGTTTGGCGTAAGGAGCGTAAACATTGGACGACTGAACAGTGGACAAACTTTGGTGAAGTGACGAATCACGGTACACAGTGTGACGATCCGATGGCAGGGTGTGGGTATGATGGCGGACGCCCGGTGAACGTCATCTGCCAGCGTGTGCAGTGTCAAGAGTAAAATTCGGCTGCGGTGGTGATATGGTGTGGTCGTGTTTTTCACGGAGGGGCTTACACCCCTTGTCGTTTTGCGTTGCACTATCACAGCACAGGCGTACATTGATGTTTTAGGCACCCCCTTGCTTCCCACTGTTGAAGACCAATTAGAGGATGTCAATTGCATTTTTCATCACTGTTGAGCATTTGTTCATAATGCACGGCCTGCGGAGGAGTGGTTACACGACAATAACATCCCTGTAATGGGCTGGCCTAAGCAAAGTCCTGACGTGAGTCCTATAGAGCACCTTTGGGATGTTTTGGAACGCCGACATCGTGCCTGGATTCACCCACCGACATCGATACCTCGCCTCAGTGCAGTACTCTGTGAAGAATGGGCTGCCATTCCCAAGAAACCTTCCAGCACCTGATTGAACGTACGCCTGCGACAGTGGAAGCTGTCATCAAGACTAACGGAGGGCCAACATCATACTGAATTATAGCATTACCGATAGGTGGTGACACGAACTTGTAAGTCTTTTTCAGCCAGGTGCCCGAATACTTCTGATCACACAGTGTATGTATATATACAGGGGGTAATCGCTAACTATTGCCACCAGGAATAACTGCGAAAGCATGATAGGAGCTGAAAAGTTTGTGGAACAAAAGTTGCATGGGACGATGGGGGCCATAATATGACGTTGGTTTTTTGTTGCTGGGTGGAGTTGCGTCAGAGATACGAAGGTCAACTCTTGTTTTTAAATGGAATTCTATAGTTACTGCTGCCAGTCAGAATCGAGTTCCCCAACTTAATATCGGTCAACAATTTATTAGAAACAAATTAAGGTTTTTGGGAATGAATGCTTTCTCAGGGAAATTTTTTGATGAAATGATCTACGGTTATCGGCCGAGTCGTAGTGTCACGTTGTCACAACGTCACGATGAGTTTCATAAACGTCATCCTCATGTGATGTGTATAGTTCATGTCCAGTTCGTTCCTCTATAGGTGTTAAACTGAACGCAAAGCGGAAGGCCCAGTCAACCTCATATCTCCGAAAAAAATACAAATTAAAGCAATAGGGGCTTTACCAAAATTTTTTATCAAGTTAGCTAAGATGAATTACTCTAACATAACTAATATAGTACAGTAGTCTAAAATAAAATTCTGTGTATGATAGTGAATATGCAGGGTGAGTCAGTAACTACTGCCAGAAAGAATAACTCTGAAAGTATGATGGGAGCTTAAATTGTGGTACAAAAGTTGCATGGGACAACAGGTGCAATAATATGATGTTGTTTTTTTGTTGACAGGTGGGGTAGCTTCAGAGACATGGAAGTCTACTTTTTTTATGTGTGTGGTGTGGTAGTCTTCAGTCCTGAGACTGGTTTGATGCAGCTCTCCATGCTACTCTATCCTGCGCAAGCTTCTTCATCTCCCAGTACTTACTGGAACCTACATCCTTCTGAATCTGCTTAGTGTATTCATCTCTTGGTCTCCCTATACGATTTTTACCCTCCACGCTGCCCTCCAATGCTAAATTTGTGATCCCCTGATGCCTCAGAACATGTCCTACCAAACGATCCCTTCTACTTCTCAAGTAGTGCCACAATCTCCTCTTTTACCCAATTCTACCCAATACCTCCTCATTAGTTATGATATCTACCCATCTAAACTTCAGCATTCTTCTGTAGCACCACATTTCGAAAGCTTCTAATCTCTTCTTGTCCAAACTATCGGTTGGCTATGTTTCACTTTCATACATGACTAAACTCCATACAAATACTTTCAGAAATAACTTCCTGACACTTAAATCTATATTCGATGTTAATAAATTTCTCTTCTTCAGAAACGCTTTCCTTGCCATTGCCAGGCTACATTTTATACCCTCTCTACTTCGACCATCATCGGTTATTTTGCTCCCCAAATAGCAAAACTCCTTTACTACTTTAAGTGTCTCATTTCCTAATCTAATTCCCTCAGCATTACCCGACTTAATTCGACTACATTCCATTATCCTCGTTTTGCTTTTGTTGATGTTCATGTTATATCCTCCTTTCCAGACACTGTCTACTGCTCTTCGAAGTCCTTTGCTATCTCAGACAGAATTACAATGTCATCGGCGAAATTCTTTATTTCTTCTCCATGGATTTTAATACCTACTCCGAATTTCTCTTTTGTTTCCTTTACTGCTTGCTCAATATACAGATTGAATAACGTGGGGGAGAGGCTACAACCCTGTCTCAATCCCTTCCCAACCACTGCTTCCCTTTCATGTCCCTCGACTCTTATAACTGCCATCTGGTTTCTGTACAAATTGTAAATAGCCTTTCGCTCCCAGCATATTACCCCTGCCACCTTTAGAATTTGAGAGAGGGTATTCCAGTCAACATTTTCAAACGTTTTCTCTAAGTCTGCAAATGCTAGAAACGTAGGTTTGCTCTTCCTTAATCTTTCTTCTAAGATAAGTCGTAGGGTCAGTATTACCTCACGAGTTCCAACATTTCTACGGAAACCAAACTGATCTTCCCCGAGGTCGGCTTTTACCAGTTTTTCCATTCGTCTGTAAAAAATTCGCGTTAGTATTTTGCAGCTGTGACTTATTCGGTAATTTTCACATCTGTCAGCACCTGCTTTCTTTGGGATTGGAATTATTATATTCTTCTTGAAGTTTGAGGGTATTTCGCCTGTCTGCTACATCTTGCTCACCAGAGGGTAGAATTTTGTCAGGACTGGCTCTGCCAAGGCCGTCAGTAGCTCTAATGGAAAGTTGTCTACTTCTGGGGCCTTGTTTCGACAGTGCTTTGTCAAACCCTTCACGATGTATCGTTTCTCCCATTTCATCTTCATCTACATCCTCTTCAATTTCCATAATATTGTCCTCAATACATCGCCCTTGTATAGACCCTTCATATACTCCTTCCACCTTCCTGCTTTCCATTCTTTGCTTAGAACTGAGTTTCCATCCGAGCTCTTGATATTCATACAAGTGGCTCTCTTTTCTCCAAAGGTCCCTTTAATATTCCTGTAGGCAGTATCTATCTTGACCCTAGTGAGATAAGCCTCTATATCCTTACATTTGTCCTCTAGCCATCCCTGCTTAGCCATTTTGCACTTCCTCTCGATCTCATTTTTGAGACGTTTGTATTCCTCTTTGTCTGCAACATTTACTGCATTTTTATATTTTCTTCTTGCATCAATTAAATTCAATATTTCTTCTGTTACCCAAGGAGTTCTACTAGCCCTCGTCTTTTTACCTACTTGATCCTCTGCTGTCTTCAATACTTCATCCCTCAGAGCTACCCACCTTCACTACTTCATCCTTCAGAGCTACCCATTCTTCTTCTACTGTATTTCTTTCCCCCCATTACTGTCAATTGTCCCTTATGCTCTCCCTGAAACTCTGTACAACCTCTGGTTTAGTCAGTTTATCCAGGTCCCATCTCCTTATATTCCCATCTTTTAGCAGTTTCTTCAATTTTAATCTACGGTTCATAACCAATAGACTGAGCTCAGAGTCCACATCTGCCCCTGAAAATGTCTTACAATTTAAAACCTGGTTCCTAAATCTCTGTCTTAACATTATGTAATCTATCTCATATTTTCTAGTATCTCCAGGGTTATTCCAGGTATACAACCTTCTTTCATGATTCTTGAACGAGGTATTAGCTATGAGTAAGTTATTCTCTGAGCAAAATTCTACCAGATGGCTTCCTCTTTCATTTCATACCCCCAGTCCATATTCACCTACTATGTTTCCTTCACTCCCATTTCCTACTCTCGAATTCCAGTCACCCATGACTATTAAATTTTCGTCTTCCTTCACTACCTGAATAATTTCTTTTATCTCATCCTACATTTCATCAATTTCTTCATCATCTGCAGAGCTACTTGGCATATAAACTTGTACTACTGTAGTAGGCATAGGCTTCGTGTCTATCTTGGTCACAATAATGCTGTTAGTAGTAGCTTAAACGCATTCCTATTTTTTTATTCATTATTAAACCTACTCCTGCATTACCCCTATTTGATTTTGTATTTATAGCCCTGCATTCACCTGACCAAAAGTTTTGTTCCTCCTGCCACCGAACGTCGCTAATTCCCACTATATCTAACTTTAACCTATCCATTTCCCTTTTCAAATTTTCTAACCTATTCGCCCGATTAAGTGATCTGACTTTCCACGCTCCGATCCGTAGTACGTCAGTTTTCTTTCTCCTGATAACGACGTCCTTCTGAGTAGTCCCCGCCCGGAGATCCGAATGGGGGACTATTTTACCTCCGGAATATTTTACCCAAGAGAACGCTATCATCATTTAACCATACAGTAAAGCTGCATACCCTCGGGAAAAATTACGGCTGTAGTTTCCCCTTGCTTTCAGCCGTTCGCAGACACCAGCAGAGCAAGGACGTTTTGGTTAGTGTTACAAGGCGAAATCAGTCAATCATCCAGACTGTTGCCCATGCAGCTACTGAGATGGCTGCTGCCCCTCTTCAGGACCCACACGTTTGTCTGGCATATCAACAGATACCCTTCCATTGTGGTTGCACCTACGGTACGGCCAACTGTATTGCTGAGGCACGCAAGCCTCCCCACCAACGGCAAGGTACATGGTTCATGGGGAAGACTTTTTATATGTATGAGATGCTATAGTTTGGGACTTATTTTCTGATAGCGGCTATTGAAACGAATCCAATGATGTGTAACAGTAAGACATTGGAAAGTCAACGAAGGTCAAAAAGGTGGCATGGACGCCCATTTACAGAAGGTGTTCGAAATGATGACCATTGGTATCAATGCAATGCTGCAATCTTCTTGTCATGGATTGGGTGGTATTCCTTATCACAGCGGCACTTATCGAAGCGCATACCCTGACAAATCTCTGTCGCATATCTTCAGGTGTAGTTGGAACGTCTTTATAAACAATATCTTCTACGAATGCCCACAAGAACAAATCCAGAGGCGTCAAGTCTGGCGAACTAGCCGGCCACGACACATCTCCTTCGCGTCCAGTCCAACGATTTGGGAATGGTCTCTGCAACTCATTTCTAGCCATAAGCGAAAAATGTGCCGGACGCCCATCCTGTTGATACCAGATTCTGGTCCTTATTCCTAGAGGTATTTGTTCCAGTAACAGACCTAATGTTTCTTGCAGGAAAGTTGTGTACTTGCCGTAGAAGAGCAATTCCCAAATCGTTGGATTGGACGCGGAGGAGATGTGTCGTGGCCGGATCGTTCGCCAGAATTGACGTCTCTGGATCTTTTCTTGTGGGCATTCGTAGAAGATATTGCTTTTAAAGAGGTTCCTACTACACCTGAAGATATGCGAGAGCGAATTGTCAGAGCATGTGCTTCGACAAGTGCCGAAGTGATACGGAATACCACTCAATTCATGATAAGAAGATGGTAGCACTGCATTGATACCAATGGTCATCATTTCGAACACCTTCTGTAAATGGACGTTCTTGCCACCTTCTTGATCTTCGTTGACCTTCGAAGACCTTACTGTTACACATCATTAGATTCGTTTCGATAGCCGCTAACAGACAATAAGTACCAAACTATAGCATAATAACAAAGTTTATCCTCATATCTCTGACGCAACCCCACCTACCAACAAAAAACCCGACGTCATATAATTGCACCCGTTGCCCCAATGCAACATTTGTCCCCTAAACTTTTCAGCTACGATCGTACTTTCGGAGTTATTCTAGGGAGCAATAGTTAGTGGCTCTATAAAGCGGAAGCCATGTTTTATTACCCTTTTCTCAAAAACACACACACATGCACACACAAACACACACACACACACACACACACACACACACACACACACACACACACTCACTCACTCACTCACACATACACACAAACTTTATAACGAGGATTTAGGAACGAGGCACTAACTCAAAACTGGGATAGTAAACTGAAGAATACTGAAGCTCATCTGTACAACAGACACCAATTACAAAAGCACTGATCGCCTTGGAACGCTGTAGGGAATATCTTACCATGAATTTATGTGACTTTCCATGTACGACATTACTCATGACAGGTGTTGTATTTGGACTAGTCTGCTGTGTGGAATCAGTGCACTATCGCGATTTCAGGCGAACAATACCATACTGTGAGTAAAGTTGTCGATTTTTTGGTGTACCAACGCGAACTGTCCATTTTACCTAGGAGAAATAGTTTATTACTCTCAAGCGTAAAATTACTGATCGTAAAAACTCCCTAACGAATGAGGAACGGACACGAGTGTTACCCCTTCCCAATGAAAATAAGTTTGAAATGCGAGCAGCTGTCAATCACTGCAGATGCCTCTGCCAGTATCTTACCCATCATGGAGAAGCAGCCATTCTACGTGACAAAAAAGTTGTGCATCTAGAAGTCATGGTCGGATATCAAAGTATTTTCGTATACGCAGAGACCATTGGCGGGAACGTCAATAATTAGAGTTGCAGTTCCTTTTGACATGTATGGCGGCATCAACAGCTCATGACTATTGTTCGTATTTATTATTACCATGCACTACACGGCATAAAAAGGCATGAACATGCAGACTTCCTTCAACTGCAGTGACCACTATGAGGTACACAAAGATTCCACGTACTCTTCTGAGATAGCGTTATCAGCACCTGACAATGATGGAAGTGGGTCTTACAGTGAGTCTCCAGGTGGCTCTCTCGTCGAATCGTGCAATACACACATGTTTGGGGAGTTTGTATGAGACGTTAGCCTAATGTTCAACTCCAAGCGAACGTGATGGCATGCATACTCATGGTCAAGTTTCTGGCTGACAAAGTTTATTCATCGCAAGCATGGACTGCCATACTGTGCACCAAGCTCATTTTAACCCCTTCACATCTGTACCTGCCCCATCCAAGAACAATTGATGTACCCCCTCCGACGTCCTTTGTCATATTCCGCATTGGTCGGAGAGTAGGAGCAACGGGAATTACCGTCCCATACGAATGCTGTAATAAAACTATTACACAAAAGGCTGCATCTTGAGTGATCCCATAACCAAGACACATGGACGCCTGATGAAAGGCGTCGCGTTGTGTTCAATGATGAGTGCTCCCTCTGTCAAGCCTGATGACCATCGTCAGCGGGTATGTTAGCGACCCTGGCAGAGTCCCGTTCCTCCAATGTTTTTTTACTGGTCAGTGGTGTGAAAACCATCGTACACAGCACGTCCAGATACTGGATATGTCTTTAACAATGGTGTGAAGTTGAGTTACTGCCGAGGTCAGCATGGTCCCCAAATCTGTCCCGGATGTAAAGTGGTTGGTACAAACTTGAGCGTCAGCTCATTCCCAGATCCAATAGCCGTAATGTCAAGGACCAGTTACATCAGTTGTGCGGACGTTTGGCTCAGGAGGTCATAAAACTTCTGCAGCATCTTTCCCAACCGAATAAGGCCATTCATCCGGATCCAAGAGGGTGCTACGTCATACTGATAAGTGGACTTATAATAGCAGTTTTTGTAATTCAGTGATCACAGACATTACGTCGCATACCCTCTCATTCCCTCAAGTTAAATTTAGTTTCCTCTACCACTTTTAGCGGACTGTCTTTTATTATCTGGCAGAGGAAGTGTCCATTATCCTTCAGCTGCAGCAAGCCAGGTTAACAGGACTTCATGGAAGAGTTAGCCCTTAGGTTATGACACCATTCATTATTTTCCGAGTGATTCAGAATTATTAACAAATTTCTTTTAAAAAACAGCAACAACAGTAAAACCCAATGAAATAATCTCTTAGAAAGTAGTAGTTAAGATAGAGACAGGAATGCTTTGAATTTACAGGAGCAGAATGGCTTAACCAATTTAACAACGATAGCAAAGTGATATAGGGATAACACAACGGTTTGAAACTAGAGACCCAAGACTTAACACTTTAATTCAGGAGACCTGAAATACTTAGAGAAAAATTTCAGTCTGATTAAATGTAACAATGACTAGAAGGAATTTAGCAAAGATAAAATGTTTGACAAATTTAAATGTCAACGCTAACAGAATCGTTTAAAATTACAGACCAAGTATTTAGTATAGTCCTGTGAGAGAGTTGACAAATTTAAGCAACACAGAGGCCAAGAAATGGCCCGGCCGACTAGGAAAAGCTTGATGAAGAAAGGGCATGGCACCAAGAGGGATTCAAGCCAAAAGACAAAAAGCACGCAAATCCTGAAAAGACTGAGGAGAAATTCAAGTTACGCTGAGCTGCTTCACACAAGGTAACGGCAGAGGCGAATCCCAAATGCCGGCCAGCAAAATCGTGCCACCCGTGCCCTCACCCTTGTCAGGCGGGGCCAATTGCACGCGTCGACTGCAGAAACAGTAGCTGACGCATCAAGCAACAGCAGACAGCTCATAAGCGCCGTGCGACATGAAGATACGTACAGGTCCATTAGCACGATAACACCCTTTCAGTAAACAGCTGCCTGAGCAAGCAATCCAGAATAAGGTACAACAACAGCTGGGAAATAGCGATTAACAGACTGAAATAGGAATTTCGAGAATAATACAATTTAAACAATGGCGAGTACAAACAATCAATATATATAAATAACCAGCCTACAAATATTGTTTAAATTGATTTTAAATAACGGTTTTGAACATCCCATCCTGGTTGAAATCCTGGTTCTGTTAGCAACAAAATAGTCATACACTAATATAAGATGGACTTTAGACCCAAACAGGCTCCAACAGTTAGCTAAAAAATATCGTCTTACAACACCCAAGGCGACTAATACTGGAAATTTAATAGCTGCCCGGAAGCACACCTAGCATACTAATTCACTGAAGAGCCAAAAACACTGGTACAGCTACGTAATGTCGTGTAGGGCGCCTGTGAACACGCAGAAGTACCAAAACACGACGTGGCACGGACTCGACTAATGTCTGAAGTTGTGCTGAAAGGAAATGACACCATGGATACTGAAGGGCTGTCCTTAAAGCTGTTGGAGTACGACGAGGTGAAGATGTCTTCTGAACAGCACATAGCAAGACATTGCAGATAAGCTCAACAACATTCATGTCTGGGTAGACTTGTGGCCAGCGCAAGTATTAATGGGGCCACTCTGTAGCAGTTTCGGACGTGTGGGGTGTCGCATTGTCCTGCTGGAATTGCCCAAGTCCGTCGAATTTCACAATGGACATGAATGGATGCAGGTTATCAGACAGGATGCTTACGTACGTGTCACCTGTCAGAGCCGTATTTACACGTATCAAGGATCCCATGTCACTCCAACTGCACTCGCTCCACACAATTACGTTGCTCCACCAGCTCGAACAGTTCCCTGCTGGCAAGCAGTGTCCATGGATTCATGAGGCTTTCTCCATGCTCGTACACGTCCATCCGCTCGAAACGATAAGAAACTTGTCCGACCAGGCTACACGATTCCAGTCATCAACAGTCCAATAACGGTGTCGAAAGGCCCAGGCAAGGCGTAAAGCTCCGAAAGCCCATATCGATGATGTTTCGTTGAATGGTTCGCACGCTGACACTTGTTGATGGCCCAGCATTGAAATGGGCAGCAATTTGCGAAAGGGTTGCACTTCTGACACGTTGAACGTTTGACTTGATCGACGTCGGCCCCGTAATTACAGGGTCTCTTTCCGACCGCAATGATGTCAGAGATATGATGTTTTACCGAACTCATGATATTCTCGGTACACCCATGAAATGGTCGTACGGGAAAATCCCCACTTAGTCGCTGCAGCTGAGATGCTGTGTCCAATCGCTATGGACCTACTATAACAACACGTTCAGACTAACTTAAATGTTGATGACCTGCCATTGTAGAAGCAGTAACCGACCTAACAACCGCGCCAGACACATGTTGTCTTCTATAGGCGTTGCTGCCCGCAGCGCCCTATTCTGCCCGTTTACATATCTTTGTAATTGAATACGCTGGCCTGTACCTGTTTCTTTGGCGCTTCAGTGTAGTTCGGACCAAATCACAAACCAAAACGTAATTAAAAGAGCACCTGAATCGTAAATGGTTATGACAGCACCAGTAGCACCTGTGACAGCCGTCACATTCCCACTGCTTGCAGAAACGGTGACAGTAACAATATTAGGCATAATTTGGCAAGGAGAAACACTTTTAATAATAAAAAAAAATTCGCCACACAGTCATGCCACACGCAGATCACAACTAACTTGCTTATAAGGAAAGCAGCACAGGGCTCTCAGCGAATACCGAGGTGGTTACCTCTTACAGTTTCTACAAGCGATATAGACCACGCAAACCGCGAATCCAAACTTCCCGGAAAACACAAAATCACAACTCGGGGAAGAGTCACATAGCGCACGGCAGGAACAACTAGATTACACGTCACTGCGCTTTCAGCGCACTGAAAATAGTTAGTAAAAATCGAAGTCGTTCCTGATGCAAAGATTGCTTCAGAGGAAATCAGTCAAGACACCGACCACCGTCACATTACGATACATGTTTCTGCCTTTCACCTCGTCCCCAATGACTGTCCTATCCACACCTGCCCACCTTGCAAATATTTTAGCCCGAACCAGAAGGAAAACGAAGCAGATATTCGATGTACGGACTGCAATCAATACGAGCTGAATGGCTTAACCTCTCCCACCAGAAACTGAACCCCCTTCCCCTTTTGATTCTCAACAACATGGGCGTGGATGGAAAGAAAGAGTCCTACCTCACTTCCTTGAGCTGGATAACGTGCTCCCTCAAGATTGCGTACCAAAAGATAAAATTGGCTCAGGAGCATAAGGATTTGGCAAGGCCTCACAAAACATGGAGTGCGCTTCCCAAGAAATTCGCGCATCCCTGCGGTAACTGGCATTGAAGTAACCAGCCTTATCATGAAACGACGCTCTCCTGGTTGTAAAGCCTCATTTGGCAAATGTAAGCTAGTTCTATATCACTCCTAACCTTACCCTAATTCCATTTGATGGTATCGGGAGTTTTATCCTGAGGTGAAAGGTCATTGGTGCTCCACAAGTGCCAGCCGGGGTGGCCGAGCGGTTGTAGGCGCTACAGTCTGGAACCGCGCGACCGCTACGGTCGCATGTTCGAAACCTGCCTCGGTCATGGGTGTGTGTGATGTCCTTAGGTTAGTTAGCTTTAAGTAGTTCTAAGTTCTAGGGGACTGATGACCTCAGAAGTTAAGTACCATAGTGCTCAGAGCCATTTGAACCATTTGCTCCACAAGTTGGCTAGAGGGGAATTAAGGGTATAGGCAAACATTCAGGGGCAATATTCAGCATTGGAGGCCGAAGACTTCCCGCAAAAGAAGTCAGCCTCATTCTGCCAACAGACTTGTCAAAGAGGGCCAAGGAACGGACAGAGGTTCAGGACAACATCTTGGCATAGGGGTGTGGAACTGCCCATAAAGACGGAAGAATCAGCCATGATCAATGGCATGAGGATGCAGAAGGCAATGGAAACCACTGCATTAAACACAAAAGGTGTATCCAGAGGACATGCGGTCTGTAACTTGAAAACACTCATGGTGATTTCTCCACTGGCAAAAGATAGTGTCCCATTCGGAACTCTGGGAAGGGACCGCCAAAGGGAAGGTGACCATGAGAAAGTCAATGAATAACCAATAACGTTATATGTGTCGGGGTTGGAATGTCAAAAGCTTGAATGTGATAGGGCAGCTAGAAAATCTACAAAGGGAAATGTAAACGCTAAATCCCTAGATGTAGTTGGGGTCAGTGATTTGAAATTGAAAGATGATAAGTATTTGTGACTAGATGAGGATAGGGTAATATCAACAGCAGCAGAAAATTGGAGTAGGATTTGTTAGAAGCAGGAAGGCACGGTAGAGAGTGAGTTACTGTGAACAGTTCAGTGATAGGGTTGTTCTTGTCGGAATCGACAGCAAACCAACAACGACAATGATACTGCAGGCAAATATACCAATGTCGCAAGCGGAAAAAGAAGAGATACTTAAATTATATGACGACATTGAAAGGGTAATGCAGTATGTAAAGGAAGATGAAAATTTAATAGCCATGGAGGACTTGAATGTAGTTGTACAGGAAGGAGTAGCAGGGAAGGTTAATGGAGAATATGGACTTTGGACAAGGAATGAGAGCGGAGAAAGGCTAATTGAGTTCTGCAATAGATTTCAGCTAGTGATACCGAATACTCCGTTCAAGAATCACATCAGGAGTAGGTAAACTACGCAAAGGCTGGGTGATTCGGGAAGATTTCGGTTAGGTTACATCATGGTGAGACAGAAATTTCCAAATCAGATACTGGATTGTAAGGTGTATCTATGAGCAGATATAGACTCAGATCACAATTTAGTAGTGATGAACAAGCTGAAGTTTAAGAGATCGCTCAGGAAGAATCAATATGGAAAGAAGTGGGAGGCGGTAGTACTAAGTGTTGACGAGATACCCTCAAAGTTCTCTAAGGCTATAGATACAGTAAAAAATATAGCTCAGTATGCAGTACAGTTGGAGTGGACGTTTCTAAAAAGGGCAGTCACAGAATTTGTGTACCGGCACCAACGTTTAGGATAGGGAAACTTAGTTTTGTGCGATATTCTGAGCACAAGTTACAGCCAGCTGTGGGCCGGATTGCAGTGGGTAACGCATACCAGCAGTTCAGAAGGCAAATAAAGCCCACAGGGGAGTAGAAATTCTGGAGAGGGCACACACAGCAGTTTTCATGGTGCAACTCACAGAAAGAAGGGGGACATAGCGTGTTGTGAGCACATGACTCAGAGCAGTGCGATAGCAAAACAGGGGTGCACATCCGAGTATAAATAGATGCCATTTTCTAACGCCATTCAAGTGTGGCAGCTCTCCATGACGGCAGGGCATGTCACACCACCAGCTTCCCACAGCAGCAGAGGGAGCGACATCATTCCAGTCCACGGAGGTCGTTGATTCGACCCCAGAGGCCGACACAGGGTCCGTAGCCAGCCAGCCAGCGATGGGCTACTCCGTGGCTCGCTACCGTGGGCCATCGTCCTGGCTTCCAACGCACACTGGAGGTGTCCCGAGGCGAGGGCCACAGATTCAGAAGCTGGATCACAGGTGCTTGTTCGTCGCTGCGATCTCAGCCATGCCGGCGAGAAGGAGGACGCATCTGGCCACCTGCAGCTCACACTGAGTGGCGCTGAGTCGGCAGCGACGCTGACCGCTGAGTCAACTGTGGCATGCTGACGATGCTGCAACTCCGCTGGCGTACAAGGCCGGCTCGGCACCGCATTGCATTACGCAGACCTCTGGGGTGAATCCTCAGCATTGCGGGGCCCTGTGACGCAGACCAAGAGGAACGAGGGCGCTGTAGCTTAAAAACAATAAATCACTTGGCACGTTCTCGTCGAGTTTTAATACCGCACCTCCTGGAACCTACCCACTATATTTGGTGTCTTCCCACCACATCCTGTACATTCGGTACCAGAAGTTGCCACTAAATTTGATGTCAGAATAGCAGACATTGTCTGTAGAGTACGACGTTTGAGCCCACCGCCTGGATTATGGTGACAAGATGTGGTGGTTTCTGACAAAATTGTTCTTTTTGCGTGTTGGACATTTTCTGTCTTTTTGTTTTGTCGATTATGGCTCCTGGCAAGCCACATTTTAAATGTTTTGCTTAGGCATATTATTGATTTTTCGTCTGAATAAGTATTAATGTATTAGGGGCAGTAAGATTTATTATTTTTTGTCGCATTTAATTACTTTTGTATTGATTTGTATATGATGTTAACGAGTATGATGATAATGAGGTGTACGAAGTCAGGTTGTTCTTGTACTTGAAATTTCTGTTTCGGGACTAACTGGGAATGAAAGCAACACAATGGCAGAGTCAAGGACGCAGGGTGTGTCAAAACTAGAAGCGGTGGGGATTTTTATGGAAAAGATAGCACAATGGACAGTGGACAATACGCAGTTGAGAAGTGAATTATCATCTAGAAGTGAGCTGGAAACTGCATGAGATCAGTCATTGTGGCCTAGGGTGCTGGAGATTGATCCAGCTGCCATGACTTTGATTACAGCGTTTTCTGGCAGGGTATCTGAGGATGTGCGTTCGTTTTTGGAGGACTTGGAAACTTCAGCAGTGATGAATGGTTGGTCTGATGAGCAATTGTTACATATAGCCAAGATTAGATTAATGGGTGAAGTGAAAACATATTTAAGGTGTTCTGAGGTCCTAAGTACGGCAGGACAGTTTAAGCAGTTGAAGGAAGGGCTTTTACAAAGGTACAAGGAACATAATAGCGGTCAGTACTTTAGAGAGAGGGTAAGTACAATGTGTAAGAGGCAGGGGGAGACGATAGACAAATTTGGGGTCAGGATAAGGGAAATTAATGAGTAATCCTACGAGTTGGGTCAGAGTGATGAGCCGAATGGTGTTCTGTTGCAGGAGGCACTTGATGTATTTTTGAGAGGGTTACCGGCGTATATGTCACGGAAAGTGCGTGAAGGGACTCCGAAAGATTTCTATTCAGCCATTCAGCTGGCAATTCAGTGCAAGGAAACAGAAATGGCAACAGGGGTACGTGATAGTGAAACAGTGTTTACAGCGGGTATAAAATGTTATAAGCGTGGTCATACGGGACATGTGCAGAGGCAATGTACCTAGTCGCCAAAGAATAGAGGAAGGTACGGAAATCAGGAGTGTGGAGTATGGAGGATTGTAGATAGGGGAGGAGGACTAGCGTTAAACGGCAGAGGGGGCCCAAGACCCAACTTAGCAGGCTCCAGTTTAATTTCAATGCTACGAATGCGTATGCAGAGGTGGAATAATCAGTGGTAGGATCCGTAGGAACTAAAAAGTTTAAGATTTTGTAGGACACAGGGACGTAAGTGTCAGTTGCTACTAAGAATATAATGGGACGAAGTAAGCCAGACCCACCACGTTATAGGATGCGTGGAGTGGGGGATAAGGAGGTCACACCTTTGGGGTCGGTGACAGTTGACTTTAGAATAGAGAAAGTCCGATTTGATGCCAGCATGGAGGTAGTACCATGGGTAAGCGAGGGCTACGACATGATCCTAGGAGTAGATTTCTTGCATAAACATTATGCCAAAATTGACCTTGGACAACGAACTGTGGAACTTGGTGGAATGTTATTTCCGCTAG
Source organism: Schistocerca cancellata (assembly GCF_023864275.1). Classification (NCBI taxonomy): domain Eukaryota; kingdom Metazoa; phylum Arthropoda; class Insecta; order Orthoptera; family Acrididae; genus Schistocerca; species Schistocerca cancellata. Next base: position 633,350,982 of record NC_064631.1, on the reverse strand, counting down.
GGGAAACTGTTGTCAATGCAGAGCTGTCACGAGGGGCGTTCAACGTAATGAACAAACCAATTGAACCGCGTAGATTAGCATTAAGGCTTAATTCTCATGAGTGTGTGTCTAGTGGCACAGGTAAGTCGCTTTGGGTAAGTGTGGAGTCGAATCTACCTGTGGGTACAGTATGTGTTATTAAACCAGTGGAAGATAATTAAGTTTTGGGTTCAATGGGTAGTTTTGTGGAACGTAGTGTTGTACGCTTACAGGAGGGGAACGACGAGCGAGTAGTTCCCGTGAACTTGAATAATTTTAGCGCTGTAGACGCGAATTTGAGGAAAGTAGTTTTAGTAGCAAACTTGGATGTGCCAGATGACAGAGACTGGTGTTCGAGAGGTAGGCGAAGCGATCAACCACTAACAGCCGGTAGAACTGCATTGCGTGACAAAATTAAGCATCTGAACGGAGGAGAAAGACAGCATATGGAAGAATTATTGTGCGAGTTTCAGGATTTGTTTGTTTGGATAAGAGCCGTTACCAGTAACTCCAGTAGTTCAACATAGGATACCAACAGTGAATGAAGCACCTGTTTACCGTAAACCATAGAGAATACCGGGGTATTTGCAGCCGATTGTGCAGGATTTCATTGATCAGCAGCTTGCGGACGGTATTATAGAGCATAGTAATAGTTGCTGGGGAACAGGCAAGGATACCAACAGTGAATGAAGCACCTGTTTACCGTAAACCATAGAGAATACCGGGGTATTTGCAGCCGATTGTGCAGGATTTCATTGATCAGCAGCTTGCGGACGGTATTATAGAGCATAGTAATAGTTGCTGGGGAACAGGCAAGGTCATTGTGTCTTAAAAGTGTACGGACGGAACTAAAAAATACAGGTTCTGTTGTGACTACCTATATCTCAATAATAAGACAGTAAAGGACCTTTTAGGCCATTCCAAACATATCGGAGACTTGAGATCACTTAGGACAGTGCCAGTACTGGAATGAGCACTTGCCCGCGAAAGGAAAAGGTCCCGAGTTCGAGTCTCGGTCGGGCACACAGTTTTAATCTGCCAGGAAGTTTCAGTGCCAGTACTTTTCTACGATGGGTTTGGCAAGTGGTTATCCTCATTTAGAGGTGGCTGCAGAGGATCGTCCAAAAACTGCTTTTTCTACATCTGGAGGCCATTACTAATACATTAGAATGCCATTCGGTTTGAAAAACGCTCCGGCAACGTTTAAAAGGTTGCTAGACAGTGTCTTGTCTACGTGGATGACATTATAGTGTTTTCAAGTAGTATGGAGCAACATAGACAGCGGTTAAAGGAAGTCTTTGTGAGGTTAAGAGCAGCTCGTTTGAAGATGAGGCTGGAGAAGTGTCATTTTGCATTAGAAGAAGCAAAATATTTGAGTCGTAATATCAGTAACGACAGAGTGCGAACAGATCCAAGGTTGAAACTTCCTGGCAGATTAAAACTGTGTGCCGGACCGAGACTCGAACTCGGGACTTTGCCTTTCGCGGGCACGTGCTTTACCGACTGAGCTACCCAGAGACGAGGTACTGGGAGATGTAAAGCTGTGAGGACGGGGCGTGAGTCGTGCTTGGGATCATGGGTGCTTGTTCGTCGCCGTGATCTCAGCCATGCCGGCGAGAAGGAGGACACAGCTGGCCACGTGCAGCTCACACCGAGTGGCGATAAGTTGGCAGGGACACAGACTGCCGACATCCTGACGACGCCTCCACTCTGTTGGCGTACAAGGCCGGCTCGACACAGCATTGCATTACATGGGCTGCTGGGGCGCTTCCTCAGTATTGAGGGAGCCTGTGACACAGACCAAGATGAACGAGGGCACTGTAGCTGAGAAACAATAAATCGTTTGGAAAGTTATCACCGAGTTTTAATATGGCACATCCTGACACCCATCCACTACATTTGGTGTCTTTCTACTACATTTGGCCATACTGATACACAGGGTGGCAGAAGTCTCCACTACAGATGGAAAGGAAAACATAAGTAAACATGAGGTAATTGTGAAGAATCCATTAATAACAGAAGAAATACTTCAGATCACCAATGAAGGAAGGAAGTACAAAAATATTCTATAACACAGAAATAGAAGTCATTGAGAAATGAAATAAATAGGAAATAAAGGGAAGCTAAGATGAAGTGGATCCATCGAAAATACGAAGAAATCGAAAAAGGAATGAGTGTAGGAACCACTGACACAGCACATAGGAAAGTCGAAATAACCCTCGACGAAATTAAAAGCAAGGGGGAAACATTAAAGAGTGCAACAGAAATTGTTAAACGCAGAGGAGAATGCGAGTAGGTGTGAACAATATTTTGAAGATATTTAGGAGGGCAGAAGATTTGTCTGATGTGGTAATGGAAGAAACAGGAGTGAATGTAGAAGAGGTAAGGGATCCAATATTACAATCAGAAATTAAAAGAGATTCTTAGGAATTAAGATCAAATAAGACAGAAGGGATAGATAACTTTCCATCAGAAATTCTAAAATAATTGGTCAGACTGGAAACAAAACGACTATTCACGTTGTTGTGTAGAATGTGTTAGCCTGGCGACATACCATCTGACCTCTGGAGAAATATCATTGAAACAGTTCTGAGGACTGCAAGAGAAAACTAGCGTGAGAATTATAGCACAGTAAAAAAAAGGTAGGAGTGGCTCTGAGCACTATGGGACTTAACACTGAGGTGATCAGTCCCCTAGAACTTAGAACTACTTAAACCTAACTAACCTAAGGACATCACACACATCCATGCCCGAGGCAGGATTCTAACCTGTGACCGTAGCGGTCGAACGGTTCCAGACTGAAGCGCCTAGTACCGCTCAGCCACACCGGTAGCTATCGCACAAACAGTATAACACTGAATGCATCCAGTTTGGTTTGAAGTATAATTTACAGAAGATTAGAAAAGAATATTGAGGATGTGTTTGATGGATATCAACTTTCCTTCAGGTAGGATAAAGCCAATTGAGATTCAATTCTGACGTTGCTGTTGGTAATGGAAGCATGCCTAAAGAAAAATCAAGAGAAGTTCATAGGATTTGTAGACCTGGAAGGGACGTTCTATAATGTAAAATGATGTTCCAAACTCTGATAAAAGTAGGGTTAAGCTCTAGGGAGAGGCATGTAATATGCAATATGTGCAAGAGCCTAGATGGAATAATAAGAGTGGACGAAAAACAATGAAGTGCCCCGATTACAAAGTGTGTAAGACAAGGATGTAGTCTTCCACCTCTACTGTACACCGAAGAAGTAACGATGGAAATGAAAGGAAGATTCAGTAGTAGAATTAAAATTGAAGGTGAAAGGATATCAATCACACGATTCGGTAATGACTTTGCTGTCCTGAATGAAAGTGAAGAAGAATTACATAATCTTCTGAACAGAATGTGCAGTCTAAGGAGTACAGAATACTGATTCTTTACCAGGCCAAAACTGTAGATTGGAGTACACCCAGCAAATAATTGAGGACGTGAGGACGTAGGTTGCAAGTGATACCCTGAGATGAAGAGGTTGCCACAGGAGACTGATTCGTGGGGGGCCGTATCAAACCAGTCAGAAGGCAGATGACTAAAAAAAAAAAAAAAGAAAAAGAAAATACCGGCAGTGGTCTTCACCGCTAATAGGAGGTGATAGTGACGTGCTAGATGGCCTTGTCAGACTCCTTTATGTTCCGAGCTCTGTAGTGGAATTCGGATATCAGTACCACCTATGTGGTGATCTTGCCGGCTTTTCTAAGTCGCGCTATGACCCCAGCTTAAGGTTTCGTTGTCCGTCTCCATATCAAATCGCTGCTCTCAATGTATAATTTAAATTTCTTAAGGGAGTAGAGAACGGGAAAGGCCTTACAGTAGTAAATGGAGCACTTAAATTCACCAGTCGCTGAATTCTTCGAGGCGTAAGTAATAGGACGCTTTTCCTTGGAACACTCTTAGAAGAACACGGTCTCTAGGGGATTGATGACCTAAGATGTTAAGTCCCATAGTGCTCAGAGCCATTTGAACCAAGAACACGGTCGCGAAGCCTGCACTAGACGCGTCAATCTGGACAATGAAACCTTTTTCGTAGTCCTGTATGCCCAAGACTAGTGGAATATTCAAGGCTGTTTATCTAGCCTTAAAAGCAGCCTGCTGGCTCTCCTACTCACACACTCCCCCCCCGCCCCCCGCCGCACCTACGCACCAAACAAAAGTCTCTCCCTTTTTTCAAAAACCATTTAGATGGGCGGTGAGCTAAGCAAATTATCAACTGACTACTTAAGGTAATTGGCCATGACTATAAATATAGCTAACCCATTCTTACTTCTTTGGGAGTGGGGGGAGGGGGGAATGTCTTAAGACCGACGTACGATCGTGATTAATTTTAATCTCATCGTTTGACACAACGATCCAAGACAGAAATTTGCCAGCTATCCAGCCTAATCTTACTGGGCTTAACGACTAACCAAATGCCTGAAACCGTAACAACACTTCCTCGAGATGAAACAAATGTTGATCAAAAGAATGGCTACATACAAGGACCTCATCCAGGTACTTAAAGACGCAGTTTAACTTAAGGTCGGCCACAACAGCACAGCGGCCCCAGTAGATAAGCCGAAGCGGATCCTATTGAACCCTATTGTAGTAGTAAGTTCCTATGGGACCAATATGCCGAGGTCATCGGTTCCTAGGCTTACTTAATCCAACTTAAACTAATGTCCGCTAAGGACAACACACACACACCCATGCCCGAGGGAGAACTGAAATTCCGACGGGGGGCCCGCGCGAACCGTGGCAAGGGGCCTCACACCACGCGGCTAACAGCGCGGCCAACTAATTCTGGTTCCAGTCTGTGCAAAATGTAGTAACATGCTTAGAATACTCAGTCAACAATATGTGGTGATAGGCTTGGTTGGATCAAGTACTGTGAAGTAACAAGGTCCAAGCATCGCGGGATTAGCATAGCGGTCTAAGGCGCTGCACTCATGGACTGTGCGGCTGGTCCTGGCGGAGGTTCGAGTCCTCCCTCGAGCATGGGTGTGTGTGTTTGTCACACACACAAGGTCCAGAAAACTAAATAAAACAATTGTGCTGGTCTTAGAGCGGCCAGATTCCAGGATGACCTTTTGCTTAAGATCCCTGTAATCAACAATGGTCTGTACTCCATGCCTCGTCCTTTCGGAATCACGAAAATGGCGGTAGCGCAAGGTGATGTGGACGGCATAATAGCCCCGGTCTAAGCATGTGATTACCTTTCGTCGCAGTGTGGTCATCTTCAGGGCGAAAGGCGGGGGGGGGGTGTGGGGGGGGGTAGGGTGGTGTCTACAATCGATATGAAGTCTGTAGCACAGGAACACTGGTTAATGAGGACACCAGGATAATTCCTTAAGGTGTCCAGTGGCTGCCTTGCTCAACCTTTACCACCTGCCTCACATTAACTCGGAAGAAAACGACTTAAGCGAATTGACATTGTTAAGATTTAAGATTACGGCAGGAAGAAAGGGATACCTTCTCTGAATGACAATATGTAAAGAAGACGGTCTTGCTACTGATGTCCCTTACCAACCCAGTCCGCTGAATAGTGTCACAACCGAGAAGCTAGGTGATAAACAAATTCTTTGCAATGGTTAACTTAATAGGTCAAGGAAAGTTACAAACAGACGATTTCCCTCGCACTGTGCCTACCAGAGGCAAGCCCTGCCAGTTCACCGCCCATTACCTCTGAAGAGTAAGGCACAAGGGAGGCATTTTACATCAACCATCATATTCCGAATACCATTCGTAGTCCAATAAGGAGACGAAACTCACCGAATCCAAAAGGTGACAAAAAATTAAAACACCTACAGCCGTACTTATGATTTTATATTTTTCGCTACCAGTTTCAACGCTTCATTGCGTCACCTTCAGGCTTTTTAGGTGCGGTACAGGTCGATACGATCCCCATTCCTAACCCATCAGTTGCCAGCATTACTGGATTCGCCGATAATGTTTCAGCACTCCAACGATCAGCTGCCAACTCAGTTGTTTATGTTCACACGACCCTCTGAAGTACAAACGTAACTTAGGCTGCAGTGAGTATGCCTTGAAGCTGCTTCACACAAGATCAAAGGTGCCAACACACAAAACTTCACAGCTCTCAGGCAACGCAACCCGTATACTAATACATCAGGCCCGGTCAGAACCCAAAACATAATTAAAGGGATCCGTACATCATAAATGTCTTAGACAGCACCAGTAGCATCAGCGACCGCCGTCACGTTTCCACCGCTTGCACAAACAGTGACAGTAAGAATGTTATGCATCATTTGGCAAGGTGAAACACTGTTAAAACAAAACAATAAAAATCTGTCACGACACTCGTCACTCCCGCAGATAACAACAAAGTTATTTTTCAGGAAAGCTACATAGGGCGCTCAGCGAACACCGAGGTGGGCAAGTTTCTATGAGTGATACAGTGTACATTAACGGCGAATCCAAACTTCCCGCAAAGCACAAATTCACAACTCGGGGAAGAGTCACTTTGGACACGGCAATAACAACACAGGTCTAAACGCCGCTGTACTAAATAAGACAACACAACTCGACAACTGGAAATACGTGCCCCTTCAGCGCACCGAGATCAGGAAATCATAATGAAAGTCGTTCCCGTAGCGATGGTTCTCTCAGAGCGGACCATTCGAGACACCGACTACCGTCACATGATAAACAGACGTTTACTCCAGCAGACTTTCTTGCTCCTCGTCGCCGGTGACTGTCCGTTCCACACTCATTTTGTATGATCCAGTTATTTCAGACATTGTGTTTTATAGTTTTGTGTTTTTAGTGTCTCTTTTGTAACATTTTGTGACACCAGTCTACCTGGCTTAATCTGGTAGATGCCTATGGAGAAATATGATCAGAGATACACTATGATCAGTTTTAATTTCTCTTTATCTCTTCCCCACCGTCTCTCTCTTCCTCTCCGTAGGTGCCTCTCCCTCAGTCTCAAATTCATGAACAAGAAACAATATTACGTCAGACAGTTTATCTTCCACAGAAGGCGTGGCGATATTGTGCCAGTACGCTGAAACAGCGCAAAAGAAACAGAAATTCTCAAACAAACAGCATTACGAGTGTGGGTCTAAATATCATAAGAAAAAATACATAATTAGCACCTACCTGTCACCCAATACTTAGAAAGCTAAATACAAGAAAATCGGGGGAGATTTTCTCAATCCATGCGCTCACTTAAACCCAGTCAGGAAATTGGCCTGTTAAGGACTGCTTACGAAATTCGCTGTCACAACCTGAAAACAGTTTTCAGGCTTGTAAAGGATATTCATCTCAAAATACGCAAAACTGGGACGCTACCACGCATTCATCAAACTAGTATTTCCTCATGTGGCCGATACACTCACCTTAAACAGAAACAAGACACTCATGAAATTAAAAGGGTACATTTAGTAAAAATGTAAATCAAAATTATGGTGAAGCAGGAACATACGGACAAAGAGAAAACAAAGGAGTTGCAGAGTATAGCAACATTTATTTGAACGTTATAAAATGCGGGATAAAATTCTGTCGGTACATTAAATGAATGAGGCTAACCAGATTTGCTACATAGGTTGTGTACTTCTACAAAATCTAAAACTGGAACAGTAAATAGGATCGGCGTAGCTAAATAAAACCTGATGGAATCAGGAATTACAAGACTTTCCATACCAGAGAGACAAATTTTCAGGCAGGACTGTGCAGCTGGCCTGGAGGGAAAACCCAAGAAGAACTGCATAGCCTGGTCTGACGACCGGAAAGGAGCCCATTGTGAGAGATAAAATTAATACGGGGAGAAACAAAAGCTAAAACCAACACTGAAAATTCCCCTTGGCGTACATCACGTGGTCTATTAGTTTCCAGATTTCTATAATTATAGCATGAGTTGACGTTTAATTCTGTACAGGAACATCCACTATAGGACGTACCATGGCTTGGCGCACGGATATATGTTTTTATTTTACTATCTGTCGTACAATTTTTGCTATAATATGCACGTACTTAGGCAATCACCTGCTGTTCAAGGGTAGCAGAACATGTAGTCTCGAAGGGACTTACTGACTCTGGTTGGAAATACATGGCGGAGTGGTGGAAGTGGTCAGCGGCGTCCACCGGGTAACTCTTCTGGTAAAGCTGGGAAGAAGTTCCTGTTACGAAACCTTTTCGGTTGATTCAGTGGTGAGACTCTTCATGCGTTTTGCGACCAACGTGCCTCCTCTAAGGAGATCTTATAATGTGATCAGTTTACGCAAGATTCAATTTTATGATTTTTCGATATTACGTTTATGATTGACAGAAAAGTAGCTATTGCTCTGTGAGTATTGGTTTGTGTGAAAAATAGTGTGATACATTACTTTGAGATATTGTGCGTGCATGATTATCCGTACTTATCGAAAAGTCACACTGTATGCACAACGCATATGTGCTTATGTATGTATCGTAGTTCGTGTGTTCCCTGGAAAATTACGTTGGCGACATACAGATTGTGATGTTGCTATAAATTGAATACGTTGAAGGCGGAGATAGCATTGGGATCGACACTTCTGCAACGTAAATAACACTATACAGCGTAACACTGTTTTCGCTCATGATACCATAAGCACCACAGATTATTGCATAAGTTCGTTTCGCTTCTGCTCTTATTATTATTTCTGTGAGCAGTCTTAGAATTTTTTCCCCCAGCCAGGATGCAAACCTCACCCAGTCAGCCCAGCGTGGAGGACCAGATTGAGGCTCTAAAAGTACGGGCTCCCCTGAAGGTAGAAGGTGAAGGGAAAATTGGAAGGTACCCTTGGGCCTAAAAAATTAATACCAATGACATCTATGAAACGTGAGCAACAGAAAAGAAAACAAAAAAGCTTGACAGAAATAACTAAAAGTAATGTCGAACTTAGTTAAGGGCTCATGTGTTTGCCACCGACATACTCCCAAGACTAGAGACCCTTAGGGGGACTACGTCTGGGGTCTCACCAGCTACCCATTCTCGTATGAGTGGTCTCACCAAGAGCGTAGCTGCCGCCAGCTTAGTACAGTGGAAAACCATCAAACGCAAACGACCTGTCAGCATTAAGGTGAAAGTCCATAGGAAGACTACATTTCGGAAGACGTTAAGGGTTCGGAATATCCGATCACGTATGTGTTCCTAAATTATTATTATTATTATTATTAGCAGCAGTAGTAGTAGTAGTATTGTTCTCTTGTTCTGTTTACGGTATTTGAAGCGCACCTTTCTTTGAACTTTAATTTGTACCCGAGACACTCTTGTTCGTTTTCCTTGAGCCTCCCATCTGTCTACATGCCATGTCTTACAAGGTTACAGCTTCTCTTCGAAATACAATTTTATTGCTAGTTTCTTATTGAGTAAATCGCGATTAATGATATCATCATCCTGCTCAACATCACTGACCTGTGACCTCTTGGATTTCGTCCATAAATTAGATAAAAATCCACTTTGTCATTCCGTTCCCACTCACTCGTGTCACGTTTTCACAGAAAAAATCTACTTTTTCGCAAGTTCTTTGTCACTATTTCCACATGCGGTTACAGTAAGTTAGTCAGTTGTCTTTTACATATGCCATCCTTTCTTATTAGATCTAATATCTCCTATGATGATTTATCTTCCATTCGCTTCTCACTTGATATTCGGACCTACCCTTTACATCGTGTGTCATTCTGTTCGCACAGTATCTCCGCTGCGATGACTCCACAGTGGTGAGTGAACTTAGCGCTAAACGGCACCGGTAGCTTATGTCAAACATGTCTAGACAGCTGGTATGCCATTTTCTTCTTTGCTTTTTATCGTAGTTCTGAAGGCCTCGTTCTAAACTACTGTATATTCGGCTTCATCCATACCACCTACCAAGTTTTCTTACCGCCTGTTGTTTGCCTGAGATAATTCGAGATCTCTGGGCGTTGGCTTGATGTTAGTTATTAACTTTGGTTTTCATCTGTCGGCCTGCCTGTCTTGCTCCCTAAGGCTGTGAGTCTATTGATTTTTTCTGCGGCAGCGCCTAGGATATCAGGAAAATTCGTATCGTCTGCGGAAATTTAGTAATTGAATGTCTGCTCTAAGCTCTCGCAGCCCTTTGTCAACCTTTCACCCCATCATGACGAAGTTCGTTGATGGTTTCCTGCTGATATTTAAGACGTCTGAAATTCCTTCCTTGGATTTTGCTTTGGAAGTGGTGCCACTCAATGTCTCTTGAGTAATTGCTGTTGCTTTGTTACGTATTTCTTTCCGGGTTCGGTACAGTTATAGGCTTTCTTGATATCAACAAAGGTCACAAATCTTTTCTATTAACTTCAGGCATAAAAGAACAGATTATTTAAGTTTGTCGCAACAGTGCTTTTTCCTAAATCCCTCATTATATTCACTTTTTGTGAATCAGGTTGTCCTTCTGTCTCTTTACTGTTGGCTTACCAACCTATTCTGCAACTTTTTTGTCTCTCGATTTGGCGAATTTCAAAATTTTTATTTTGTTAGCCGTTATCTGAAAATTTCATTCTCGGCCCTTCTAGCATTCTTCTTCGTTTTTGGGATTCGTCTTCCAGTATCTTGATGAGTCGGCATTAATGTGATCTCGTTATATGAAGAACACACTTCATTCTTTTAACATCAATTTTTGATAAAATACTAGGTTCTTTGAATATATATGTTATGTTTGTCTGGATCAGTCTTCTTCACTGACGGTATCTTTCACTGACCCAAAACTATTTTGTTGTATTTTCTTGACGAACATCTGAACTCTTGGTTTTTTTATCTCACGAATAATTAGAAGAGGTTGCTTAAGTAAATTACAGAATAATATTTTGGTTCTCCTAGCGGTATTTCTGCTGTTTAAGATATCTGAGAATGCTATATTGTTTCTAAATTCAGGTAGAATTCTCTGCTGCATAGAGGGTTGCCAGAATATTTAAATTCGGGAACATGTCCAAATGTTTCAGACGTCACTTCCAGGTTACCTCTACCTTTGTGGGTAACGTTCGAGCACAAAATATTTTGCTATGTTAACATTTAACTGCAGATGATTCATATTAATTCGAATCGGAGGGAACGTGCTCGGATACGTTAAAGAGCGTCAGTCTGCACCACCAGCAGTTCTATGTAAGCCCAACATTGAATTTACGGCTAAACTGAATAAATGACTAAGTGAACAGATTGTAAGGAGCCATAGATGGCAGCAGGTAGTGAGGAGCTGGCGACAGCTTGCGAATAAAAGCGCCCCGTAATTGTGTCAGCAGTTTATATGAAGCTGTAAGGGCCCCGTCATGCTCCATCATTCGTTATGTCGACCATTCCATGATGACGTTACTTTTCGTGGCCATTGCTCGATTTATGACTTCCCCCTGTCTGTTATGTTCTGGTCTTCGTTTTATGCACCACTGCAGTAGCAGTTCATTTCGTACGGGCTCAAATTTAGCTGACTTTCGTGTCACTGATAATTCACATCCGTTGTGCTTCCGTAATTTGGTCTTACCGCTGTCTATAAAGTACAGTGATGCATCGTTTGTTGCTGGCAAACATTCATACGCAACATGGAAAGACCTTCTACACGCTAACACTGTTGCTTAAAATGCACTGCTTAACCCACTTATGCCATCGGAATGTAGTTTAACTAGACAATCTCATTCCCACGTTTGGGTGTTTAATCTTCGTGGGGTATTTATGTTCACCGCAACTTCCCAGTGGGAAAGTACTCTCTAACACTTTACATGTTCTTTAGTGTACATAAAAATGTACTAATTGCATGGTTATTGGCAACGTTTTATAGCTTTCTCTATCAGAGCTGTGTACGAGTTTGAGGTCAAGGATGCTCTTCCTCCCCCTGAAAAACTAGATTTACTTTTAACTATCCTACGATCAATAACATCTACAATAAGTTTGTATTTCTCAGGGTTTTTACAAAACAGCACGCATAACAAGTGTTACACATTCCAGTTACTAACGGTTCGTAGTAGAAATTTACAAATTACGTATCATATGATCAACAGAAGACACATTAAGAAAATAAATTTATACAGAAGTCCAAACGTTAATGAAATGAGCACTACTGTGCAGTAATTCATCTACAATGTATGGTGAGACATCAAGATGAAAATGCCATCTCCAGATAAAATCACCGCTTCTATTTATCAGACATTGAGTTTAAATCAGTAAATTTCTGAAGATTTCTGTAACTCTCTTTGCACGACAGCCTTACAAAAAATATTCAATACCATCTGAAAATGGGAGGACAAACATTAATAACCCCTGAAACTTGTTTGCTATAAATATGTAATCCGTAAAGACGGTGGGTTGTTAAATAGATTCCTCAAAAATACCGTGCATGTTTTTTCGCTGTGTTACCTTATCGACTACACCAAGGTACGATTGAGCCATTATTAGGTAGTTAAAATACGAACTATGCGGTGCATATATTCAGTCATCACAGGGAATATGACGAGATAGACATTTCATTTTATTTATTATGTGTTCGAAGAACTGGTGCCTGATATTTTAAAAACTAGGTCGTACACTACACGATTTGATATGTAATATTAAGTTATTCCACATTAGTGAAAAATTTCTTTCACAAATGAAACAACCGTAACAACAACGAATTACAAACAAAATCAAATTATCTGTAGGAAATGGAGTATTAAAACAATACATGTTAATAATTTAGAAGATAATAATAGGATGATAGAAAAGGGATGTTTTACAAAATTACCTTTACTGTTAAAACAAAATATAAGATGTAAATTATGGTTCGCGTTGTTGCTTTTCTAGGCGGAAGAGCCTCGGCCGAAGCATCAAGTGTCTCTCATCTGAAGTAGCATACTTAATTATGTCTTCTCATATTGCTTAACGAAATACATGACGAGTGACACTGTCTATATTAGTTTCTATTGTGTAAGAATAGTAGGAATCATTATATCTTTTAAGTGCTTATGTACGGCATACCCATTACATTATTTGTTTTGCTATATTTAGACGCATTTCTACATTTTGTATGCGTGCTCTTAAATTATATATTTGTGTATCGTTTTATGTTTTAACCACCCATAGTCGGGAGGGAAGCCTCAGAACTTAAACTTCGAGCCTTCCCTCCCAACATGGCGTATTCCTTAGATGTAATTAGTGTCTTGTTGGTTATATTAGTGATTTTCCTTTACAGTAGTTAATTATATTTAAAGTGCAGTTTAGATACATGAGCTAATCACGTGCTGCGTCTACTTCTTTTCTTATAACTATCTTATTTATTTTAGGTGCTACGCTCTTTATGTTATGGGTCTGTGCCTGATGTTGTTGTGTTTGTGCCGTTTTCTGCGGTTGCTTCTATATCAGTCTCTGTCTTCCCAGAGATCATGTTCTGTTTGTTTAGTGTCTGTTCTACATCTGCCTTGTGAAGTTCCCTGTCTGTAGACGTCACGTACTATCCTTAAAACTTTAGTATCGATATTGCCTAGAGTACACTATTTGTCTGGCTCGTGTCATTTTATTGTGTTACAGGTCTTAAGTGTGCGAAGGTGTCACTATGTAATGCCACGAGTTCAAGAGATCCGTATGCACCATATGTCCACGTAGAGCTCTGACTAAGACCCACGCGGTTCAAATGTACCGAATACCGGCCTAAAAGTGACCGAAGTCGTTGCTTGGATACGCATGCTTCAATTTCAGTCGTTCCCGTACTTTGGGGAAGAAGGAGAAAACGCGACGGCCTTTTGTCAGTCATCTCACACTCCCGCTGCCATGAGTCAAGGCGCCAGCTGTTTAAGGACGCACTTTTACAATTGTTCCCCCTGTTATTTCACGAAACTTGTCCTGTCTGCCCCTCTTTATCCAGTATGCGGATGGTGATATCAATGGAGCAAGTCGCGAGAACTACACGCAGTGGTTCTAATGGCGTGGTGTCGAAAGCACCCGATATTCCGAGTAGTATATTCATCTGTTCTCACATTGTGTTTTTATGGGTCACTAGACAAAGGCGGTGCGCCCATGAGCTTGCTGCTCCCCCTCCTTTCCTCTGTCCTTTCCCTGCGCTCCCTCTTCCCCCCTTCCGTCCTGTTTTCTCCCCACTAAACCTCTCCCTACCTCCCTTCTCCCCCCCCAAGTTCTTTTGTATTCCCCTCCTCTGCCTACCCCACTCTCTGTCGCGTCTGCCCCCCAACCCCTCTTATGGGTCCTCATCCTCCATCAGCTCCTTTCCCGGTTCCCCCCTTCGCTTTTACTCTCCTTTCCCCCATTTTTAGTTTTCCAATCATCTGTCCAGTTTCCCCCCCACGTGCTCTCGGCTGTGGTATGTCACATTTGCCACATTTTAGTGCAGTGTTCCAGTGACTATTCAGTGTTGTTCGTCTTTCTCGTGTTGCGAACAGAAACCATGCTGTCGCTAGGTGTGAATTTTATGTCTTTTGCGAACAGAATCCAGACTGTCGCCGTGCTTTTTAATTGTCTGTCTATTGTTTTACCTGTCTGCTTCGTATGTATTTTATTAGCATCCTCATCCCTCTGTTCTTTGTTTTAAGTTCCACGACTTCTTTTCGCCATGTTACTCTTTAAGTCTCCGATTTTATCGCCTGTTTTTATTATTTGTTCTCTTCATCTTTCTCACAAAGTCTGTGGGCTGAAGAACGGCATACTAAGCTGCTGCCAGCCCGCCCCCTTCGGGGGGAATTGAAATTCAATAAAGAAAAAAAAAGAGCTTGCTGCAGAACATACTATGGCCTCCAAAGAGCTGTGTGATACCTTTGTAGCGGTTTCGAGGGCAGTCTGTATGTATGGTGTTTAGCCCTGCGAGTTTCTTCATCAGTTTCGTTATTTTGCCACCTGCCAGTCCAGAATGTCGTTCGTCAATACAGATTCCAAAATACTGTGTTAATTGTTTCCTCTTTGAGTTAATGTTATCCAGTTTAATAAGTGGTATCCGTTTCAGTGCCACTGTGAGTAACTGGAAAACTGGTTTGTTTACAGTAATTCTCAGTTTGTTTTGGCAACGTCAGTTACTTACACTACGAGATGTTGAGCAGTTTTGTTTTCTATGTGTACTTGTGAGTTTGATGATACAACTACTAAATCATCTGCATAACTAACTACCCGGTTTGCCCTGTCATCCATGCCGAAGTTGCTTAGGAGTGGCTCGATATCAATGTCCTAAAACAATGGTTCACAGAAAGAACACCTAGTGGGAATCCTTTAGTTTTTTTCTTTAATGTTTTCTGGTATTCTGCTTCCCACTCTGCTGTCCTCTTTTTGCAACAACCTGGTAAGCTGTTACACAGGGCAGTTAGTATTTGCAGCCCCCTCAACTTAGCGAGCGACCAAGGCACCCAAAGGTTATCAAAAGCATCTGCGATATCGATTAGTACTGCAGCTGCATATTTCTCGCTTGTATTATTTCCAATTCGCGATTGATGGTATCATCTATTAATTTCTCTGCCCCAAAAACGTATTGGTGTGGACTTGGTCAAATAACTGCCTGTGTGATTATACTCGATCACAGAGAAGCCTCTCCAGTACCGTATTCAATCTCTTTAGGAGGCACATTGGCCTGCGCTCTGATTGCTGAATAATGAGCGCGTTGGCTATTGACAAATAGCAAGGACTCTGCCTTGTTGTACGGCATCGTTTAGTGTGCCTGCTAGAAACGAGGTGATATGTGTCACAGTTTCCTGAAGATTTCCCGACTACATTTCTTCTGGGCCGGATGCCTTTCTAATTCAGGCTACCGCCAGCTGCACCCCTTCACGGGTTAAAGGAATTTAACGCCGCCATTTACGTGAATGTTGTTAGTTTGGTCATATAAGTGCGTATGATGTTGTTGGTGGCGTGTTTCTTGTTATAAGGGAGGAGCTTTCTCAGCAGGAATTTTGCCGAGAATCTCCAGGATTGTGTCGTAGCATCTACCAGTTTTGATGTTGACGGAAGTATTGGATCTTAATTGGTTGTGTTTGTATCCTAAACGGTTTTTCCCATATGTTGTTTTGTGGCTCTTTTAATAAAGTTGTTTATGTTCCTCAATGTTTTGTTTAGTTCTTCTTTGTACTGTTGTTTCGCGTCACAGTATAGTTCAAGTCTGAGCTATCGCTCATGTGTTGTCTTGGCTGCTTGGGAGTATCTTCTTTTATCACGTGGTCTTTCCTAGTCATGTCATTCTGCAGACTGTAGTAGCTTATGTTTCCGTCCTTCTTTAGCTCGTGGAATGGCCTCTCACTGCATTGTTCGGAGTAAGTTGGTTAAAACATGTGTTTTGTAGTCTACGCTACCTTCAATAGCGTGTGGTGGGATATCTTCTACAATATCTCTAATTTTCCTCAGTTATCCACTGTTGTTGTTGTTGTGGTCTTCAGTCCTGAGACTGGGTTGATGCAGCTCTCCATGCTACCCTATCCTGTGCAAGTTTCTTCATCTCCCAGTACCTACTGCAACCTACATCCTTCTGAATCTGCTTAGTGTATTCATCTCTTGGTCTCCCTCTACGATTTTTACCCTCCACGCTGCCCTCCAATGCTAAATTTGCGATCCCTTGATGCCTCAGAACATGTCTTACCAACCGGTCTCTTCTTCTCGTCAAGTTGTGCCACAGACTTCTCTTCTCCCCAATTCTGTTCAATACCTCCTCATTAGTTATGTGATATACCCATCTAATCTTAAGCATTCTTCTGTAGCACCACATTTCGAAAGCTTCTATTCTCTTCCTGTCCAAACAATTTATCTCCATCTTTCACTTCCATACATGGCTACACTCCACACAAATACTTTCAGAAACGACTTCCTGAGACTTAAATCTATACTCGATGTTAACAAATTTCTCTTCTTCAGAAACGCTTTCCTTGCCATTGCCAGTCTACATTTTATATCTTCTCTACTTCGATCTTCATCAGTTATTTGGCTCCCCAAATAGCAAAACTCCTTTACTACTTTAAGTGTCTCATTTCCTAATCTAATTCCCTCAGCATCACCCGACTTAATTCCACTACATTCCATTATCCTCGTTTTGCTTTTGTTATGTTCTTCTTATATCCTCCTTTCAAGACACTGTCCATTCCGTGCAACTGCTCTTCCAAGTCAGTTATCCACTATATCTCTAATTTTCTTCAATTAGCCCTATCCAGAAGTAATCACCGATGATGTGAGATCTTGATGTGTGTGTTCATGTACGTGCCTGTGTGAATGATTATGACATTGTGTCTACTAGTGAGTTTTTGTTTGCTAGTTATATGTCTACGTTACTGACTCCTCCAGTGTTACTGTAAGTAGGCTGTTTAGGTTTTTTTATAGGTAACGCCACGTAGCGCTCTGTATGAAAATCACTAGCTGTGCTGTGTGCAGTCTGTGGCTGGTTTGCATTGTTGTTGGCTATTGTAGTGTTGGGCAGCTGGATGTTAACAGCGCGTAGCGTTGCGCAGTTGGAGGTGAGCCGCCAGCAGTGGTCGATGTGGGATGGGAGATGACGGAGTTTTGAGAGCGGATGATCTGGACGTGTGTCCATCAGAGACAGTAAATTTGTAAGACTGGATGTCATGAACTGATATTTACTATGACTTTTGAACACTGTTAAGGTTCTTTATCAAAATATTTCATTTGGTAACTATGCCTATCAGTAGTTAGTGCCTTCAGTAGTTAGAATCTTTTATTTAGCTGGCAATATTGGCGCTCGCTGTATTGCAGTAATTTGAGTAACGAAGATTTTTGTGAGGTAAGTGATTCATGAAAGGTATAGGTTATTGTTAGTCAAGGCCATTCTTTTGTAGGGATTATTAAAAGTCAGATTCCGTTGCGCTAAAAATATTGTGTGTCAGTTTAAGCACAGTCATTTATTATTTTTCTAAGGGGACGTTTCATTACTGCAATACGTTTTTGAATATCTAGTCTTGTTTAATACAAATATTTTGCACTCACTTATGATGCCAACTATAATATGTTCCCTATTAACTGTTCCATCACCATATCAGAGCTTAGGGCGCGCGTTAATATCTGTAAGTGTAATTGGTCTTCTACCTATTGAAAATCGTGCAACTTCTCTGACTAGGTCTTCAAACGGTTCACTGTCGTATCAATACAGTGCATACTTTTGATGTTATTAACTATGTATCGCGACCACAAGTGATTTAATCTGTGGCTTATGCTCTGAACAGAGCTATGTAATCTTTGTTACCATGACGGTTGTATTTGTTACTAGTGTTGCAGCCTTTGCGTCTTTTGCCAATATGACTGTCATGTAACATTGTGCTGCCCTGGAATTTTTTCACCACGCATATATTGTTTCTAGAAACAGAGAACATCGGATCCTACTTCGTCCAGATGGATACTAAGTTCGATGCCTATTAATTTATTGCTCATAGAAGTTCAATGTATTATCTTCAGAAGGGATACTTAATGTAGGAGAAACACTGCGGTATACTCTCCGTGTCGAAGTAGACGCCTTTATGTGCTCTTCAATTTCCTTTCTCTGTAAGTTCTAGCCCTTTCAGCTCATGTGCCTGCAGCACCCAAGAGGTTGCAGAGTTCACATTTGTAATGTCAGTCAGCCGGTCAAAAGTTCAGAGGATCATACAGTCTATCTACCCAGTGGCAGGGTGGCGTATCGTGTTCCCGTTTGGATGATTAAGACGTGCAACGAAGCGTGGTACGATTTGGAATATATACCTTTAATTTCAACCCAGTCGTCATAGATGATTACATTTAGTATGTCACACTTGTTTCTGGTCAGTGTCTGGTGGTTCGTTCTGATGGTAGTTTTTTTCTTTTATAAGATAAGACTGGATCAATGGAATTTACATATGTTACTGCTATTTGCTTGGAATACTCTGTGTGTGCTGTTAATGTACTTAACACGCGTGATTGCGGATTGTCTCTCTTTACAGTGTCTCTCTTTACAGCCTCTCCCCGATGTTATTCAATCTGTATATCGAGCAAGCAGTAAAGGAAACAAAAGAAAAATTCGGAGTAGGTATTAAAATCCATGGAGAAGAAATAAAAACCTTGAGGTTTGCCGATGACATTGTAATTCTGTCAGAGACAGCAAAGGACCTGGAAGAGCAGTTGAACGGAATGGACAGTGTCTTGAAAGGAGGATATAAGATGAACATCAACAAAAGCAAAACGAGGATAATGGAATGTAGTCGAATTAAGTCGAGTGATGCTGAGGAAATTAGATTAGGAAATGAGACACTTAAAGTAGTAAAGGAGTTTTGCTATTTGGGGAGCAAGATAACTGACGATGGTCGAAGTAGAGAGGATATAAAATGTAGACTGGCAATGGCAAGGAAAGCGTTTCTGAAGAAGAGAAATTTTTTAAATCGAGTATAGATTTAAGTGTCAGGAAGTCATTTCTGAAAGTATTTGTATGGAGTGTAGCCATGTATGGAAGTGAAACATGGACGGTAAATAGTTTGGACAAGAAGAGAATAGAGGCTTTCGAAATGTGGTGCTAGAGAAGAATGCTGAAGATTAGATGGGTAGATCACATAACTAATGAGGAAGTATTGAATAGGATTGGGGAGAAGAGAAGTTTGTGGCACAACTTGACCAGAAGAAGGGATCGGTTTGTAGGACATGTTCTGAGGCATCAAGCGATCACCAATTTAATATTGAAGGGCAGCGTGGAGGGTAAAAATCGTAGGGGGAGACCAAGAGATGAATACACTAAGCAGATTCAGAAGGATGTAGGTTGCAGTAGGTACTGGGAGATGAAGAAGCTTGCACAGGATAGAGTAGCATGGAGAGCTGCATCAAACCAGTCTCAGGACTGATGACCACAACAACAACAACAGTGTTTATATCATTAAGTGTTTTAAATATCTTTGTGGGACTCGTGTCCCTGAGTGTGTTTGTGACATCTGCGTTACTGTTGCCATCGATACCACTAATTGTTACCGATGTTGTTTTAATGTTTTTTTTTATTTGCATTATGCTCGCATTTTGCCGCGCTGTCTATTACATGTATTTGAATGGGTTGACTTGTAGATTCTCAACAAGCAAAGTGCACTGGCCTTATGAGAGGTCTACATTTTGCTGTATCGTATTCTGGTTTTAACTTCGGTGTCCCTGTTGTGGATGCGTTAGGTCTTTGTTTTCTATTTCGTGAAATGTTAATGTGAGTGTGAAGTGTATATGTGACCAAGAGTACGGATGTTGCAATAATTTCGGTGTTCTGGTGCTGGGTACTACAATTACTCCACTGATGATGTGTCAGTGTACGTAATCAGTATGTAGATGGAAAAAATTTCGCTTCAAGCTCCTCCATTCCGAGTAACATCCTGGTTTGAAAGGCGGCCAAGTGGTACATGTCGTGCTTGATTTTCTGGCCACATAGCATCTTGCATACATGCATCGTCGATATAGTCTGTGATGTAAAAGTATCTCTATTGAACTGTATCTCTCAAATGAAGCAGTGGCTGTTCCACCTTCGTATGACCGCTATGTTTCACGCACCTGTCTCAGACTGTGGGAATCGAGCGTCTGATGTTAGCCTTCCCACCTTAAGGAAAACAAACAAAAAACAAGCACCTTGAAGATATAAGAGTATCGACCGGCTGCCGTGTCATCCTCAGCCCATAAGCGTCACCTGATGCCGATACGGTGTGGCATGTGGTCAGCACAACGTTCTCCCGGCCATCGCCAGTTTCCGTGACCAAGGAATCTACTTCTCAGTCACGTTGGCCTCACGAGGGCTGAGTACACGCCGCTTGCCAACAGAACTAGGCAGACCCGGATGGTGACCCATCCGAGAGCTACCCGTGCCGGACGGCACTTAAGGGGCTCCGGAACGCCCTACACTTGCAATGTTAAAATAGCGCTTATAAATTACATCTTTCCTCACAAAGTATTTTAGGTAGGAAGTTGAACTTTTTACACATTATTTACTGGAATATGGGCTACAACTTAACACAGGGATTTTACAAAATTTTAGTTCAGTTATTGAAGATGATTTTTTTTCAATTGTAATGAAAATTCACAACAATTTTTTTGCAATTTTTTATTTATATATTCAATAATATACAGTTTTTTGGAAAAAGGCTGTGTTAAATTATGCAGAAGGTACTGTGTAACATTTACTGAAAGTCTGAAACAAATATATTTGGAAGATCCTTAGAAAACATGTAATTAGTATGAGAAAATAAAAGTTTTGGGGATCGAGCGACAAAGATTGGATTAACTTTTTGTGCATTCCAGGTCCATAGGATGGATTATCTTCATCCTCTGCAAACTCCTCCTCCAGCTTCCTCTTGTTTCTCCTCCTGTTTACTCTTGCTTGTATTTCTAGACTCTTTACAGCCCTGTCTGCAGCCCGAAGGCATTCCTTGTCTAAAGCAAGCATCTCTCGTACCATGTTAGAACCTATCTTCATTCCCATATTTCTAAATACCTTTGGCTTTCCAACATTTCTCCTTTTCTTAAAAGCCTTCAGAGGATTTCTAATAACTTTACTTTTACTCATTATTATACTTCAACAAAACAGAGACTCAAGAAACAGAATTAATTACGAATATTTTCGAGATAACGACAGAGTAAATAAACATGAAACAATCGACAATCACACCAGCGATATATATTGAACCATCACAGGTTAGCCACAACACATACTTTATCTCACATCACTAAAATGTACCTGATGAACACGGACGTTAATAATAACACCATTTGACAGCAGATTAACAGCGCCACAGTGGGTCACGCCCATGTAGAACACATTTCAAAAAAAATTTTAAAAATAGTTGTAGTTTTCGGAATTGAATAAATTATACATCTATTAAAAGGTAATAGTCTGCAGATTCAGAAAACGCAAAAAAGTAAAAATTGAACTTTTCTTGATTTTGAGCCTTTCCGGAGCCCCTTAACTTGGGTGATCTGACGGGAACCTGTGTTACCACTGCGGCAGGGCTGTCGACTTCCTACTCTGACAGGGAATTTTATATATGCCGTGCTTCTTAAGACCGAAATCGTCTTTCACGAAGTCGACTAGTGCCCTAAACCTGGAAGGTGACGCAATACACTCTAAATGTTAAAACGCCTTAAAATTATTCCTGTCTTAAACAATATGCTCAGAGCATAACGAATAAAACCAAAGACCTATTATCCTCTTCACACATCTCCGGAGATAGTCCAGAATTTGGTAGCCGGAAGAATCTGCTTCTCGGAGTCCCCATTTTCCTTAAAGCAGGTACGAAATGTGCAGGTTCTTCGGTAAATGTGCTCTCGTCGAAAATCACCAGAGTCCCTAAGGATGCTATAGCGCTGTTACGGTAAATGGTAACTCTAAGCATGCAGATATCGATCGACAGTGTCTGCTTTCGGTGAACACTATGCCCCAGAGAACCACCCTGATTCTGCAAATAATGACGTCCAAAAATGGAAACAACCCGTCACATTCGATCTCCAAGGTAAATTTAATGTTGAGGTAAAGATGAAGCGGTTGAAAAATCTGTTGATAGCGTTACTACCATGAGGTCAAACGAGAAAGTTATCACATACGTATCTCCAGAAGCACGTTGGTAGTAAAGCTTAAGCCCTCAGTGCCGTATCTTCGAAATCCTCCATCATTAAATTGGCGTCTATGGGTAGTCCTTCATCACCAAATTTTATCAGCAGCCGATTTATCCATCTCGGCAGAAATATATCGCTTTATTACGTCTGTCTTCCTACCGGTTGGGGTAGTTTCACATCTTTTACCCTTAGATGTCACCGTTACTACCAATTTTGGAGCCTCGTTTCCGCTAATTGGACCAGCGACTGCTCCCAGTCATAGCACATGTAGTGATTCTTCAGTTTCTCCCAACGTATTTCTTGTTCGAACAGTCCACCGGTGCACTGCCGGTCCATAGTGTCACATGGGCACAACATTTCATCGATCAGACATGTCCCCATCGTCAGCGCACCTGTCGATGGCGACATGTCTGATCGCCGAAATATTGTGCCCACTTGGACACTATGGACTGGCAGTACACCAGTGGACTGTTCGAGCATAGCATATGTAGTTTTCTCGAGTTTCCACGGTTTCACGTGGGCATGGAGCCACCGTAGTCAACTATATGTAATGCAAGCGTCCCAATTACACTCCTGGAAATTGAAATAAGAACACCGTGAATTCATTGTCCCAGGAAGGTGAAACTTTATTGACACATTCCTGGGGTCAGATACATCACATGATCACACTGACAGAACCACAGGCACATAGACACAGGCAACAGAGCATGCACAATGTCGGCACTAGTACAGTGTATATCCACCCTTCGCAGCAATGCAGGCTGCTATTCTCCCATGGAGACGATCGTAGAGATGCTGGATGTAGTCCTGTGGAACGGCTTGCCATGCCATTTCCACCTGGCGCCTCAGTTGGACCAGCGTTCGTGCTGGACGTGCAGACCGCGTGAGACGACGCTTCATCCAGTCCCAAACATGCTCAATGGGGGACAGATCCGGAGATCTTGCTGGCCAGGGTAGTTGACTTACACCTTCTAGAGCACGTTGGGTGGCACGGGATACATGCGGACGTGCATTGTCCTGTTGGAACAGCAAGTTCCCTTGCCGGTCTAGGAATGGTAGAACGATGGGTTTGATGACGGTTTGGATGTACCGTGCATTATTCAGTGTCCCCTCGACGATCACCAGTGGTGTACGGCCAGTGTAGGAGATCGCTCCCCACACCATGATGCCGGGTGTAGGCCCTGTGTGCCTCGGTCGTATGCAGTCCTGATTGTGGCGCTCACCTGCACGGCGCCAAACACGCATACGACCATCATTGGCACCAAGGCAGAAGCGACTCTCATCGCTGAAGACGACACGTCTCCATTCGTCCCTCCATTCACGCCTGTCGCGACACCACTGGAGGCGGGCTGCACGATGTTGGGGCGTGAGCGGAAGACGGCCTAACGGTGTGCGGGACCGTAGCCCAGCTTCATGGAGACGGTTGCGAATGGTCCTCGCCGATACCCCAGGAACAACAGTGTCCCTAATTTGCTGGGAAGTGGCGGTGCGGTCCCCTACGGCACTGCGTAGGATCCTACGGTCTTGGCGTGCATCCGTGCGTCGCTGCGGTCCGGTCCCAGGTGGACGGGCACGTGCACCTTCCGCCGACCACTGGCGACAACATCGATGTACTGTGGAGACCTCACGCCCCACGTGTTGAGCAATTCGGCGGTACGTCCACCCGGCCTCCCGCATGCCCACTAACGCCCTCGCTCAAAGTCCGTCAACTGCACATATGGTTCACGTCCATGCTGTCGCGGCATGCTACCAGTGTTAAAGACTGCGATGGAGCTCCGTATGCCACGGCAAACTGGCTGACACTGACAGCGGCGGTGCACAAATGCTGCGCAGCTAGAGCCATTCGACGGCCAACACCGCGGTTCCTGGTGTGTCCGCTGTGCTGTGCGTGTGATCATTGCTTGTACAGCCCTCTCGCAGTGTCCGGAGCAAGTATGGTGGGTCTGACACACCGGTGTCAACGTGTTCTTTTTTCCATTTCCAGGAGTGTACTTTACTTTGTGAGGTACCGACGGTCTCGTAAATGGAGCGTTGTGTTGACCACAGGCGCCTCCATATCCGCCTCCAGTGACGCCTGTGGGCTGAGGATGACACGGCGGCAGGTCGGTACCGTTGGGCCCTCATGGCCTGTTCGGACGGAGTTAAGCTATACGGTACTGACACAGAAAGTAACTCCTTTCCGATAGCAGCTCGTGGCAGCTGCTGCTAACCTCAACGTGTTGCGGCGCGACGCGCTGACAAGAATCAACCGACAACTGGTGGCGGCTGCTGGCACTTCGGAATGTACTGGTGAGCTGTGACTCAGGGGGCTTCGCGCTGCGACGTACTGACACGCCACAAGCAACGAAGGTGACATGCGGAACCTACACCCGCTCTGCCACCTGTCGATGGACGAAAGTCTAAAAATATTTTAATCACTGTTTCTTTTTAATGTACAATGACTGATGGCCAAAGGAGAAGCACACTAGATCAGTGAATACCCCTGGTACCCGCGAAAGCACCTGCCGTTTTCCTAGATTAAAGAAGTTATACTCTGCGAACGACCCGGCCGCCATCTTGACTACACCATGGGAGCAGGCACAGAGTGAGACTGAGACAGGTAGTTAGTGAGAAGTGAAACTCTGAATGTAACTGTGCTCACCGACAGAAAGCATACCGCATCGAGAACAGACGTCCCTCTGCGCGGGCGCGCGCGCACACACACACACACACACACACACACACACACACACAGACTCTTAGAGGCGAGGTAGCCACTATTGTGACAGGCGCCTTGTGCGTTATTAGCAGCACAATAGGATTGGACTACGGTGCATGAATCTGGAATTCGTCTATCATGGATGACGAACATTCGAGCTTAAACAAACGGCACGTTAAACTTGGGAATCTTGGAAAAGCGTTGCGAAAATCTGAAACAAAGGCGTCGATGTTATGTCACACCTGTAGGAAGTGCCGTAGAATGCACTTGGTCTAATAACAATTCAAACAAGAGTTCCTTGCCTCGTTGTGCCTTATTTATTTACACACTTCGTTAACTTTAAGACCAGAGAAATATGATACTAGTATCATAAGAATCTTGGCAAGTCAAAAGAGTAGGGTAGATATTAAGAAGTCAACACACTTCTTTATTGCACAAATGTATATGGATAAGAAGACTGTCATATAGTATATGCCCGTTTATAAAAAGTCTTAATTGAAAATTTTGCTGTATCGTATCGTAAATAGTTTTACTTTAACCTGATTTATAATTTCAGCACGTATTTTTTAAAAGTCCGATAAATCGGTGTAATACAAGGCAGTAACAATCTCAGGCTGCACTAGTCACAATGAGGTTTGAGTAAATAAATAAGATTTAAAAAATCCATCTTAGGATTTTGTGCTTTGTACCCCACGCACCCTTCCCTCTCCAGCCAATAAGAGTGCAGTACAGAGATAAAAAGTGGAATTGCGCCAGACATGCAGTAAATTGTTACGTAACACTGACGTGAAAGTCAAAGATATGACTTAAATTATTTCCGTGGTGTTTACATAAAACTGTGCACGCATGCATACCTCTATATTTAATGAGTGTAATATTAAAATGGTGGCAGGTTCGTTGTCAATCTGACGTATTTGTGAAAATACAGCCCCCCCCCCCCCACACACACACACAATGGCTCTGAGCACTATGGGACTTAACATCTGTGGTCATCAGTCCCCTGACACACACACACACACACACACACACACACACACACACACACACACACATACAACGCTCACAAACATAAGTGCATAATAGTCCTCTTCTCTCTCTCTCTCTCTCTCTATATATATATATATATATATATATAAGCTGATTTTAATACGGAGGACCCTGTACCTTCTATACCGAATTTCGTATCTTCCCGTATAAAACATCACTCCTCCCTTTCCTCCGCCTTCGTAGAGCCCTACAATGTACTCTTTCGACATATTCGCTCTTTCCGCTGCGTTTACTAGCGGAAATTCTCTTGCAGTGTCAATGTTGACGCCTATGGGTTTAATTTCATCGAAGGTAATACAGAATTCTCCTTACCGTGAATCTTTATCCCCAGCACCAATATGCCCAACCAAACCCCGCCGCCAGGCACTGGTGCTCCAGCCCTCCTCCTTCCGTCACGTGCCGTTCACAACTCGCCTCCAATGGGCCTAACCTCCACACGTCAACCAGGAAAACCAAAGATGAGTCACAAATGGTTCAAATGGCTATGAGCACTATGGGACTTAACTTCTGAGGTCATCAGTCCCATAGAACTTAGAACTACTTAAACCTAACTAACCTGAGGACACCACACACATCCATGCCCGAGGCAGGATTCGAACCTGCGACCGTAGCGGTCGCTCGGTTCCAGACTGTAGCGCCTGGAACCACTCGGCCACTCCGGCCGGCGATAAGTCAAAAGAGAGGTAGTTAAGCCAGTAAAAACCGAGCCGCCATGACTGTTATACAATGATTTCGTTTGGATGGTTTAAGCTCAAAAGAAGGAAATTAATGGGGAGGGCTGAGAATCCAAGGCCAAATTGCTGCAAGAAAAACGTGGTCGAAAAATAAATACATAAAATGTATTCGCAGTTGCGAATATGGACAACCACCGGCAGTATAATGGAATGAAGGCATAAAGAATTTGTCCGGGTCGGGCCTGGAACTCGTATTTTCTGCTTACCGCTAGCGGTCGCCTTACAGAGAGGCTATTCGAGCACACTTCACAGCCATGTGTCTACAACCTGCACTCGTACACCCATTATGTGAGTTACCGTACAGGGGTCACATTTTACTTGAAAGTCGTTTGCCCAGTGGCAGCTCATAAATACGATATTGCAGTGCGTATTTGTTAGAGGAACAAAGTATTGTTCCTGCATGCCGCAGCAGTGCCTCTTCCTTCGGACATGAATGCATACGTGAAAGAGCATTGTATCGTATCTCAACAACACAGCACTGCAATATCGAAAAATAATTGGTGCTGGGAATAAAAATTCAAGGTACGGAGAATTCTGCATTACCTTCGATGAAATTAAAGCCAAAGGGGTCAAAATTAACAGTGCAAGAGAAATTCCGGATGTAAACGGAGCGGAAAGAGCGAATATGTGGAAAGAGTACATTGTTGGGCTCTACCAAGGCGGAGGAAATGGAGGAGTGATGTTTCATACGGGAAGATACGAAAATCGATATAGAGGGTACAGGGTCCCCCGTATTAAAATCAGCTTATTAGGACAGAAATATATATATATATATATATATATATATATATATATATATATATAGAGAGAGAGAGAGAGAGAGAGAGAGAGAGAGAGAGAGAAGGGAAGAGGACTAGAGGACTGTTATGCACTTATGTTTGTGAGTGTTGTGTGTTTGGGAGGGGAGGGGTGTATTTTCGCCAATACGTCTGATTTACAACGAACCTGCCACCATTTTAATATTACACTCATTAAATATAGAGGTATGTATCCGTGCGCAGTTTTATGTAAACACCACGGAAATAATTAAGCCATATCTTGGACGTCAGTGTTACGTAACAATTTACTGCATGTCTGGCGCAATTCCACTTTTTATTTCTGTGCTGCACTCCTATTGGCTGGAGAGGGGAAGGGAGCGTGGGGTACAAAGCACAAAGCCCAAAGAGTTGGACAACGCATGTAACCAGCTGGATCGCGAGCGACGTGTCGAATGTTGGGCAGCCGCTAAAGAAGGAGCTGAAGGTTGTGCTCTGGAGCTGTGGTGACGGCTGCCTTCTTCTGTACTTTGAAAAAGGAGTTAAAAGGGTAATTGACGGTGGGGAGAGTGCTCCGTAACAAACAGCCTATTGACATTCTAGCCGTGTGGTTTTATTATTTAAAGGAAAACTAGGGCAATATTATTGTGTCTTTTTCTGTGAATAATATGTATTCGTTGGTTCTGCAGTGTGCCTTGACTTGAGAGAGGCCAATGGTTGTTAGTGCGTCTTACTTGAAGCTACGTGTAAACCGCTTGTGTGCCCCGCTTGGGGTGCAATGTTTGAATCGAAGTGGTAACACCGGTGAGTGGATGCGCTCTGTATTTGGTAAATGTAGTTTCCCTGTACTGAACGATTCTGATTTTATTCTTACTGTTCATAAACTCAGATGTTTTGTGTCTATTGAATACTATTTCCTTTTGCTTATATTGGTATATTTCACTAGTTTGTCACTTTATATGTCACTGTAATTCTAATGGTTTTCTTGTTATTAATCTTTAATTTAATTGAACACAATGTTTCTCTTAAATAAACATTTATTTGGTGAAAATGATGAACTACCTGATAGGTCTCCCTTCCATGTGCTGTATGATCCTTTCCTATCCTGCACTGATACCAGGGTTTAACGTAATTTAATCGCATTTCTCTGTTATAACGACAAATACGCAGAGACAATTTCACCGGGTCATATGAAGTAACAAATTTAGGATTTCGCGGAATACTTTGACATTAGACTTGTGTTATTGCTCTAATTAAATTGAAACTGACATTAATATGATCTTTGTGATAAGTTGGTAAGTATTTTCATTTGCTGTGTACATGGTAATATAGAAGGTCTATCGTTAACACACAGCACAGCTATCAGAGTTGTAGACGTGTAGACGTGCCCTCGTTCCCAAAGCAGGTGCAGCCGCAGCTGCAGCTGCAGCAGTGTCGGGCTGCAGGGCATTGCTGGTCGCCGTGCCACTGCGTCCCCCGGGACGCAGCCGTAATTGTCTGCAATTAGCAGGGCCGTTGCAGTTAGAGGGGCGCGGCGGCGCGGCCGGCAATTGTTTCGCACGCGGCGCGACGTTACGGTTTGTCAGCGGTAGGCGCGCCGCGTCTGTTGCCGCCGGCAACGCCTCGGTGGCCTCCGCTGTTCTCGCCGCCCGCGCCGCCCCCGCCACCCCCGCCGCCATCCCTGCCGCCCCTGTCGCCGCCTCTAACGGCCCGGGACGTCGTAAGACGGCTCGTAAAGGCGCCAGATAAGCGCTCTTAAGCCGGGGAGAGGCCGGAGGTGGGGCCGTCGCACCTGGAGCCGCCGCAGTCTGCGCCACACCGTGTCAATTCCACCACTCTGTGGGGGCTGCTCCACACAGTGCTAAAGTTGGCCACGTGAAGCCGCAGTTTTCATATGCGGCATATACTGCCCAGAGGCATGTGGTAATAAGGGGGAACGAGCACAGTACAGCGCTGTTGCGGCTACGTCTACGTCCCATCTTCCGCACGGAAAATGATGCTACCTCGGCGAATGTACAAATGGTACACATCCGCATGCTAAGGTTTCCAGAGAAACTCTATTGTCGAATTGCATTATGGCGATCATCTGCTAGTACCTTGAGTAACTGCAGTTTGTTGCAGACACATTAGCGAAAGCGTTGACAGTTACACAGTTTCGCCTCCACAGTTCTGTTCAACTCAGCTACTTGCAGTGCTCATCACAACGTCGAAGCTACGCGCAGTAACAAAGCAGCCTCACCTGGCCTGTGGGAGAACAGGCGGGTCTAGAGGCCTGTTATGTAGGCTGTAATTTTGTAAAATTCTAAAAATACCACTGTAATTATTATATGATTTCATAAATTAAGTAACTGAGTGTAGTGACTCAATAAAGAGTTATCCCACAAAATGTACTTACGTTGATGTCGAAAGATTTGATCATGAATGTTAGTTACTAAAAGTCATGCGATTCATTCCAGTATGGTCAGATCACCTGCCCGGTTGTCCATGCGGCCTGACGCACGGCTTTCTGGGCGGGAAGGAGCGCGTGGTCCCCGACACGAATCCGCACGGCGGATTTGTGTCGCGGTCCGGTGAATCGGCCAGTCTGTGGAGCATTTTTAGGCTGTTTTCCATCTGCCTTGGCGAATGTGGGCTGGTTCCCCTTATTCCGCCTCAGTTACACTATGTCAGCGATTGCTGTGCAAACAAGTTCTCCACGTACGCGTACACCACCAATACTCTACCACGCAAACATAGGGGTTTCACTCGGCTGGAGTGAGACGTTCCCTGGGGGTCCACCGGGGGCCGAACCGTACAATACCCCTGGGTTCGGTGTGGGGCGTCGGAGGGGTGGACTGCGGTAGTCGTCGTGGGGTTGTGGACCACTGCGGCTGCGGCGGGGACGGAGCCACTTCGCCGTTTCCAGGCACCTGGTTAATATACAATACAATACAATACGGTCAGATCTTCTTTTGTCCGGCGCAGTGCAGTAACTCTTGTTACGTCCCCTTAGAATAATTATACATGACTGTGTTTAAACTGACACACAATATTTTTAGCGCAACGCAATCTGACTTTCAAAAATCCCTACAAAATAATGGCCCTGACTAACATTAACCTATACCTTTCAAAAATCAATTACCTCATCAAAAATCTTCGTTACTCGAACTACTGCAATACAGCGAGCGTCACTACTGCCATCTAAATAAAAGATTCAAACTACTGAAGGCACTAACCACTAATAGGCATTGTTAGCAAATGAAAGATTTTGATAGAGAACAAACAATGTATTTACCTCAATAGTGTTCAAAAGTCACAATGTATATAGCAGTTCTTGACATCCAGTCTTACAAATTTCTAAATTCCGCCATTTCTCTCCCCACATCCACCACCGCTGGTGGCTCACCTCCAACTGCGCAAAGCTACGCGCTGTTAGCAGCCAACTGCCCAACACTACAATGGCAAATTCCAACAATGCCACCCAGCCACAGACTGCACACAGAGCAGCCAGTGATTTTCATACAGAGCGCTACGTGGTGTTACCATTAAAAAAACCTAAACAGCCTACTTACATAGCCCCCATGGTCCCCACAAAAAAAAATTCACAAATCGTTTTGGGCAGTGGCCAATACAGATTTGAAAAAAAATTTTCATAGTTACAATAACAAAGATATAAAATGCACACACTTATTGATACAATGTTGGTCAAAAGCTAAAATTTTCTCACAGTCCATAAAGACAGTCCTGGTCATTCATAACAGTAAAATTGCAGTGTTTTTCTCGAAGTCTGAGCAGTACAAGAAAATGCACACAGAAGTAGTGGATTTCCATGCAGTCTTGAAGAAGTAGTGTTATCCTTCCAATGGAAAGACAGTGCTGACTCTCGGCATGCAGACAGGTAATGGGCCACAACAGAGCAAACCCACAGCAGAGTCATTCGAAGCTTTGAAGAATATTGATAGGTAGGTCATCACAGAGTAGACCCACTGTAGTCCTGGTAGAGATTACGGTATTGGTGGGCCACCAGATGTGTAGACCCACTGCAGTCCTTGTAGAAATAATGGTATTGTTGGGTCATCAAAGATGCAGACCCACTGTAGTCCTTGTAGAGACGGCCTGAAGCCATCTGTAGCAACTGTGCAGGTGCACAATCACCATCGAAGAGTCTTGCGGAGAATATAACAAGTCGATAAACCACCACTTGTGCACTCACAAAGTTTTTGGAATTGTCCTTAGAACCAGCTATGCTGTTAACCAGTCCCTTGCTGAATTATCAACACACGTGCAAACACTAATGGTCCCAACTTCTCACATATTGTGCATACACTATGACCAACAGAAATGTGTGCACTGAAATGAATGCTTACAAGTTACTTAATTTGCTGAACTGGTGTCCATTACAATTTTATAACATGAGAATACAATTACAAAGGTACAAAATACATCATTAAAGAACGTAACAGTACAGATAACATTTGTAGTAACATAGACTTTACAAAAGAATAGAAATAAACATATACATCAGTGTTACAGGAATTATGAAATAAGTAAATATATAAAATGATGAGAATAGAATTTCACATATGAGCATTGAATCAGAACAGAATAAATAATGTATAAGCATATTTACAAGGTAAATAACATATTATCATAAAAATTCTACAACATAAATCTTAATAGCTAGACACATAAGGACAGCAAAAACACAAATACACAAGGGAACACAAATGCATAGAGGGATAACACAAAAGGAAAGACAGGGTTCGTTTTACTGCAGTATTTTGAATGGAGATCTCCCTTCGTTCATCATTATTCCCAAAAATGCATATCTAAGCCTGCATTCTCTTTTCTATTCACATCCTCTTTCAAAAATAGTTTTTCTCCACTGTACACTACGTTTTTTTGTTGCCCAACCATTTTCTTATAGCTGCTCAATGCATTTCTTTCCATTCATCACAACTCGTTCTCTTATATAGCCTACCCCATCTTAAGCTAGCTTAAATCTACTGAGCTCAGATGCTAGACTAAGGGACGAGGCAATGCAGCAGCTCAAAACAATTAATACAGACAGCAATGAAAAAAAAATGAAATTGTCAAAGCAAGCAGCATAAATTAGCAAAGCAAATACAATATTACAACTAATATAAGGCAATGCGCAGCAAACAAGGAACATAAATCCGTAGTAAAACTGGCTTAACAGGGTAATGTAAAGTGAAATTTAGTAGCACTATGCCTGGCAAACAGCAGCAGCAAATGCAATAACTTATATCTAAACATGACATAGCTCAAGCAGAAAAAAATATTACACTAAAGACGGCAATGCAGACAGGGGCAATGTAACCTCCTGGAAATGGAAAAAAGAACACATTGACACCGGTGTGTCAGACCGACCATACTTGCTCCGGACACTGCCAGAGGGCTGTACAAGCAATGATCACACGCACGGCACAGCGGACACACCAGGACCCGCGGTGTTGGCCGTCGAATGGCGCTAGCTGCGCAGCATTTGTGCACCGCCGCCGTCAGTGTCAGCCAGTTTGCCGTGGCATACGGAGCTCAATCGCAGTCTTTAACACTGGTAGCATGCCGCGACAGCGTGGACGTGAACCGTATGTGCAGTTGACGGACTTTGAGCGAGGGCGTATAGTGGGCATGCGGGAGGCCGGGTGGACGTACCGCCGAATTGCTCAACACGTGGGGCTTGAGGTCTCCACAGTACATCGATGTTGTCGCCAGTGGTCGGCGGAAGGTGCACGTGCCCGTCGACCTGGGACCGGACCGCAGCGACGCACGGATGCACGCCAAGACCGTAGGATCCTACGCAGTGCCGTAGGGGACCGCACCGCCACTTCCCAGCAAATTAGGAACACTGTTGCTCCTGGGGTATCGGCGAGGACCATTCGCAACCGTCTCCATGAAGCTGGGCTACGGTCCCGCACACCGTTAGGCCGTCTTCCGCTCACGCCCCAACATCGTGCAGCCCGCCTCCAGTGGTGTCGCGACAGGCGTGAATGGAGGGACGAATGGAGACGTGTCGTCTTCAGCGATGAGAGTCGCTTCTGCCTTGGTGCCAATGATGGTCGTATGCGTGTTTGGCGCCGTGCAGGTGAGCGCCACAATCAGGACTGCATACGACCGAGGCACACAGGACCAACACCCGGCATCATGGTGTGGGGAGCGATCTCCTACACTGGCCGTACACCACTGGTGATCGTCGAGGGGACACTGAATAGTGCACGGTACATCCAAACCGTCATCGAACCCATCGTTCTACCATTCCTAGACCGGCAAGAGAACTTGCTGTTCCTACAGGACAATGCACGTCCGCATGTATCTCGTGCCACCCAACGTGCTCTGGAAGGTGTAAGTCAACTACCCTGGCCAGCAAGATCTCTGGATCTGTCCCCCATTGAGCATGTTTGGGACTGGATGAAGCGTCGTCTCACGCGGTCTGCGCGTCCAGCACGAACGCTGGTCCAACTGAGGCGCCAGGTGGAAATGGCATGGCAAACTGTTCCACAGGACTACATCCAGCATCTCTATGATCGTCTCCATGGGAGAATAGCAGCCTGCATTGCTGCGAAAGGTGGATATACACTGTACTAGTGCCGACATTGTGCATGCTCTGTTGCCTGTGTCTATGTGCCTGTGGTTCTGTCAGTGTGATCATGTGATGTATCTGACCCCAGGAATGTGTCAATAAAGTTTCCCCTTCCTGGGACAAAGAATTCACGGTGTTCTTATTTCAATTTCCAGGAGTGTATATTCGCATCTTAATGTCTATGTAATTAAAGTGGTGCACCACAAAAACTAATTCTACAAAAAATTACCAAGTACTTGAAAGAAAATTATGTATGCATTTCTTGTTATTAGTCCCTTCATATTGTTCTTTCCATTCCAAGAGCTCCTTTTTCGAAGAATGTGGATCATAAAATAATTATTTAATAAATCTGTTGACAGAAAGTGTTCACATTAACAAATGCATTTAAGTTTATTTTATAAAACCAATGCTGCAGCACAGCTGGAAACCAGATATTAAACATAATGAGCAATCTCTCAACTACAAAGACAATAGATGCAAAATGTTTCTTATCATTTCATTAGGCATTTTAGTAAATATCATAAATTACGATCTCCACAGTGTAATCATATGTTTTCAAGTTAGAACGTGTTGTATTTGCGATGCTTTCAACAAAGAAATGTCAATAGCTAGGATAATGGCCTCCTTTTTTCTCCAACTGTGCTTCTGAAAAGCACACACTAATGGCTTTTTTCCAGGCGACTGTTGCACAGCTGGGTACCCACAACGCATTACGTGAAGGTGGTCACTTAACTTTCTTACAGAAATATTTACGACACCAGTTCACACTACAGTGACAGTCTCATATAAATAATTTCACAGGTCGAGAATTTGCGTTGCAAATGTGTAGAAACAAAATCCTATGAATATAACAGTGGGCAAAAAATTTTCGCCTGCATTGTGATACATTCACGCATTTACACACATTTCATAACTCTTAAAGTACAATTCTTAGTTTCCAACATCCTTTTTCACAAGTCGGAGTCCCTAACCACTACTCATTATTCATTACCTTATTACACATATACTTATTTGTCGACACTTCTTAAATATTTCATCATAATAAATAAATAGCATAATCAAATTCTTCATATAAAATCACCTTATTGATCATAAACATACCTCAACAGCATAATACACATTGTCGTCGTAATAATATCATAACATCCCAGTCAATTCTCAAAATCCTATAGCTTACTCCAATAATTTCAAAACCTAAAAAAATTCTCTGCTCATTTCAATAGTGTCATCTACCTGAAACGTACTTTAAAAATCATGATCCCATATGAAATACATAATTCAAAGCTCTCATAGTATCACAATGGTTCCGAAAAATATGGAGACAAATGTACAGACAAAATACAATTTCATAAGTGTGAGGTTATCCAGCTGTGTAATTGCGTAAACATCAGTCACTGACATTGTAAAACAAATTTTTTGTCTCTCTCAGTTAAATGATCAGATAGCTGTGTAATTTATGTGTTACAGAAATATGGTTCCGATGTGTAAACTTGTATAAGCAAATACCATATTAGCTAGGGCTCCTTGTGCTTGCCAAACACATGATACACAAAGTAAGCATGTACCCCCCTGAGGATTAATGTAATTGTACCCTCAGGTGTTACAGATTACAGCAATGGAATGAAATGTATCATGGAAAACTTTCTTTGTAATTAAAAAATTTTGAAAAATAAATGGTTCAAGTACAAAGCTAATCACTCAAATGTGTGTCCTGTAGCGCTAAATGTGCATCTTGCTATAAGATAATCTCTGTGGAAGTGTCGTACTTATTGTCCTCTGAAAGCTAAGTTCTGGAGAAGCCAATGTACTTACCTCATGATAAACAAAAGTGAAATGTTTTGCGTATACGTATCTTACTTATTACGCTTATTGCCATGATGAAGAAATGACTGTGCAGTAACGTATTGTTGTGCTACGGAAAATGCAGTCTCGTTGTAGCTATACCACAAAAGTTACTACTAAAACATGCTTTACTTTCCAGAATAATACAGAAAAACTGTGCAGATATAAAACAGAGACACTGCAAAAGCAACATTGTAAATTGTCACTCCTTAGTAGCGTCATTATAAAATCGTGTAGCTGTCACATAAACTAACCACTGTGTCATCTGGTATCTCACAGAAAGTACTTTAAATCCAGAATATATTTTCAAGTAAACCAATACGTTGCATTAAAATCTCATTATCAGTACTGGTAAATGTCCTAAGTATGTGAGCCTTATAGTCGTTATGTAATCGTGCAACTAACAAGCAAGAATGTACACACACAATAACACTGTGTCGTCTGCTCACAATAACAGTGCATTCATAATTTCTGTGTAAATAAGTTCTCTTGGTTCTTGACTGGATAGTTAACTTTAAAACATAGTTGCATGTTAACAGTTAATAAGATTGAAAAAGAGTACTAGCAACGCGAAGTGAAACATTTTATAGCAAAGACTAAGTTAAAAAGCAGATTATCTCTCAATAAATGGTTTTACATGTGAAATATGGTGTAACCCTTTGCTCTTCCTAGTACGCAGAGTTTCAACTTTAACGCAATTATCATGTGGTATACGTCGATAAAGAATACGGGACTTTTTCTCAAGGTTAGCGTCTATGTTATTTTTCCCTGAGCCAGCGGGCGCACGTGGCTGCCTGCGGTGTGAGTCATTGTCTGCTTCTTTATTGGCGCGCGTCGTTACTGGGATTAGGAGACTTAACTTCTACAAATTCACCTTGTCGGGAGTGCCCTGCTCTGTTTGAATCTCGTCAGTTCTGATGCAATTCAAGTCTGTCGTTACGATTATGTCGTCTGTCGTCATGTCGGTAATTCGTGTAATTTCTTTCTTGTCAGTTAAGTGGTGGAGAATTTCTCCCTGAATTATCACTGCACGGTGGACCGTTGAGTCTGTCTACAGTGATAATAATAGTTCTCGTTGCCATATTGTCTGTTTCTATGATTATCTTTGTCAAATT
Organism: Schistocerca cancellata; assembly: GCF_023864275.1. Lineage (NCBI taxonomy): Eukaryota > Metazoa > Arthropoda > Insecta > Orthoptera > Acrididae > Schistocerca > Schistocerca cancellata. The sequence goes on along the minus strand of NC_064631.1, from coordinate 633,313,722 downwards.
CATTACTACGGAAATGCGATCTTTTTCTGTAACTATTACTCTGCCAGTGGTTTTCATACGGGTGGTGTCTGTTTGGTTCACGATTTGCGTTGTAAGAATAGCCTTGTTGTGTCCAGTTATTATTTCTTTCATCGCGGAATTGCGACGGATGTGACCTGTAATTGTTGTGTTCCTGTTTTCGCATTCCGCGATTGTCAGTGTCAATTTCCAATTCATGTAAGAGTCTCTGAAAAGCTTCAATGTCGTCTTTGCAACGTCCTACCCTTGTAGATAAGTTAGTGAACTGATCTGAAAGTTCTGCTACTTTATCCGATAGTGAAATTATTTCCTCTGTGTGTTTTTCTGAACCAAGTTTCAGAGTGTCCATTTGTGTTGAAATCGTATCTACTGTGTCCTTTAAGTTTTCCTGAGTTTTTGCAAGTTGCGTAACCGAATCGTTAGATGCAACTGAGTCAATTTTAGCTTGCAAGATGTCGTGATTTTCATGAACAATAGTATGCAGTTCTTTTAAGGCTGCTTCGCGATTCTGTAATGCATTTTCATGACGCGAAAAAATAGGTTGGAAATGCTCACAAATTTGTGTTTTTAAGACATTACAGACTTTTTGACATTTCGATTCAATGTTATGTAACTCAGTAGTTAAATCTTCACGTGTTTGTTCAAGGGTGGTGTCTAACTTCCGAAGATTTAGTTCCATTGTGTCTAACTGTTGCTGTGTTTGTCTCTGGTGTTGTTCCATTGTGTCTAACTTTTGAAGATTTTGTTCCATTGTGTCTAACTTTCGAAGATATTGTTCCATTGTGTCTAACTTTTGCAGCTTTTGCTGTGTCTGTCCCATTTGTTGTAGTAATTGTAATAACAATGCACTGGTATCTGAAACATGTTCCTCAGTGCTTTTCGGCAGTGAATTTGCACCGGCAACATTCACATTTTGGCAAGCAGAAAATGTGTCTTGACTTATTTGAGAAAACGGTGAGGACCCAAAACCTGTCGCTACAGTATTTCCGAGATTGTGTCCTGTCATTTCGGATTCCTGAGGCGAGCTGTTGCCGACCGATCGATCGATAATGCTTCCCTGTTCACTAATTGTTTCACTGTCTACACCATCATTTGCAGCACGCTGCATTTCCCTATGCACAATTACCAAATTACTACTTTGAACATTAGTTAATTCATTACACAGTGGCGCTAACACACTGCTTTCGTCTTCACTGTCATTTCTCAGTTTACTTTGTAGCCTAGTATTACGTTTTTCACACGCCATTATTGTCACAATATTTCACACGACAACACAGAGAAACACAATTTGAAGAGCAAAATTAAGAGAACACATTAACATAGCACTGAAAATAATATCTAGTTAATTGCAAGCGAAGCTGCGAAATACTTGGTGCAAATCTATATGCATGCCACAACTGTTTTACTGTACAAGAAGGAAAACTACAACTACAAAGGAAATTCTCTCTGTGATTACGCGCTAGCAATAAACAAAAACTACACTAATTTACAAACTACAAGAATAAAAATCAGAAGATTCCAGTGAGGTATCCTCGGCTAAGGGTCGACATATGTAACGTCCCCTTAGAAGAATTATACATGACTGTGTTTAAACTGACACACAATATTTTTAGCGCAACGCAGTCTGACTTTCAAAAATCCCTACAAAAGAATGGCCCTGACTAACATTAACGTATACCTTTCACAAATCACTTACCTCACCAAAAATCTTCGTTACTCGAACTACTGCAATACAGCGAGCGCCACTACTGCCAGCTAAATAAAGGATTCAAACTACTGAAGGCACTAACCACTAATATGCATAGTTAGCAAATGAAAGATTTTGATAGAGAACAAACAATGTATTTACCTCAATGGTGTTCAGAAGTCATAATGTATATAGCAGTTCATGACATCCAGTCTTACAAATTACAAAATTCCGTCATTTCTCTCCCCACATCCACCACTGCTGGCGGTTCACCTCCAACTGCGCAACGCTACGCCCTGTTAACAGCCAACTGCCCAACACTACAACGACAAATTCCAACAATGCCACCCAGCCACAGACTGCACACAGAGCAGCCAGTGATTTTCATACAGAGCGCTACGTGGCGTTATCATGAAAAAAACTTAAACAGCCTACTTACACTCTACGTAGCATGGACTCAATAAATGATTGGGGGTTCCCTGCAGAAATAATGGGCCAGACTGCCTCACAAGCCCTCCGTAACTGCGAAGGTGTTGTCAGTATAAGATTTCGTGCACGAACTGGCCTCCTGATTATGCTCCGTAAATGTCCGATGGCTTTCATGTCCGGTGATCAGGGTCACCTAATCACTTTCCCAAATTGTTCAGAATATTCTTCATACCAGTCCTGATCAGCTGTGGCCCGGTGACTTGGGATACGTCGTCCATAACTGAAGTCAAGGAGTGGCAGGAAATAATCGTCAAGTAGCTGAACGTAATCACTTCCAGTCAATGATCGGTTTAGCTGGACCAAAGGACCCAGTCCATTCCATATAAACTCTTCCCACACAATTACAACTACAGCTTGTAAATAATAGATTTCAGCTATCAGTAGTATGGCAGTATTCAATGAACTGTGGATGAAGCCAGATCAACAGCCAATACATGCATTGATCACAAATTATATTGCATTGAGAATGGTTAGTTTCTAGCTCGAATCTAGATCTGCCAATAAAATTTAAAAAGGACGACTGATAGCTGAAATTCATTATTCACAAGTGAATATAACAGTCGCTGAGTGCCAATAAAACTTAAAATCGGCGACTGGTAGCTGAAATCTATTATTTACAAGTCAACATAACAGTCGCTGAGTCGAACAGGCTTCTGAATGGAAGGTAACCTGGTGACAATTACAGCTACCACAGTGCCTTGTTGACGGACTGAGTTCATGGCTTCGTGGAGTCTGTCCCACACTCCAACCTACCATCAACTCTTACCAACTGAAACAGGGGACTCGTCTGATCTGAAAATGATTTGCTACTCGTCTAGGGTTGGTCACGAAGCCAGGAGAGGCGCTGCAGGACATGTCGTGCTGTTGACGAAGGCACTCGCGTCGATTGTCTGCTGAACACCACACAACCGCCAAATTCCGCTGCACTGTGCTAACGGAAACGTTCTTTGTTCATCCCACATTGATTTCTGCGGTTATTTCACGCACTTTAGCTTGACTGCTAGCACTGAAAACTCAACGTAAACGCTGCTGCTCTCGGTCGTTAAGTGAAAGTCTAAACTACTGCGTTGTACGTGGTGACAAGTATAGCCTGAAATTTGCTGTTCTTTTCACACTCCAAACACTGTGGCTCTCGGAATATTGAATTCCCTAACAATTTACATAATGGAATGTCCCATGCGTCGAGCTCCAGCAATCATTCCGCGTTCGAAGTGTGCTGATTCCCATCGTGGGGCTATTATTACGTCGGAAACCTTTTCGCAAGAGTGACATGAGTGCAAATGACAGCTCCGTCGATCCACTGCTGTACTGTACCGCTTTCATCCGGGAGGAGTGGGGTTAGGTCACGTTATGGAGGGAGCTGTGTGATTCTGTAGGATTTGCAATGCCTATTTCTTTGCAGGTCTCAGAAGTCTGTGTATTTGCATATCCTTATCCCACGACTTTTATCACCTCAGTGTATTCCATCGCGTTTGTAGTTTGCCTTTTTTTTATTAACTGTGGCTCTCCGTACCGTGCAGTTTGTTACAGAAATATTCACCCATCTTCAACAGATTATTTTTGTACGTTGATGAAGGAGACGCTTGGGGTGGATTTTGACTTACGTAACTGCAGATATGCTTGCGTAAGAACTGAACGAAAAAATAGTTCAAATGGCTCTGAGCACTATGGGACTCAACATCTGAGGTCTTCAGTCCCCTATAACTTAGAACTACTTGAACCTAACTAACCTAAGGACATCACACACATCCATGCCCGAGGCAGGATTCGAACCTGCGACCGTAGCGGTCGCGCGGTCCCAGACTGAAGCGGCCAGAACCGCACGGCCACAACGGACGGCAGTACTGGACGAGTTTCTCATCTTCCATCCACTGGAAATTACACAGTACGTATGTGAAAGTTAATGGATGCTGTATATTAGCGGATATCTCTTTTGAATGAAAGACCCTTGTAGTTCTTCGCGTAAGTTAACATTTATCTCATTTGTGTACACTCAAGTTGAAGTATAGTACTGTGCTAACGGACGAATTTCCTTGAAAAACTCTGTAAAAGAAAATAAAAATAAACCGCAATTTTGTTTTATAATCTCTGTCGTTATTTAAACTTGTGAAATTATGGGTTCTCTGCAATGGTTGGACAAAAATATACAAACATCGCGAGAACTGTATGCTTGAACATACATGCGGACGGTGGCCAACCCCGCAGACTGTGCTGTTGTATTTCGCCACGAACGGCTCATGTGTGGTGTCATCAATACGTTACAATTGTTGGTTGTGGTCAGAACGGTGTTCTGTATAGCAGTGATGGAACTATGTTGGACCTAAGTAATACGGGCGAAGGCAAATTGTTGGTGATGATATGGTGGGTGGTCCCGTAATCAAGGGAGCCAAAGTGTTTCGTGTTTCAAGAGCATCGTGTCGAAGATTTATATCGTGTACTCGAGAGCGGAAAAATGTCACCCAATGCTCGAAACGTTGGGGAAACACCCAGCAACTTTGCTGGCCAAGTTAGGGCTTGGCAAGTACGAAGAAAAGCAGTATCCGAGCGGCTATTTTCTTGCTCAGATATTTCATACCCAACACTGGTACGTCAATGATATTCTACTCCCCGTTTTATTGCCCTACAAGGCAAGCCATCAGGGGTTTATATTTCAGCAAGATAATGCCCACCCGCACACGATGAGAGCTTCTACAGCATGTACCCGTGCTTGCGAGACCCTACCGTTGGCAGCAAGGTCGCCGGATCTCTTCCCAACTAAGAACATTTGAAGCATAATGGGCAGGGCCTTCCAAATACCTCGGGACAGAATTTGCCACGATATCCTTGAGAACATCCTGAAACTCTATCAGTCAATGTCACGCATGAAGACGAGAGATGTACCAACGTGCTATGACTTGCTCAGTTCGTGAAGCTCTTCATCCAATACGTTCGAAGTTTAATAGTTTGTTTGTCTGTACATGTACATGACATCTACCAAGTTAGCATCCCATTCGGAAATTTAATCGTGGTGTGTCGTCGGCTGTTTTTTCTCTAAAGAGTATTTAACTTTATCTATCAGTCTATAGACAGCCCCTGTAATCAGGTGAAAACCCATGTCTTCAAGCCTCTTTGATATTTCCTGCAGAATGTGCTGTTTCTGTAGGTATTCGAAATGACATATCAATGTACTTTAATACTCCTGAAGTCTCTTGGTCATGTTTCATGGTAAATGTGGGAGTAAGTAATACATTGTCCGACTCTTCTCTGAATGGCCGGCTGGTGTGGCCGAGCGGTTATAGGTGCTCCAGTCTGGCACCGAGCGACCACTACCGTCGCAGCTTCGAATCCTGCATCGGGCATGGATATGTGTCTTGTCCTTAGGTTAGTTAGGTGTAAGTAGTTCTAAGTTCTAGGGGACTGACGACCTCAGATGTTATGCCCCATAGTGCTCAGAGCCATTTGTACCATTTCTTCTCTGAATGCGCTCTCTCGAAATTTTAGTAGGAAACCTCTCTGTGTTGGACAACAACTTTCCTGTAGTTTCTGCTACAGGCGATTTTGAGCATCTCTGTATCACCCTGGTACCGACTAAACGATACCAAGTCGAAACGCGCATCTGTTATTTGAATCTTCTGTGTATTCTTCATGAGTCCTACCCAGTAGGGCTCCCAAGTTGATGAGAAGCACTCAAGAACTTGTAAGTAGGCTGTTTATGTTTTCTTTATGTAAGTAGGCTGTTTAGGTTCTTATATTGGTAACGCCGCCGCCACGTAGCGCTCTCTGTATGAAAATCACTGGCTGTGCTGTGTGCAGTCTGTGGCTAGTTTGCATTGTTGTCTGCCATTGTAGAGCGGCAGCTGGATGTGAACAGCGCATAGCGTTGCACAGTTAGAGGTGAGCCGCCAGCAGTGGTGGATGTGGGGAGAGAGATGGCGGAGTTTTGATAATTTGTAATACTGGATGTCAATTATGAATATTAAGGTAAATACATTGTTTGTTCTCTATTAATATCTTTCATTTGCTAACTATCCCTATCAGTAGTTAGTGCCTTCAGTAGTTTGAATCTTTTATTTAGCTGGCAGTAGTGGCGCTCGCTGTATTGCAGTAGTTCGAGTAACGAAGATTTTTGTGAGGTAAGTGATTTCTGAAAGGTATAGTTTAATGTTACTCTGGGCCATTCTTTTGCAGGGATTTTTGATAGTCAGATTGCGTTGCGCTAAAATTATTGTGTGTCAGGTTAAGCACAGTCGTGTATAATTTGTTCTAAGGGGACGTTTCATATGGCGACCCTGCCAGGATACCTCACTGGAATCTTCTGATTTTTTTCTTGTAGTTTGTGTATTTAGTGTAGCTTTTGTTTATTGCTAGCGCGTAATTGTAGAGAGAATCTCCTTTGTAGTTGCAGCCTTTCATTGTTGTACAGTAAAACAGTTGTGGCATGCATGTAGATTTGCACCAAGTATTTCGCAGCTGCAATTAACTAGATATTATTTTCAGTACCATGTAAATGTGTTCTCTTATTTTTGCTCTTCAAATTGTGCTTTTCTGTGTTATCGTGTGAAATATTGTGACAATAATGACGTGTGAAAAACGTAACACTAGGCTTCAAAGTAAACTGAGAAATAATAGTGACGTCGAGCGTAGCTTATCAGCACCACTGGCTAGTGAATTAACAGACATTCGATGTAGTAATTTTGTAATTGTGCATAGGGAAACGGAGCGGGCGTCAAACAATGGCGTAGGCAGTGAAACAGGTAGTGAACAGAGAAGCATTATCGATCGATCGGTCGGCAACAGCTCGCCTCAGGAATCCGAAATGATAGGACACAATTTTGCAAATACTGTAGATTCAGGTTTTGCATCCTCACCGTTTTCTCAAATGAGTCAAGCCACATTTTCCGCTTGTCAAAATGTGAATGTTGCCGGTGCAAATTCACTGCCGAAAAGCACTGAGGAACATGTTTCAGACACCAGTGCATTGTTATTACAGTTAATGCAACAAATGGGACAAAGGCTACAAAAGTTAGACACAACGCTTGAACAAAATCAGAAACAAATGGGACAAAATCTTCAAAAGTTAGACACAATGGAACAAAATCAGCGACAAATACAGCAAAAGCTTCAGAAGTTAGACACAATGGAACAAAATCTTGAGAAGTTAGACACCACACTTGAACAAACACGTGAAGATTTAACTACTGAGTTACATAACATTGAATCGATATGTCAAAAGGTCTGTAATAACGTAATAACTCAAATTTGTGAGTATTTCCAACCTATTTTTTCACGTCATGAGAATGCGTTACAGAATCACGAAGCAGCCATAAAAGAACTGCAGACTACTGTTCATGAAAATCATGAGACCTTGCAAGCTAAAATGGACTCAGTTGCATCTACCGATTCGGTTACGCAATTTGCAAAAACTCTGGAAAACTTAAAGGACACAGTAGAAAGACACATGGGGGAAATTAGTTCATTATCAGAGAAAGTAGCCGAACTTTCGGATCAGGTCACTAACTTATCTATGAAGGTAGATGACAATCTGAATGACACAAAACCGGTAGTCTTTAATGACACAGAAGAGTGCGAACAAATTAGGAAACTGAAACAAAATCTGAATCATATTAATACGCAACACCAAAGAGAAATCCGGGAAGTACAAGATCAGCTGACACAGGTAATACAAGAATTACGTATTTCAGAGGACACTCGCGCTCCAACACGGGAAGAGGAACTTAGAAATACGCAAAAGCCACAAAATAATAACACAGGGCATTTCAGTAATTATGAAAGAAATTGGCAAGGTACACCGAATTTTGAGATGGAACCGCCGACACGACGTAACAATGACCGATATGCTACTCGCCGATACGATGATTTTCACTATAAGCTGTTCAATACTACACGTAAATTCAAAATGTTTAAGAATTCTGCCAACGACATTCATCCACAAGCGTGGCTCCATCAATTCTCTCATTGTTTCCCTCCCAACTGGTCATTGGAGCACAGGTTAGAATTTATGTGTGGCTACTTAGAGAATGAACCAGGTATAAGAATGCGATCGGTCATTCACAATTGTCACAGTGAAGGAGATTTTTATCATGCCTTCCTCTCAGCATATTGGACTCAAGCTACACAAGACTGAGTAAAACATAGCATCATAATGATGAAACACTTCGAACAATCTGAATTTTCCAGTCTTGTGAAATATTTTGAAGACATGTTGCACAAGAATCAATACCTGTCAAACCCATACAGCCCCTCAGAACTCATCCGCATTTGCTTAATCAAACTGCCTGAACATTTACGACATATTATTTTAGCAGGACGTTGCAAAGGTGACATTGAAGCTTTTCAGGGACTGTTACAAGAATTAGAAATTGACACAGACAGTCGTGGGATGCGAAAACAGGAAAACAATCACTACAGGTCACATCCGTCACAATTCCGTGACGACAGAAACGATAACTGGACGCGACAAGGCTATTCTCACCACACAAATCGTGACCAAAATAGACACCACCCATATGACAACCGTTGGCAGAGTAGTAATAATTACAGGGAAAGATCACCTCTCCGCAGTAATGACTATCACAGAGACAATCAGAGAAACAGACAATATGGGAACCAAAATAATTATTATCAAGGGAGACAGAATAACTTTAGACGCAACGGTCCAGCGCGCAGTTACGATTCAGGGAGAAATTCTCCACCACGTGACCGACAAGAAAGATACTATCGAAACTTCCGACAAAACGACAGACGTGAATTTCACCAGAACTGGCGGGGTTCTAACAGAGCTGAGCCCTCTCGGCAAGGCGAATTTGTGGAAGTTAGGTCTCCTAATCCCAATAACGACGCGCGCCAACAAAGGAACAGACAATGACTCGCACCGCAGGCAGCCACCTGCGCCCGCTGGCTCAGGGAAAAATAACATTGACGCTAACCTTGAGCAAAATTCCAGTATTCTTTACGGACAAATACCGCATGATAATTGCATTCAAATTGAAACTCTGTGTACTGAGAAGAGCAAAGGGCTACACCACATTTCACATGTGAAACCGCTTATTGAAAGATAATCTGCTTTTTAACTTTGTCTTTGCCATATAACTTTTCACTTTACATTGCTAGTATGCTTTGTCAGGCTTAGGATTTGTTAACATGCAAAATGTTTTGAAGTTCAATATCCACTCAAGAACCAAGAGAACTTATTTAAACAGAAATTACGACTGCATTGTTATTGCGAACAGACAACACAGTGTTATTGTGTGTGTACATTCTTGCTTGTTAGTTGCACGATTACGCAATGACTATAAGGCTCACATACTTAGAACATTTACCAGTACTGCTAATGAGATTTTAATGCAACATTTTGGTTTACTGGAAAATACATTTGGGATTTAAAGTACTTTCTGTGAGATTAAAGATGACTTAGTATTTGGTTTCTTTGACAGCTACACGGTTATATTACGACACTCCTAATGTGTGACACAATTTACATTGTTGCTATTGCGGTGTATCTGTTTTATATCGGCACAGTTTTTTCTGAATCCTTCTGGAAAGCAAAACATATTTAATAGTAACTTTTGTGGTATAGCTACAAGGAGACAGCCTTTTCCATAGCACAACAATACGTTACAGCACAGTAATTTCTTCATCACAACAATACACGTAATAACTAAGAAATCTATACGCAAAGCATTTCACTTTTGTTTATCATGAGGTAAGTACATTGACTTCTGCAGAACTTAGCTTTCGGAGGACAATAACTACGAGACTTCCACAGAGATGATCTTACAGCAAGACGCACATTTAGCGCTACAGGACACGTATTTGAGTGATTAATTTTGTACTTAAAACATTTATTTTTAAAGATTTTTGAATTACATACAAAGTTTTCCGTGATACATTTGATTCCATTGCTGTAATCTGTAACACCTGAGGGTATAATTACAATAATCCTCAGGGGGGTACACGCCTACTTTGTGTACCATGTGTTTGGCAAGCACAAGGAGCCCTAGCTAATATGGTATTTGCTTATACAACTTTACACATCGGTACCATATTTCTCTAACACACAAATTACACAGCTATCTGATCATTTAACTGAGAGATAAACATGTTTTTTACTACGTCAGTGACACATGTTTACGTAATGACACCGTTGGATAACTTCACATTTACGAAATTATATTTTGTCTGTACTGTGTGAACTTTTCATATTATTTCGGACCCATTGTGATACTATGAGAGCTTTGAATGATGTATTTGGTATGAGATCATCATTTTTAAAGTACGTTTGAGGCAGATGATACTATTGAAATGAGCAGAGAATATTTTTTATGGTTTGAAATCATTGCAGAAAGATACGACTTTTTTGAGATTTGACTGAGGTGTTATGATGTTATTTTTACGACGACGATGTGTATTATGCTGTTGAGGTATGTTTATGTCAATAAGATAATGCTACCATATATGAGGAATGTGATTACGCGTTTATATGTATATGAATAATGAATAGAAGTTAGGGACTCTTGACTTGTGAAAAAGGATGTTGGAAACCAAGAATCGTACTTTAAGAGTTATGAAATGAGTATAAATGCGTGAATGTATCACAATGCCGGCGTAAATTTTTTTGGACACTGTTATATTCATAGGATTTTGTTTCTACACATTTGCAACGCAAATTCTTGACGTGTGAAATATTTTTATATGAGACTGTCACTGTAGCGGAAACTGGTGTTGTAAATATTTCCGTAAGAAAGTTAAGTGACCACCTGCATGTAATGCGTCGTGGGCACACAGCTGTGTCAAACACCTGGAGAACAAGCCATTAGGGTGTGCATTTCAGAGGCAGAGGTGGAGAAAAAGAAAGAGACATTAACCTCGCTTTTGACATTCCTTTAGAGAAAACATTGCAAATGCGACACCCTCATTACTTCCATTAACCTTGCTATTGACATTCCTTTGTAGAAAGCATCGCAAATATTACACTATCAGTACCTGAAAACATATGATTACTCGTACTTTGTGCTAATTACTGAAATGCTTATGAATTGATGGGAAATATTCGTACATCTGCACACCTGATTATGACAAGTCTCTTTCTATGAGAGTTGAGAGCTACTGACTCACGAAATGCCACATGACTATTGAATGATATTTTTATGCTTTGGTTTGCGTAATTGTTTATTTCATTTGATATCTGGTTTCCAGCTGTGTTGCAGCATTGCTTTTATAAAATAAAATGCATTTGCTAATGTGAACACTTTTTGTCAACAGCTCTATTAAATAATTATTTTATGATCCACATTCTTTAAAAAAGGAGCACTTGGAAAGGAAAGAACAATAAGAAGGAACTAGTAACAGTAACACATAATTTTCTTTTCAAGTACATGGTAATATTTTTGTTACAATATGTTGTTGTGGTGCCCCACTTTAATTACATAGACTTTAAGATGTGAATATACATTTTCCTTTTCTGCATTGTTGTTTTTACTGAAATATTTTTTCTGCTTGAGCTATGTCATGTTTAGGTATAAGTTACTGCTGTTTGCCAGGCATAGTGTTACTGAATTTGACTTTGTGTTACTCTTCTAAGCTTATTTTTATTGTTTGCTACACAGAGCCTTATCTTAGTTGTAGTACTGCAATTGCTTCGCCTATTTAAAAATTTTTGTCCTTGTGGTTTGTGTTAATTTATTATGTGCTGCTGTGTTGCCTCGTCCCTTAGTTTAGCGTCTGAGCTCAGTAGATTTCAGTTAGCTTAAGAGGGGGTAGACCGTATAAGAAACTAACTATGATGACTTGGAAGAAATGTATTGAGAAGCTATATGAAAATGGTTTGGGCAAAAGAAGGATGCTGTACAGTGGAGAAAAAGTATTTTTGACAGAGGATGTGAACAGAATACAGAAAGCAGGCTTAGATAGGACTTTTGGGAATAATGATGAACGAAGGGAGATCTCCATGCAAAATACTGCAGTAAAACAAACCCTGTCCTTTCCTTTTGTGTTATCCCACTACGTGTTTGTGTACCCTTGTGTATTTGTTTTCTTCCTGTCTCTGTGTAGTTTCATTGAATTTTTTCTTCTTTTAATATTAAGCTACAGTCACTATGATGAGGAATACTATTCTCCTCAAATATAATTGGCATTAATAATATGTTATTTACCTTATAAATATGCTTAGACATTATTTATTCTGTTTTGTTTTAATGCTAATGTGTAAAGTTGATGTTTCAAAAGTTATTCAGATCTTTTATGTATGTACTTATGTCATAATTCCTGTAACACTAATGTATATGTTATTTCGATTCTTTTGTAAAGCCTGTACTACAAATGTTATCTGTATTGTTATGTTTTTAATGATGTATTTTGTACCTTTGTAATTGTCTTCTTATGTTATAAAATTGTAATTGACAACAGTTCATCAAATTAAGTAACTTGTACGTTACATTTCACTGCACACGTTTCTGTTGGTCATAGTATATGGACAATATGTAAGAAGTTGGGACTGTTAGTGTTTGCACATGTGTTAATAATTCAGCAAGGGCTGGATAACAGCATTGCTGGTTCTAAGGACAATTCCAAAACTTTGTGAGTGCACAAGTGGTGGTTATGGACTTCTTATATTAACTGCAAGACTCTTCAATGGTGATTGTGCACCCGCACAGTCACAACAGATGGCTGCTGGCCATCTCTACAAGGACTACAGTGGGTCTGCATCTCTGATGACTCACCAGTACCATTATTTCTACAAAGACTGCAGTGAGTCTGCACCTCTGGTGGCTCACCAATACCATACTCTCTACACGGACTACAATCGGTCTGCTCTATGATGACCTACCTACCAATATTCTTCAAAACGTCGAATGACTCTGCTGTGGGTTTGCTCTGTTGTGGCCCATTACCTGTCAGCATGTCAAGAGCCAGCACTGTCTTTCTGTTGGAAGGAGAACACCACTTCTTCAAGACTGCATAGAAGTCCACTAGTTCTGTGTGCAATTTCTTTTACTAATGAGACTTTGTGAAAAAAAACTGTAATTACTATTGTGATGAATGATCAGGACTATCTTTATGGACTGTGAGAAAATTTTAGCTTTTGACCAACATTGTATCAATAAGTGTGTGCATTTTATATCTTTGTTACTGTAATTGTGAAAATTTTTTTTTCAAAGCTGTATTGGCCAGTGCCCAACACCATTTGTAAAAATTTTTTTGTGGGGAGCATGGGGGCTATGTAAGTAGGCTGTTTATGTTTTCTTTATGTAAGTAGGCTGTTTAGGTTCTTATATTGGTAACGCCGCCGCCACGTAGCGCTCTCTGTATGAAAATCACTGGCTGTGCTGTGTGCAGTCTGTGGCTAGTTTGCATTGTTGTCTGCCATTGTAGAGCGGCAGCTGGATGTGAACAGCGCGTAGAGTTGCACAGTTAGATGTGAGCCGCCAGCAGTGGTGGATGTGGGGAGAGAGATGGCGGAGTTTTGATAATTTGTAATACTGGATGTCAATTATGAATATTAAGGTAAATACATTGTTTGTTCTCTATTAATATCTTTCATTTGCTAACTATCCCTATCAGTAGTTAGTGCCTTCAGTAGTTTGAATCTTTTATTTAGCTGGCAGTAGTGGCGCTCGCTGTATTGCAGTAGTTCGAGTAACGAAGATTTTTGTGAGGTTAATGATTTCTGAAAGGTATAGTTTAATGTTACTCTGGGCCATTCTTTTGCAGGGATTTTTGATAGTCAGATTGCGTTGCGCTAAAATTATTGTGTGTCAGGTTAAGCACAGTCTTGTACAAATTGTTCTAAGGAGTCGTTTCAAACTGATCGAACAAACGCCTGAGACAAAACGGCAATCGGTCAAACCAGAGCTTTGTGAGCCACGTCTTTCCTGGATGAGCTACATTTCTGTAAGATACTAGTACGAATCTCTGTCTGGCATCTGGTTTCCCTCCTATTCGTTTTATGAGGTCAGTCCACCTAAGGACGTTCTGAATAATTCCTCATAGATATTTTGCGTTAGATATCTTGCAGTGAAATGTACGCCTCACCATATCCATATGGTCCTAAGCCTTTCATTCCTCACACCAGTCAAAACATAAAAATCCAAGCGGATTATCAGTTTCTAGACCCTTTGCAAATATTAAGTGTTCCTCAGGCGCTGTGTTGCTTTCGTATTTTACTATAGGCTTACGGTCCGTGTACCTAACTAGGACCACCACGAACACTCTGAGGAATCGTTTTAGAACTTCCACGTCTAACTAGGTCACAAGCTACGCATTTCGAAACAGGATATGCCTCTTGGAAAATGATTAGTTTCCTCCTGCAGAATGCACCAGGAGTCGGAGTTTCTTCGATATACTCAGTTCTTTAGTAAGAAACTTTAACGATTTTGGCACTAGTTCGAACGTGACTCTGCGTTGCATGGCGTGTGCCGATGTAGAGGAAATAGTGGTCGACCACTGATCAGTGAGGGGAAAAAGAACAACGCCTGGCGACCGGATGCGCCGCTGATTGGCTCTGAAATATTCAGGCGGGACGCGCCGGCTGCGCCGCAGTTTGCTCTGCGTTCCCGTGCCCCGGCGGAGCGGGCAGTGTCCAATGGAGGGTACTGTGCGCGACGCTGGCAGCACAAATGCCGGGCGACGACTCGAAGGAATTCTCTCTCTGGTTTAATATGTCTGAGAGTGGAACTGCTCTGACACGTGCGTTGCTCTACTGTAACGTGGCTCCGCTTTGTCTCCAAACAGTCGAGAGTACATTCTTGTGCGGAGAGTGTCGACAAAGCGCTTTGTACCATGTGCCGTCAGTGTGAATAACGAATCTAGAGGACTAGTATGTGGACAAAATGGTCGATCCTGCATAAAAAGATAAAATCGAATGTCACATTGGCGCATTCTGTGGCAGCGGGAGAGGTAGGTGTCCTTGGTAAGGGCACTTACTCGGTTAAATACAGTAAACTCCTCATTGACTGTGGACTGTTTTACTACATTTCAGTCATTACCTCCGAACGTTTTCATAAAGCATTTCGGAGTTGTTACGGAACTATATAAGTTCGGGACGGATAGCTCACCGATTACGTAAAGAACATGTTCTAGCCAGTTCCAACCGTAAATTTCAACACGAAATTGTACGTTCCATCGGCTACGTGCCTCACCCAGGCACACAATAATTTCTTCTTTGTCGCTGCTGAATTTTACCGCAACACCTTGCAGCGCAAAAGTGCCTCGTCGACTCATGAACCTAAATCATATACTTTTTTCGGTTGTTAGTTCTAGCCGGCCGAAGTGACCGTGCGGTTAAAGGCGCTGCAGTCTGGAACCGCAAGACCGTTACGGTCGCAGGTTCGAATCCTGCCTCGGGCATGGATGTTTGTGATGTCCTTAGGTTAGTTAGGTTTAACTAGTTCTAAGTTCTAGGGGACTAATGACCTCAGCAGTTGAGTCCCATAGTGCTCAGAGCCATTTTTTTTGTTAGTTCTACCTGCTTATGTGGTAACAAGTGCCACACTCCCCATCAACCACTGCTTCACTCTAACCTTGAGAACCTATAAATTTTTACTTATTCTATTTATTTCTTATTATTTCTCAACTTTTAAATCACATTTACCATCCGATCAATTTTCTACACCGTCTAATTCATGGTATCACAGCCCGTGATAGGGAGATACCTCATAGGGCTTCAGTTTTACTTGTGCTTCTGATGGAAATGAAGAGGGACGACAGTGCTGTCTCGAAGATCTAGTCACTAAATGCATGCTTCCTAATCTAACGAAACAGCATGTGTAACCATATCAGGGCTGTTTGGTAAACAAATCGCATGAGTGCTTTTCACGAATGTTACAATTTCAGAAAAAGAAAGAAAACTAAAACGCTTCTAGGAAACAAGTGACGATTCCTACAAAGGCTCGTCCTTCATCTTACAAAATTACCTATTTGTAGTAAATAGCGAAAAACCTCCATCTACATCAGAAGGCATTACTTCACTAGCTGCTCCAAAGATGGTGTCTGTTTGATTCTTTGGTCACTGCCAAGTAACTGGAAAATGAGCCTTTGTAACACAATATTATTAGTCGCCGAGTTCCTACGTGGCTCACGACATTAGAGATATGCTGGTTCAAAAATCTCAGAGGTATGATTACTTCGGTATTCAGCTGGCTAAAGCTTCTGACAACGACAACGATGCACATCTATTTTTTTTTTACCTGGAGTCTACACAGCTAAAGAAATTTCATGGAGTTCTTTCCTGCAGGAAAGTAACTGTTCCAACAAAAGCAACAGACCTCTGCGAAATAAGGTAAAATAAATTTTCCACTCGTTCTTTCTGATTGAGTCAGGAAGAAAGTGAACACCATCAAAGCCACCCTAATGGAGCTTTGCTATTTTCAATAAAAAGAAATGTGCATTTCCTTGGCCACTTTGGCCCAGGACACTTTAGATTTCTGAGGGCCTGTCGTTATTGGAATATTATGTGTCACGTACCTTTCATCGTTTGCAGACGTGAAGCATCGCTCTGCAACACGAAGCTGAAATGCTGTGTTGAAGTGCACCAAAATCTTGACGGTTACATGAAAGGCTTTGATTGTTGTGCGAGTAATGTTAATTTCTATGCTACAGTGAATTTAAGCAGTCCAGCATGTTTGTGTTTAAAGTATTAGACATGTAATGTAGGAAAGCTTAATGTCGCGAACATTTAAATCCGACTAGCTTCATTGTTCTGTTATTGAGGAGAGACTCAGGGTTTCCTGTGAGGTTCGCATTGAAATGTTGTTATAGAACTGATTAAAATTCTTTGAAAGCTATTTTCTATTTATATCTGAATTACAATTATTATTTATGTAGTGAATCGTGTGAGGCCTGATCCATGCAGACTTGTCCAGGCTAACGAAAACTGTTTCCGCAATGAAATATTGATTCACTTTCAAGTGAAACACTTAAGCAGATAATTCTTAGCGAGTATGGCGTAATGGTTCAAATGGCTCTGAGCACTATGGTACCTAACTAACTTAAGGACATCATACAAATCCATGCTGTGGCGTAATGAAAAACTTAAAATCATCTTCTCGCCCG
The DNA here is from genome assembly GCF_023864275.1 of Schistocerca cancellata. Taxonomy (NCBI): domain Eukaryota; kingdom Metazoa; phylum Arthropoda; class Insecta; order Orthoptera; family Acrididae; genus Schistocerca; species Schistocerca cancellata. The sequence continues at coordinate 633,296,480 of NC_064631.1, read as the reverse complement.
CAATGGCGTCTTTGAAATAAAATCAGCTCAGTACATGAAAACTGCAAATTATTCAGTATTAATTATGGGATGCTTTTCCCTACACTATTGAAAGGAAAACACAAGTTTACACATGTATAGAATTTATTATTATTATCATAAGAATTCTTTTTCTTACAGTATTAGCAACAAACACATAGCATTCTCATCGCGAATCGTCAATGACGCCCTTCTACAATCAAGAACAAAACGAAGAGCAGTTAGCTTTTCCTCTTTGTTCCTCGTTAGAGGACAGTCTATTCATTTTCTCCTTGTTCACAGATTATACTTGAAATACGTAGTTTTGGTATTAATAGTAATTCTTCTTTTTCTATATCATTTTACAATATTTCACTGCAATTATCACAACACATTGTCTTCATGGCTTTTATCAGTATTTTCGGCATTACGATTGTTTTTATATCGTCGCATTAGTTTTGTAAATATTCAAAATAACGTCATGGTGATGGAAAGTTCCCCCCCCCCCCTCCAAAATTGTGGTAATTATTTGTCCCTTAGCAAACGAGAAACACAACACACATTTTTAGATCTACAGTGCATTTTAAAATTTTTCTGTTAATTAGACATTTGTATTTTACAGGGATAACTTGTACAAAGTAACAAGTATTATCCCTCCAGTTACTTTGATTTTTTTCTACTCACCTGCTTAAATTGCGTGTAGGCTGTTACAAACATAACAAAGTCCACGGATTAAAAAAAAAATACAGGCTCCCCTATTCAGGCTTAGCCCTGAGTGTGAAAACCGATGAAAAATCCAACCCAGGGCCTCAGCCTACGCACAAAACAAGCGTTTAATTTGCTTTAATACAAAGACAAATATTGTAATTTCCCATGAATTTAGTTGTATAACAAGTAACATACTATATGAGAAAATCGCATTATAGAAACTTTTCATATATTCAATATAGATAGAAAGTTGTTAGGTGGCCATCTTAAAAATGGAAATTGTTGAAACAATAAAGTCATTATTTATTTTTGATGATGAAAAGTTTGTCTTATTCGTTGGTGATGATTTGTTGCGTTGGTCCGCGGCGAGGTGAAGACGGCGTGCTGCTGCGGCGTTGACACTGCATTCGCCCACGCGCTCTGCATTGTCCGTCCGTTAGCCCGCTCGCGCGCCTCGCTGCAGCAGTACAGTCGTGTACATGTAATAAGTCTCACACGCATTAGAATTCACACCACACATCCTACATCTGTAAAGAAGTTTTATTGGCATATTTTATATTGTGTCCCCTTCTGTGTAGTTGATGTTCACGTACGTTTGTGAACTTATTTAGTTCGTCCAGTTCTTTTCGTCTACACGTAACTTAATAATTTAAAAGTGTCACAGTCTCTCTCCATACTGCACATAGCACAATTTAAGAAAGTGGGTACACTCCGCACACACGCACATGGTGGGTGTCCATGTATGTTTCCTTTACGTATTTCACCAGTCCGTGTTGACACACACCGGATGCTGTTGGCTACATCGTCACTGACGTCTATGACAACGTGCACTGTTTTGTATCACTGATCAAGATCCACCACATCAGATGATGCACTTCTTTCTCCGAAAATTGTCATATACGGTGACCACAACATTTAATACAGTTATATAACACTGTTTGTTTTACAGATCGCTTCTGCGTCGTTCGAAACAGAAACAGTCCTTTTACAAAATACACTAGTCCGCAGACAAGAGTCTTTCACAAAATGAAACTGTAATCATTTAATAATGACAATAATCAAATGAAGTTTATTTATTGGCAACACAATGTTGCACATAATAAACATACTCCGTAGTGTCTCGGAAAAGCATCACCTAAATAGCCATCTGGACGAGCCAACGGTTCAGGTTTACAATGATGTTGACCAGATTATTTAATGATTTAGCCCTTGTTCATTTTTTGTTTTGTCATTTATTCATGGAATGTACGATATTAGTCCAGGTACAACCAGCTACCAGCCCCTAACCAAACGATCGCGAACGTGAAACTTTATTTAAAATTTTTACAAATTCCCAAGATGGGATTCTATTTAACTTTGGAATAGTATCACGTAATCCAGATTGGTAACAAGTTCCCCCCTGTGGTGCATGCCGTATTTATTCACACAAGGTGCACTTATTCACACTTACACTCCAGATATATATACAAAGAACATAAATTACTAATTGCAAAAAGAAAATCTTTAACTGAAATTGCAAAATTTAAAGAAATAAATTTGACCTTCAAATTATCTTAGGTTTTCTTATTAACTAATTTAACTAAATTTACCAGAAAAAGCTTCTAAGTCCTGATGCTTCAAATGGCTCTGAGCGCTATGCGGCTTAACTTCTGAGGCCATCAGACCCCTAGAACTTACAACTACTTAAACCTAACTAACCGAAGGACATCACACACATCCATGCCCGAGGCAGGATTCGAACCTGCGACCGTAACAGTCGCGCGGTTCCAGACTGTAGCGCCTAGAACCGCTCTGCCACCTCGGCCGGTATAAGTCCTTCTCGCTGGGTCTCTGCTTTGTTATTGCTCGCGGAACAACTAATATATGAGATAAAATATGTTGCTACGAAAATAGCCCTGAAATACTTTTTAGGGATGCTGTGCTGTGACTTTCTTTGGATAATTAATTTTCAACAAAACAAAATATATTTTGTTCTTATTATTCTGGATCTGGCTTTCTATTAAAGGAACATTGTTTCGTTATTGAAACCCGCATGTAAAGTTCAACATATCTTCCTTACTTTATAGTTATTGAAAAGGTTACTGAAAATTATTTCGTAATCAAGACCGATGTTACAGTGCGCAATCTTTGTTCAACATCAAAATTTTGCAGTGGATTTTTGTTAACAGTAAAACACCAATAAGTACCACGACTAACACGAGAGCATGAGACTAGAATCAGAGAAAAAATGTTTTTACTATAATGTTTGCCAGACCAAAACTACACACAGCAAAATTTTCCTTTGTGTTATGATGGTAAATTATCTTTTTGCACTGTTAATAGTATATCATATGAAGCCCGCGTCCGCCTGTAAAACACATCGTAAAATCTGCTGCTCTGCCCTGCAATTCCGAAAGCTGAAAGAAATAATTTTAGTTCACTATAACCTGTCCGCTTCTTTGCAGTATGATTTGTTTCATTTAATGCAGTTTGGATGCGCCGCGGCAGCGGCTCGTTCATTCGTAGCGCAGCTCTGCTGCACGAATAATATTTAAATAGCTGAAAATGTCTTAAAAGGATGGGATAAAATACCAGGCAAGCTTATTAAAAATCATAATGCAAGTTTTCCCTAAGTAACTATATTCAAAACAATTAGGAGATTAAATTATTAGACACCTAATGGCGTCCTTCTCTCAATCTTGACAAAAGAATGCTACACTAGCATACAATATAGCGTCGCAGGCTCTTCCTACTCACGTAGACGACAGAGAAATTAATGCTCGGTCACTACTATTTAGACTCGTTGTGATATATTCTCATCTTTGTTTGAAGTTTAATAAGTATCGTTTGTGGCGGTTTCAGTCTTCGCCGATACAGATATTATCTTTAAACAAATCGGTACATAATTCTATACAAGTATAAAATATGTCACATAATGTTTTTTCTTTTTTAGATAAAGTTCACACAATCGTTGTCCACGTAATTACAATCACCCAGTTCAATTATTCTTTCCTCCTTTTTACCACATGTAATATGTGTTTTGCTAGGAGGCATTTCAATGCCCCCTGGCAGCAATTGACTAACGTTAAGAATGTTCTGCAATATTTTGCCACTAACGTCCGTTTCGTCATTGTTTCTCACCTTATTTGCGATATTTACTGTTCACTTTGTTTGCTATTTAGCACTATAGTTTTCATTTGCACTGTTTATGGTTTTCTCACACATTCAGAGGTGACCATAAACCTAGTCACAGGGTCATTACAGTATTCTGGCTCCTCCATTCGGGCTTTGTGCGGTCAGGAAACCTTGGAAAACTGCGCCGGAGCCATGGTACACTTGCCTGGTTTGCCGTAAAACGCAGTCTGATTGTTCATCAAAAAAGGTTGGCATTTATCAAATGTTCATAGACAACAAAGTTATGTAACAAAGGTTGTTTATGACAAAACGCTTAACTTTTAGTATCCTTGTTGAAAATGTACCTTCTACACTCTTCCACATTCGTGGTAATGTTTGAGTTCGTGTCAATCATTAAATAGTTTTACAGTAGTATTGACTTGATTCTACAATTATTACCATGGTATAGCATTCGTGTAAGTTTGCTTCAGTAATGTGAGGAAAACATTTATCATCTAAAAAATTAATATTTTGAGTTTATACACAGTAAACTAAAGAAAAAACGCTTGTTAAGTAATTTCGTGTCCAGTAAATCATTTTCATGTTAGTACATTATCAGCATAGTTAGTAATGTTCGGCTGAATGTCGACAACGTCGTGCAGAGCGGGCGGCGCGAAGCAATAATTGTTGCGTAGCGCCTTCTGGAACACGGCGTGTCAACGACCGCTGGGGTCGACGTCCTGTCCACCGTAACAGCGACGGCGTGTTGGGGTGGCGCCCGCGCAGTCGCGAACTGCGCTGAACCATTCAACAATGTCGGCGTGTTGCAGTTGTTTTCCGCGACAGGCTGGCGGGCGACACGGCATCCGTCTCTGCTGCTACGTATGGCTCCCCGTCAAAACGCTTGAAAGTAATATTCCATTATGGTGTATTGTCTTTAAGGCAGGGTTGCCATAATCTCGGAATCCAAAACTAGGACAAAACTTACGGTCACCGTAGCTGATCGAAGGAAATAAGAGGAATAAGGAGTCCTCATGCCCATAAGCTAAGGAAAATGTGCATTTCATTAATGATCCAGAGTTTAGGAAGGACTGCTTCATTAAGGAAGCATTTATTACAAAAAATGAGATTATGCATTACATTATTCAGTACACGAAGTTCTATTGTCATTATTTGAGTTTTTCTTATAACAATCGTATTTCTCAGAACCTTGAATAGATGAAAGGAACTTAATATGGTTCTCAACCGGTTTATGAAATTCACTGCGACTTACATTTTTCATATTGTACTGTATTTGAGCCAACGGCCATACCATGTTGATTACACCGGTTCTCGTCCGATCACCGAAGTTAAGCAACATCGGGCCTGGTTAGTACTTGGATGGGTGACCACCTGGGAACACCGGGTGCTGTTGGCTCCCCTTCATTTGCCCACCCCCCCATGAACCATGGACCTTGCCGTTGGTGGGGAGGCTTGCGTGCCTCAGCGATACAGATAGCCATACCGTAGGTACAACCACAACGGAGGGGTATCTGTTTAGAGGCCAGACAAACGTGTGGTTCCTGAAGAGGGGCAGCAGCCTTTTCAGTAGTTGCAAGGGCATCAGCCTTTTCAGTTGTTGCAAGGGCAACAGTCTGGATGATTGACTGATCTGGCCTTGTAACAATAACCAAAACGGCCTTGCTGTGCTGGTACTGCGAACGGCTGAAAGCAAGGGGAAACTACGGCCGTAATTTTTCCCGAGGGCATGCAGCTTTACTGTATGATTAAATGATGATGGCGTCCTCTTGGGTAAAATATTCCGGAGGTAAAATAGTCCCCCATTCGGATCTCCGGGCGGGGACTACTCAAGAGGACGTCGTTATCAGGAGAAAGAAATCTGGCGTTCTACGGATCGGAGCGTGGAATGTCAGATCACTTAATCGGGCAGGCAGGTTAGAAAATTTAAAAAGGGATATGGATTGGTTAAAGTTAGATATAGTGGGAATTAGTGAAGTTCGGTGGCAGGAGGAACAAGACTTCTGGTCAGGTGACTACAGGATTATAAACACAAAGACAAATAGGGGTAATGCAGGAGTAGGTTTAATAATGAATAGGAAAATAGGAATGCGGGTAAGCTACTACAAACAGCATAGTAAACACATAATTGTGGCCTAGATAGATACGCAGCCCACACCTACTACAATAGTACAAGTTTATATGCCAACTAGCTCTGCAGATGACGAAGAAATTGAAGAAATGTATGATGAAATAAAAGGAATTATTTTGATAGTGAAGGGAGACGAAAATTTAATAGTCATGGGTGACTGGAATTCGAGTGTAGGAAAAGGGAGAGAAGGAAACGTAGTAGGTGAATATGGATTGCGGCTAAGAAATGAAAGAGGAAGCCGCCTGGTAGAATTTTGCACACAGCACAACTTAATCATAGTTAACACTTGGTTTAAGAATCACGATAGAAGGTTGTATACATGGAAGAACCCTGGAGATACTAAAAGGTATCAGATAGATTATATAATGGTAAGACAGAGATTTAGGAACCAGGTTTTAAATTGTAAGACATTTCCAGGGGCAGATGTGGACTCTGACCACAATCTATTGGTTATGACCTGTAGATTAAAACTGAAGAAACTGCAAAAAGGTGGGAATTTAAGGAGATGGGACCTGGATAAACTGAAAGAACCAGAGGTTGTACAGAGTTTCAGGGAGAGCATAAGGGAACAATTGACAGGCATGGGGGAAAGAAATACAGTAGAAGAAGAATGGGTAGCTTTGAGGGATGAAGTAGTGAAGGCAGCAGAGGATCAAGTAGGTAAAAAGACGAGGGCTAGTAGAAATCCTTGGGTAACAGAGGAAATATTGAACTTAATTGATGAAAGGAGAAAATATAAAAATGCAGTAAATGAAGCGGGTAAAAAGGAATACAAACGTCTCAAAAATGAGATCGACAGGAAGTGTAAAATGGCTAAGCAGGGATGGCTAGAGGACAAATGCAAGGATGTAGAGGCTTATCTCAATAGGGGTAAGATAGATACTGCCTACAGGAAAATTAAAGAGACCTTTGGAGATAAGAGAACCACTTGTATAAACATCAAGAGCTCAGTTGGAAACCCAGTTCTAAGCAAAGAAGGGAAGACAGAAAGGTGGAAGGAGTATATAGAGGGTCTATACAAGGGCGATGTACTTGAGGACAATATTATGGAAATGGAAGAGGATGTAGATGAAGATGAAATGGGAGATACGATACTGCGTGAAGAGTTTGACTGAGCACTGAAAGACCTGAGTCGAAACAAGGCCCCTGGAGTAGACAACATTCCATTGGAACTATTGACGGCCTTGGGAGAGCCAGTCCTGACAAAACCCTACCATCTGGTGAGCAAGATGTATGAAACAGGCGAAATACCCTCAGACTTCAAGAAGAATATAATAATTCCAATCCCAAAGAAAGCAGGCGTTGACAGATGTGAAAATTACCGAACAATCAGTTTAATAAGCCACAGCTGCAAAATACTAACACGAATTCTTTACAGACGAATGGAAAAACTAGTAGAAGCCGACCTCGGGGAAGATCAGTTTGGATTCCGTAGAAATACTGGAACACGTGAGGCAATACTGACTTTACGACTTATCTTAGAAGAAAGATTAAGGAAAGGCAAACCTACGTTTCTAGCATTTGTAGACTTAGAGAAAGCTTTTGAGAATGTTGACTGGAATACTCTCTTTCAAATTCTAAAGGTGGCAGGGGTAAAATACAGGGAGCGAAAGGTTATTTACAATTTGTACAGAAACCAGATGGCAGTTATAAGAGTCGAGGGACATGAAAGGGAAGCAGTGGTTGGGAAGGGAGTAAGACAGGGTTGTAGCCTCTCCCCGATGTTATTCAATCTGTATATTGAGCAAGCAGTAAAGGAAACAAAAGAAAAATTCGGAGTAGGTATTAAAATCCATGGAGAAGAAATAAAATCTTTGAGGTTCGCCGATGACATTGTAATTCTGTCAGAGACAGCAAAGGACTTGGAAGAGCAGTTGAACGGAATGGACAGTGTCTTGAAAGGAGGATATAAGATGAACATCAACAAAAGTAAAACGAGGATAATGGAATGTAGTCGAATTAAGTCGGGTGATGTTGAGGGTATTAGATTAGGAAATGAGACACTTAAAGTAGTAAAGGAGTTTTGCTATTTGGGGAGCAATATAACTGATGATGGTCGAAGTAGAGAGGATATAAAATGTAGACTGGCAATGGCAAGGAAAGCGTTTCTGAAGAAGAGAAATTTGTTAACATCGAGTAATGATTTAAGTGTCAGGAAGTCATTTCTGAAAGTATTTGTATGGAGTGTAGCCATGTATGGAAGCGAAACATGGACGATAAATAGTTTGGACAAGAAGAGAATAGAAGCTTTCTAAATGTGGTGCTATAGAAGAATGCTGAAAATTAGATGGGTAGATCACGTAACTAATGAGGAAGTATTGAATAGGATTGGGGAGAAGAGAAGTTTGTGGCACAACTTGACAGAAGAAGGGATCGGTTTGTAGGACATGTTCTGAGGCATCAAGGGATCACCAATTTAGTATTGGAGGGTAGCGTGGAGGGTAAAAATCGTAGGGGGAGACCAAGAGACGAATACACTAAGCAGATTCAGAAGGATGTAGGATGCAGTAGGTACTGGGAGATGAAGAAGCTTGCACAGGATAGAGTAGCATGGAGAGCTGCATCAAACCAGTCTCAGGAGTGAAGACCACAACAACAACAACAACTGTATTTGGATCATTGCATTAACTGATTTTACTGTTAACCTATTCCTTTCCTCTGTCCACTGAGAATTCATGAGGTAAAAGACTCTATCTACATTGGCGTTATGACTAAGATTGGAGAAATAAAATTCCACAATTTTCAGCAACTCTGAAAACTCATCACTAGAAATACAAGTATGAATGAAGAACACCCATTTCTTATGTGACATCATATTCTCAAAACTTTCGTCTTTGACCTCCCCCAAAACACACTTTAATTTCAGTACTTGGTCAAAGAGAAGGGAGTCATTCAATTTACAGCTTGGGTTTTCATGCATCCGCTTGAATGTCTATTCAACATTTTCCCATGAAGGTACAGTCTTTAGCAAAATCCAGTCAAAATGTTTAATATCAGACAAGGGCTTACTCCATTTTATCAAGTAATCAATAACAGTTTGATAGAAAAGAGAGACCTCCCCTGGAAATGTAGACTGCTGATATTGTGTGAGGTCAGACATTAATTCTTTAACTTTAGACGTAACGAAAACACACTGTTTTCTCTCTCCTAAAATTTGCAGTATATTTTCTAGCTCCAGTCTTACCTTATTCAGTGATATGTCTTCCCTCTCAATGCTGCTAACTGCCCTCTGGAAAGGATTCATTTGTGCATACAAGATGAGCAGATACATTTCACCAACAGAATCAGAAAAGAGTTTCTTGAGAAGGGAAGGACATGTATCAGGTGAAAGAAAGTAAGACTTAAGTGCCTTAAACATGTGGATGAACCTCTCTATAGCAGGAAAAATGGTGAGCAACCTGGTTGTTACATGTCTAAGTAGGTCCTTATGTGTCACATCATCATATTCTGAAAATTCTTTTCGTGATGATACACGAACACTATATAAGGAGAAGTAATTAAAAACCTTTATGATAATGCTCTCAATATCATAAGAGAGGACATCTGCACCAGTATGAATTGCATTATGCAAAATATGAGCTGGACAACCTACTCCTAAAATTTCCCTATTCTGTTTCTTCTGAAGTTTCTTGTACACATTGTTTTCTCCTTTTCTCGCAACACCCCCACAGTTAGTATTTGTGTTATCTCCACCAAAAGCAGATACCTTATCACTAAGCCTATGTTGTAAAATGATACTGTATACACACTCAGTTATTGTACTAGAATCCTCACTGTCACATTCATTTAAATTTAACAATCTACTTTGGATATCTTTAGTCATAATCAAAATACTGCACAAGAACAGGAAATATTGTCAAATACTTGTGGTTGCTAGCAGCAGTGCTAAACTAACGTCATTGGCCTTCGATAGACTGTTCCTTGTTCTGCCTTCAATGAACGGTGATAGCACTTTATTAACAATGTCTTCTGTTTTAGTTTTGCCGCTGGAGAAGTTTACTACAACTTTCGAGTCACTAAAAACGTGAGTGATAATTTTTGATGTGCAACAACTTGAGTTGTATAAATGATGGTGCTTGACACAGTGAAATGCAAATGCAGCCTCTGCTGCACCTACTTTATTACCATCTGTCTGTGTTTTGAAGAAGCTGGTGAGCTGTTTGGAAGATGATGAACCCACTGCCGTCTTTTGCTGTTTCAATCGCACCTGGTCATTAATATCACGTCTACCTCCATTACTGATTGAAATGTAGGAACTGTGAAGAGGAAAAACGTATAATAGAATAATTTTTTTAGGAAAATAACGATTTCAATGGGTCTGTGTATAATCGTAGTGTTACTCACCTGCAAATTTTGCAGAAAGCTTCGTATTCAGTTCTTCCTCGCTTTATACTTGGAAACTGTTCAGTATGTTTCTCCCTGTACTTAACCTTCCGTCTAGCCGACATTATTAAACCACCAGGCAAATAATAACAACTATTTAATACAATATAACACAACGAAATCGCAAGCACAACAAACCATGCGAACATTCAACAAGCTAATCAAAGAGGATAATACTCTTCATTGCCAGGGATGACTGACCGCCCACTGTATCGACAACTCGCAATCTCGCTAATCGAAGAGGATGTACCGTACACCTGAGCCTGACTGCCCATTGTTTCCATACCTCGAAATCTGTTCTGTTCCGTTTGGATTTTATATAATGTGAAGGCAAACAGATAACATATTGATGCTTCTTTGACAACAATTTTTGAAATTACCGGAAGTTGACTTCAAAGCCAGCAAATATCGTGGACATTTGCCTTTACGGCCCGGTCGTTTTCATTTACCCTAAAATCGCGGACTGTCCGTGAAATCCGTGGCGTATGGCAACCCTACTTTAAGGGTACAGGCCATTAGCCGTGGAAGAAAATGCAACTTGGTTAAAAGCGTTTATTGTTCAGTAGGCCGTCGTATCACTTGTCTGCACAGAATGTTTTGGGTTTAATAACGGGTTTCTTGTGGCTTCATAACTGAATCGCACTGTGACACTGGTATTTAGGGTTCGTCACACGCGCGTTGCACTACACACTTTCATTTGTTCTCACGGTCGATACGCTGCCAGAGCTTCTCTCAACACGCTAAAATGTTTCGGATCACACACACTAAATGCTTCCGTCCAGCGATGCTTGTTTTAATCGTCTCCGAACAGATCACTAACTACCGTTTTTATAAACAGTAAATTTACTGTCGTTGAGCACTGCACTATGACAGTCACTCAACACTTGACTTATTCCGACGTATTTATTGGTGCAGATCCAACAGTCATTTTCTGTCCATGCTACATACAATAATCCGTCGTTTCCTAGATTGTTTATGCACACAGTTAATTTTTAATGCATATCAACTGTTCTTTGCACAATCACTCTCATCTATATTGAGTCCATTGTGTTTACCATGTTCATTACACACTTTTAGTATTGTTACCAGGCATATATGGCTTTTTTGTAATTATTTAAAGGTTTGTGATTTTTGGTACATAGTTTTCTTTTCCTTTTTCGGTGTAGCTTGCCAGGTTATCACCCATCTTGCAAACAGATTTTACCATGTGCCTGACAGCAGGACTTGGGCATATTGCTCAATAAATACTTCATTTAGTATTAGAATTTTTTAAATGAATGATTTGTCCTACGGCACTACATTGTAGCTTCCGTGTAGATTGGCTTGATTCACGTATCGCGTAATTTATATTCGGACGCGCTCCAAGTACACAGACTTCAATTGAAGCATCGATACATACAAAGTGTCAGTTACACGGAACGAGTTTGTCTTTGATTGAATCCTGCTCCAGTGTCGTTCCCAAATCACTATTGGCAGTAACATTACTTTACATAATTGTTTTGTTCTACAAAGTCTTTTTTTGTCCAGTACAGACTATCTCAGGGTTCCTTAATTCTAACACAATTACACCTGTTACTTTACTGTATGGAATCTCATCATTAATTGTACATACTTACTACAAATGAAAAATGATTGAAGAAATTATTCATTACCTTTTCAACAAAAAGATTGTTCATTGCTTGATGAGCATATAGTATTTTAATGACCCGAATTGTCTGTAGAAAACATCTTCAATTTGCATGATAACGCCCAGTTTATTGATTCTATTTTCATGGTATACATATCTATAAAATGTTTTGCTTTCTCAACACTTTAAATACACACAAATTCTTTCTTAAAGCTAACATACTTCTGCTCTAAAACACAATCGAAATCTTCTTACTGCTACTATTTACATCTGACAGGTCACTGAATAAATAATTTCAATATCCTACTCTGGTATCTTCCGAATCTCTTTAGCCACTACTTCCTTCCTCGACCAAGGGATGGAGTAAGATGCGCGACAGTACGTTTTGTGGGGCATCACCACTATCTGATAGTGGTACACCTTGATTATTCCTGGTCGACTCATAATTCTGTTTCATACAGGAAATCTCACTTTTCATAATTTCTAACGATTGCAGAAGTTCCTGGTCTCGCTCAGCTTGCTGGCGATCCCGCTCAGCTTGCTGGGCAACAAAGTTTTCCTCTAGCTGGCGATCTCGCTCAGCTTGCTGGACAAGGAAATTTTCTGTTAGCTGGCGATCTCGCTCAGCTTGCTGTCCCTCAGTATCCATATTGCTCGGACGCTGACTACGCAATTTAACCGTATTCATAAATTACCTACTCGAACACAGGATGTTTCAGTTTTGCCACTAGCACACCAACCACGGTGATTTATCTACAGTACACTGCATACTAAAAGTTACTATCTACACTCAGTTTTTCCCTGTCGTAAATACTAACTTCAAACTACGCACACCACTAGTGATATGAGATCACTTCACTGGAGTTAAGTTCCTACGATCAGGACAACTACACAGTAACCTTACCTTTAGTTTATCTGATATCGGGGTTCGGCTGCCCCCACATTATCAGGATCTTTTCCTCTGACTCGCTTGCAGTGGTGCGTTTTTTCATGAAAGAATTTTTGTACATTCGTTAATACGTGGCAGTAATCATGAGACACGTACATTTAGTACGCAATGTTTGTTCAACATCAATTTTTTCCAGTGGATTTTTGTTATCAGTAAAACTCCAATAAGTACCACGACTAACATGAGAATACGAGTCTATTAACAGGGAAAAAATGTTTTTACTATAATCTTTGGGAGACCAGAAACTCACAGCAAGATTTCTTTTATGTTATGAAGGTTGATTATCTTTTTGCACTGTTAATAATATATCATCCGCAGCCCCCGTCCACCTGTAAAACACATCGTAAAATCCGCTGCTCTGCCCTGCATTTCCAAAAGCTGAAAGAAATAATTTTAGTTCACTATTACCTGTCCGCTTCTTTGCGGTATGATTGGTTTCATTTAATACAGTTTGAATGCGCCGCGGCAGCGGCTCGTTCGTTCGTAGCGCAGCTCTGCACCACGAATAATATTTAAATAGCTGAAAATGTCTTTTAAAAGGATGGGATAAAATACCAGGCAAGCTTATTAAAAATCATAATGCAAGTTTTCACTAAGTAACTATATTCAAAACATTTAGACAGATTACATTATTACACACTTTTACAAATCGGTACCTAATGGCGTCCTTCTCTCAATCTTGACAAAAGAATGCTACACTAGCATACAATATATCGTCACAGGCTCTTCCTACTCACGTAACTCCAAGAAGACGATAGAATAATTAATGCTCGGTCACTACTATTTATACTCGTTGTGACATACTCTCATTTTTGTTTAATATTTAATAAGTATCGTCTGTGGCGGTTTCAGTCCTCGCCGACACTGATATTATCTTTACAAAAATCGGTACATACTTCTATACAAGTGTAAAACATGTCACATAATGGTTTTTCTTTATTACATAAAGTGCACACAAACGTTGTCCACGTAATTACAATCACGCAGTTCAATTATTCTTTTCTCCTTTTTTACCACATATAATTGGTGTTTTGCTAGGAGACGTTACATCCTGATGACTTTCTCCTTGCGTTGTCAGAACTCCATACATTATTTCTTCCAGAAGCAATGCTTTGACTTTGTAATCAATTATATACACTAGGACGTACATCTTATTCTATTACTTTCATACGTTTTCACATATACACAGTAACTGTAAAAACACAAATGAGATACACAGTAATTGTAAAAGACACAAATGGAATACATTATAATCCTATAAACACCAATGATACCTTCATCCTTAATTACTCTGACAAAGTAGCCCGCCCTATTCCCCCGCCCCCCAGCATATGAAGTTGGTTCTCTACATTTCTTATAAATGCTTTTAAAGCCTTTTGAGAATAGACTCGTTTTATTGGTTTGTTTTGTCTATTGCTCCCAACAGATAACTTTCAAGGTGTGGTACGTCAACTATTTTAAAGGACCCTGTGTATAAAAGTAGCCACTTTTCGTTCACTTTTCTCAAAATTGACGACTTCGTCTGTGCTGTACTAGTACTAGATAGCCGACATTGTATTTTTGCACAACGCCAAGTTTCTTCCTATGACGTTTTTTTCTAAACACTAACTGTCTTTGCAGTGTGGTATGAGCTTCTGTCAGCCTATCTTCCTGACATAGTTGGTCATTAATTTAGGCAAAAGCCGCGTCCACTCATTTTCTTCTTCTTGGTCCAACACTAGTTCAAAAGGAGTTGCTCCAGTGGAATCATGAGGCAAATTGTTATAGATATCTTCAAAAACATGTACATAGTCAATCTTTTTGGTTTGTTGACTAGGTGTATATGTTCTCATAAAGCGATTTAATTCCCGAAAGATCCTCACTATGGGATTCGCACTGGGAAGGAAGAATGCCGTAAAATTATACTTAATTCCATGTTTTTCAGTGAATCTTTCCACTTTTTTCCTCTATAGTATGTAGAGTTATCTGACAGCGTTTCCGTAGGTTTCCTACCGATGACATGTAATCACCTTCTAGGTGCCAGAATGAGATTTTCACTCTGCAGCGGAGTGTGCGCTGATATGAAACTTCCTGGCAGATTAAAACTGTGTGCCCGACCGAGACTCGAACTCGGGACCTTTGCCTTTCGCGGGCAAGCGCTCTACCATCTGAGCTACCGAAGCACGACTCACGCTAGGCCCTCACAGCTTTCGCAGGAGAGCTTCTGTAAAGTTTGGAAGGTAGGAGACGAGATACTGGCAGAAGTAAAGCTGTGAGGACCGGGCGTGAGTCGTGCTTCGGTAGCTCAGTTGGTAGAGCGCTTGCCCGCGAAAGGCAAAGGTCCCGAGTTCGAGTCTCGGTCGGGCACACAGTTTTAATCTGCCAGGAAGTTTCACCTTCTAGGTGCTTTAGCACATTCGCCGCTGTTGATGTCCGCATAGGATACAGCTTCACATATTTAGTAAATAAGTCGTATAAGGCAAATATATACTTAGTCCCCCCGAGCCGTCGGAAGGGGGCCTATCACATCCACGGAGGTTATCTCCAAGGTTTCTTTAGGTACTATCGGGCTCAGTTCCGACAAAGTACTTCGATTGACACCCTTGACCTTTCGACAGGTAACGCACGTTCTAATTATTTCATTCACAGATCCGTGCATATTCGGAAAGAAGCAATGCCTTGCCAATATCCTGGCATACGTTTTAACACCAAAGTGGCCCAAGTATTATGGGTATACCAGATAGCATTTCGGACATGATCCTTCGGAATGCACACTCTCCACCTGCCTTTCTTCTCGTCTATACACTGAAACAGGATTTCCCCTTGAAGGAGAAAATAACTATCTTCCTGTCCCTCCAGATTTCCTTTACCTTATCCCATATACTTTTCCACGTATCATCTTCCTCCCGCATTCTCGTCATGTGCTTGCACATCTTTGTAAACTTAAGTTCACGTGTCCCATCTTCCACCAGTAATATTTGAATTTTGTCGACTGTTCAACAAGTTCAGCAAACTGGGGATACGTTGTGGCAAACGCGATAGTGCGTCCGCAATTACGTTGTCACTTCCCTTCACATACGTAATTTCAAAATCGATTTCTTGTAACAACAATGCCCATCGAGCCTATCTCGCGTGAAGCAACTTAAAAGGTAATAAATAGCTGAATTCTTGGTGGTTGAAGAGAGCTTTTACATGTCTGAAAAACAAATACACTCCTGGAAATGGAAAAAAGAACACATTGACACCGGTGTGTCAGACCCACCATACTTGCTCCGGACACTGCGAGAGGGCTGTACAAGCAATCATCACACGCACCGCACAGCGGACACACCAGGAACCGCGGTGTTGGCCGTCGAATGGCGCTAGCTGCGCAGCATTTGTGCACGGCCGCCGTCAGTGCCAGCCAGTTTGCCGTGGCATACGGAGCTCCATCGCAGTCTTTAACACTGGTAGCATGCCGCGACAGCGTGGACGTCAACCGTATGTGCAGTTGACGGACTTTGAGCGAGGGCGTATAGTGGGCATGCGGGAGGCCGGGTGGACGTACCGCCGAATTGCTCAACACGTGGGGCGTGAGGTCTCCACAGTACATCGATGTTGTCGCCAGTGGTCGGCGGAAGGTGCACGTGCCCGTCGACCTGGGACCGGACCGCAGCGACGCACGGATGCACGCCAAGACCGTTGGATCCTACGCAGTGCCGTAGGGGACCGCACCGCCACTTCCCAGCAAATTAGGGACACTGTTGCTCCTGGGGTATCGGCGAGGACCATTCGCAACCGTCTCCATGAAGCTGGGCTACGGTCCCGCACACCGTTAGGCCGTCTTCCGCTCACGCCCCAACATCGTGCAGCCCGCCTCCAGTGGTGTCGCGACAGGCGTGAATGGAGGGACCAATGGAGACGTGTCGTCTTCAGCGATGAGAGTCGCTTCTGCCTTGGTGCCAATGATGGTCGTATGCGTGTTTGGCGCCGTGCAGGTGAGCGCCACAATCAGGACTGCATACGACCGAGGCACACAGGGCCAACACCCGGCATCATGGTGTGGGGAGCGATCTCCTACACTGGCCGTACACCACTGGTGATCGTCGAGGGGACACTGAATAGTGTACGGTACATCCAAACCGTCATCGAACCCATCGTTCTACCATTCCTAGACCGGCAAGGGAACTTGCTGTTCCAACAGGACAATGCACGTCCGCATGTATCCCGTGCCACCCAACGTCCTCTAGAATGTGTAAGTCAACTACCCTGGCCAGCAAGATCTCCGGATCTGTCCCCCATTGAGCATGTTTGGGACTGGATGAAGCGTCGTCTCACGTGCTCTGCACGTCCAGCACGAACGCTGGTCCAACTGAGGCGCCAGGTGGAAATGGCATGGCAAGCCGTTCCACAGGACTACATCCAGCATCTCTACGATCGTCTCCATGGGAGAATAGCAGCCTGCATTGCTGCGAAAGGTGGATATACACTGTACTAGTGCCGACATTGTGCATGCTCTGTTGCCTGTGTCTATGTGCCTGTGGTTCTGTCAGTGTGATCATGTGATGTATCTGACCCCAGGAATGTGTCAAAGTTTCCCCTTCCTGGGACAATGAATTCACGGTGTTCTTATTTCAATTTCCAGGAGTGTATTTAATAGCTGGTTAGACACAAACGCCTGAACACACTTTAATCACCTGTAGCTTTTTGCTATCCGGCACCATCCCTTGAGGTGAGATAATGTGACCCAGAACTTAATCTCTTCTCTACCGAACTTTGACTTCTTTAAAATCGCCGTTACACCTGCTTGTTTACAGAGCTGTAATATTCTTTCCATTAACTGAAGATGTTCTTACCAAGTGCTAGTGTTGATTAACAAATCGTCAACATAGTTACCTTTTCAAGTAAGTCTGGTCCTAATACAGTGTCAAGTGCAACAATAAAAACGCCTGCACTGACATTCAAGCCAAAAGGCAATACTCTAAACTGATAGATTCGTCCCGCAGAGATAAAAGCTGTGTATTGTCTAGATGTTTCCGATAATAACACCTGCCAGTAGGACAATCAAAGGTAGATCGTGGAAAGAAATTTCACTCCTTGAAATCTTTGAATTTGCTGTTCTAAGTTCTCTGGTCGAGTATGTACATATAATATAATTTGATTTATATCCCGGGCACGCAGCACTAATCTCAAGCTGCCATCAGCCTTCTGAACCGGAAGCAAGGGTCCGTTATAAGGTGACAGTGAGGTTTCTATCACCCCCCATTGTAACATTTTTTTATTTCTGTGCAGACAGATTCTTTCTTTGAGTGAGGAATGGAATATGTGGCGCTAAAAAACGTTTGTGCTCCTTGACCTGCGTATCGAAGACGCAACCTTTTATGATACCAGGATTCACTAAAAATACAGGTGTATAATGTACTAGAGTGTGTTTCAACTGCTGCTGTTGATTCGAGTTCAAATGTTCTGACTCGTCAACCTTACTTTCCATTTCTCATATGATGTCTTTTAATTCTTCGTGAGTGTCCTTAATGTATGTAGGGTGACCCATAAACGGCTCTTCTCCCTTTAAAAACATAATTTGCGGCTCCTCATAAGTTATGGTGAGACTCCCATATTCCATTCTATCATCGACCGTGTCCTAGCAAGGTTCAGAGTTATTTGCCTTCCATCATTGACGAAAGTTAGGGAAGGTCGAGCCACGTCTACAATCGCGTACCTGTCTTGTAAAAAGTCTGAACCGAGGATACATGGGACTGAGAGGTGCTTTACAACCAGGAACCAACATTTTATGACTTCATTTGCCACTCCGTCCATACGTGAAACTTAATACTTTCATTTTTCCCTTCTATCGCCTCGTGGATTCGACAATTCTGCACCGGACGAAGTGGCAAAGTTTTCACTGCAGCAATATATCCACACAGTTCCTCACTTATGACCGACATCGATGCGCCAGTATCGATAATCACATTTACCGTACGTTGTTAATCGTCGCCTGAATCGTGGCTTATACACACTCTTTACTATTGATAAATTGCTTCTCGGGTTCCCTTGAAAGTTCGTCTCGTATATCCATGCCTTCGTTGTATCGTAGCATGGTTGCCTGTGCCCTAATTCAGCCCCCACTGAACTTCCTATGGAACAAGCACAGGGGCTTGTGCTGGTCACTGAGCGTTTAACGGCCGTACGGAGTCTTGTTGATGCTCTGTCACGTGCTCTGCTATATGTACATTTTGACTTGGCGCCGGTATGAAGTTTGGCGCGTTCGCCGCCCAAGCTGTTCCCAACGAAGTACTCGGTACATTCATAATGTTGACCGGCACACTTCCCTGCGAGCAGTCATGCCATTGACCATGCTGTGTTTTCATATTTTTCGCCTGGTAGGCATTGGGAAGACGGAGGAAAACGCGACGGTCTGTTTTCACTGTGCACACGTATGAGTAGTACGCTGCCGCAGAAACAGAACAAACGAGTATAAGACGACTACTACTTTGCAAGACGTCAACCATCAAAACGGTCCTATTTCGCCAGCCAACTGCAGACGATTATAGTCGACATCTGGGCAGAGTCACACACATTGCCGTACAGACGCCCCGAAGAAGTACAGAGACATAAGCTGCTAGCCCAGCCATCGAAATCAGGAAAGTAAGTGAGAGGACCATTTGCGGAGGCAAAGGCGCCAGGCGGTTTCCATGTCAAGTTTGGCAAAAGATTTTCCTCACACATGAGAATGAGAAATTCTGAGCACACTGTTATTTGTTCATCACTATCTCTTAATAGATTCTATAGTGCACTTTCAATACCTGTTCAGTGTCACAAACATAAAAAAAAACCGAACCGTATAATTATTACAAACCCAAGCAGTGTGCGGTTTTTCAGTCTCTATCTGGCGCGCTGCAAGATGGCGGATAGAGGAATGCCTGGCAGATATACAGGATAGGTGGGAAACGAAATACAGCCAACGGACCAAAATGACAACCAGAACCCAAGCAGCATCTTACTTGGAGCCAGTGGCAATATGGTCACTATCAGTTCACCAAGAAATACAGCTGTGAATGTGCTCCAGGACATCACAATCCTTGGTTCTCACCAAATATTCGTACAAGTTGAGACAGAATTATCCAAGGTTTACGATCTACCCACTCCAAAGTAGCAAACAAGCATTAGGAGCCTGGGAATCTTTGATTTGTACGAGGGAGGAAGTCTGATTGCTTTGGTATACATTCACGAGAAGCAGCCCCTACACTGGCACTTTCAACAGTCAGACACTCATTCCAAGACAAGAACTACGCAGTCTAACAACAGAAGGTCCAAGTTCTCTACCTTCAAGAAATACCCAACACAGGTTTAGAAACGATAGACTACGATAATTACAAAATCTTTAAAAGTTTAAGAAACAGCAAAATTGGCAACGGAGCAGCGCTGTTTGGCATGGCCTTCACTGTAGACGAAAAAGCCTTGGATTTAGCAAAACATGTGAAACCCATCAACAAGCGAATTATGAGCTTGAGGATAATACTCAGAAATAAAAATTACATGTTTATCAACGCAAGTGCACCGACAAATGGTGACAATAAAAAAGCACTAAAAAAAAACAGGAAGGTTTTGGGAAGATGATGAAACGGAGATGGCCAAAATTACGAAAGACGATGTGAAAATACTACTCTATGATATTAACACCCAGATGGGCAAGAAACGCAAATACAAGAGGAGAATGGGAGACTTGCCTACTCACTAGTAAACGAATAAGAATTAAGTCAATAAAACCATCTAAAAATTATGTGGACCTCACTGCTGAGGAAGGCCCCCAACCACTCCCCCCATCCCACCCAAAAAAATTGGTGCTCACCAATTTATCACTTTTGGAATTTCAGTTTTCTTATGTGGCAATATTGTACGGCTACCAAAAAGATATTCACGGTGCGCAAATACACGGAGACGCAAACATCTATTAAGATCATTATTTAACCAAACACAAAATTAAATTCACACTCAAAAGAAAATTCTACATGAAAATACGGGGGAAACATAAATTTTGTACAAACAAAATCAAACACTCTAAAAAGACAGAAAAATCGGAAGAATAAAAAGACTGTGAGAAATTTCAACGTAAAATTATGAAAACAGAGAAAGACCTGATCCCCCTTCACAAAAAGCTAAATGTCTTGGTGAAATAAAGAATGTGAAAACGCACTAGAAGAAACAAATAGGGCATTTCAGAATTACAGTTGCAACTAATTAGAAGCAACACAGAACTTCCTACGGTTTCGCAAACGTCCATGATTTTAAGAGAAAATAAACGAAAATGTGTGAATGATGAACTGGATTCAAAAGAAATCACATAATTTCAGAGACTTTACTTATCTCATACACTCCTGGAAATTGAAATAAGAACACCGTGAATTCATTGTCCCAGGAAGAGGAAACTTTATTGACACATTCCTGGAGTCAGATGCAGCACATGATCACACTGACAGAACCACAGGCACATAGACACAGGCAACAGAGCATGCACAATGTCGGCACTAGTACAGTGTATATCCACCTTTCGCAGCAATGCAGGATGCTATTCTCCCATGGAGACGATCGTAGAGATGCTGGATGTAGTCCTGTGGAACGGCTTGCCATGAAATTTCCACCTGGCGCCTCAGTTGGACCAGCGTTCGTGCTGGACGTGCAGACCGCGTGAGACGACGCTTCATCCAGTCCCAAACATGCTCAATGGGGGACAGATCCGGAGATCTTGCTGGCCAGGGTAGTTGACTTACACCTTCTAGAGCACCTTGGGTGGCACGGGATACATGCGGACGTGCATTGTCCTGTTGGAACAGCAAGTTCCCTTGCCGGTCTAGGAATGGTAGAACGATGGGTTCGATGACGGTTTGGATGTACCGTGCACTATTCAGTGTCCCCTCGACGATCACCAGTGGTGTACGGCCAGTATAGGAGATCGCTCCCCACACCATGATGCCGGGTGTTGGCCCTGTGTGCCTCGGTCGTATGCAGCCCTGATTGTGGCGCTCACCTGCACGGCGCCAAACACGCATACGACCATCATTGGCACCAAGGCAGAAGCGACTCTCATCGCTGAAGAGGACACGTCTCCATTCGTCCCTCCATTCACGCCTGTCGCGACACCACTGGAGGCGGGCTGCACGATGTTGGGGCGTGAGCGGAAGACGGCCTAACGGTGTGCGGGATCGTAGCCCAGCTTCATGGAGACGGTTGCGAATGGTCCTCGCCGATACCCCAGGAGCAACAGTGTCCCTAATTTGCTGGGAAGTGGCGGGGCGGTCCCCTACGGCACTGCGTAGGATCCTACGGTCTTGGCGTGCATCCGTGCGTCGCTGCGGTCCGGTCCCAGGTCGACGGGCACGTGCACCTTCCGCCGACCACTGGCGACAACATCGATGTACTGTGGAGACCTCACGCCCCACGTGTTGAGCAATTCGGCGGTACGTCCACCCGGCCTCCCGCATGCCCACTATACGCCCTCGCTCAAAGTCCGTCAACTGCACATACGGTTCACGTCCACGCTGTTGCGGCATGCTACCAGTGTTAAAGACTGCGATGGAGCTCCGTATGCCACGGCAAACTGGCTGACACTGACGGCGGCGGTGCACAAATGCTGCGCAGCTAGCGCCATTCGACGGCCAACACCGCGGTTCCTGGTGTGTCCGCTGTGCCGTGCGTGTGATCATTGCTTGTACAGCCCTCTCGCAGTGTCCGGAGCAAGTATGGTGGGTCTGACACACCGGTGTCAATGTGTTCTTTTTTCCATTTCCAGGAGTGTATAAATATGACTTTTTGTGTATGTAAACTGAAGTGGCTGTTAAAAATATATACCTAGGTCGAGAAGTGAACGCCGGTCCCCTGCTCACTTGGCATGTGCATTCGTGTGTAAGCGGCAATTTAGACTGCGACGGCAGTGTGCATTTGGATCGGGCAGAGAACCGCTGTGCTATGAAGAGTTAATTTCTAACGCACCTGTCTAGCAAGCTGCAGATCCAGGCTCTATTCCCGGCCTTAGTACAATTTTTCACTTCCTACTTCAGTCTATATAAATAAAAAAAGCAGCTGGAATCGGTTGAAGACTACTTCCAAAGTTACGACACAGACGATTTATGCGAGATAATTGAGAAGAGAATCAAAGGGTACTGCTTTCGAAAACAAGATGGTAAGTCAGCCTTCTCAAAAAAATAAAGTTGCCAAGAAGTAGCCGCATATTTTTCACAGTTTTCACATTGTACGGATCCTAAAAACAGATTCCAGAAAATGCGCCAAGAAACCATAACAAAGTTCGTCATCACTAACAGAAGAAGAAGTTTATCCATATACCAAGAAACACCAAACTAAAATTATCAAAGCATCAGGGTGTAAGACGTGTATATTTCTGTTGTCTATTGTCAAATCACAATTTATGAAACATGTTTATATATTATTAATAGGATTAAGTAGGAATAATTAATATTTGTCATATTGGAAAAAACTGTGGTAGCAGGGAATATCTGCACCAAAGTAATGTTGACAAGAGAGACCGCAAATTGATTTAATTTTAAAAAGGTCAGGAGGGAACGCGTATGGAAACATTTTAAGAAAAGAGCGGGAAAGACAGCGCATTCATACATTTTGTAATGGTAGCAGGGATTGTCTGCGCCTGAAAGCATTGTTGGCAGGAGAGACCACACTTTAGCGTTCGTTGGAAGTCAGTAGTCAGCGAGATGTGAAGCGAGTCGGTAGCAGGTCTGAAGCGAGAGGTTGAGAGGAGCGGTGTGCCTGCCAGCCACTAGCTATGATTTACAAGAGGTTATAAACGGGTGTACAGAGACATCAGCTAACTATTATCACAAAAGGAACTATTATTATTGAATTACTTTTTTGAGATACTCAAGACTACTGAAGGAATGTTTGCGCATTGCTAGTTGTAAGATTATTGTAAAAAGTAAGTCCCATTTGAACGATTGTAAAATCATTTCGTTACCAACAGTAAATATCTGAAGCGTTTTCGAGGTATAATTAATTTTTGCCAGCAATGTTGCATTACTGATCATAATCCAACCCAAAAACCTTCAACGTACAACTTTGCAAAATTTTATTGTTGTCAAGAGAAAGTGTAACTATGAATTACGTAACTTCAGGCAATTTAATTAAAGAATAACGTCAGCATTGCTATTAAAGAATAACGTCAGCTTTGGTAATAAATACAGCCACTTATTATGAAAGCCCACCAGTAGGTAATAGAGTATTGTAAAACAGAGTAAGTATATTCATGTCGCAGTTCGATGTAGCAGTCAGATGGCTATTCAGTAACAGTAAAAAAAGGTAAGGAACAGTTTTGGGTTATTTCAGATAACGACTGAGGGCCACCACGGTGAGACATGCTACGTTTCGTCGAAATAATCAGAAAATCACTTTTAATAAGCAGAAATTAAATTTGTATGCGAAGATTGAGAAAGAGAATTAATTTCAAAGGGAAGATTTCATTTGTTATTATTAAGCAAGAGATAGAAATCCTAAGGGAAGGTTACATAGGTTATTGTTATTATTAAGCAAGAGATAGATATCCTAAGGGAAGGTTACATAGGTTATTGTTATTATTAAGCAAGAGATAGAAATCCTAAGGGAAGGTTACATAGGCTATTGTGTGACGGAAGGTTAGCATTAACAAAAGAGGTATAGAGGAGACGGGAAGGTTTCACTTGGCG
This sequence comes from Schistocerca cancellata, assembly GCF_023864275.1. Taxonomy (NCBI): domain Eukaryota; kingdom Metazoa; phylum Arthropoda; class Insecta; order Orthoptera; family Acrididae; genus Schistocerca; species Schistocerca cancellata. Next base: position 633,271,911 of record NC_064631.1, on the reverse strand, counting down.
ACATACAATCGGTTAAGACTCTTCAGTGGTTCTACTGTGAAAATGAATATACTGACTATGACAATTGTATGAATAAGCTACTGTTATGTGGCGCAACGCTTATACTAAACTGTATACCTTTAATTCACAGCCCATCGGCAATTCTGTATGCTCTATTGATTCTGCGATGAAAAGTGATTTTTCAGTGTTGAATCTGCATTTAACAGTGATATATTTTGTTGCGAGTGCTAATTATAGACAATGTCCCGCAGAATAATTACTCGTTCTCAAAGTGCTAAAAGTGTAGAAGATACTGACGAGAAATTCTTTTCAGAAATAGACAGAAATAATACGTGTGAAAAAACCGACAGTGACACGTTAGGTGAACAGACATTCGAGAGTAGTAATAATACGGAATCTTTTGACGAACAATCAACTGATAATGAGACATTAATGCAAAATAATTTGTTTTTAAATATCACAGACGCTACAGAGCCACAAATTACGCGTAGCAGACATAATAGTTTCAGTGACGAAACTACTAAAATGCAGTCAAACAGTGTGACTGCATTACGTGCCGAAACAGATTCAAACGGTACACAGCTACACAATCTGCGTAACAGATACCACAGTTTTATTGACAAAAATTCTGAAACCACGGAAGAGTTGACACAATTACAATCGTCTGAGGATGTTCAAATGAACAAGGATGTGCAACCCTTAACAACGAATACAAATACACACAGAAGTCAATCCGAAACGGATCCAATAATGGCATTTTTTCTACAAATGAGACAAGACATGAATCAAAACTTTAACAGAAGGGCACAAGAATCAGCAGACCTAAGAAACGAAATCAAGGTAGAACGCGCACACACAGATCAGAAATTAGACAAAACGTACCAAAATCTAAAACACGAAATCAAAGTAGAAATTCAAGCAGTCGCTGAAAAGTCAAATCATGAATTACACGCCAAGATTCAAGAAATAACAGATAAACAAGAAGCATTCGCGGTAAGCATACGTGAAACAATGGCAGAGAACTTTAAAAAAAAAAAACGCTCACATTGATAAACGTTTTAACAATCACACAGAAAACTGTTTGATACGTCACCGCAAAATGGTGCGATCGCAGAATAAAGAACGAAAAGAACTATGACAAACAATTAATAAAAAGCGAGAGGACGACAAAAAGAAAACATTTGCTCAGGGAAAAACTTACGTGGACAATCACATACACTTTATTTCGGAAGAAATCGAAACGGTTAAGAAGACAAATATTCAAATAGAAGAGAGTCTCACGGAAATCCAATCACATACAATTGAGGCGAAAGTTCTACACACACTGAAATCCAGAACATTAGGGATAAATCAGCAGAAGAAGTTCTGACACTAACTAACAAAATGTAACACAAATAAATCAATCAAGACTCATTAAATTTGAAAGCAGATTTTAAGAAAGTAACCAAAAGTAATCGTAAATTACGAAACGAATTGACAGAAAAGATCAACGAACTCACTAAAAAAATAGACCTGTTAGATACTACCAATGACAATAAGTCAGATGACACTACACCAGTCTCAGTTCAACAGATTTCTAATAGTAAAGATACGCAAATTACAAATGATCAACAAAGAATCGCAGACCTAGAATCACATAATAATGTCTTACATCCGAAAATCAATTCTTTACAGCAAAGTATAGCTGACACACAAGAAACAACTGCAAACAATCAATTCCAACAGAGCACAAACCATTACGACATGCCTCAGACGCACAGTACATATAATGTCGGTAGACTTCAGAGAGTAAGAGATCTTAACCAGGCAGAATGGCACACAAATTCGTATTCACAACATTACGAAAATAAATTCACACAAAGACATGACGATTTCGACCACAAGCATTTCCTTTCAGTGAGGAAGTATAAAACATTTAAAAACGACAGGACGCAAATACATCCACTGGACTGGATCCAACAATTCAATGTGGCACTCCCACCATCATGGCCAGTTCAACATAAGCTGGAATTCATTATTAGTTTTCTTCAAGGGGAACCAGCGAAAAGAATACGACCAATTGCTAGACAGTGTTTATCAACAGAAGCATTCCAGGAAGCATTTCTAGCAGCATATTGGTCAGATACCACACAGAGTAGCATTAAAGATCTGCTAATTAGTCTGCCAAATTTCGAGAATTCTACTTTCCCAACAATCACACAATTATTCGAATATATGGTTGAACAAAACCAATACCTGAATGAGACATACAGACAATCCACATTATTACAGCTGTGTATTTCGAAATTCCCCAGAGCACTAAAAGTGTCATTATTAATAGGCCAGCAAAAGGACAGCATGTACGCATTTAGAGACATCCTGCAATTGCTAGAGGTACACTCGGCAGATTATGCGTTTCCTAATAAGAACTTTTTACAAGATAACGCAAACCAGACAAACAATACTAATTTTGAACAAACACTATTTGGCAGTAACAATCATAATAAACGCTTTCACAGCGAAAATGAAAAGTTTAATCGAGAATACACACATGGATTCAATGAACAGCAGTATAATAACAATGTACATTACAATTCAGGCCAACAACAAAGCCATCCAAGTAACACCACACATATACGACAGGAAATGCCGAACCGGTCTAACTTTCACATTACTCATCCCCAAGCAAATGCGGCAGGTGCAAACAATTACATGGGTCAGCCGCAAAATACACAAAACGAACAAAGACAGCCTTTTCAGAGAAACACATGTGCCTCGCCGTAAAACCACAGTTATGACGACAGAAGGAGAGAAAACGAACATCGACCGCAAAGATGATTCTACAATGATGATTTTCATAGAAACTCAAACAGTGCACAACAACCAAGTTATCGTATGAATGTACCAGTCACAAGATTTCATCCGCCACCTAATAATCAAATGGTAGAACAGTACAGCTCATAGAAAACACACAACACTCCCCGACAGAAAATGAAATGTCAGAACACATATTACTAGAGATAGCCTGTGATGAATCTCTAAATGACGACACTAGGGATAAGGACAGAGAAAAGACAACGATAGAGAATGCCATTACATTTGACGATGTGCGAGACACATTGTTACACGAAAAACCGATCATGCAGGAAACTGTGTGCCACCATATAATCCAGATAAATTTAAAGTCACCAAATATTTTAGCAATAATTGAATCAGGCTCGCCAATGTGCGTAATTAACGAAGACACATTAACAGATGCAATAGCAATAATGATTACCCAGTATTCTCATTACATAAAACTAAAGTTAAGGGAGCATTCCCAGGAAAAATCATTGAAGTCAAAAGACAGACACAATTAGCGTTTGATTTTGCAGGGCAAACTTTCCACAGCAATTGTTGGATAGTTCCACATTTACCAACTGATATTATATTAGGAATTAATTTTCTCGTACAGTACGATGCAAAGATTGACTTTAAATAGTCATACTTAACATTACAGAAGGAAGACAGTGTAGTGGTAGTGAGATTTCAAAACACAGTATCTTCAGAAGAACAAAATTTGCACAGGATCGAGATTATTGCAGATTCTAAGGATAACGATTGTTATCTCATCTCACATTTTACACGAATACACACAATAACGACATGACAGAGGAACAGGAGTATAATGTATTAGAGACAATTACACGCAGGGTTGGAGACAGTATACCAAAAGACGACACAGAGCGCACAGAATTAGAAAATATTCTTGTGTAACATAAAACAGTTTTTAACAATGTTCCAGGAACGATGACAGGATTTATGTACGAAATTCAGGTCAAACCACACGAGACTTTCAAAGCAAAACACTGTCCAATCCAGCATATATACACAGAAGCAGTTAAGAAAGAGTTACGAGCAATGACTGATCAGGGTATAATTGAAGCAGCAGCAAGCCAATATATTAATCCATTACGCATCGTTGAAAAGAAGGATGGATCACTCCGTTTAGTTTTAGCCTCACGTGAGGTTAATAGAATAATAATTACAGAAACTGACCGACCACAGACGTTAGAAAAGTTACTGCAAAAGTTTCATGGCACCTCTATATATACCACCCTCGTTCTCAAATCAGGATTTTGGCAAATCCAGTTGCATCCAAATTGCCGAAAGTGTACGGCATTCCTTTGCTTTGGTGAATTTTACCAATTTTGTAAACTTCCGTTTCGACTAACGATTTCGTCTGCAGCCTTTATACGAGGCATGAATACAATTTTCCCACAGGATCTTAAAAACAAAATTACTCATATGTAGATGACATTCTAATGGCAGCAAAAAACTGGGAACAGCACAACCACACCCTTCAACAATTACTGAACACATTCTAGCAGAACGGTGTAACTATAAACCTCCGTAAATCTGAATTTGGAAAAGCCTCCATACAGTTTCTAGGTCATATCATTTCACAAACAGGTATTGCACCAGACTCCGACAAATTGCAAGCATTGAAAGATATCAATGTGCCAACAAATAAGAAGGAACCTCGGAGCTTTTTAGGCCTTATTAATTATTTTAAAAAATTCATTCATTATAAAGCATTAGACGCACCCAAGCTATACCAGCTCACAAGTAAAAACAGAATTTGGTCATGGAATGAAGACGCTGAAGCTGAATTCGCGAATTTGAAAGAAGCGTTAATAAGGGCACCTTTGTTATCGCATCCTGACCCAACACAAAACTTTTCCATTGCAACAGATAGTGCACCTACAGCACTAGGAGTACATATTTTCCAGGAAGTAGTGGAGGACTGTAAGACAATCGTTAAACATATTGCGTTTGCAAGCAGAATACTTTCTCCAGCAGAGCGCAATTACTCTGTAACAGAATCAGAGACGCTTTGCGTAGTATGGGCATCTAAGAGATCCCGTCATTATCTATATGGAAGACACACCACAGTATATACGGATCACCGAGCAGTCCAGTTTTTATTATCAGCAAGCCATTGGAAATTATATCTACAAGAGTTGGACTTTACTATTGTATACATTCCAGGCACGCAGAATATTGTTGCCGACGCACTATCGAGATCTATTCAGCATAAACGACTAGAGAAAGAAAATACCTTCTGCCACAACAACCATAGTATTATGTACATCAAACAAGTAGCTTTTGAAATCTTTATATCATCAGAATTACAGGACAGAGAGAGAACAGCAGAAAGATGAAACACTAAAAGAGATTGTAACGCTTTGAAGAGACAAGAGCAACGCAAAAATCTGACATAATTACACAATACACAAAAATATGCTGTTTATTCGCTCGTACCCAAACGGCAACAATTGGCTTTTATGCCTTCCAGAAGGGATCAGAAACCAATTGATATGGTCTACGCACCTAAACTAAGCACATTACGGAGCTAGGAAATGCTTTCTAATTCTTCGACAAAATTGTCACTTCAACAATATGGAAAAAACACATTCGCAAAGTTATAGCATCCTGCAAGGTATGTCAGAAAGCTAAATCATCTACAGTATCACATATTCCACCACTGTATCCCATCATACCGGTTAAGTTAAGACACACGGCAGCAGTAGATCTTTTCGGACAAATCCCCAGAACAAGTAAAGGTTATAGTTATATTCTAGTAGCTGTAGAACTGACATCCAAATTTGTAACATTTTCTCCACTAAGGAAAGCAACAGCTAGATCAGTATCAACAGCATTTGTAAGAAATTTTCTATCAATAGTAGGACATGTACAGAAGGTTACTTCAGATAACAGACAGCAGTTTAGGTCAGACATATGGAAACAAACGTTGGAGAGTAAGAACATAGCACCAATTTACATATCAAGCTATCTCAGCTCTTCTAACCCGTCAGAAAAGAATAATGAAATAGATCGGGAAACTATGTAGAATTTATTGCCACAGAAAGCATACAACATGGGACGAATACATTTCACAGTTTCAGGAATTAATAAATGAAATACCTAATGAGTCAACGATGTTCTCACCAACTGTAATACTGACGAATAAAGACCCACCGAATAAACTTACTGAAATGATTACTTTTCCAAATAAGCGTAGACTTCGTCATTGTGAGATAATAGACATGGCATTAGTGAACACTAAACGAGCTGCAGATCGTCGGAAGAGACAGCAGAAGCAGGTAAGTATATTATGCAAGTACGAGATTGGCCATAAGGTACTATTCCATACCCATTATCTGTCACATAAAGGGAAGAACCGATGCAAGAGATTTGAACCTCTATACGCAGGACCGTACACAATTTGAAATATTCCGCACGCTAATGTAGTACACATTGAGACACTCAGAACAAAAAAATCGGGAGGAAACCATCATACGTCAAACATAAAGAAATTCTTATAATAGCCTGTGAAGTAATATAACAGTGTCTTTATGTAATTATTTATATGAGCACCAGATAATGATTTATTTAGAGTCACAGAAAGTTACATGGTTTGTATAAAGGTAATTGTCTACTTTATTTAAAATGTTGATGCCTAAATGTACTAATAAATTCGACTTACAGAAGCATTTGTTTATGTTATTGACTGTCACTTAATGTAATATGTATTCTAGGCTGAATTCACTATAGATGGAAAATGTGTTTTCTATGTAATTGCTTAAAACTGTAAACTTTTTCTACAGTCACACAAGGTGACATATTGTGTCCTCTTAAACCTAATATAAATAATTTTATGACCACAGAGGAAAGAGATGATGTAAAATTTGGTAATAACGGTATCAAATATATGCGTGAACCTTTTGACAAAATTATTATACCTGTACCTTAATTCCTGTGCATCCCCATGGTTATGGAGCACAAACCAAGTGAATAGTGACCCACGCTACTTCAATCTAAGATGTTTAGTATGAGGTGTCGGCATACCAAGTTGCACACCACAGTCATGATCTAAGTCAATAGGTGCTTGCATACCAAGATGCACACCATCACTACTAACGGACAATTGGAATTGGAACTTGTATCTGGTGTATCTGCGGCAACTCAGACAATTCGATGGTTAACTTAGTGTTTGGTTACACTAAAACTATTGATCAAAGAGACGACAGAACCTCATGGCGAAACCTGGTGCTGTGCAATATGAGGGAAAGAAACGGACTTTTGAGTGCATTCACAGACAGTTACCAGTGCTTTAACCATGCTATCCAATTCCTTTTCTCCCCTTCCTTGAATATGGTACTAAAAGATGAAAATTTATAATGAAACATAAACTATGTTCTAATTTTTGCCATCCATTACTATTAGAAATATAAATAACTTTTACTACCTGATGTACACTTCCAACTTACTGACTCATATTATTTGTATATTTTTGATGTATTCTCTTTTGAATATTCTCTTTGTTAGACTTAGGAAAACAAATTCTTATGACAGTATATGTATGTGCTTTGTTGAAAGAAATATTCTATCATTAACTTAGTTATTACTACACATATTTCTATAATCAAATTTTCTCCTTATATCAAGTCCAAAATGACTTAACGACGTAGGAAAATTTTAAGGCAAACCAATGGATGGTCATGTAAGACGTGTGTATTTCTATTGTCTGTTGTCAAATCACAATTTATGAAAGATGTTTATATTTTATTAGTAGGATTAAATAGGAATAATTAATATTTGTCATGTTGGAAATAATTGTGGTAGCAGGGAATGTCTGCACCAAAGTATTGTTGGCAAGAGACCGCAAATTGATTTAATTTTTAAAAGGTCGGGAGGGACTGCGTATGGATACATTTTAAGAAAAGAGCTGGAAAGACCGTGCATTGATACATTTTGTAATGGTAGCAGGGTTTGTCTGCACCAGAAAGCATTGTTGGCAGGAGAGACCGCACTTTAGCGTTCGTAGGAAGTCAGTAGTAAGCGAGATGTGAAGCGAGTCGGTAGCAGGTCTGAAGCGAGAGGTTGAGAGGAGCGGTGTGCCTGCCAGTCACCAGCTATGATTGACAAGAGATTATAAACGGGTGTACAGAGACATCAGCTAGCTATTATCATAAGAGGAACTAATATTATTGAATAAATTTTTTTGAGAAACTCAAGACTGCTGAAGGTATATCTGCGCATTGCTATTTGTAAGATTATTGTAAAAAGTAAGTCCCATTTGAACGTTTGAAAAATCATTTCGTTACCAACAGTAAATATTTGAAGCGTTTTTTGGGTATAGTTAATTTTTGCCAGCAATGTTGCATTACTGATTATAATCCAACCCAAAATCCATCAACGTAAAACTTTGCTAAAATTTTATTGTTGTCAAGAGAAAGTGTAACTATGAATTACGTAACTTCAGTCAAATTAATTAAAGAATAACGTCAGCTTTGCTATTAAAGAATAACGTCAGCTTTGGTAATAAATACAGCCACTTATTATAAAAGCCCACCAACAGCTAATAGAGTATAGTAAAACAGAGTAAGTATATTCATGTCGCAGTTCGATGTAGCAGTCAGACGGTGATCTAGTAACAGTAAAAAATATAAGGAACGGTTTTGTGTTATTTCAGATAACGACTGAGGGCCACCACGGTGACACATTCTATGTTTCGTCGAAATAATCAGAAAATCACTTTTATAAGTAGCAATTAAATTTGTATGCGAAGATTGAGAAAGAGAATAAATTTCAAAGGGAAGATTTCATTTGTTGTTATTAAGCATGAGATAGAAATCCTAAGAGAAGGTTACATAGATTATTGTAAAAGGAAAGGTTATCATTAACAAACGAGGTATAGAGGAGATGCGATGGTTTCAAGAGGACTACGAAATTCCAGCCCAAACTCACTCATTGAAGTTTCACAGGTAACCCGAAACATCTGGCCGAACGAAAAACTTCCGGATGACTGAAAGGAGGCTCTAATTCAATTATTACATAACAAGGCAACAAATCAAATGTAAACAACTATAGAAGAATCTCCTTCTTACCAGCCATATAGAAAATTCTATTAGCTTCTATGATGAACAGAGCACAAAATAGATTAGTACCCAAATTAGCACGATATGACTCAAGATTCAGATCGAACACCTTACACCCACAACACATTTTTAAACTTGAAAGCATACTCAAAATACGATGTCTCAGACCAAAATCTCCGGTATGAACATTTTTAGATTTCAAAAAGGCCTACGACTGAATAGACAGCCCCCAGAGTTCCTAATTTTAGATGAGAGGTGACTAGTTCCCAAAACACGACATAACATGACGCAAATAATAACTGACACGAAGCATAAAGTAAAATTCATGCGGGAGATTTCAGAACGTTTTGACATTGAAACAGGTGTGAGAAAATGAAAGAGACTTTCTATAATGTTCGAAGTCGTCCTACACAAGGTGATGGATGAGTGGGAGGAAGAACTCAGGAAAAGTGGGTTCCGGAAACCAGTTCTACTGGGCTTACGAAAAAACAACCACTACTAGCAGTACCTCGCACTTGAGGATGACCTGGTGATGCTGCCGTCAAGTAGCCCGAGAAAAAGTAGAGTTACAAATCTCATCTGAGAAAACTTAGTTCTTATGTTCAAAGAGAGAAATCACGAGTCCCACAACAAAACACGGTAGAACCAACAGGGTCCCCAGCCTTAAATATTTCGGAGAATTTACCGAACCGACGGGCCTTGAAAAAATCTCACTGTAAAGTCGCCTCCCAAAAGACAAAGCTTTATGGGCAGTCAAAAGCCTCTACAACAAAAAATTCACGACAAGACAGGCAAAAATTCGGGAGTGCAAAACAGTCAGTAAACCAACAGTCCTCCGTGCGAGCGGAACACTGGCAATTCAGAGAAAATACGACCCCGTACAAATCAGAAAAGAAGACAGGCAAATCAAGCGGAAAAATTTAGGGAGCCTTCTAACATCGAAACTGACATTAAGAAAAAGGCTAATGAAATTCTTTGGTCATTTCATCATACTACCAGAAAAGCTATTGAAAAGAAAAGTGCAACAGACGATGTAAGATCAGTAAAGAACTTAACACCTTAGCTGAACGCAATTCGAAAGACCTAAACAACGCAAACGTAAGGCCTACCGGTATTTTAGAACCAGACACTTTCAGACGCAAAGTAGAGAGATGGGAAGTTACATCACAGCAACAAAACAAAAACAATACAGGCCGAAATGTTGGGCGAACGTTAACAAAACTTCTAGTAAAAAATGAAAGCCTACTGGAACAAGAAGTAGAACGTAAAGAAACATTGACTGCGTTATTTTCTTGAAGTCTTTCGCTTACTGGGAGAACTCGCTAATAATAATAATAACAAAGCTATCGCTTTTAACTTACTGTGTTTAACGTAAATTTGTTACACTAAAAATCAAGTTATTAAGGTTTGCAAGAACAAATGTGGCAAATAAAGTGACGCTACGGCTGCTAATTGTTCCGTCACTTTCTGTTTTAGACCCATACCAGGAATGGGTATTGAAACACTTATATTGATAATCTGTATCGATATTCTGCCAAATGTAAAGTACAATTGCCAAATATAGATATTAGTGTGCCAGCTATTTAGATTAGATTTAGAAACTGAAGGAAAACATAATGGTGCACGCTCCAGTATTTTCAGACAATGTTCAAAGATTTTCTAACTGCAAGCAAAGTACGTTCCCTGATTTTCGAGAACCTCCCCAAGGTGCCTTTCATACACTGTAATAGTTACACGACGATTATACAACAATTTTCTTATGTCTTCATGAATGTGATTCCTAAATGAAACACTTGCCGGTTCTAAATTAATTATGCTTTTTGTAACTTCTGTTCCAACTTTCAGTAACCTTTTTCTCGACGCTTGGTAAGGTTTTAAAACTCTTTGGGTCCACAGCTCCCTTGACCTGAGCATTAACACCTGCGGCTTCTTTCGTACGAATCCGCTTTCATTTAGTTGCTAACTATTTTTAAGTTTAAGAAAAAATGAGAGCAGTTATTTCTTTTTAACTGGTAACATAACAGATTCTATCAACTTTTAGCCTTGCAACGAAATTCATGGAACGGACGTGCTTGCGGTTTCAGCATCAGTTCTTCAAATCTTGGTGCAAGAACGAGCGGTTTAAGGCCCAGGCGACACGGCGCTCGCTTAGGGTGCCGAACGGAGAGGATCGTCAGAAGTCCCCCTACCGCAGAATTTTTGTACAGGATGGTCCATTGATAGTGACCTGGCCAAATATGTCACGATATAAGCGCAAAACGAAAAAACTACAAAGAACGAAACTCGTCTAGCTTGAAGAGGGAAACCAGATGGCGCTATGGCTGGCCCGCTAGATGGCGTTTTTTCTTCAATAGGAACCCCCATTTTTATTACATATTCGTGTAGTACGTAAAGAAATATGAATGCTTTAGTTGGACCATTTTTTCGCTTTGTGATGGATGGCGCTGTAATAGTCACAAACGTATGAGTACGTAGTATCACGTAAAATACTCCAGTGCGGACGGCATTTGCTTCGTGATACATTACCCGTGTTAAAATGGACCGTTTACCAATTGCGGAAAAGGTCGATATCGTGTTGATGTATGGCTATTGTCATCAAAATGCCCAACGGGCGTGTGCTATGTAAGCTGCTCGGTCTCCTGGACGACATCATCCAAGTGTCGAAACCGTTCGCCGGATAGTTACGTTATTTAAATAAACAGGAAGTGTTCAGCCACATGTGAAACGTCAATCACGACCTGCAACAAATGATGATGCGCAAGCAGGTGTGTTAGCTGCCGTCGCGGCTAATCCGCACATCAGTAGCAGACAAATTGCGCTACAATCGGCAATTTCAAAAACGTCGGTGTTGAGAATGCTACATCAACATCGATTGCACCCGTACCATATTTCTATGCACCAGCAATTGCAAGGTGACGACTTTGAACGTAGTGTACAGTTCTGCCACTGGGCGCAAGAAAAACTACGGGACGATGATAGATTTTTTGCACGCGTCCTATTTAGCGACGAAGCGTCATTCACCAACAGCGTAGACGTAAACCGGCATAATATGTACTATTGGGCAACGGAACATCCACGATGGCTGTGACAAGTGGAACGTCAGCGACCTTGACGGTTTAATGTATGGTGCGGCATTATGGGAGGAAGGATAATTGGCCCGCCATTTTATCGATGGCAATCTAAATGGTGCAATGTATGTTGATTTCCCAGGTAATATTCTACCGATGTTACTACAAGATATTTCACTGCATGACAGGATGGCGATGCACTTCCAACATGATGGATGTCTGGCACATAGCTCGAGTACGGTTGAAGCGGTATTGAATAGCATATTTCATGACAGGAGGATTGGTCGTCGAAGCACAATACCATAGCCTGCACATTCATCCGACCTGACGATCCCGGATCTCTTTCTGTGGGGAAAGTTGAACGATATTAGCTATCGTGATCCACCGACAACGCCAGAAAACATGCGTCAGCGCAATTTCAATGCATGCACGAACATTACGGAAGGCGAACTACTAGCTGTTGAGAGAAATGTCGTTACACGTATTGCCAAATGCACTGAGGTTGACGGACATCATTTTCAGCATTTATTGCATTAATGTGGGATTTAGAGGTAATAACGCTGTAACAGCATGCGTTTTCAGAAATGATGAGTTCACAAAGGTACATGACCACATTGGAACAACCTAAATAAAATGATCAGACGTACCATCGTTCAATATTTTAATTTAAAAAACCTACCTGTTACCAACTGTTCGTCTAAAATTGTGAGCTATATGTTTGTGACTATTACAGCGCCATCTGTCACAAAGCGAAAAAAGCGGTCCAGCTGAAACATTCATATATCTTTACGTACTACACGAATATGTAATAAGAAATTTTGGTTCTTATTTAAAAAAACGCAGTTGATATCCCTTTGACCTTTGGCAGAGCCATCTAGCGGGCGATCCAGAGTGCCATCTGGTTTCCCCCTTCAAACTAGATAAGTTTAGTTCATTGTAGTTTTTTCTTTTGACGCTTATTTCGTGAGATATTTGGCCCGGTCACGATCAATGGACCACCCTGTATAAGTTATACCAGAATTAATACTGAAAATAATTCATTTCCACACTCGCTCGATATAGATTTGTTTTTAAAAGTCTTACCCACTGCGTAAATAATTGCTATTAATGCGTTAGGGAAGGGGTGGACGGGAGGTGCACCAAATGATATGCCACTATTGTGAAAAAATGTCGAGGATAGGGGCCAAATCATATGTCGCTAGTGTGGAAAAATATCGAGGATAGTGGCCAAATGATATGTCCCATTGTGAAAAGATGGGGAGGGAAGGGGTGGGGGGGCATGCAATGATACGTCACTTGTGTGTGGAAATGATCCTGGTTACAAAACCTGAAATCGCGTTTTGCGCCCCTTGCCGAATAGTCGTTCGCGATCTATATCTCGTATTGATGACTGCCAACGCTGAAAAACCTATCTCACATAAATAGGTTGCTGCAAAGGTATCAAAACTGATGGAGACTTGTAACGTAATTGCGGACACTCTTGCTTTATCAAGCTCCAAATGACAAGCAGTGGTGAGGAAACGAATATTGGTTTCGACGTGGTAACTAGGACACGTTAACAAATAACTCTTGTTCATCAGTCGTAATTGTTAAAGGAAGTCTGTACTGACTGGAACTTTGATACAGTTGTCTTCTCCGGAAAATACTTAAGAAAGTTATCACTAAGTACAGATATATGAGCCACAAACACAGGCCACAATTCGTCACTCAACTGAATGTCGTTGTCCTTTCAAATTGTGTGAGGAATATGAAAAAAAGATATTATGTATCTTTATCATCATATGTGTTATTTTCCTATAGCAATTTCCTCAGAAGTCTGAAATTTTACCTAATAGTTTCTAAATGTTAGTCTCATTAGGTTGAAGAGATCAATTCAGTGACCTGAGTCCACAGTCGTCACACAGATACGCCAGCTTCAAAACAAAGTCTATCTATACGAACTTCTCAGAACCCAAATGTTCCTCTTGAACAGGGTATGTGTACAGTTCATTCTTTACTTCGTATACCCTCTTTAGGACATTACTACCAAAAAACCAGCGAGAATTACTGTCAAAAATTAAAACGAAAACGATAAAAAAGTATAAAAAAAGGGAATAGGCTCAGCCTCCACATCAAAGCACCTGTACTGAAAACATCTCGACTTCAGAGGCCAACTTTTAACGAAGTTTAGTTTACCGCTTCGATCACTGATACAAGAATATCGTGATGAACTATGCTCATGGTTTCTGAAATCAGTGTTTCAAGAGGAATAAAAGAATGTTACCAAACAGGCATGAGGTACCTCTTTACTGGCCACAGCTTGCAATTCGGAGTAACAGCCAACCATACTACGGCTTCCACCCGGACAAACGACTACACAACTTTCACAAATGTCTTCCGTAAGAACTTGCATCCGTGATCTGGTATTTTTGACTACTAAACACAATGTCCTGGGTCCGTACTCCGAATCCAGCCACTGCTTAAGTTCCGAACAAAAATTATCAGAAATGGGACCTGAAGACTTTTGGCATCAGAAATCACTCTTATTCCGTCAACGGCGTAGTCAAACAGGGTGGAGAAGTGGACGGAGCTTCAGGTCACTCTCTTGCCATTGTTGTGGGGAACCGCCCCTAAACAGCAGAGGGTCAGCGATTGTCAACAACCTGAGGATGGAGAATGCGATGTAGACCACTGCATTAAGGACACACAATGTGTATCCATAGCATAGGTGGCCTGTAATTGATAAAGGATCATGATCTTCTCTCCATTGCCGAAAGATTCCGTAGTAGCCCCATCTGGATCTCCTGGAGGAGACTGCCAAGCAGTAGTTGGCCAGCTGACCTGGAGAAGAACATTGAATAACGAACGACGCGATAACATTGTACGACTCGGAGCATGGAATGTCAAATGTTTGAACATAATAGAAAAGCTTGAAAACCTGAAAGGAAGATGCAAAGGCAAAATATGGATGCGGTGGGCATGATTTAAGTGGAACGTAAAGAAGATTTGTTGCCACACGAATGTAGGTCAAGGTCAACAGCAGTACTAGCTGCTATAAACAGGTGTAGGTTTCGTTATTAACAGCAGGTAGGGTAGAGATTTAGGTCCCGTGAACTGTGAGCGACTTGTTGTCATCAGATTCGGCAGCATATGCCGCCAGCGATAGGTCACGTATACATGCACCTGGTATACATGCTGACGTCATAATCAGAGGATAATGAGGCAGAGGAACACATACTTAACGAGTGATTCAGTATGTCAACGGAGATAAAAATCAAATAGTCATGAGGGACTGGAAAGCAGATATAGAGACAGGAATGGAATAAAGAGTTATAAGAGAATATGGGCTTAGCAGTAAGAATGACAGGGGAGAAGGACTAATTGAGTTCTGCTATAAACTTAAGATGTTAAGGGAATACTTTGTTCAAGACTCACATGAGGAGCAGGTGTACTTGGAAAAGACCGGGAGTCATGAGATAGTTCCACCGGGATGAAATTATCGTCAGACGGACATTTCGAATTCAGATATTGTATTGTAAGGCGTACCCCGGTTCATATATAGACTCATATCACAATTTAGTAAGGACGAAAAGCAGATTTAACTACTATAGTTAAATACTGATTAATAAAGTGAAATTAATGCTTATGTAAACATCAGTTTAGTAGTTTAGTGAAGTTACTTTGTCTACTTAGATACGATAACTTGACAGGAAATGCTTTGGAGGTATAGTCTGCATGTAAAGTTGAGTTGTTTGGGGGGAAGAGACCAAACTGCGATGTCGTCGGTCTCATCGGATTAGGGAAGGACGGGGAAGGAAGTCAGCCGTGCCCTTTCAAAGGAACCATCCAGGCATTTGACTGGAGCGATTTAGGGAAATCACGAAAAACCTAAATTAGGATGGCCGGACGCGGGATTGAACCGTCGTCCTCCCGAATGCGAATCCAGTGTGCTAACCACTGCGCCACCTCGCTCGGTTCTGCATGTAAAGTGAAAAGCAAGGAGCGCTCCTGGTGGAGGAAGTCCCCGTTCGTGGAACAACGCTGCAACTGCCGTACGGAACGACCAAAAATCAACTTCGCCCCACAACAATGTAGAACAGAGTGCAGTGATTTACGTAGAATCTGTCCACCTGCATTTCCTGTGTAAGCACTGTTAGTAATTCGTACCTGTGGTACACGTAGTGTCAACGACCTTTGTTGTGAATAAGCACCCCCTCCCTGGGATGTGTCCCAACTTTGCAGTGACAGTAGTTCATAAGGCAAGCCATGGATGGACAGGTATAGCTTTGTGTTGTTGCTCGTAGTGACGTTGTGAGATAGGGAGAGCTGACACACGCCTTCTTGCTCTGAAGTTTGCCCACCTGGGTAGCAGGAAAGTGCATGACAACAATCTGGTGACTTTCTTCCCTCGCGCCTCTAAACACCACAAGCCCGACACTCTCCTTCCAAGATGTCACACCACAAGAACATAATATTTTATCCGTTCATACATTTCTACTATCCTTAGATGTTGTGTAGTAATTTAACCCTTTATAGGACGAAACTTTATCTGAAAATTTCAAAGGTAATATTTTTATTGCATCCCCTTTGACTTATATAGGCACGTAACATACTTATAATTATTTTATGTTAATTTGACTTGGAACTGAAAGGAAGAAATACGGGTTGTATGTACAGACCAATATCCATTAGAGATGGGTAGTTCGCAAACGAATGGGTGCAAAGGAACGGTTCACCAAGATGAACGAAAGGACCGAGGAACGAATTACAAGGAACGATCGGTTCATAGTTCACTTCGGTCGCGGCGGTCTACATATAGTTCCCGGGAACGAGGAACGATCGGTTCATAGTTCACTAGTTCACTTCGGTCGCGGCGGTCACTTCGGCAGTTCTCGTTCCAGCCTCGGTCGCGTGCTCGTCTCAGTCACTGTCTCCCTCGGCCGCACTCGTCATTCTTCGCGTGACCACCTGTCTCAGTTCCACTGCGGACTGTTCCTAGTTAGTTCAATATCCAGTTGTTCGTTTCGTTCACTGCGCTCGCCTATTTTACATGCGTTCCAAACTGTTCTTGCACTTGGTTCTGGCTATTCAGCGTCCACGACCGGTAATCAAAAAGTATTTTATAGTTACGTAAATTACATAAAAATTACGTTATATGTAATAGGTACGTCGTTTCAGATAACAAAAGGGCATATCAGCTCACTTCATTATATCGAAGAACAGCAGAAGACGTAATAAGGCAAGTTTCCTTCGTTATTCATATATTTTTTGGTTTCTTCGACTTGATTTAGCAGCTAACTTTCAATAATTTGCTTAATTTTTACTGTAAGAAAATTCATATAAAACGATTTTCGTCTATATTTCATATACAAAACATTACATTTAGGAAGGCTCTAATTATTTTTAAGTTTGGTTGTTTCCAATTTGCATTACCTGCTAGTCTGGTTTCTTATTAAAAAAAAAGTGGGTTGTGAGTCATTTTGGCTCGGTAGGAAAAGAAATAGAGTGCTATAAAATCATATTTACTTACTATCTCAAAAACCTTTGTTCAGAAGGAGTTTTCAAACCAAAAACTTTATTACTGGGGACTTATTATTATTGCTGCATTAACCTCAATAATGCAACATAAAAACCTAATTTTTACTGAGCGTGTGATGCAAGTATGAGAAAATCACATCTTGTTATATGCTTGCATGAAGTCTCTACTTCGCCTACGAACTCAGAGACAACGTGAAGTATATATAGTGTGTAAACGATTATTGTTTACAACGCAGCATAGCTATGTAGTGGAAATCGAAACGAAGAATTTCATACAAGACACTTGTGGTCTATTAAGTTGGGAAACAGCCACCAATAGGTTTACAAGACTACGTGAGCTATAGCCCATGCGCGTCGCGTGAGATTTTCATGTTCTATTCTCCAGCTCTCTACACATCGTCATCGATTGATTCGCAATTGTTGCTTGCATTAGCTGGTTAGTTCTTCACTGCCTAGTTATTATATGTTTGTCTCTTTGTTGTATCTTCTCGTAACGGGCAACACATCGTCCGTAATTGGCGAGCAGTCTGTACTTAGGGCCGGTTTTCCGTGAGCCACCCTTAATTATTTCCCTGCGATCAGCCACACGAGGCTACGATTGGCTAAACGACAGGTTCTGCAGAATCCCACAAATTACTTCTAAAAGTGTGTAAGAATTCTGTAATGAATAAAAATTCTATACCCCAGGGGGAGGCAAGTGCCCCCTCTTGGTGCCCTCCATCCTTCAGTCACCTACACTACTAGTTTTCAGATTTTCATAAGAACCATATACCAAGCACAAATGAACGGTGAACGAGTAAAAATGAATGGTTCCCAAAGAAGAACGATCAGCAGTGAACTAGTTCCCAAGGATGAACGAGTCTGCCCATCTCTACTATCCATTTCGGGCGGGGTTTAGACTACTGGGGATGGTGATCATTTAAAAGACCACCTTCTTATATCTGGTATAGATAAATAAAAACATGGCATTCCTAATGCAAGTAAGATACAATTTATAACTAATGTACTGAAGTACAAAAACTGAACACATTTCACTACTCAAACAATAAAACGTTAGCAAACACTATGAAATATCACAAATTCCAGTGGTAAACATGTTATTTAGAATGAAACGTGTGAAAACAAGGACGGCAAAGCGCAACTTTGCATTCCTTGCATACAGTACTACTCTTTTGGGTTGCTGTTTTGTGCTACAATGAGCACACCTTCTGCTCGTACCCTTCTGTGGCAAATGTGACCCTACATTCATTACTATCTGTGGATCCACGTTTAAAACATTTTTGCCCCTAAACTTTGTTTTTGTGATAAAAGCTTTTGGGGAAGTTTGTGGCTCACATGTCTTCCTGATAGAAAAAGTTCAAATTAACTCATTGGCCACGATACTGCAGAAATTTAGACGTGGCAGTGGCCTTCCACTATAAGACTGTGCCATTTTTGCAGTCTCATAATAAAGAATGAAGGAATTGACAACTACAGCATCCAGAAAGTAATAGAAAAATTTATCCACCACTCTCTTGATTTCCATGAAACATTGTAGGCAGACATAAGTTGTTCAAATTTATCAAACTCTTCAATGTAATTATTATAGTCAGCAATAGCCTTGGGACACTCAATATTTTCGTTTGCGCGCTTCTTGTTTCTCCTAGACACTTGACACATCTCACTAGGGTTATGCATGTTGTATGCACGTTGCTCCCAATTACTCCTGATTTGTACCTCTGTCTTTCCATTTTGTTATAGAAATATCATCTTCCATATCAGAGTCATTATGTCCTAATTTCATCTGCTTGTCAGCTTTCCAATAACATTTTTGGCAAATATGTTCTATTTTGAAGCATTGTTCCACATCCAAATGTTCCTCTAGTCAATAATTTAGAAAGCAGTGGTAAATTAGTAAAAACTGTGTCAAAAAAGAGGCAGTATCCTGAAAACTGGAATGGTTTTGAAAGTGACAAAACAACCTTCTCATCTTCTTCGTTGAATTCTGATTTTCTGTCGTACACTTGAAAAGATAGCATGTACCCTGTAACACTGCAGGCTGCAACCCAAATTTTAAATCCTCGTTTTGTAGGCTTCATTGGCATATACTGCTTTAGGGAAGTCCTACCTTTGAAAGCCACCATTCTTTCATCAATACTTTTAAATCGGCTCGGTCTAAAAGTTTTCAAAAAAATTTGGTTTCGATGGGTAAGAAGTGGACGAAGCTTATACAATTTGTCATACCCACATTCTCCCTTTTTTGGCATTTTTTCTGAATCGTTTACATGCAAGAACCTTAATATCTTCAAACATTTTCTGACAGACATAACAGAAGCTACTCTGTTTACAAATAAATTGGGATCAGATGGCCAGTAATGTCTTATACTGGGAAGTCTGTGGAAACACATTAAAAAGTACACCAAGGAATGCTGTCAATTCAGTTGTGGTCACATTTAGATCAGTACATTTCTGATTCGCATAAAGATTAGATTCTCTGACAATACGTTCTAAGATAAAGATAGGAAAAAACTGCGAGAATATAGCTAAAGGAGATTCTAAATTAACTTCAATGTTTGTTCCAAAACCCTGTGAATAATCTACTGAATTGTATATGGCAGGATCAGTAATGATTTTTGAAAAATTGTACTGCATGGCAGGTCTAACATGAGCATCGTCACTTCATCCTCTTCTTCATTTTCGTCTTCATCCTCACCAATTTCGGGGATTACACCTGTTTGTTGAGGTGATGGAGGAATGAAATGACTACAAGAGTCATGTGATGAATTATCTCCACTGCTTGTATCAGTGGGATGAGTATTTGGCAATACGTCGTCGGCATCAGAATCACCTCTACAGTCGGAATCATACCCTGATCATCGCCTATCAAACTCTCTAAGTCTTGTGATGACATCTCTTCCAATTCTCGAAATGTAACGGCGTTCTTAGTTCTGTGCATCTGCAATAATTAAATGCGAGGTCATGTCAGTTTACGTTTTGTCATTGTTCATTTGCTAACAATTTGTTAGCCAGAAACTAAAACTGGCTTATATATATTGTAAATTACTTGCTTATTATCGGGGTATATCGTAAATATTGCATAGTCCCTCGTACGTATTTATAAATGAGCACTTTTACGAAAATGTAATAAACGACACTCAAGTTTTGCTACCACGCTCTCAGTTATATCTGTATTATTACGTGTAGTCTCTATTTGGGAACATAAAACGTATATACAATGTAAAACACGTAACTATTAATTCAATAAATATCATACCTACCTTATATTTTAACGAATTCTCACATTAATTGCGCCTTCAGTGGGACGATTTTCTCTCGTACACACAAAACGCCACCAAAGATACTACTCACGTGGACAGTGGTCGCCTAGCCAACCACCATTTCAATAAGAATGCTCTACCAACCTCAGCAAACAAAAAGTGGTCGCTTGAGTGTGCACCATCCATTTAGTAACACCTGATACATCTTTAACAGTCGTTTTTCTATAGAAAACGTACACGGTTTCGCACTTATCGTCGGAGGGCAATATATCGACCACCATCCAATAAAGAGTTAATACTTGTTCTTAACCCTTTTTATCTAACAAAAAATATTTAGTTTCAATCTTTAAAACAGTGTTGTTAATAATCCGCTATCTTTTCATGCCATTGTTCGTCTTCGAGAAAGAGGAATAGGACTTTTCAGTAAGAAATTTTACATAGTTTTATTTTGTATTGAGAAAGATACAGCGTATCAAAATACTCAAGAAGAGCATGAAACGGAACCTTTGAACGCCTGCCCCCACCCTCGAATTCAAATCGCACCAGTCAGGATTTCAGTATGTTGTTCATGGCACTTGCCCCTTCTACGGTAGGAAAGTTTGCGACCACACGAAATTTTGCCCCTAGTCGAACTTTCGTCATATTCGTTAACTGGGATGCAGAGTAATAAGTTTTTAGAATATCAGTGTTTACACAACATATTTTTAGCTTACAAACTTAGCTTTTCTTTGTTTCTTTCGGTTTCATAGTTTCATCAGTGGACCACTATTGGCCACATGGTTTCCGAACGGGGAAAAGGGGCTCAATACATGCTGGGAAAATTTGTCATGTTGTTGAATCAACCTCTTGAAGGGTATGTATTGATGTAGGGAGGTAGTTCCTAAAACATACAGAAGTGGTGCCACAAATTCGTTGTTGGATATCAAGTGCTGAAGATGAAACACTTATAATAAGTGAAATAATGAAACTTTCTGGCAGATTAAAACTGTGTGCCGGACCGAGACTCGATCTCGGGACCTTTGAATTTCGCGGGCAAGTGCTCTACCAACTGAGCTACCCGAGAACGACTCAGGCCTCGCCCTCACAGCTTTACTTCTGCCAGTCCATCGTCTCCTACCTTCCAAACTTTACAGAAGCTCTCCTGCGAACCTTGCAGAACTATCACTCCTGAAAGAAAGGATATTGCGGAGACATGGCTTAGCCACAGCCTTGGAGATTTTTCCAGAATGAGATTTTCACTCTGTAGCGGAGTGTGCGCTGATATGAAGTTTCGCAGGAGAGCTTCTGTATAGTTTGTAAGGTAGGAGACGATGTAATGGCAGAAGTAAAGCTGTGAGGAGGGGGCGTGAGTCGTGTTCGGGTAGCTCAGTTGGTAGAGCACTTTCCCGCGAAAGGCAAAGGTCCAGAGTTCGAGTCTCGGTCCGGCACACAGTTTTAATCTGCCAGGAAGTTTCATATCAGCGCACACTCCGATGCAGAGTGAAATATCATTCTGGAAGTGAAATAATGTATTACAAATCACATACAAAGGGCGTTCAGAAAGTTTTGCACATCCGTCTCAATTTTTTTTTTTTTTTTTTTTTTTTTTTTGCAATGGGAGAATGAAATTTTTGTGAACATACTTGGAACATTTAGCTACACATTGAGCCTACTCAGTGTAGCTTTCATCAGCTGTGGCGCATCTGCCCTAACGTTCTTTCCATTATGTAAATTAACTTTTGTAAAATTCTGGGAATTGACTTGGCTTACAACCTTAGCTCCTCCTTGTTTCTTCACACTTCGCTTGACACAGCAAATAAGGTCTTTCTCACTATGAAATGTTTCTCCGCACAGGTGGGCCTTCAGATGACGAAAGAGGTAAAAATCAGACGGAGCCAAATCCGGACTGTAGGGAGTATGAGGAACCATTTTCCAACCCATTTTCATGATTTTCTCCTCCTTCATAAGGGCTGTATGGGGTTTGGCCTTGTCATGGTGTAGTTTGGTGAGCGGACCTGGAAGTTGTGGTCTGTGGGTCTTGATGGCACGTCGCAGCTTGTCCACTGACAAACAGTAACGGTCTTGGTTAATTGTGGAGCCAGGTTCCAAAAAGTCAATGAAAATGACACCACACTAATCCCAGATGAAGGAGGCCACCACCTTTTCACCTGCTGTTCCAGAAAGTTTTGGTTTCTTCCTCCGAGGAGAACCCGATGACGCCACTCCATGGATTGAGTTTTGCTCTCAGGTTCGGACAAAAACAACCATGTTCATCCTGGGTAATGACTCCGTCAAAACACTGTTTCCACTCTTCAGTAAAGGTCTTCATGAAACCCTCGCACAAATTCTTCGTCATCGTTTTCATTTCTCTTCTCAATAATCTAGGCACACAATGTGCACCGGTTTTTCTGTACCCCAGTGATGCCACACTACCCAATGACAAACAAGTCATTTCAGCAAGCTGTCGTGTCATCACGTATCTGTCATTTTGGATGATTTGATCAATGGTCTCCTTATTCACATCACTTACTGCCGTCGACGGTCTACCGCATCGTGTATTGTCCAATTGAGATAAATCACTTTCTTTAAACCTCTGCAACCACCGCTGGATACTGCTGACATTCACTGCGTCCTCTCCATAAACAGGGAGCAGCTTCTACGGAATCGATGTGACAGAGTCATCGTCGATCTTGAAGAGGAACTCCATCACCGACCGTTGTCGAAATCTGACAACTACTTCACAGTCCATTATGGCTCACCTGTAAATAAAAGAAAATACTTTCATATATCAATATATAGCTAGATGTTCCAAGGACGTTCACAAAAAATTTCATTCTCCTCCTGACAGAAAAAAAAAAAATTAGGGACGGCTGTGCTAAACATTTTGAACGCCCTTTGTAATTAGGCTAGTGTCTTTAATTATTTTATCTATTAATAAACCAGCTTTATTGAAAAGGAGTGAATTCATGATATCCTTTTGTCACTAAAGGAGCCATTATTGTAAATCCTTGGCGTGAAGTTACTCACTTGTCACCATATTCAGACCAGACAGTCGTACAGTTGTTCATGGATAGCCTAATTCCAGCAGTACAACTATAAGCAAAAACCTGGTGGTTCCATAATACCGGTTGAGAACATTACGGTTAGGAAAATATAATTTAGTACTCACACATGTGAATTATGAGCAAAATATCCCTAACTTGACTGTCTACAAAATACAATTGTAGTACTGAAAAACTGTTTACAATATTCCGGACGAATTATATACCAGGCCCTGATGACATTTAGCTCCATACATCTTTTTTATCGAAGGTCTCTTCCACTGATACAGTTCTGAATGTTTTGAAAAGAGCACTGATTACTCATGTTTACGAAAAAAAGTGTAAAAATTTTGATGCACAAATCTACCAACCAATATCGGTTACTATTTGTTATAGAATCATACAGCAGTCCTAAGCTAAGCATTATGTAGCGCACAAAATTCATACAACATCTGCAAACAAATATTTGAAATGAGGTAATCTCGTGGTCCTAGGTATTCTGAAGGCGTTTGCAGATACACCCAACAGTCAATTAATAGCTTACATAGGAGCATAATATGTTCAAATATTAATTGGCGCAATTTTTATCAGTAGAGCCCAGTACACAGAATGGTGAATGTTGAAGAGAAATAAAAGTAACGTAGGGTACATCAAAAGATAATAGTACTGGACTTGTTTGCAACTTACAAATACACTGGTGTGCAATACTTAAAGACGAAAGTAACTTACCCATGATGTACCACTGGCAAGAAACATAGTACATTGTGCACAATACATATCTACATCTACATCTACATCTATACTCCGCGAGCCACCTTAAGGTGTGTGGCGGAGGGTACTTATTGTACCACTATCTGATCCCCCCTTCCCTTTTCCATTCACGAATTGTGCGTGGTAAGAACGACTGCTTGTAAGTCTCCGTATTTGCTCTAATTTCTCGGATCTTTTCGTTGTGATCATTACGCGAGATATATGTGGGCGGTAGTAATATGTTGCCCATCTCTTCCCGGAATGTGCTCTCTCGTAATTTCGATAATAAACCTCTCCGTATTGCGTAACGCCTTTCTTGAAGTGTCCGCCACTGGAGCTTGTTCAGCATCTCCGTAACGCTCTCGCGCTGACTAAATGTCCCCATGACGAATCGCGCTGCTTTTCGCTGGATCATGTCTATCTCTTCTATTAATCCAACCTGGTAAGGGTCCCATACTGATGAGCAATACTCAAGAATCGGACGAACAAGCGTTTTGTAAGCTACTTCTTTCGTCGATGAGTCACATTTTCTTAGAATTCTTCCTATGAATCTCAACCTGGCGCCTGCTTTTCCCACTATTTGTTTTATGTGATCATTCCACCTCAGATCGCTCCGGATAGTAACTCCTAAGTATTTTACGGTCGTTACCGATTCCAATGATTTACCACCTATGGCATAATCGTACTGGAATGGATTTCTGCCCCTATGTATGCGCATTATATTACATTTATCTACGTTTAGGGAAAGCTGCCAGCTGTCGCACCATGCATTAATCCTCTGCAGGTCTTCCTGGAGTACGTACGAGTCTTCTGATGTTGCTACTTTCTTGTAGACAACCGTGTCATCTGCAAATAGCCTCACGGAGCTACCGATGTTGTCAACTAAGTCATTTATGTATATTGTAAACAATAAGGGTCCTATCACGCTTCCTTGCGGTACTCCCGAAATTACCTCTACATCTGCAGATTTTGAACCGTTAAGAATGAAATGTTGTGTTCTTTCTTCTAGGAAATCCTGAATCCAATCACAAACCTGGTCCGATATTCCGTAAGCTCGTATTTTTTTCACTAAACGTACGTGCGGAACCGTATCAAATGCCTTCCTGAAGTCCAGGAATACGGCATCAATCTGCTCGCCAGTGTCTACGGCACTGTGAATTTCTTGGGCAAATAGGGCGAGCTGAGTTTCACATGATCTCTGTTTGCGGAATCCATGTTGGTTATGATGAAGGAGATTTGTATTATCTAAGAACGTCATAATACGAGAACACAAAACATGTTCCATTATTCTGCAACAGATTGACGTAAGCAAAATAGGCCTATAATTATTCGCATCTGATTTATGACCCTTCTTGAAAATGGGAACGACCTGCGCTTTCTTCCAGTCGCTAGGTACTTTATGTTCTTCCAGCGATCTACGATAAATTGCTGATAGAAAGGGGGCAAGTTCTTTAGCATAATCACTGTAGAAACTTAAGGGTATCTCGTCTGGTCCGGATGCTTTTCCGCTACTAAGTGATAGCAGTTGTTTTTCAATTCCGATATCGTTTATTTCAATATTTTCCATTTTGGCGTCCGTGCGACGGCTGAAGTCAGGGACCGTGTTACGATTTTCCGCAGTGAAACAGTTTCGGAACACTGAATTCAGTATTTCTGCCTTTCTTCGGTCGTCCTCTGTTTCGGTGCCATCGTGGTCAACGAGTGACTGAATAGGGGATTTAGATCCGCTTACCGATTTTACATATGACCAAAACTTTTTAGGGTTCTTGTTTAGATTGTTTGCCAATGTTTTATGTTCGAATTCGTTGAATGCTTCTCTCATTGCTCTCTTTACGCTCTTTTTCGCTTCGTTCAGCTTTTCCTTATCAGCTATGATTCGACTACTCTTAAACCTATGATGAAGCTTTCTTTGTTTCCGTAGTACCTTTCGTACATGATTGATATACCACGGTGGATCTTTCCCCTCGCTTTGGACCTTAGTCGGTACGAACTTATCTAAGGCGTACTGGACGATGTTTCTGAATTTTTTCCATTTTTGTTCCACATCCTCTTCCTCAGAAATGAACGTTTGATGGTGGTCACTCAGATATTCTGCGATTTGTGCCCTATCACTCTTGTTAAGCAAATATATTTTCCTTCCTTTCTTGGCATTTCTTATTACACTTGTAGTCATTGATGCAACCACTGACTTATGATCACTGATACCCTCTTCTACATTCACGGAGTCGAAAAGTTCCGGTCTATTTGTTGCTATGAGGTCTAAAACGTTAGCTTCACGAGTTGGTTCTCTAACTATCTGCTCGAAGTAATTCTCGGACAAGGCAGTCAGGATAATGTCACAAGAGTCTCTGTCCCCGGCTCCAGTTCTGATTGTGTGACTATCCCATTCTATACCTGGTAGATTGAAGTCTCCCCCTATTACAATAGTATGATCACGAAACTTCTTCACGACGTTCTGCAGGTTCTCTCTGAGGCGCTCAACTACTACGGTTGCTGATGCAGGTGGTCTATAGAAGCATCCGACTATCATATCTGACCCACCTTTGATACTTAGCTTAACCCAGATTATTTCACATTCGCATTCGCTAATAACTTCACTGGATATTATTGAATTCTTTACTGCTATAAATACTCCTCCACCATTGGCGTTTATCCTATCCTTGCGGTATATATTCCATTCTGTGTCTAGGATTTCGTTACTGTTCACTTCCGGTTTTAACCAACTTTCCGTTCCTAATACTATATGCGCACTATTTCCTTCAATAAGAGATACTAATTCAGGAACCTTGCCCTGGATACTCCTGCAGTTTACCAACATTACGTTAACTTTTCCTGTTTTTGGTCTCTGAGGACGGACGTTCTTTATCAACGATGATAATGTCCTCTCTGGTAAGCCGTCAGGTATTTTATCGTTTGTGTGTAGGATATTGATAGGAGTCGCTCTACAGCAATGTCTTTGCACTGTTTCTCGATAACAAGTGGGTGCACTTCTGCGAGGAGGCAATGATCTTGTGCTGAAAGGCTATATAAGGACATATACGGCTTACGTAAGGAGAGTAATCTCAATGGAGATACAGTGTTCTGTTTGGGGTTCGATGTTGCTGCAGACCTGTTTAAGCCACTAGCAGGCTGATTATTGGGGCTCAAGTAGCAGCTTGGACTCTTTATGATGGGCACTACCTCCATCATTGGGCGTTGGTTTGAACTTAATCAGGTGCCCGAAGCCACCATCATCCTGGTTGAGTTGCACGTTACAATTGTGCTTTCTCTGCCTTGCATACAGCCATGAGAGATTTCCCTGGTCAGTGAATTGTATTAATCTGTTTGTTGCCATTTTGAACACGGATCGTGAGTTGCTGCATGCACGTGTTATTTGCTGAAGTTAGTATTTAACTGCACCAGTTGAGCATTTTCCATACTTGAAAGTCTTAGTTCATTGGTGCTCATGCAAGCTTTGCGTTCTGTTCCGTTACTCTTTCATTGAGGTGTGCTCCAAAGACATTTGTTTTAAAAGTTCCTTTCTGGTTTGTGTTTTACGTGCTTGTGTAAACTGTCAGGTTCCTTTGTGTGTGTCTGTGCCTTTAGGAACTTTATTAATAAAACTTTGCATATTTCAGTGAAGCATAAGATTATTCTTACTATTATTATTATTACTATTATTATTATTACTAGAGTACATACAAGGTAAAGAAGCCCAGAAGGGGCCCTCACCAAATAGTTCTGTGTGTCTGCTGTCGAGTAACTCAATTCACAACTGATTAAAAACATAGAGCCACCGTCATATATTACTTAAATCCTGAATGCGTTGGCTAATAAATGGCGTGGAGAAGTATTTAAATTTGTGTGCTTCTATATGCAGGTTCTGAATAGATGACGTACGTTTTGGGTGAGCTCGACGCTTTGTGATATTGCCACCATTTCCTGTTGTTATCCGTTTTTCTGTCAATCCAGACTTCGAAAGCTTATTTAATGATTTTGTATTACTGTTCCTGGCACTTAATTTTTAATTCTTTTCCGAAATGATCAACAAGTTTATTTGTTGCTTTACACTGCTCTAAGACGCTTATTCTAAGCCTAATTCTATGTGTCCTTTGATGGCCAGATCAAAATAAAAGTTTACAATTACAGTCAAGAGGCGGTTTCAGGCCTGTAAGTCAGTTGGCCGTTGTTGTCGCATTCTCACTTATTTTTCTTACACTCAGAGGGCGTACTCTATATTCCAGTCCGGCATTCTCTGTATGTTAAGTACAATTTTGAGACGTCCCTCTAACGTTACCTTCTAATTGGCCGTTGCTTTACAAACTGCGGTAATACGGAAGACAAACGACTAAATTACAAGAGATCTTCAGTGAGTGTCCTCGAATATTACGCCGTTTTTCGTTTGCACATGTAGATTATCTTTTTCAGATATATATTATAGATTTAAGCAGTTCATTGAAGTTTGTATAACAAAACGTAAAAGTACTTACAGATAGCGTCTAATTCATTTTTTGTGTGCTTAACACCTTTTTCTCATGCAGCAAACAGACTGAAAGTCTGCCGTTCTTCTTGTGGTCTCTTATTTCGAGATATAGCAGTGTAACTGCCATTTTCTGTATCTATAGTATCATTCGTTTCTATGAACGTTCCCTACTTTCTCAGGTCATGTTTTCAATTGTTTTTTCGTGGGCGTATGTGAGCTGATATAAGTTCGTTCTATGTGAATACGAGTGTGTGTGTGTGTGTGTTTTACATTTTCTTATCATTTATTTATTTAATACCACTTTCTTCATTTTATTTTCTTATTTAAAATTATTTTTTATTTTTGCTGTTTATTATTACCATTATTATTTCTTTTCGTTTTCTTTTCCTTTTTCATTTTTCTTCTATGTATTTGGGAGGGGAATAGGATTTGTGATTTATCTGTTGGGATTTTTGCCTACTACATGATCAGTGTAAACAGTGAGTAGTTGGTCGTATTCACTTGCTCGGCTAGTGGTAGCTCCTTTTCAGCCAATGTTTTGTGTATGTGATAATTTTCTTGCAAGTTATGAGGTGCTTTTCGTAATTTATTCTAACTAATTTCATGTCTTTCTCTCTTCCCGAAGATTTATTAATATGTTTCGTTAAGTGTTCCACAAACGTGGAGTGGCTTGTCCCAAATTTCAATGCTCTGATATGGTCCTTGTACCAGGGGTCGAGTGTTCTGCTTTTTAAGAGAAGTCTGTGTCTTTTGTCACTTTTCGAATGTGAAACAAGGGAAAATAAGAACTAAACAACAAAAGAAGTATATACACACACGGACAGAATCTATATCAGCTCACATTTAGTCACAGAAAAAAAATCGAATGCAAACCCTGATACTGTTGTCAACGAATGACGCTACAGACACAGAAAATGGCAGTTACAGTGCTATTTCGAAAACAGAGATCACAGGAGAATGTACGAAAGAAAGCTGTTCGGCTTATAAGTAATGAATTAGAAGCTGAAGTAATCTTTATTACAAAAACTTCGGTTAACTGTTTTAAATCTGTAACTTAAAAGTACAAACGGCAACGTATACGTGCAAGCAAAAACAGTGTAATATTTCAGGACACCCACTGAAGATGCCTTGTAACTGAGGCGAAACGGGTCTGGATGATGAAGTCAAATACAAACACTTCATATGTGGCATGTGAAAGGCGTTTTTCTTTTGAACTACTACATTTTACATGCAGTTGCTGCGAAATGGTCACCACAAGGAATGGTTATTGTCTTTTTAAATTATTATTTACTTCTTATGCAGGTGATCTTGACCATTTTAAAAGTTTTTCAATTTTGCGGTTCTTAACACTGGCTAATCTTTGTCCACAGTAGTAAAGTAACAATAAAATTCAATCTCTCTAAATTACTTTCTCGGTCTACAACTGTGATTTTATTCTGGTTTGCAAGGCAGTTTCTCGAGACCCATACGAGCTTAAGCATCAAATGTTTAGAATTTGTTCATTTCGAGACTCTTAATGTTAATAATTCTTTTGTTAAAATTTTTAATGCTTTTGTAGACCCGGCACCTTACCAGTCATCCTACCAACCCCGTACCTCTTCTCATAGCTCGGTGTAACTTGGACCGTAAACAGAAAGAACTGCTCCAATACGATACAGTAGAACACAAACGGCAACTGAATGGTATACACAAGTAGATGGACTTAAACAACGTTGTTATTCATTTTGTGCCAACTTTTATTCAATGACAGCAATTAAAGGAAGTCACCACCGCTCGTGTTGGTACCCCTGTCATTACAAAACATGTGGTGTGGTTCACTACAGGGCTAATTGTCACCTCGGAAGGCAATACATGCTCTGCAGCGTGCTTTCATGCTGGCCCCTGCTTCGATGTTGCTCACAGGATGGTAAGGAATTTTTGGCAGCAGGGTGTTCCATTTCTCCATCAGTGCTGTTGACAACTGTTGGATGGTCGTTCTTGAAGGTCGAACTGCTGGAGTATGTCTCCCTTATTTTCCCTAGAGGTGGAGACCCTCCACGCCCACACTGGTATGATGGCCAACTGAAAAGGTCTACTGCCGTCTGTGCATAAGGGTTAGTTTTCACTAAAGTGAGGTGTCACAGGATGTGGGTACTGCTATGTTGCGTACGTCTGGTCAAGGTTAATCATTAATACGCGCTCATCTGGAGTTAGATTGGGTCGAAGTTGAACGAAGGGTAGCGGTCTGAAGGGCGGAGGAAAAAAAGTGCCAAGGCAAGAGCCAAGGGGAAAATCCTCTGCCATAGTTAGGTCGGGTGGTAAGAGCAGTAGCGGATGTCTACTGTCTGCGATAGCTCGTCTCCCTACCGCATTCCACGCGTGCTCGCTGCGGTTTAAATCGCAAGTACGAGCAGGCCAGTCTATTTGCCAAGCCAGGTTCTTGAAAGCAATAGTGTTAGATAATGTTAATGGCTGCATTACTTGTTCCCGATTCTCAAGATGTGTGGTCACGACCAGGATAGTTTTTTTGGTCCAGGTGTTGTGGTCTAAGGGAGGCACGATGCTGCATGGGTGAAGTAGGCTCCAAATCTTTGAACACAATACGCTAAACGATCAACGTCAATGTGACACTGTACTCCTTCCCATATAAAGTGTTCATGGGTACATTCTGCCCAGATCTCATTTTTAAGGATGAGAGTGCACGACGAGGTCTTGGAGGGAGAGAACATTGGGTAATTCACTGGCCTGCCTATTTCTCCGATTTAGTTCACATTAGCTCGTGTTGGATGCGTTAGGGAGACTATCCCGCAGCACGTTGGCAACCGTGCTGGTCAAGAAATTGAATGCCCTACCACAAGAACTATGATTTCGTCATCATCGATACGTAAGACGCCCGGTGTGACGTCAGCAGAAAAGACTTGCAACTCGGCAGCCGACGTTGCCCAGGTGGGGACTCCAGCCGTCAGTGCTATACGACCATTTCATTTTTTTCCTTATGAAACGCATAGCTATCATGGGAGCGTATTGCAGAGCATGCACTGCTGTCCGTGATGATCACTCACCATATTAAGTACCACGTCCAGTCATTTATGAAGTCCCTTGGTTCATCATGAATGGGGGTGAATTTTTGTAACTATTGTATTTGAATAAGAGCGTCATTTCTATTCGTCTCCTTGCGTATTTCTTTGAATTACCTTTTGTACTATGTTTCGGCAGTTATTGCTATGTGTGGTTGAAGTTTCATCGAGTAATGTTATTTGGAAGTATCACATAACTCACCGAATGCTTTTAGGAAGCGCAAAGGAAAGTATGCAACTACCGCAACGCATACAGAATCCTTTTCTGGTGTATTTTCAAGAGTCAAATTCCACTTGAAGTATGTCCATTATGCTTCACCTGTTGTTGTCTTACATATGGATCAATGGAATGAGATAAACGGGGTTAGGAAGCACAACGAAGAATATATTGCTTTCTCCCTTCTTTCAGACTTAAATGTAACAGCACAGTTAATCGTCCTGCCATTTATCTGACTCATCTTGCGGACTACTCAGACCGGTACACAGTGCCTGGGATGGCGGCGGGCGGGGTCTACAGCTGTTGGCCGGCGCTGTAGTGCAGTTTCCCACTGCCTGCAGCGATGCGGCTCAAACGTTGGACACGTCATTCAGGAGCCGTGGCTGCTGTCAGAGACCAGTCCCGCGCGTAATCTCGCCGGAATTCGGCGAGAGCCACCCAGCTGATGAAGCAATCAGTGTGGACCGCCTGCACAGTGCAGCTATGCAGCACACCTCTATTAGCTGTCGGAGTTAATCGAGTGCTAGTTTCAAGTGACTGCTGAAGACACCTTCACCGTTACGATGGACGGATTCACATTTGCCATCTTCTTTCTTTGTGAGCTAGTCTGTATTTTTCCCACAAAAGATTTGTCTTCAAGGCATATGTAGTAATTATATCAACAACTAAGTAACATTTTTAAACTGCGAATTCCGATATGGGTAGACTGACATTTTTACCTTTTTACGTCAACACCAGTGACTCTGAAACGAAAACTCAACTGAAAATCAGGAACGTAATAGACTATTATGAAATCATCTATAGTACAAGACGTACAAAAACATGAAAACAAGAACTGCTCAACACGTTTTTGCGTGAAAAATAATTTCGTTCCAACGAAGCAATAAAAATTATTAAAATGTGGATTGGAACACTATTTTTCATATCGTAGCTGCGTTTCCATTTATCAAGCCATACTGCTTGTCTGTACTGTCCTGTTTTTGAAAGAAATTAGACCGTTTTAATTTTCTCATTATGTATGTACTCAAGGGTGATCTGTTTTAACTGTCAAAAAAACACTCAAAACCCAAGATCGCCCAAAACGTTTTTTTTTTATTTCAACAGTATTTGCTACCATCTTCAGGTCTTGAACATCTTCTTGTAGTTAAACATATTCATTTGACGCTGAATCACATGGACAAGATGTCAAGTGGATAAATCTCAGCACATTATAAACGTTTTCCATAGCTAAAACATTTAACAACACAAAGTCCCTTGTCCAAAAGGTCATGTCCATATAGATATTTCTTATTTGTACCGTGTAACAAGCGTCTGTGAGTAATATATAACAACATGGCCTTTTCGACAAGGTCCTTTTTTTAAATATTTTAGCGATGACCGAACATTATAATGCACTCAGTTTACCCAAGATCTTGTACTTTACGTATAGCGTATAATGTACATGTTCTATTGCAAAAAGGCATTTAACATATGAAGATGACAATAAAGAGTGTTGAAATCGGTTGTCTTAGAAAAAAAATGTTTCCTGCGATCTTGGATTTTGAATGGTTTCTAGGAATTAGATTGTTCTATTACAAGAATCGTTTCAAATATGCATGGAACATTTTATCAACTGAAAACCAGCTGTTCTAACTTAAACTATGAGTATACAGTGAACGATGAATACCTATTAAACAATGAATACCCATTGAACACTGAATACCAATTAAATGACGAAAAGCCGTTACATCACAGTCGCTGCGTGAGTGCAAATGGCTAGAGGTTGGTGCACTAAATTCAACATAAACTCTTCCATTACTCTTATATGTTTCGGGTGAAGTTGTGTTTTGCAGACCAGGAAAATGGAAATTACTGCGCAACTAGCAATATGTTTTTCTTATCAGCGTCATTTGTTACTAGAGACTGATATGGAATATTATCTAGGCTTGAATTACTGATGCTGGGCTTCCGGCTTGCACAGCACGTTTACACCGGAACCTAATCAAAATCTGCAAGCAGTATTATGATGTATCTTGCAATACGACAGAAAGCAGCGTCACTTGACGTTACGGTGCTATAGAGAGTGACTTTATTAGTCTGTGGCGGTTAGCGCTCAGATAATTATTCTTAGTACAGGAAGAAGTAATTCATTAGGAGTTTTCATTATTGTGAGGTAGAAATCGACGCCATTGCGAGATTTTGAAGGAAATTGTATTATATATCTGTATATAAGCCAGTAAACAGATAATTCATGTTCAGAGAAGAATTTCATTTACACATTTCATGAAGATACCTATTTATTCCACAATTGACGTATACTTCAGTTATGATCTATTAATTAATAAATGCTCGAGAACATTTCCGACGGGAGCGTTAAGTTGAAGTTTGATGCTTTCTTCGGAAAAGGAGTAATTTCACGGATCATTTAAATCCACCAATGTTGAACATTTCTAACAACTGAAAGTTAATCTTATTGCTATGCATCACAGCCCAGACGAATATTTCTCCGCAACTTTGATTAACATTTTCAGCTTCAGTACAACGTCTGCAGCAGCTGTAACAGTTCGCTACAACAACGGCAGCGTGTAGTGTGAAAGCAGTTTCACACATCGCCCTGTATCAAACCAACGGTGTAGGTACTCAACACAACAGACTGTCACACACTGTCACTCATACATAGAAAAACAAACACAAGGTGGTGTGGGAAACATATAGAGAGATGCTCACTCATTGTATGTACTCATCAGAGAGACTTTATAATATGAAGCAGTCAAGGAGAAGGTTTTAAAGCACTGGGCTACTATAAATTATCATCCATTTCAAAGCTCTATATTTTCCAAATTATTATATGTGAAAATATGATTGATGCCTCAATAGAGCCTTTAACTCCCCAAATTAACATGTTCCACTCCACAAACATTTTTTGAGTTCCTTTCTGATCACACGATACACGTCCAAGCGGTGTTTGTTCTGTCAATGGTCATCAGAGCAACGTTGATGCGTTCTCTGATCTGTTTCAGTGTTGTTGGCAGTTTGTTTGTACAAACACGGTAGTTAACATGCCCCCAAAGGAAAAAGAGACAAGACATTTGCTCAGAAGACTTGGGACAATGGAAAAGAGCCACTCCTCTTCATCACTACCGCAAGTCAAGAACGATGCATTCGTTCATCGTTTAGGTAACGATGAATATAGGTGCTTCAATGGCGAGTGTCCGTCCTGTTGGAAGACGAAATTCTCGGAATCACAATTGCAACATTTCAAGGCAAGTCGCGCGATCACAGTCTTCTCACAGAAGAATAACTGCCACACTGGTTTCCCAGTGACATTCCAAAGAAAACGTTAATCTTCGTCGAATCTCGTTCATGTGCCGTAATTTGATGAGGAGGTCCAGTGCCCCACACTCTCACATTGTGAAGACCAACTATCGTCTACTCTAAAGACACAAGCAATAAAAAAGCTGAACTGCATCCAAGCATGTCTCGGAGGGCCCATCAATACCGATCGAACTCTGCGCCGTCATTTTCCGTTAGGCGTCACGAGATGCTTAAATGGAAGGGCACGTGGTCAGCAAACAGCTCTCCCGGCCGTTGTCAGTTCCCGTGACAGGAGCCGCCACTTCTGAGTCAAGTGCCTCTTGAGTTGTCCACGCAGGGGCTGAGTGCACAACACATGCCAACAGCGCCTGACAGGCACGGACATTGACCAAAGTGCTGAACGTAAGTGATCTAAGGGTGAACGGTGTTAGCACTGCTGCAAGGCAGTTGGCACCTTCTCAACTAGTGAAGAAGAAATCCATGGTGGCTACTGCCTTCCGCTCGGGCTACACACAGCATACTGTTGCCAATGATCGCACGGGTACTGTTCGCGTAATGTACGACCGTAACTTGTAAATACTGCACAGCGACTTGTGACTCAAAGCAGTTCGGCAGTACGCATTGCGTTTGACTGTTGCTCTGTCGGCAATCATTCCACTACTTCGCGCCCTGATCACTTCTACTCTCCCTGTACTTCTGAGATTGCTTTGGAATTTTTCCCTATATTCACAGTCTTACTGTCGAGTTCTGGCCTTAACCTTCACATTCAACCAGTGTACGGTCCAAGCTACGAGCAGAAACAGTCGCATACAGTAATTCTATATCCACTGTGTTCGTCACTGGTCGATTTCTTAACTTAGAATACTTGATGAACCCTTTCGCTTCACAGAGGTACATGGATTTTTTCCCGTCGCCATGGAGCATTTCCGACCGAGAACTTGTCGTTTTGTCTCAAAGTTGTGCGGTGCCGGTAGTCCGTGCAGCGGTCTCTTCGTTTCGCTGCCACCTGTCACATGTCAAAAACGAAATCTTATCAAGTTAAACAACAATGATCAAATCTAAGAGAAAATTATGCAGAGGAACTGGATTGCCCAAGTAAACCCTAAGAGTCAAAAGCTGTAATAAACGTAACAAGAAACGCTCAAAAGGAAAATTTATTCTGTACGCAGACGACGTGGTTACAGGACCGACTGTAAGAGAGGAGGTAAAGAAGGCACTATAAAGTCGTGTGCACAGGAAAATAACCTAAAAGGGAACATGGAGATAATAGTTCAAAGGTCATTCAGGAAGCGAGAAAAAACATCACCTAAATACAGAAACTCTGTACAATAAACCACTCTACATAGCAGGGAAATAAGAATACTTTGGAATTACATTACAGTCAACAGCACTATGCATATTCAGGAAGTTCGCCAACAACAGCCAAAGCCTCATACGCTGTCGCGTAAATAACCAACCTATCGACAAACACAGCGACTTAAGTATTCAAAGCAGCAGTGGCGTGAGTCATAACGTGTCGAATAGAGATCATATACGAAAAACTTGGCGCCATTAAACGATTGGAAAGAGTCAAGACTATGTTCATGACACGGATACTAGGTGTGAGAGAACTGCCGCCATTCAACTTAAATTTTAACTCACGAAAGAGACATTTTTTAGAGGAAATCAGATTACAATAGTGGCTATCTTTCAAAGGGCCGTATCGAAACTAACATTACGGCCGAAAGGATGAGGTATACCTAGAGTGCTACAACACACCTGTCACGCTGAATGAAAGCTGGACCAAAGAACGCAGGAACCAGAACGAGGTATACCTAGAGTGCTACAACACACCTGTCACGCTGAATGAAAGCTGGACCAAAGAACGCAGGAACCAGAACGATGTAACATCAAGAAACGCAATACGCGGATTCCATCATAATGTATTCACCAGCAACAAATTTCTCGAACAATGTGAGGAGTATAACTATTTGCAACGCGTACAATGAAGTTAAAGATACCACACGGTAACATGGACGAAGAAAATGAAAGCTGTAACAGACTTTATCAAAGACTAAAATCATGTAAAACCTTAGGTAAACTTCAATAGTAATGATTAATGAGAGCAAACTTTTCTCTTTAATAGTAACTCATCAATCGAAACATGAAGTTGGTCTAATATTCAGTACGTCCGTTTCTGTTCGTTAGGCGTTAAATCGGAACTGTGTACAAGTAATTCTCAGGCCATCGGTAGGAACGTGGATGCATACATACACAGCACTGCGGCAGCAGACACGCAATCAATCGGGTAGGTGGTCTGAAACGAAAAATCTAGGTATTCTCAATTACCACTTGACGGATCTTGCTGCACAATTAGGACCAGGAATTAAGGTAAAGAATTCACTGACAGGCGTTTTATCTGGCTAGCCGTCACTTCCTCATTGCTGTCAACACACTTAAATCGATCAAAACGCTATGTAGTGATGATGGAACCGTGATAGATGCCTCGACATTTCATTATACGAAAGCATTGTCTACTTAAGTGGTACCTACAGTCTGGGCTACTTAACTTTCACACAGATTTTATTTCAGACCCAGAAAAACGATCTTTGTTTGACTAAATTCTTTGGTGTGACAAATCGTCAGCAAGTGTAGCTCCACCGACTATCGTTGGCCGGCCGCGGTGGTCTCGCGGTTCTAGGCGCGCAGTCCGGCACCGCGCGACTGCTACGGTCGCAGGTTCGAATCCTGCCTCGGGCATGGATGTGTGTGATGTCCTTAGGTTAGTTAGGTATAAGTAGTTCTACGTTCTAGGGGACTGATGACCACAGATGTTAAGTTCCATAGTGCTCAGATGCATTTGAACCATTTTTGGCTATCGTTGACTCTGTTGTGTGTTCGGCTGGGGATTGGAATGTATTTCGTTAGTGCATCACTTCGTACGGTTTTTGTTTTGTATGTTTTTATACTGGTTGCTATGGGTTTATACATTGATTGCAATTTTTATTTATAGTTCACTGTCGCTAACTGAACTGTTGCTTTGTCATGTACAGATAGTCAGTGGAGCTGTGGAGCGCCAAGTCAAGATATCAGAAAATTTCCAACCTGTTGTTCTCTTCGAGTTCAATGGATGTGGGACAACAGCGGAGGCGGCCAGAAACTTATGGGCCGTGACTGAGAATAATGCTATTGGACAGAGCACTGCAAGAAAACAGCTTTATCGGTTTGAGGAGGGTATTATTGACATAAGCGACGATCCACGGTAAGGAAGACCTTCGGGGTTTCATGAAAATCGCTTATATACATTCACCCACAACTATCTACATCATTTCGCTCGAGAACTGGTAAATGTGACGATCTGTGACCATTCCACCATCGAGCGACGTTTGCATGTAGTGGGAAAGATTCAGATATCGGGTGAATTGGTACCGCATGTTCGACGCCAAAACCACAATACCCAGAGGATGGTCATACGAGCATCTCTGCTTGCTCGTCATCAATTGCCTCATGAAAAATACCGACTATTCCCTTCCCGTATTGTCACTGGGGCCGGGAAATGGTGTCTTTATGCTAACATAAGGAAAAGAATGAAATGGTTGAGCCCGAACTAAGCAGCAACTTGCCGCGTATGGACGTGCTTATATCAAATAATAATAATAATAATAATAATAAATCCCGTGGAGGCCCGGGAAAAGAATAGGCCACCGGTATGTTCTGCCAGTCGTAGAAGGCGACGAAAAGAACAAACCACTAATAGGGCTAACCCCCCTTTTAGTGTGATTAGTTGGTTCAGGACAGAACTAAAGAAGCCTCGGACAAGTGCCGTCATGGTCGGGGACGACGCTTGAACCCTATGCCCGCTCACAATGGTAACAACACTGCTAGCCAACTGGAAAATGATTTAAATCCAAATAGAGGAGGTTTGCAGGATATGCTTCCTGCAACCACCCTAGAAGGAAAACAAAGACAAAGGATGATATGGTCAGATGAAGCTAACCGACACCTCATGTTCCATTATTACCAAGCAACAAACCTAGGAACGAACACAACTGGATACAGATCACAAGTATACACTACATTTATTACCAGATACCAAGAATTAAAATGTTTAACAGAACAACGACTAGCTGATCAGATCCGTGTAATAATAACAAATAACAGGATACCCCAGTCAGAATTAGAAAACATCAAACAACAATTACAACAAATACTGGAACAAAATAATTTGCAATCAGAAGAAGAAGAAAATACAGTAATGGACTCAAACATCCTAAATCAAACAAACAAAGGACAACACGCATCAATTAAACAATCAGAGGAAAACGAAATCTTAAGACAGCCATCAGAACAAGCACAAATAGAACAGGAAGTGACACACATGTTAGATATAGAAGAAAAATTTCAGCTTACATATATAGAATACAAAGACACAAATACAGATATTAGACCATTCTTGCATAGACAGCCAAATAACCCACAAGTCGAAACAACAATAAAAACTATCAACACAATCATACACAACAAAATAAATGAAAACACAACTATGGAAGAGTTACAACTACTGGTTTATATAGGAGCACACACTACACTAAATATACACACTAGGCAGAGATCAGAACCAACAAACACACAGAAGAAACCCACAAAACCAGCATGGCAACACAGGCTAAAGATCAGAATAGAAAAACTGAGAAAAGACATCGGACAGCTAACACAATTTATAAGAAATGAAATGTCAGAAGAAAAACGAAAAAAGTTAGGTAAAATCTCACAACAAGAAGCGATAGAACAATTAGAAGAAAAGAAGCAGAAATTACAAGCATTGGCCAAACGACTTAGAAGATACAAAAAAAGTGAAAATAGAAGGAAACAAAACCAAACATTCAACACAAACCAAAATAAATTTTACCAGACAATAGATAACACACACATGAAAATAGACAATCCACCAAACATGACAGACATGGAACACTTCTGGAGCAACATATGGTCAAACCCAGTACAACATAACAGGCATGCACGGTGGATACAAGCAGAAACAGACACACACAAGATCATATCACAAATGTCTGAAGTGATAATTTTGCAACATGAAGTCACCCAAGCAATTAATTCTATTCACAATTGGAAAGCCTCTGGAAAAGATAAAACAGCAAATTTCTAGCTAAAGAAGTTCACCTCAACACATTCACATCTAACTAAATTATTTAACAGTTATATTGCAGACCCATACACATTCCCTGATACACTTACACATGGAATAACGTATCTGAAACCTAAAGATCAAGCAGACACAGCAAACCCAGCTAAATATCGCCCCATAACATGCCTACCAACAATATACAAAATATTAACTTCAGTCATTACATAGAAATTAATGACACATACAACACAGAACAAAATTATAAATGAAGAACAAAAAGGCTCTTGCAAAGAAGCTCGAGAATTTAAAGAGCAACTGATAATAGATGCAGAGGTGACATATTAAGCTAAAACTAAACAAAGGTCAGTACACTATGCATACATTGATTACCAAAAGCTTTTGATAGTGTACCCCACTCATGGTTACTACAAATATGGGAAATATACAAGGTAGATCCTAAATTGATACAGTTCCTATACATAGTAATGAAAAATTGGAAAACCACACTTAATATCCAAACAAATTCAAATAACATCACATCACGGCCAATACAGATTAAGCGTGGAATATACCAAGGAGACTCATTTAGTCCTTTCTGGTTCTGCCTTGCTCTGAACCCACTATCCAACACGCTAAATAATACAAATTATGGATACAATATTACTGGAACATACCCACACAAAATCACACATCTGCTATACATGGATGATCTAAAACTACTGGCAGCAACAAATCAACAACTCAACCAATTACTAAAGATAACAGAAGTATTCAGCAATGATATAAATATGGCTTTTGGAAAAGACAAATGTAAGAAAAATAGCATTGTCAAGGGAAAACACACTAAACAAGAAGATTACATATTGGATAACCACAGCGACTGCATAGAAGCGAAGGAAAAAAACAGATGCCTATAAATATCTAGGATACAGACAGAAAATAGGAATAGATAATACAAATATTAAAGAAGAACTAAAAGAAAAATATAGACAAATACTAACAAAAATACTGAAAACAGAATTGACAGCAAGAAACAAGACAAAAGCTATAAATACTTATGCTATACCAATATTGACCTACTCATTTGGAGTACTGAAATGTAGTAACACAGACCTAGAAGCACTCAATACACTTACACGATCACAATGCCACAAATATAGAATACATCACATACATTCGGCAAAAGAAAGATTCTCATTAAGCAGAACGGAAGGAGGTAGGGGATTTGTCGATATAAAAAACCTACATTATAGGCAGGTAGAAAATTTCAGAAAATTCTTTCTAGAACGAGCAGAAACTAGCAAAATACACATAGCAATCACTCATATAAATACATCGGCTACACCACTGCAATTTTATAACCACTATTAAAACCCTTTAGATCACATAACATCAACAGATACGAAGAAAATAAATTGAGAAAAAAAACACGACATGGCAAGCACCGGTATTATCTAACACAGACACACATCGATCAAGAAGCATCCAACACATGGCTAAGAAAAGGCAATATATACAGTGAGACGGAAGGATTCATGATTGCAATACAGGATCAAACAATAAACACCAGATATTACAGCAAGCATATTATTAAAGATCCCAATACCACAACAGATAAATGCAGACTTTGCAAACAACAAATACAAACAGTAGATCACATCTCAAGCGAATGTACAATATAAACAAATACAGAATACCCCAGAAGACATGACAATGTAGCAAAAATAATACATCAACAGCTTGCCATACAACATAAACTTATAAAACAACACGTTCCCACATACAAGTATGCATCACAAAATGTACTAGAGAATGATGAATACAAATTATACTGGAGCAGAACCATTATAACATGTAAAACAACACCACATAACAAACCTGACATCATACTCACCAATAAAAAGAAGAAATTAACACCTCTAATCGAAATATCCATACCCAATACAACAAATATAAAAAGAAAAAGGAGAAAAAGTTGAAAAATACATCCAACTGGCTGAGGAAGTCAAGGACATGTGGCATTAGGATAAAGTTGACATTATACCAATTATACTATCAACTACAGGAGTCAGACCATACAATATTCACCAGTACATCAATGCAATACAGCTACATCCAAACTTATATATATACAACTACAGAAATCCGTAATTATTGATACATGTTCAATTACCCAAAAGTTCCTAAATACGATATAACATATACAGTACAGTTAAAAGGAAGTGACGCTTGATCAAGGTCCGCGTCACTTTCCATTTTTAACCAGACTTAACGTCTGTGAAAGCAAAGAAATAATAATAATAATGTGGAGCATCTAGTGGAATGGCGACAGCCCAGGTGTACCCATCAAGGCGACATTTATTCTCAGTAACTGAGACATCTTGCAGACGCAGTTCAGGAAAAGCTGCCATTTGAAATCTGGTTTCACAGGACAGAGCAGATCAGGTTCTGTAAAGGGGCCAATATCAGTTACTGTTACACAAGAACAAAAAGATTATACCTTGATCAATTTATGGCTGAGTGCCCAAGTAACGTTTCAATAATAAAGTTTAAATAATTCCTTTTAAAATACAAGGATTTAGAGAAACGGCTTAAAGTCTTACTTAAGTAAAATTAATATATCCTCAAATAATTCCATTTAAGGCACCAGAATTTAGAGAAATGGCTGAAGGCCTTACTTAAGTAAAATTAAAATATCTTCACAGTTAAAGGCCCAAGTAATATTTCAGGCCAACAAAGGAAATTCTTTAAAAGGCAATCATTTACAAATCTCAGCTAAAAGCCATATTATGGAAAATTTCTGACGGAGTGGAGGCAGCAGAACTATAAGTAGAAAAAGTAAATAGAAGTATTGTTAACGTAGAAAACAATGTCTGATAGCTCTTGTAATACTAATGAACAGGATGTTGCGTCAGTTCATGCAGCGTTTACCGGATGTAGTTAATTTTCACGTTTTGATCGAGGCAAATAGATCCAACCAATAAAATTCTGGAATGATTTTGAGGATGTTTTACAAAATGCATGGACAGAACGTCAGAAAATTTCTTTAATTAGAAGTCATTCGTCAGGAGGTGCTTCGCGAAGGTCAGCTGACACAACGATTAGATGAAAAATTTTCTGAATTTAAAACTGTATTTGGTTGTCAAGCCGCCTAATTAATTCCTCTGCTGAAATCCCAATAATTTTTCAATATAAGAAAAGGCAACTGCTTCCAGTATATTTATAATAATAAAAGGCAACCTTTAAATACAAACATTTACACAGTACAACAGAAAACCATCTTAAGAAAACTTGAAATATCTTGATGGTTGAAGGCCCAAACAAAGACAAACCTTAAGCAAAGTTAATACAAGTCTAAAGGCCTTGCACAGTACGTGTGACAAAAGAAAATCACAATCGCAAGGAAACTGTAACAACAGATTAGTTGAGACAGGCAGCCAAGCGTAACACTAAGTAATCGGATGGCAGCACAACCTAGGGACGGCTGAAGAACCAACCAACAACCTAATCAATTCCCTTCCACCCAACCAACGGCATGACAACCCAAAACTTCAGCAAGGACAAGGATCGCACCACGACTATGTCTTAATAACTGGCGCCTAAACACAGACAAGGCTCAATAACCTCTCAGAGAAAAATAGAGAACTACATCAAGCTGTCGAACAACACGCCGTGACAGACGGCAGCAACACAGCATGGAAAACACACTGCTGGAAAACTACACGAACGACCAGGGCAGGTAACCGGAATGTTAACGGCTACAAGGCAGAGAATACGGCTGGTGCACTTCACTAATAAATTAAAGTCATTTCAAAAGTTAGACGTCGTACAGGAAAATGGCTGCAATATTTTGCCAACTCAAGCTCACCATCATGTTGCTGCTTGCAGGAACAGCCCAGGAAGGAACAACTAGCAATCAACGAAGAGATGTCATCGCAGTTGAGATTTCGTAACTGGTTCACTAAATACTCAACTCCAGTATGCAGGTTCGGTAGGCAACTCCGACCGCACGTGCACGCCGCCAGCGGTCCCAGTCTGACCCCAACCTGCCTAGACTTCCTCACTGTTCCTTTGCAACAGACTAACTGCCCCATACACACCACTACACGGAAATGTAGCGGCCACACCAATGAAGATACAGCTGTACTAGTATTAATAAACGCTGCTGCTGCCACTGGTAGAGGCAAGTGAGCAACTCGTTCACGTAGCAACTAAGGGGGCAATTAGTCGCCACTAGATGGTGACAAAATGCCAAAAAAGAAAACGGCATCAGCGGGAGCTGACCATGGCTCAGTCTCCCCT
Organism: Schistocerca cancellata; assembly: GCF_023864275.1. NCBI lineage: Eukaryota > Metazoa > Arthropoda > Insecta > Orthoptera > Acrididae > Schistocerca > Schistocerca cancellata. Next base: position 633,226,943 of record NC_064631.1, on the reverse strand, counting down.
CCTCAAACCCCAAAGGCTGTCAAACTACTTGCGGTATGAACAGCATCAACATGGGGAGGAAAAGCACACTGCTGAACACCACACTAATAACCTCACTGTGGAGACTTCCTTGCTGCTAAGTCCCAACTGACCAACTGCCAAACTGCATTATGCAAACAGCATTCATCTGATTAGCAGAAGTCACAGAAGCTACACATAGTTCCAAATAAACACTTGCATCAAGAACTCTGGCAATCCTAAAACCAATCACTGTTGAACAACAACAAGAAATGATGAGTCACACACACAGAAGTTTCCATAAGCATTCAGCAACTAAATACACGTCGTCCAATGACACGAAAGACAGAACGACCAACCAAGATCGTCCCCACTCAAGTTATGAGTGTCAGCAACGGTCGGGCGAGTATTGGCTGTCCGGAGCTCAGTGCAGCTCCAACCTGACGCACCTCAATGTCCGTTCGGAAGTCAAAGATAAGGCGATAGGCGAAGACGTCTCTGTACGAGGAAGGAACCGACCCACGTCTGACAAGGCGACCAACTGACGAAGCCCAGAAACAGTCAAAAGACCAAATACACGTCACTCAGTGAGACGACCAACCAAACGACCAACCGGCAGTCGTTCTCACTCCAATCAACTTCCATCGGACAGTTCATGTGTGTGACCAGCGGTCGGTGACTATTTGCTGTCCGGATCTCACCAGCGCTGCATCATGACTGAACTGAATATTCGTTCAGAACTGGGAGACACGGCGACCCAGGCATACTGGGTCAGACCCAACCAAGCAGAGGTAAGAGTTGGCCACTGGCCATGACATCTCTGCACAAGGTGGGTTCGGAAGACAGAGTGGATCAGGTTGTGGAAAGGGGCCAAGATCAGTTACTGTTGGTTACACAAGGACACAGAACATTATTCCACTAAAACCTTTGCAAAGTTTTCTCTTTAAAACAACTAGGACCAATTCATAGCTGAAGTCCCAAGTAATTTCTCAATAATAATATTTAAATAATTCCTTTTAAAACCCAAGGATTTAGAGAACTGGCTGAAGGCCTTGCTTAAGTAAAATTAAAATATCTTCTCGGCTAAAGGCCCAAAAATATATCAGATCAGCAAAGGAAATCCTTTAAAAGGCAAGCATTTACAAATCTCGGCTGAAAACCATATTAATGAAAATTTATATTAATTCCTCAGCTGAAAGTCAAATACTTTTTCAAGACAATAAAATGCAACCTTTAAAGACAAGCATTTACGCAGTACAACAGATAACCATCTTAAGAAAACTTTAAATATCTTGACGGTTGATGGCCCAAACAATTATTCAAAATAATTAAAGGCAAACCTTAAGACAAACATTTACACAGTGTGGCTGAAGGCCACTTTAAGAATTCAAGGTAACTAGATACAAACGTTACAGACAGAAATTTACACATTATAGCTGAAAACCAACGATTATAAAACAAACGCGGGCTAAGGCCTATATACAGAGCCAACAAGAATTTTAAATAAAACACAACTGAAAGCCTAATCTTAAAATACTTCACATAAAGTTGTGCTGAAGGTCATATACTAAACATAAAATAGACAACATTAATACAAGTCTAAAGGCCTGGGATAGTACCTATGACAAAAGAAAATCACAATCGCAAGAACAGAACAGTGGTGCTCAGAGGTGTTCCAAGGGCCGTCCTGGAGAGAAAAGTCTAACGACACTTTAGGTGAGCCAAGGGTAGCACTAAATAATCGGGTGGTAGCACGACCTAGGGATAGCTGAAGTACCAACCAACAACCTAATCAATTCCCTTCCACCCAACCAACAGCGTGACAACAAAAGTATCAGTGAGGACAAGGACCACAATAGGTCTGTGTCTTAATAATTGGCATAGAAGAACAGTTAAGGCAGAATAACCACTCAAAGAAAAAGGGAGAACCACAGCAAGCTGTCTAACTACACGCCGTGCCAGAGAGCATCAATATGCCAAGGAACACACTCTGCCGGAAAACTACGCTAACGACCAGGGCAGGTAACCAGAACGTTAATGGCCACAGAGCAGAAGATACCACTGGTGCACTTCACTAATAGATAATAATCATTTCAAAGTTAAACACAATATAGGAAGACGGCTACAAAATTTTGCTGACTCAATTATACCATGACATTGCTGCTTGTGGGAAAAGGCCAGGGAGCAACAACCAGCAATCAACAAAGAGATGTCACAGCAGTTTAGGTTTCATAACAGGTTCACTGTTTACTCAACTTCAATATGCAGTTTGGGTGGGCGACGAACAGTGCAGCTCCCGCAGATAGTGCCACACAACACCGAAGACACGTGCACGCCGCCGGTGGTCCCAGTCTGACCTCACTCTGTGGAGACTTCCTCACTGCTCCGTCGCAACCGACCAACTGGTACTCCACTACTCAGACAGCATTCATTTGCTCAGCAGAAATCATAGAAGCTACACACAGTTGCACACTTGAACCAAGAATTCCAACAATCCTAAAACCAATCACTATTGAATAATAAGGAAAAATGACAAGGCACACACACACAGGAAGTTTCCATAAGCGGTGGGAGACCAAATCCATCTCGTCCGATGAAGCGACCAACCGAACGACTAACCAAAGTCATCCCCACTCAAGTTATGTGTCGGCAACGGTCGGGCGAGTCTTGGCTGTCCGGAGCTCACAGCACCTCCAACCCAACTCGATGTCCGTTCGGAACTCGGAGACACGGCGACCCAGGCACACTGGCTGACCCAGCCATGCTGAGGTAACTCTTGCCCATCGGCGACGACATCTCTGGACGAGGAAGGAACCGACCCATATTCGGCAAGATGACCAACTGACGAGGCCCAGAAACGGTCAAAAGACCAAATACACGTCGCTCAGTGAGACGACCAACCGAACGACCAACCAGCAGTCGTTCTCGCTCCAATGTACTTCTGTCGGACAGTTCATGTGTGTGGCCAGCGGTCGGCAAGTACTGGTTGTCCGCACCTCACTGGCGCTCCATCCCCTGACTGAACTCCAGACACGAATACCCGGAAATACTAGCAATCGCTCCAGAGAGGGTAAGACAGTGTCGTTATCTATAAGCGCTGCTACTGCCACTCACAGACAAACAAACCAGCAACCTAGTGACGCCAGTAAATCGAATTGTCCGCAGCTCGTGGTCGTGCGGTAGAGTTCTCGCTTCCCACAACCGGGTTCCCAGGTTCGATTCCCGGCGGGGTCAGGGCTTTTCTCTGCCTCGTGATGACTGGGTGTTGTGTGATATCCTTAGGTTAGTTAAGTTTAAGTAGTTCTATGTTCTAGGTGACTGATGACCATAGATGTTAAGTCCCATAGTGCTCAGAGCCATTTGAACCATTTTTTAAAAATCGAATTAAAGGAAAAACGACGCGACAGAACCACAAGAACAAGATGATGAGCAATGAACGGCATGATCGCGAAACGCACACGGCTCAGTGATGCTGCTCCACGATAACGCTCGCTTGCAGTCTGCTAAACTGACAGAAATAACTATACAGTAGTTTGGTTTGAAAGTAATTCCGCACCCACCTTATTCACTTGATCTTGCGCCCTCAGATTTTCACCTTTTCCTCTTTCCATCGTAAAACCTTCAAGGAATTTTCTTTACTCATGAAAATGCTCTCTGAACATAGTTCAAAGAGTTCTTCGTCCCAAAACCGCGTCATTTTTACCGTCGCGGAAAAGGAAAGTATCCCCAGCAATGACAGCCTGCTGTAACCAGTGAACAAGAATATACGCTACTGGCCATTAAAATTGCTACACCACGAAGATGACGTGCTACAGACGCGAAATTTAACCGACCGGAAGAAGATGCTGTGATATGCAAATGATTAGCTTTTCAGAGCATACACACAAGGTTGCCGACGGTGGCGACACCTACAACATGCTGACATGAGGAAAGTCTCCAACCGATTTCTCATACACAAATAGCAGTTGACCGGCGTTGCGTGGTGAAACGTTGTTGAGATGCCTCGTGTAAGGAGGAGAAATGCTTACCATCACGTTTCCGACTTTGATAAAGGTCGGATTGTAGCCTATCGCGATTGCGGTTAATCGTATCGCGACATTGCTGCTCGCGTTGGTCGAGATCCAATGACTGTTAGCAGAATATGGAATCGGTGGGTTCAGGAGGGTAATACGGAACGCCGTGCTGGATGCCAACGGCCTCGTATCACTAGCAGTCCAGATAACAGGCATCTTATCCGCATGGCTGTAACGGATCGTGCAGCGACGTCTCGATCCCTGAGTCAACAGATGGGGACGTTTGCAAGAGAACAAACATCTGCACGAACAGTTCGACAACGTTTGCAGCAGCATGGACTATCAGCTCGGAGATATGGCTGCGGTTATCCTTGACGCTGCATCAGAGACACGAGCGCCAGCGATGGTGTACTCAACGACGAACCTGCGTTCACGAATGGCAAAAACGTCATTTTTTCGGATGAATCCAGGTTCTGTTTACAGCATCATGATGGTCGCATCAATGTTTGGCGACATCGCGGTGAACGCACATTGGAAGCGTGTATTCGTCATCACCATACTGGCGTATTTCCCAGCGTGATGGTATGGGGTGACATTGGTTACACGTCTCTGTCATCTCTTGTTCGCATTGACGGCACTTTGAACAGTGGACGTTACATTTCAGATGTGTTACGACCCGTGGCTCTACCCTTCATTCTATCCCTGCGAAACCCTACATTTCAGCAGGATAATGCACGACCGCATGTTGCAGATTCTGTACGGGCCTTTCTGGATACAGAACATTTTCGACTGCTGCCCTGGCCAGCACATTCTCCAGATCTCTCACCAACTTAAAACGTCTGGTCAATGGTATGCGAGAAATTTGCTCGTCACAATACGCCAGTCACTACCCTTGATGAACTGTAGTATCGTGCCGAAGCTGCATGGGCAGCTTGTACCCGTACACGCCATCCAAGCTCTGTTTGACTTAATGCCTAGGCGTATGAAGGCCGTTATTACGGCCAGAGGTGGTTGTTCTGGGTACTGATTTCTCAGGATATATGCACCCAAATTGCGTGAAAATGTAATCACATGTCAGTTCTAGTATAATACATTTGTCCAATGAATACCCGTTTATCACCTGCATTTCTTCTTAGTGTAGCAATTTTAATGGCCAATAGTGTATTATTCATGAGTAAAATCTGTGTTACGTGTATCTTTGGTGTTTTATAAACGTGTGGGAAAGCGTTGCGAACTTTTCCATCATCCTAATAATTTATCCTCATTTTAGAGGTGAGTTCTCGAAGAGACACAGAAAACTATAGACCTGTATCTCTGACATCTGTCGTCTGTAGAATACTGGAACTCGCTGTACGCTAACGTGTTGTGATATATCTGGATACCGAAAATCTCCTCCGTCGGAATCAGTTCCGCGAGCAACGATTCATGTGAACTCTGTCTGGACATTCACGAGACGCATAAAGTAGCAAATACCGCCGCCCGCGTTGTTGCCGCGTTCATAGACCGACGGAAATCTCTAGGCTAATGAATGAAATAGAAGCGTACAGAGCTGTAGATCATCTTTGTGGTCGGGGTGAACAGAATCTCGTACACTTCGGTCGTACAATGAGAGAGTCGTGGGAACTTCAGGACGAGTGAATCATGTCGGGAAAACACTGTTGTACATAGAGAAGTCACAGTACTAGGAAATTGTACCTAAAGTCAAGATATCTTGGGATGTTTCAGTAGGAATGACCACATAAAATTAATGGCCACGAGCGACGTCACGAGCGACGGCGCGGCTGTATAAGCACGGCAATGACAACCACACGACAGTCATCCACTTGACAATGGCAGAGGAGATCTCTGGCGAAAGCTCGTGGGCAGTAAACCACTTGACGTGGCTTGAAACCCGGGATTGTCTTATTAAAGGAAACATTCGTTGACATTTTTGTGGCTACGAATATGACGTTCTTGAATTTCCTCCACAATACACTTCAGAATTGACGTTGCACCACAATGGAGCCCATCAAACAGTATCGCCCCTTCAGGGTCCAGGAATATCGTCTTTTCCGTATGAGGGTGTGGCTTTTTTCTTCGGAGCATAGGTAATGGAAATGCCGCCTGGTTAGGGCTTCCCGTCTTGTAGAGCGTTCGCCTGGTGCAAGTATTTCGAGCTGACGCCACTTCGGCGACTGGCGTGTCGATGGGGATGAAATGATGATGATTAGGACAACACTCCCTGAGCGGAGGAAAACTCCGACCCAACCGGGAAACGAACCTGGGCGGACCTGAGGAGAGGTGATGTGGCAACACTCCATGGGTTGCTGTTCTTGTTTCCGGTTCGAGGTGACGAACCTTTTTTCAACACATGTGAAAGTGCTCGACCAAAAATTGTCACGAACAGCCTCGTAACGCGTAACCAAATCTGCATAGATCGTACTTCGTCGCTCTTGTGTTAGACGGCCAGGAATCAAGAGGTCACACACCTTTGAGTACCCTAAAAGGAGGACGAGTGTGTCAGCATTACCAACAGAGATGTCCAGTTGTGCCGCGAGGTGTTTGAGTGTGACACGTCGATCGCTTTGGACAAAGTGTCCACACGTTCCACCATTGCAGGGGTCACAGCTTGGTTCGAACGGCTCATGAGCGCGCAGCGCTGCATGTGTGCTGCTCGCGTGCAGGCGTCGACCGGGGCTGTGGCGACAGCCGGTAGTTTGCGGCAGTGTACTGCCAGGCTAAGCTGCGGACGCTGATGCAAAGCGAGCACTAAGTAGTGAAGGTTGTATTTCAAGAAACGGAGAAGTGGAGATTTGCTATATTTTAAAATCTAATGGGAGAATAGTTTTTCGTTGTGCGAAAACGTGAAAATTCGAAATGTTTAATATGTGGCAGTATTCTCGCTCGTCAACGGAAGTTTAGTATTGAAGGCCATTATAATAAATTTCACAAGGACGAGTACAATTTATTGTCGGATTCTCAGCGGATGGGGAATTGACTGAGTTTAAGAATAGCGATCTGACGATACCAGATGAATCTGTCGTAGTTGGCCGGCCGGAGTGGCCGAGAGGTTCTAGGCACCACAGTCTGGAACCGCGCGACCACTATGGTCGCAGGTTCGAATCCTGCCTCGGGCATGGATGTGTGTGATGTCCTAAGGTTTGATAGGTTGAAGTAGTTCTAAGTTCTAGGGGACTGATGACCACAGCAGTTAAGTCCCATAGTGGTCAGAGCCATTTGAATTTGTCGCAGTTGCTGTTGTCACCAGAGATCTGCGACTTTCTCTCGTCATGTCTCTCATCTAACTGATTTAACATTTTATGGAGTACTGTTTTCAGGTTTTCAGGACGACAACAATAATAGCCCAGCGGTATGCAAGTTATAAGACTGCGCTTAATATAGCGAGAGCTGGAAAACCATTTGCTGAATTAATAAGTTTCGGTTAAGAGCAAACATCAGTGATGAAAATTTACGTAACTGTTTGTGTTTTCTGTATGTAGAAATTTTGTTCCAGATATTAAACGTATTGTAAACTCCACCTGTGATAATTAAATAAAACGTATCGTAGGTAATAGGTACTCTTTCAAACCATGATTTCTTTCAAGCACTCCTACTAACCTTATTCATTCACTCAATAAAGCAAGCTAGGAAACAAAACGCATTACAGAAGAAGGAGCGGACAGAAGGTATGGTGGGGATGGGAGATAAGCGGGTGGCCAGCTTGCCCCTGTGTGCACGCGGAACACCTGTTAACTGCACGCGTGCAAGTGCACCGCACATGTGCAGGATTCCTGCCCGCCCCTGTCGTACGGGTTTGAGCGACTTTGTGATGATTACAGACCCTTCGCCGAACGACTCACCATGTTTTTGTTCACTGCAAGATCTCCGTAGAAACTCTGCAAGCGCCTATGAATATCGAAATGTTAAAGTTTTTTCGTCAAAGGAAACTCTATAACAGTTCTTTGCTTAGAACCCACCTCTGTTACAGAAGTCCTTTTGAAAGATACAGTACGTACAGAGCCTCCAACCATAAGAACTGAAGCGAGAACGTCCCACAACATATTCCGCATTCTTTCAAACCGAAATTCATAGAGGAGAAGAATGTGTTGCATTACCTACTGAAGTCCCGTCGTAAATTTGTGGCAAACTGCACTGATTAGTGTGCAGTGCAACGACCCCTGTGTTTCGGCGTGTCACAGTTTTCCTGTATTTGATTAGTAGAGCGCTTTTATGAGATCTATGAGGACTACGCAGGATTATTGAGTTTTAAGGTGTCTTCTTTCTGGTATGTTAAGTATTTCAATGGCTGTAACGTGGCCCTGATCCTCATGAAGCTAATTTGGTTATCCGAGATAGTTCCTTCGTCTCCTTCGACTGTTCTTTCGTGAAATATTTTTGTAAACATTTTTCAAGGAATCGATTTCTAACGACACTCCTCTGATCGAATCCTGGGATACTCTCTATCGCTTCCGTACGTGTAGGATCTTTATTGTCGCTCTGTCCCAGCCTTGAGGGGCTCTTTTGTTTTTTCTCGACATTGTGTTTTCTCGATGATATCGATGAAATATTTGAGGTTTCTAATATTCATGCTGCCTTTGCGCCTTCTTCTTTTATCCGTCTTTTATTGCTTGTTTGAGTTCAGTAGTTGTTATTAATTAAGAGCTGTGCGAGCTTTCCGCTGCTTTGATTTCATACGCTTCCAGAAGTTTTCATATCATAGACCACGTCTCTTCTCTGTTTATTCTATATGTCTGAGAAATGTGTTTCCTGTTTCTTCACATGTATTTCTCCATGTAGGAGTGAAACCTTTTCCCGTATTGCAGGTCTGACTTTGCATCTATCGCTAATATTCGTGCCTACTTCTCGATATAGGCTTATGCAGCTATTTTCCGTTAATTGTATCTATAATTGTATTTCCTTCTTTTCTCGCATACACAGCTAATTGTGTATTTTATCTGTTTGCTATTGCTATGTGTATTACCTGATGGGTCTCTTTCCTTCCTCTGTAACAATCTCGGTCAAGGCATTTCTGTGCTTGTAATTCTCTTTTGATAAGTTTTGTTCACAATATATATTTTTAATGTCTGAGTGTGTAACGCCGGAAGCTCGTGGATGATGATATTTTCATATAGAGATGTTGTAACGTTAAAAAATTTTATTACATAGCTAGATGATGGACAGAGAATCGACGTTTGGAGCGAAAACTAACCATTTGCCCTCAGCATACGTAACTCTGAGCGGGTATCAACAGATTACACATACGCAGAGCCGTCTGCAATTCCACAACATGTGTACATTTGGAAACGTGTATATAGATGGCCACATCTGGCGGAATTATAACCCAAGATCGTGGTAATTCATTTTTACCTATTGCGACCGTAATGCCAAGAGTATTTTCAGTTGCGTGATGATAGCTGATAATGTATTAAGGTGGGCAACAGAATGAATGTACTTGGAAGGCACGTCTGTATCAGTTCATCCCTACGTTAGAAACATCTGAGCACATGAGCAAGAAGGGCACCGTTACTTACTTCAGGGGTGTATGTGTGATCAGTGTTATTGCGCCATTAAAGTTCCCATACAAAATCAACCTTGAAAAATGTTTAGCACGATTAATTAACACCAACTTTACAAGGTATCCTGTCGATCGAAAATGATAAAACGGCGTGTACATCTACATCTACATCTACGTCTACATGGCCACTCTGCAAATCACACTTAAGAACCTGGCATAGGGTTCATTGAACCACCTTCACAATAATTTTCTGTTATTCCAGTCTCGAATGGCACGTGGAAATGACGAACACTCTGATATGTTCTTTCCAGTTTACGTTGTTTGTAACTGTAATTCCTAGGTACTTAGTTGAATTTACAGCCTCCAGATTTTATTGCTTTTCTGTGTAACTGAAGTTTAATGGATTAATTTTATCACTCATGTTAATGACCTAGCGTTTTTCATCATTTATGAACAGTTGACAATTTTTGCACCGTACACATATCTTTTATCATATCTTTTATAGATAACAACATCAAAAAAAGTTTTGCATCATCCCGGTTCCCATTAATCCCGAACATAGAAGTTTAATGTGGATATTGTATCACAGACACAGTGGCTTTGACTGTTCAGAGGTGTCACTAAACCCGCCCAAACAGTATGAGCAGCGCCTTTTAGACTGAGGGGCTCCGACAGCCGATCAGTTCCAGTCATTCCACAAGGAAGGAGGTACACGGCTAGTGCTGTATGTAGTTCAACCATGCCTAGACGGACAATACGGCGGTTCGATCGCGTCCGCATTGTTACTTTCTGCCAGGAAGGGCTCTCAACAAGAGAAGTGTCCAGGCGTCTCTGAGTGAACGAGAACGATGTTGTTCTGTCACGGAGGAGATGCAGAGAGACAGTAACTGTCGATGGAATGCCTCGCTCAACCCTCCCAAGGGCTACAACTGCAATGGATGACCGCTACCTACGGGTTAAGGGTCGGAGGAAATCTGACAGCAACGCCACCATGTTGAATAATGTTTTTCGTGCAGGCACCGGACGTCGCGTTACGACTCAAACTGTGCTCAATAGGTTGCATGATGCGCAGTTTCACTCCCAACGCCCATGGCGAGGTCCATCTTTGCCACCACGACACCATGCAGTGAAGTACAGACGGGCCCAGCAACATACCGAATGGACCGCTCAAGATTGGCTTCACGTTCTCTGAACCGATGAGTGTCGCATTGTCGCATACGCTTTCAACCAGACGATCGTCGGAGACGTGTTTGGAGGCAACCCGGTCAGACTGAACGCCTTAGACACACTTTTTGTCGACGTACGCCGCTGGTGTCTATGGAAGGTGCCGTAACTGCTGTACATACGTGAATGCCATCCTCCGACCGATAGTGCAACCATATCGCTAGCATATAGCGAGGCATTCGTCTTTTTGGACGACAATTCGCGCCCCACCATGCACTTCTTGAGAATGACTTCCTTCAGTATAACGACATCGCTCGAATAGAGTGGCCAGCATGTCCTCCAGACATGAACCCTATCGAACAAACCTGGGACAGATTGAAAAGCGCTGTTTATGGACGACGTGGCTCACCAACCGCTCTGAGGGATCTGCGCCGAATCGCCGTTGAAGAGTGTGACAGTCTGGACAAAAAGTGACTTGACGGACTTGTGGATAGTATGCCATGACTAATACAGTCGTGCATCAATGAAAGAGGACGTACTATTGAGTGTGAGATGTACCGGTGTGTACAGCAACCTGGGCCACCACCTGTGAAGGTCTCGGTGTATGGTGATACAACTTGCAATGTGTGGTTTTCATGAACAATAAGAATGTGGAAACGATATTTATGGTCATCTCTGTCCCAGTTTTCTGTACAGGTTCCGAAACTCTCGGAACCAGGGTGTTGCAAAAAATATTTTTTTTTTATGTGTGCAGTTTTGCAACTGGTTTTCTTCTCCTGAGGACTTTACTAGACGAAAAACGACAGCATCAGAGGCAAACAGCCTAAGACACGGCTTCTCAGCCTGTCTCCTAAATATTTTTAATAGATAAGCAACAATAAATGGCCTCTAACAGTACCTTGGCGAACACCAGAAACCAGTTACGTTTTACTCGATGACTTCCCGTCAATTACTACGAACTGAGACCTCTCACATGAAATCACAATTCCAGTCGCATAACTGAGACGGTACTCTGTGAGCACGCAATTTTATTACGAGCCATTTGCGAGGTACGACGTCAAAAGCCTTCTGGAAATATAGAAGATGATCGCTTATTGGTGAGAAATTTGCAGTTATACAGTTATACATTCATGATCGTGAGGTGTAATACACGAGTGACATGTTTCAAAGATAGAAATTCTGCTCGTTAGGTAACTGCAGGTTGAACTGGTGCGAGAATACGGAGATCTCTAAATAAAAGCTTCCATAGTCGACTATGCGCTTGACTGCACCTCTTGGAATAGAACAGCAACCTTGCAAAATATCGTTGAGATGTGCCTTTTCACCGGGTTATCTGGATTTTAACATAGTGAAAGTTCAAAGAGCTCTTGAATGTTTAGCTAGATTGCAGCTGATTAATGTTGATATTTACGCATTCCCGGCTGATGTTGAATATAGAAGAACATTTGTTTCATACCGACTACAGAAGCACACCTAACTAAGCTTCATTGTTTACGCACATGTGACTAACATTGAATACATAAACAGAACGGACTGATAATGAACGTACAAATATAATGGGCTGGTAATGAATATGCATCTGACTGTAATGAACATACAAACGCAACTGAATTAATTCACTGTTTTTAACGAAAAATTTACATAGTAATTCTGACAACAGTTTTATTAAGATTCCAGAGTGCCATTGCACAGTTGTAAGAAAATCTTAAGCTGTGAAGAGGTTTGGGGTTGCAGAATACCAAAATCTTACTTCCACAAAATATCTGCTTCTGTTATTTAATTCTACATTTGATACAGAAAAGCACAGTCTTACCTCTGCGTTAATCACAGAACATTAGGACATTACAGATTGAAATGAGACTTAGGCTTGACTAGCAATAAAAAGTACTTGTGGTGGGATTCCATTGGGAAACAGGTGCTTTAATGACAGCAATATTTGTGCTGTAAACAAGAAAACTATCAGCATCTGCCAATAGATGTCTGAAATCCGTACTGTAGCCTATTGACTTCAGGCAGTGAGTGTCCATCTTCTGTGGAAATATTAAAGGGTTCAAGACTCGTGTAATAAAAACCCATATTACAACTTCAGCTTGGCGTCAGTACAGAAGAATCTAGCAGCTAACGAACAAGTTTTGAACTTCTTCTGTTTTGACGTCTTTTTGAAGTTATAATACGTGTTTTTATTACATGAGTCTTCAAGAGTTTAATATTTTCGGTGAAGATGGTCACACAGTGACTGTGGTAGATTTGCTACAATAAATGATTTCAAACCACTTAAGAACGATGCTGAAATTTTTCATGTTTAAAAGAAAACTACTTTTACTACATAAGCGCGACTGGTACAGAATGAAAACAGATCAGTAGTCCTCACTTACAAAAGGCGAAATTTCATCACAGCCTATTAAACAAGATCAAATTCAACTCTGTTCTCTATCAAAGAATACCGGAAGAATAAAATAATAGTAAGGGTGATATCAGAATATTACAAAGCTTGATATTCCTCTCAGAGGAAGAGCCAAGTGAGAGGTTTACATTAATATAAAGCTAAAAGAAAACTGATTTTCTTGCAGTGTACGGACCACGTAATTAATACAACTTCCGCATCTTCTAGTGCAAATCGCTAACTCTCTCACATAATAGCTTAGCAATCAGACAGAATGTTTGTTTTAATAAAAATAAAAAAGGAAAAAAAAAGAATCTAAGCAGCGAACATAGGTGGCACGTGAAGAACAAGAGTGAAATAAATTTTCCAAATAAGTGAATAAACCTCTAGAATAGCAAAATACAAGGACACTGTTGGCTCACGCCAAAATTTGTCTTCCAAATACTTTTAACTAATTGTTCACATGTCGCACATTGTTCGATTAAGGAGAAAGGGTTCAGGAACAAGCGAACACTCTAACTAAAACTAGAGAGTTCTGTTTTTCACTTTGGTAATGTATTAAAAAACTAGCATTAACTGCCGTGAAAATACGATGGATAATGTGCAGATAATACTATACACCAACCCTTTAGAACTCGTCGCATTTGTACAGATTTGCCACAGAGAAACTGGTTTCTAACAACTGCAGTTGAAATGAAAATAATAACACCTCGAAGCTGAGGCAAAGAACAAGATTTTCCAGTATCACACTAGAGAGCACTGTTATCGTGCAAAAACCGCACGTCTTCCGGCCTCATTAATCATTAACTGATAAGACAAAGACTTCGGGCTCACAAGCCACAACCCAATCGAAATTCGATATATTGTGTTATTATATTTTGAAATAACGGTATCCGTATTATGTATATTGCAGTCTTCTTCTGAAATTGCTCTGGAAAAGTGAGGCTATTCCATATATGAGGAACTGTTCCAGAGCATAACATGGGTATCTACCTAGGAACAGATATCCTATTCAAGTTTAAAATTATGGCAATGCACAGAATAAGTTACCCTTTTACACTACTGCCCACTGATAATCAGCAAGTGATATCAAATTAAGAAGAAATATTATCAAAACCCAGTCCCAAATTAACAACCTTTTCAAATAGAAGCTGTTGGCAACTATCACAAATTTCCATTTTCGATACAGAAAAAATTGCTTTAGATGTTAGTAAAAACTCAGTCTGCGTGATCCATGGTAGAAATAACTTCCGTTTTCTGGTGCAAGATGGTGCATGACTAACGATGTATGGCTTAACCGTCCACACCTTACGTAAGTACACGGATTGGAAAATGGCGGCACCAAAATTAATTGAATTAGATTATTGGAATTTCGGGAGCACTTTTGTTCAGGTAATATATGTAACTGATTAACATTGCAAGTTCATGTAAGCACGATATAAGCGATATACCATCAGACTTTCGAAAAAAACATCCACACAGTTCTTAGGAATTCAAGAGGCTATAATTTTAATTGATATTTTGTTTATACTTGTTGCTGGTGAGGAGGAAAGTTAGTTTTTTGTATTTTATTAATGATCTCAGTCATAAGCAGCCATATCACAGTCATAACAGTCTCTCAAGAAAGTTATAATTAAGCTTTACTTGTTTAATCAGAATCGAACGATGACTCTCCTTGTCCGCAGTCTCGATGATTCGAAGCGATCAGCAATTCTGTGTAAATAAACTGTCTTGGTTTTCTTGCGTTGCGTAGTCAGCCGGGAAACCTCAGATCAAGCGTAAAGTTAGCATTGATAGAGCTTAATTATCCGATGAAATAATGGAGCTCTTGGATCTAATAATTGCAGGTTCGATTGCAATTCATCGGAAGTTCTCTTCTGATTACCTACGAAACGACCCCTCTGTGCTAATTTCCAATTAGAGAATACATATATAATGAAATTCCTTACACACCTTTGATGTAAATGCTCAGTATATAATTTCTTGAGTAACATACAATATATTTTCAATCTCTTTCTACCAGTAATATCGATAGCAAAATTACAATTATTCAATGTGGCTATTCGGCACGGAGAAGATCCTAGAAGTCCTCTCAACACACCAGAGAGAATATTACAAAGAGTAATTATGCGCTCATGGAATAGTAACAGTACTGTACTACTTTGCGCATCGATTCTGCGAGTATATAGACGGTCAAGTAAGAAACGTAATTCACTCATAGAATTGTGCAGGGATAATTAGTAGAATATAAGGAGATATTACAAGGCCCAAGTGTGAGAATCGTCATAAAAATCAGCTTATCATCTCATGCATCCATGTTCCGAACAAGAATAACGGACAGAAGAATGGAAAATAAAGGCGTTCGTCAATGGAAAATGATGCGCGATTTTCTAAAAGCTTGGAAAAATGGCGGTAGGCTATTGGGTAACACGAGTAATATACAATATGTACGAAAACGAAGAGGAAAATGTAACGATGGAAGACCAGGAACGAAGCGCACGGATCGAAAAGTGTGTATGCCGGGTCTTAGCTCTTGCTGTTCAGTCCATAACGATCCAAATAAAAGAAGGTTTACGGATGGAAATAAAATTCAAGGTGAAACGATATCAATGTTAAGATTCGCTGGTGGCATTACAGGAATTGTTGAATGGAATGAACAGTCCAGTGAGTATAGGATGCTGATTGTCAGTAAACCGAAGGAAGGAGAAGGTAATGAGAAGTAGCAGAATTGAGAACAGCGAGAAACTTAACGTCCTTATTGGTGACCAGGAAATAGATGAAGTAAAGAAATTTTGGTACCTGCCATTCCTGGCCAAGAGAAGGCTCCTGGTATCAAACATAGGACTCAATTTAAGAAGGAAATTTCTGAGGATGTACGTTTTGAGCACAGCTTTGTACGACAGTGAGACATGAACTTTGGCAAAAACGGTACATAAGACAACAGAAGCACTTGAGGTATGGTGCTATCGAAAAACGTTGAAAATTAGGTGTACTGATTAGGTAAGAAATGAGAAGGTTCTCTACAGAATCAGTGGGAAGAGGAATACGTAGGAAACATTGACAAGAAAAGGGTATAGGGTGGAAGGACATCTGTTGCAGCATCAGTTAATAGCCTTTAGGGGTGTAGATGGAGCTGTAGAGGGTAAAAACTATAAAGGAAGACGGGAATGGGACACATGCAGCAAAAAAATGAGGACGTAGATAGCAAATGCTACTCTGAGATGAAAAGGTTGGGACAGGAGTACAAATCGTGCCATGCTGCATCAAACCAGTCAGTAGATTGATGACACTAAAAACAAAAATTTAAACTCTAGTTTCGAGTATGATAGCTGTTTGACGTACTTCAAAGCTGCTGTATGTTTACTTTTGGATATATTTGACAAATATAGTGTTTAGGTTGTTTTCTGAAGTCGTTACGTGCGAAATCCTTGTGTTTTGATTGTATATATCTCATCGTTTTACAAGTACGTTCAATAGCTGTACAATATATGTAAATAAGTGCTCTATAGTACATGTTCCGTGTTTCCTGTACTAAAGCTCTACTGTGGTACAGATAACGGGTTCGTCACAATGTGTGAATGGAGTGACATACCTACTGCGAAGCTGAGTTACGCGGAACAGTTCTATTCTTATGGACAAAACGTCTACGCCGTTTTGCACTTTACCTACAGATAGTTAAGACTCACTTTCAAATGTGCTACAACAAAAATTAGTTATTGATTTCGCTATGGGAATGGCTGTAACTTCAAATATTGTTTATTTGCAATACACTGAAATACGAAATGAAGTTCCCATCTGAGACTCTACAATGGAAATAAATTTGCAACAAAGGCAATAACTATCCTTTCAGAGTTTTCATGGTTTCATTTCTGACTTTACCAGGGCCCGAAATGAAAGCGGAATACAACCTCATATCTGCCGGAAAACAAATACAATTACAGTTTTCTGTTGTAAAACATGATCTTCTCCCCAAAAATGGTACTTGGTAAACTGAACAAGAGTATCTGGAAAAACCTATTCCATAAAAAGCAATAGTATTATGATTAAATTAGATATTAGAGTGGAACCACATAAACACGTATCATACAAGCAATATGTTATAGCTGGTAAGAACAAAGTTATGACCTTAAACATATAACATCGCTGACTTAACTGTCAATACGGTTGTCACGAAGCGTCATTATGAAACAAAGCTTCGTAATTCGACATCTACATAAATAACTGCTCCAAATATGAAAAAAATATCAACAACAGCTCCAACAATAACAACGGAGGAAACTTATACAATACTGACAGTAATTGGGACATCGACATTGTATGGATGTCAAGACAACCAGATTTACTTAGCAAACCTAATGCTGTAATACCTAAAGTAGTCTACTTACAAATTAGAAATATTGTACCAAGCTATGACTTTTCACAGATTGTAGTCACTCTGATAGAGGTCGATGGTAATAAACGACATGACGAAACACAGTAGTGTCCTTGGTGTCATAACGCAACATACTCATGAATTCTAAAGCGTCAGGACGTCAAAGGTAGAGTTTCATACCCGTCGTTCCTTGAAACTTCATTTGCAATAATACACTCTGCCCCCCTTCCCCTTTTTCTCATCCCTGTTTCACACCTCGTTAAAATACAGCGCGTTTTACTTGGAATATAGTGATTTAATAGGTGGAGAATATCGTAACTGAAAGATCGTTTTACATTTAGCTTACAGATACCAAAGACACATGTTTAAATATGGCAAAACTGAAATAGGTTACTGATTTATCTGTGGGAATGCCTTTACGTGGGAACTTTTTCCCTCAAAACTATCGAAATACAAAGCAAAGGTAACTACAGTAATTATGCCAGAATCTGTAGGCGATGCACTCAAGTTGAAATACACACGTATTTAGACACGTACTGCTGACACTTATATCCAAAGCAAAAAATCTAACAAACGCAATACTGTTCTTTCAAACAGCCTACACTATAACCTTTCACCATTTTAGTCTCCCCAGTTGACGGACAACGACCCGCAACTGGCGAAGGCGCGAATGTTTCGTGCGCCTTGTATTCATGTCAACACCAGTGGAGGAGAATTATGCCCTGCCTGCCGTTGCTGGAGGAAGCTCTCTGTTTGGCCTATTCCCACGAAAAGGGAGTGGCTTATGAAAAAATTAAGGAATGTGACTGGTGAGGAGATATCGCAGTAAAATACTTACCTATGACCGCGCTCATTATGTTTCGGCTTAGAACTGTCGGACTGGTCTATTTCCTTTAAAAATACACTTTTAGGGAAGGGTTGGAGAATACGGAAAGATGTGGCTTGGGAAGGGAAGGTGCCTAACGACAGGTATGGCACATGATGGAGTGAATGTGTTTGCTCCTGCTCGTTTTCCTGCAAGGAAACAACCAGGCAGCCAGAGGTAGAATTTGATTCAAAAACCTCATTGCTCGCTCCTATGACCCATAAGTCGATTACTCTCCTCCATAAAGGTATAAATACGTACAAATTATTTGGGTAAGTGGTACAGATTATAGCCTGAATACAGAAGTTTTATTCCTACCTGAATCGTAACAGTATACATTAAATACACTTTTATCTTTAGATTAATCGCATGCTGCTGTTTCGCTTCCTTCCGTTCTACATGGAGAACCACACTAGCAGTACTTGGTAACTAACTACCTACGCACTACGACTAACTGCATACAGTCATTATCTGTCGCCGTCGGCCATCCCAATACTACGACCACATTTGCCATGAATTCATGTTTTGAACTTGTAGTCAGTGGAGATGTAATTAGTGATGTCACAGAGACGTAGCCCATATCGCGTCCAGAGCAGATGTCGGCCGCTAACTGTAATTGGTATAATCGTAACCTAAGCACGTTGACTAATTCAATAGAGGATTGTACTGACATAGATTTGACAGTGACTGACGTACTGAATTCCGCTGGTTTGCAAGAGATATGTTGACTTTGTGCATTGTAAAGTATGCAGCGTTAAGTCTACCATATTTTCGATTATGAAATAGGATTAATGAACCGATCTTAGAAATTCTATAACCGTCTCCTTCAATTTCATTAATAAAAAGAAGTAACACATAAAACGAGTCCAGTTTCAACAGTGGCGACATACATTCGATGAAGAAACAGAAATAAAGGAAAAGTAGGTCATTATTTGATACACCATGCCTCAAAGTATATTGGTTAAAGTATGTATGGACGCACGTTTCAACTATGAATACAAACTGCAAGTAAATTCACGTGCAAATCATCACTACATAGCTTACCTGGTGTTCGTATTCGCAGAAAATATTAAAAGGTAAGAGAAGGGACGTAACGATGGGGCTTCCTCATAACGATTTTATAGACTGCATATCAATTTCACGGCAAGAACAGTTTTGCTATATTCCATAGGAACGTGAATAATGCGCCAGTTGGATGTAACTGATGACTGTTGCTGATCTTGCGATTCAAACACTCTTAGGTACTGGTGATAGACAAATATCACCATTTTCTAATAAATGATAATAACAATGAACCAAATATAGACTGGCATGGAACAGTTGTGTTAAGGCACCTTTCCACATAGTTATGGATTGGAAGTTTGCAAACCATTTTTCACAGAGTCAAAGCAGTCGAAATATTTTGTCTGTCAACAAATTATCGGTATTACTCATATTCAAAAGTAATAATTTGATCATTTCTGCTTACATAACTAAAATCTTCATAACGTACATAACAGTGTTATGAAGCAATGTTTCTGCAAAAAGCGATTATATTTCCGATGCTACGTTGCTAAAATGCTATGCATTGCTTGCTGGTCGTTAGTGGAACAAAATGTATGTTCCTTTGATCGGATCCAAATAATGTAAATTTTATAACAAAATGACTTCTTCAAAGTTTTCGATGTGTTTCTAAATGCATGGTAAAACTACTTCTTAGCTGCGATATGGAAGGTTGTGTTAAAATATTTAACGCCCACAGGACTATGACAGAATATCAATCAAATGCACACTTCAAAAGATTCAACACAATAACGATACTTGCGTAAGAGGTACAAGTATATGACTCACAGTGCATAACACTGTGTTATTAAAAGGTATGTTTACCATGTTTGGGAAACCAGTAGAATAGGAATGGGGTATCATTAGGAGATGTGTGGAACATTATAGACGTCATACGTTAGCTCCTGTTTTTGCAAGTACGCAGTCCGAAGGGCAGAGGTCAAATTTGATGCAAAATGTGCCACCGAGCGAGGTGACGCAGTGGCTAGCACACTGGACTCGCATTCGGGAGGACGACGGTTCAATCCCGCGTCTGGCCATCCTCATTTAGGTTTTCCGTGATTTCCCTAAATCGCTCCAGGCAAATGACGCGATGATTCCTTTGAAAGGGCACGGCCGACTTCCTTCCCCGTCCTTCCCTAATCCGATGAGACCGATGACCTCGCTGTCTGGTCTCCTTCCCTAAAACAAGCCAAGCAAAATGTGCCCAAAATTCCTCCTGTATCCCAGAATGTCCACTGTTCTCCTACTTGAAAGCATAAATGTGCAACCAATGCCATCATGTGTAGTGCCAACTGTGAAGTACAGAAGAGCTGTTGTTACGGTATAGGGGTGTTTCTCTGGGTTAGATACGGTCTTCTTTTTGCACTTACGGTAAAAGTATATGCGGAAGAATATGCACACAATTTCCGCCATTGTGTACTGCATACAGCTAAGGAATAGTTTTCCTTCGTGGGGACGACAGTCGTATAGAATTTTTCGTAAGACATTTCATAAGGTGATGAACGCACGTTATAGGAGTATATTAGCTGTTAAATACGTTATACTGTATCTTAACCCTGTTGCATGGTGCACAGTGCCACCTACATTTTGTATCATCGATAAGTACTCGTGTCCTGTACTAAACAACTGGTCTACATGGCCAGAAATAAGTATTTTTGACGATGAAATGTCACAGGAAGTTCAATAGGCACTTGAGTGGCTACAAAGAGTTATCGTGATCGTGTACAATAAATGAACAATTAACAGTCAAATAGGGGAAATTTCTTTTAGAAGAGTAGAGGAAGATAATACATGTTTGTAGAACACGACACTGCACCCTGTCATAAAGCAGCTTGTGTGGGGTAATCTTTGTGGACAATAACATTCCTGATACAGACTTCTAAACCCAATGGAACGCTTTTGGAGTGCGTTAGATCGTCGACGTCGGGACAGACTGCAATGTCCAACATCAGTACCTTCCCAGCTTTCGATTCCCTAAGGACATTCATGAATCTCACTGAAAATGTCCACAACACGGTTCGAGCCAACGTTATGACAAAGGATGGGCACACCTCGTAGTTGTCCAGGTACTTTCCATTAGAAAGTGTACACTGAGGTAACGGAAACCGTGGCACACCTCCTAATATTTCACTGAAAAGGTATTATGATGGTCTCCCCGTTGGCAATAGATTTCCGTATAGTCTTCCCTTCGGACCTCCAGGAGGTGACTCCTGAGGGGAAGGTGATCACGAGAAAAAGACTGAGTAAGCAACGAAGGGATTACTTTCTACGAGTCAGGGCATCGAATGTCAGACGTTTGAAAGTGCTAGGGAAGCTAGAAAATCTGAAAGAGGCTCAATCTAGGTGTAGTGGGGATCAGTGAAGTGAAATGGAAGTAAGACAAGGATTTCTGGTCACACGACTACACTGTATATCAAAAGCTGCAGAAAATGATATAATGAGAGTAGAAATTGTTGTGAACAAGAAGGTAGGTCAGTGACTGAGCTAATATGAGCTGTTATTGAAAGTATTGTTCTCATCAGAATCGGCAGCAAGAAAACACCGACTGCGTTAGTTCAGGTATACTCGTCAGCGTCGCAAGCCGAAGATGAAGAGCTAGAGAATGTAAATAAGGAAATCGGACGGTTATTTCTGTACGTAAAGGGAGATGAAAATCTAATAGTATGGGACGATTTGAATGCATTTGTTTGGGGAAGGAGTATAAGAAAGGGTTGCGGTAGAATGTGTGCTTAGTAGTAAAACGAGAGAGGACAAAAAAATTCGAGTTCTGCAATAAATATCAGTTAGTACTAGAACCACAGGAAGAGGAGGTATATTTGGAATAGGCCTAGAGATAAGGCAAGGTCTCAGTTAGATGCCAAGGGTGGTGAAACACGATTCCGAAACCATACACGCATCAAAATAAATTTTGCATTATCTCGGTCCCCAGAGTACCGGAACCTGTAAAGAAAATTGGAATAGAGACAAACATAAATATCATTTCCGCCCATCTTATTGGTCATGAAAACCACACATTACATGTTGTACCACCATACAGCGAGACCTTCAGAGGTTGTGGTCCAGATTGCTGTACACAACGGTACCTCTACTCCCCAGCAGCACGTCCTCTTGCATTGATGCCTGCCTGTATTCGTTGTGGCATACTATCCACAAGTTCATCAACGAGCTGTTGGTGCAGATTGTCCCACTCCTCAACGACGATTCGGCGTAGATCCCTCAGAGTGGTTGGTGGGTCACGTCGTCCATAAACAGCCCTTTCAAATATATCCCAGGCACGTTCGATAGGGTACACGTCAGGAGAACAAGCTGGCCATTCTAGAGATGTCATTAACCTGAAGGACGTCATTCACAAAAGGTGTTCGATGAGGGCGCGAATTGTCGTCCAAGTAAACGAATGCCGTGCCCATATGCTGCCGATATGGTTGCACTATCGGTCGGAGGATGGCTTTCAATTAACATACAGCCATTACTGCGCCTTCCACGACCACCAGCGGTGTACGTCAGCCCCACATAACGAGACCCCTAAACAGCAGGGGTCCGCCACCTTGCTGCACTCACTGGACGGTGTGTCTAAGGCGTTCGCCTGACCGGTTACCTCCAGACACATATCCGACTATCGTCTGGTTGAAGGCATGTGCAATACTCATCGGTGAAGTGAAATTGTGCTAATCCTGAGCGGTCCATTCGGAATGTTGTTGGGCCCATCTGTACAGCACTGCATGGTGTCGTGGTTGCAAAGAAGGACCTCGCCATGGACGTCGGGAGTGAAGCTGCGCAACATGCAACCAGTTGTGCACATGTCCTATGGCTGCACGAAAAGCATCCCTGAACAGTCAAAGGGACTGTGTCTATGGTACAATATCTACCGTCAACGTCTATCTTCAGGATTTCTGGGAACCGGGAAGATGCAAATATTTTCTAGATATGTCTATGTTGGAGTGTAAGGCGTCTCCAGGAGAAAATATAGACTCCGATCGCAATTTAGTAATAATGGACATGACGCTCAAGTTTAACAGACTAACCTTGGAGAATAACAGCGTAAAGAAATGGGATACTGAAGTTCTAGGAAATGTAGAGGTATGTTTGAAGTTCCGATAGTGACTAGCTCAGTAGGCAGTACAGTTGAAGAGGACTGGACATCTCTAAAGTGGGCAGCTACAGAAGTTCGAAAGAAAACCGTAAGTACAATGAAGGTAACTTATCGATGAAAGAAATAAGTGCAAAACTTTTCAGGGAATTTCAAGAATACATGAAAAAAGACTTACGAAATAATTAAATAGGCGGTGTAGGAAAGCTAATACAAAATAGCTGCTTGAAAAATCTAAAGAAATAAAAAAAGGATCGATACGGAGGGCGAATTCAGCTTATAATAAAGTTGGACTACCTTCGGTGAAATTAAAAGCAAGGGAGATAAAGAGCTCAATGGGAACTCCACTGTTAAATACAGAGGAGATGGAAGATAGGTAGAAAGAGTATACTGGAGGCCTCTACAATGGGGAAGACCTGTCTGATGACGTGATAGAAGAAGAAACAGGAGTCGAATAAGAAGAGATAGGAGATCCATTATGAGAATCAGAATTTAGAAGTACTTTGGAAGAATTAGGATCAAATAAGGCAGAATGGACAGATGACTTTCCAACGCAACTTCTAAATTCATGGGGGGAATTGGCAACGAATCGGCTATTCACCGTTAATGTGTAGAATGAAAGAGAATGACGATATACTGCCAGACTTTCAGGAAAATATCACATAACAGTTCCGAACACTGTATTAAGTCATAAGTACTTATAGTTTTACTGCTAATTCATCCAGTTGATGACAAGAGTAATATAGAGACGAACGGAAAGGAAAATGAGAATGTGATAGATAACGAACAGTTTGGGTTTAGGATAGCTAAAAGTCTCCTGAGCGGCAGATCTGAGGTTGCGGTTGATAACGGAAACAAGACAGAAGAAAGATCAAAATACGTTCCTTGGCTTTGTCGAACTGGAAAAAGCATTCCACAGTGTGAAATGGTATAAGATGATCAAATTCTGAGAGAAATTCGGATGAGCTATAGAGAGATACGAGCCATGTACAACATGTACAAGAGCCAAGAGGCAACAATAAGATGGAAGACGAAGAACGAAGTGCTCGGATTGAAAAGTGTGTAGGAGAAGGACATATTCTTTCTTTCCTGCTGTTCAGTCTGTACATCGAATAACCAATGAGGGAAATAAAAGGAACATTTAAGGGTGTTATTAAAATTGAGAGTGAAATTGTATGAATGATAAGATTCGTTGATGACTGCTCTGAAGTGAAGAAGGACTGCTGGGTGTGTTGAGTGGAATGAGTAGTCTGGTCAGTGCAGAATACGAATTGAGAACAACTAGACCAAAACCGAAAGTAATGAGAAGTGGTAGAAATTAGAAAATTGAGAAACTTAACTTTACAAGTGAGAATCACGAAGTAGACGAATATCATGAATTATGCTAACTGTGCAGCAAAATAAACTATGACAGACGGTGCAAGGAGCACGTAAAAAGCAGCTTAGATTTGGCGAAAAAGGCGTTCTTGGCCAGGAGAGTTAAGCTAATTTCAAATACAGTAAATAATTTCTGAGAATGTGCGTTTAGGGATCAGAATTATATGGTAGTTGAACATGAACGACGTAAAAACCAGAGCAGAAGAAAATGGAAGCCTTTGATAAGTGGTGTTACCGAAGAATGTTGAAAATTAGGTGGACTGATAAACTAAGAAATGAGGCTAACCGTAATTTGTATAATTGTTCGTCTATTAATATTATATAATAATGGGATTCGTAAGAATGTCTATTTTTATTTTGTCGAAAACAGATTCTTTGGTACCATATCACTAAATACTCACTAAATAGTCGTTTCTTCTAAACTACTTACTAACTTCCTTGATTTTTTATTCACTTCAAATGAATGCAAAGCTGTCTCCTACTTTCATTTACTCTTTGTCCTGCATTAGGCAGTGTTTACTGACAACTGGAAGTCATGTACCCACAGTACGAGAATTATTTTTGAACTCTGTGGTTTAAGGCTCCTCTAGTCTCCATAAACAACAGAATGAGGAAATTAAACGAGAAGTCAGGGAAGAGGGCACTGTACTATTCATAACATAAAGCACTTAATATGTTATCTTGCTTTACAACACTGCGTTCTCAGGGGTTGTTTACGCTGATTAGTTTTCTCATTCGTACCTTTGTTCTAAGTCGTGATGGTCCGATAAACAGAAATGTCGTGAGGACGTAAAAGGCTGAAGGGTATGAATTACACTTGCTTACTTGGTTCTTTGATGTGCGATAAATTGTAGTGCTACAACCATGATTCCATTATGACATGTGATTTGTAAGTAGATGGCTATTTTTGTAGTATCGTTCCCATTAACCCATTGTGTCCAGTGGCTTTTGAAGTTACAGTATTAAGCCATGAGAACAGCCACGTTGAGAATCATTTTTCTGGTGGAACAGGTGCAACAGTGGATAGCAATTTAATTTTTTGCGGCGTAGATATTTCGACGACAAGGTAACGGAATGGTTCTCAGCCAGGATTTAAGAGATTTGCATGGATTATGATCATTAATAATACTAGAATCAATAGAATCAAAAGTTTGAAAGCATAACATTTCTATGGTTCAGGAATGCACAGAACTACTACGCAGGACAAACTGGCAGGAACTTAAATGCTACATACCCAGCAAAAATACCGGACATCCAACCAAAAACGTAAAAGAAGATCATAAGATACTGCATCATCTCCAGAAATCACGTACAATAGGTGTAATAGTGGAGAGGAAAATTTTTGTGCATTACAAAAACCAATGAGGAAATGTGCTACAGTGACAATCTAGACAGTTAATCAGTTAATATGTTCAAATTTTTCTCTTGTATACAATAACGAGAGAAAGTTCATTACACGTTCATTTAGTCATACACTCTAACACATATATCTGCAACGAAATAGTACAAAATAAAATATAAAACATAATAAGAAATTTCATAGCCAGTAATGGTACGATAAAAGTTATAAGAGACATCTTTATGAAAATAATATAATCCACAGAAAATGTAACACATCCTATGCAATACAAACTTTTTGTGAAGACATTGGTTGGTTGGTTGGTTCGGAGAAGGAGACCAGACAGCGAGGTCATCGGTCTCATCGGATTAGGGAAGGACGGGGAAGGAAGTCGGCCGTGCCCTTTGAAAGGAACCATCCCGGCATTTGCCTGGAGCGATTTAGGGAAATCATGGAAAAATTTAATCAGGATGGCCGGACGCGGGATTGAACCGTCGTCCTCCCTAATGCGAGTCCAGTGTCTAACCACTGCGCCACCTCGCTCGGTTGTGAAGACACTCTGTCGTAATATATTTCCATTGTGTTTTACTACCACAAACAAGCACTGCGAATCATTTTTTATGTATTTTCTGAGTTCTACGCAACGAAGGAGGCGCAGTACTTGTACGTAGACGGCCAAAAACACTACTTTATAATATTAGCACGAAAAAACCACAAGATTTATTTAATCCGATTTTCAGACGGCAGGACGACGTCTGAAAAAACGACCACAGTGCAAGAATAGCAAAACAACAGACATACAAACTTACACAAAATACTTATGCAAATATTTTCAGTTAATAAAAAAATAAATTCTCGTAATGTGTCATGTTATGTATGAAATAATACGTAACTGCTACAGTGCTTCGTTGTGTAATGTATGAACCAGACTGATGAAGGCTTTTTAAAACATAGATTGTGATGAATGACGTTATTTAAGCTGGGTTATATGTAAAGAGCATTAAATGGTCTGCAAATATAATGATTCAATAAATTTCGTGCACATATGATTCACTTGTCCTCAAGTATCATCTAGTAAAGGCGTGTTTATAGTTACTGTATGCACTTTTGTTGAGATGTGACACCTTTGTTCAGATACTTTCCCATTATTAGATTTTCGTCTAAGGTAATTATGTTATACTAGCTTAGCACCCGCTGCTTCGCTCGCTTTTGCTGCGTGGTCTCCACATATTTGTTTTCTTTTTTGTTTTCCTTTAATCTTATTACTACGTTGCTCAGAAACTGCAAGATCTTCTAAACTTTGCGCCGTAATGAAGGCCATAGAAGCCATGGTGTTCTCCGAATTTGCTTATGACCAGATAGCGATTCTGGCTGCTAGAGCCGGCGATCTTAGTTAATCCTGTCTTTTGGGTTCTTGTGGTCATTCTTCCACAACAAATTTCAAACGATAATTCACATTTAACTGGAAGTCAAATACCAGTTTTCATAGATTTATCTTTAAAAATGTTTTAATTTTACGAAATATTTTCATTCCCAGTTTCGATCCCTTAAGGGGTGAAGATCCGGAAACACTGAAACACGTTATTTTTTCCTAAGCAAGTAGCCAAATACAAATTCTCCTGGATTGAATCTAAAAATTCATTCATGATGAAAATTTTCGTAAAATTTTCAAAACCGCAGGGACATGTAATTTTCTATTTCCAACTTACAAGTCAAATAGCAGTTTCCACAAAAGTAGATCTAAAATTCTGTATATGGACTTAAGTAACAATTTATTTTACAAGATAACTGCCACCTACTGTAGTTCTCCTTAGGGGTTGAACTTCCCAAAATCTTGAAGGACCTTTTTTACTACCTGACAGAGACGAAATTTTTTAGTTCTAGCTAAAAAATTGTCCTAAAGGCGACATAACTTCAAAAACCTTTCTATCCCCTACTTTACCTCTTTAGGGGTGAAATTTCGAACTATTCCTTATTAAATAATGCCTGCAGTATAGGATCAACACTTCCTACAAATTTCCTTCGTGGTTTGGGCTAGACGATGAAGTGTCAGTGAGTCAGTTAGTCGTAAAATTGCCTTCTGCATATAACTATCAAACGTTTAGCGTGATGCTGTCCCCCAATTTTCCCTAACATTTGCCTTTTCGTGTGAGGCATCGATCTTTTTACAGGTCTGATGCAGCCTGAAACGAATACCTCTCCTCTGACAAACTCATCATCTCACAATAGCATTTGCCGGTTACATCCACAATTATTTGCTGGATATATTCCAACTTTTGTCTTACTCTATTGCTTTTACCCTCAACCTCATCTAGAACCAAGGAAACTAGCCACTGATGCCGTAAAAATCTCTCAGCACATTATTCCTTTTTCTTGTCAATGTTTGCAATGTATTCCTTTCATCGATAATTCTGCGGAGAACCTCATCATTCCTTACCTATTCAGTCCACCTAATTTGCAACATTCTTCGGTATCACCACTTCTCTTGTGTTCCTTTTTTTCCACAGTTCATGTCTGACTGTCGTACATGCTTAGCTCCAAGCGTAAATTCTCAATAATTTCTTCCTTAAATTGTGTCCAATGCTTGATACTTGCACACGTCTCCTGGCTAGAATGACATGTAGCAGAATTTCTTTATTTCACCAACTTTGTGATCACCAATTACTATGTTAAGCGTCTAGGTGATCTCATTTCTGCTGCTTATCATTATTTTCGTCTTCGCTAGATTTACGATAAAGCCATGTTCTGTATTCATTACAACGGACGTTCTGTTCAGCACAACCTATAATTCTTCTTCACTTTCACTGAGGAAGCCAATTTCATGAGCGGTTCTTGTCATTGATATCCTTTCACCTTGCATTTTAATTTGATTCTTGCACCTTCCTTTAATTTCCGTCACTGGTTCTTCGATGTATAGGCTCAGCAGTAGGAGTGAAAGGCTACATCCTTCTCTTATACCCTTTTCAATCCGAGCACCTCATTCTTGGTCTTCCACTCTAACTGTTTCCTCTTGCCTCTTGTACATGTTGTGTATTACCCGTCTCTCCCTATAGGTAACCCGTATTCTCCACAGAACTGCGAACATCTTGCACCATTTTAAATCGTCGAACGCTTTTTTCAGGTCGACAGAGGGCATGAACATATTTTAATTTTTCTCTAGTCTATTTCCATTATCAATTGCAACGTGAGAACTATCTCACTCACGCCCTTATATTTCCTAATGCCGGACTGATCTTCATCTAACGTTCCTCAATTTTCTTTTTCATCCTCCTCATATCATGCTTGAGAGCAACCTGAATGCGTCAGCTCTTAAACTGACTGTGGGATAGTTCTCGCACTTGACCGGCTCTTGTATTCTTCGGAATTGTCCGAATGATATTTTCTCAAAAGTCTGTATGTATATCGACATTCTCAATCACTCTGCACATCAACGTGACTAGTCATTTTGTTACCACTCTCCTCAATGAATTTAGAAATTTCAATGGGATTTTATCTATCCCTTGTGCCTTATTTGGGCCTAATTATTGCCAAGCTCTTCTAAATTCGGATTCTGATACTCCATCCCCTATCTGTTACAGGCTGAGTCCTGTTTATTCTTCTATAACATCATCAGAAACGTCTTCACCGTCGTAAAAGCAGCTCTCACCTCAGCGTTTATCAGTGATATTCCTACTGAACTCTTAATATTACCGCTCTTGCTTATAATTCCACCGAAGGTTTCCATGATTTTCCTATTTGGTTGGTTCTAATGCCTCTGAGCAGTATGGGACTTAAGATCTGTGGTCATCAGTCCCCCAGAACTTAGAACTACTTAAACCAAACCAACCTAAAGACATCACACATATCCATGCCCGAGGCAGGATTCGAAACTGCAACCGTAGCGGTCACGCGGTTCCAGACTGAAGCACCTAGAACCGCACGGCCACACCGGCCGGCTACTTTCCTATTTGCTAAGTTCGTCATTTCAATCATTTCTTTTTCGATTTCTTAAGACGAGGAGCCATTTCGCCTTAGTTTCCCTGCACTTGCAGTTTATTTAGTCCTTTAGTGTCTTTTTTATGTATTCCTGAATTTCGGGGAAAATTTTTGTACTTCTTTCATCCAGGAGCTAAGTATTTCATTTGTTACCCATGGTTTCTTTGTAGTTATTTTTCTTGTACCTACGGTTTTCTTTCGAACTTCTGTGGCCGCCCTCTTTAGATATCTCCATTCTTCTCCAACTGTACTGCCTATTAAGCTATTAATTACCACAGTGCATAGTTTCAAAATTTTCAATCATATCTCTTCAGTTTCTAGCACGTTCGTATCCCATTTCTTTGCTCTCTGACTCTTCCTGACTGCTTTCTTATACTTCAGCCTGCTCTTCACCAATACTAAATTGTGATCTGAGTCTATGGTTCTCCTTCGCTACATCGGGCTAATTTTCCCACTTATATTTATTTAATACACCATACAAATTCTACACATTGTTTTGGTTACCTTAGTCTTCGTATGGCCACACTTTGACACCCTTCACTGCTTCTTTAACCACTCATTTCAAATTTCTGGATGTTCGATGCTTTGGCTGTCTTATGTATTCCTGAATTTCGCGGATCCATGTTATCCAAGGATTCTTCGTAGTTATCTTTCTTGAACCATGGACCTTGCCGTTGGTGGGGAGGCTTGCGTGGCTCAACGATAAAAATGGCCGTACCGTACGTGCTACCACAACGGAGGGGTATCTGTTGAGAGGCCAGACAAACGTGTGGTTCCTGAAGAGGGGCAACATCCTTTTCAGTAGTAGCAAGGGCAACAGTCTGGATGATTGACCGATCTGGCCTTGCAACACTAACCAAAACGGCCTTGCTGTGCTGGTACTGCGAACGGCTGAAAGCAAGGGGAAACTACAGCCGTAATTTTTCCCGAGGGCATGCTGCTTTACTGTATGGTTAAATGATGATGGCGTCCTCTTGGGTAAAATATTCCGGAGGTAAAATAGTCCCCCATCGGATCTCCGGGCGGGGACTACTCAAGAGGACGTTGTTATCAGGAGAAAGAAAACTGGCGTTCTACGGATCGGAGAGTGGAATGTCAGATCCATTAATCGGACAGGTAGGTTAGAAAATTTAAAAAGGGAAATGGATAGGTTGAAGTAAGATATAGTGGGAATTAGTGAAGTTCGGTGGCAGGAGGAACAAGACCTTTGCTCAGGTGAACACATCTACATCTACATCTACTACATCTACATTTATACTCCGCAAGCCACCCAACGGTGTGTGGCGGAGGGAACTTTACGTGCCACTGTCATTACCTCCCTTTTCTGTTCCAGTCGCGTACGGTTCGCGGGAAGAACGACTGTCTGATAGCCTCCGCGCGTACTCGAATCTCTCTAATTTTACATTCGTGATCTCCTCGGGAGGTATAAGTAGGGGGAAGCAATATATTTGATACCTCATCCAGAAACGCACCCTCTCGAAACCTGGCGAGCAAGCTACACCGCGATGCAGAGCACCTCTCTTGCAGAGTCTGCCACTTGAGTTTGCTAAACATCTCCGTAACGCTATCACGGTTACCAAATAACCCTGTGACGAAACGCGCCGCTCTTCTTTGGATCTTCTCTATCTCCTCCGTCAACCCGATCTGGTACGGATCCCACACTGATGATCAATACTCAAGTATGGGTCGAAAGAGTGTTTTGTAAGCCACCTCCTTTGTTGATGGACTACATTTTCTAAGGACTCTCCCAATGAATCTCAACCTGGCACCCGCCGTACCAACAATTAATTTTATGTGATCATTCCACTTCAAATCGTTCCGCACGCATACTCCCAGATATTTTACAGAAGTAACTGCTACCAGTGTTTGTTCCGCTATCATATAATCATACAATAAAGGATCCTTCTTTCTATGTATTCGCAATACATTACATTTATCTATGTTAACGGTCACTTGCCGCTCCCTGCACCAAGTGCCTATCCGCTGCAGATCTTCCTGCATTTCGCTACAGTTTTCTAATGCTGCAGCTTCTCTGTATACTACAGCATCATCCGCGAAAAGCGGCATGGAACTTCTGACACTATCTACTAGGTCATTTATATACACTCCTGGAAATGGAAAAAAGAACACATAGACACCGGTGTGTCAGACCCACCATACTTGCTCCGGACACGGCGAGAGGGCTGTACAAGCAATGATCACACGCACGGCACAGCGGACACACAAGGAACCGCGGTGTTGGCCGTCGAATGGCGCTAGCTGCGCAGCATTTGTGCACCGCCGCCGTCAGTGTCAGCCAGTTTGCCGTGGCATACGGAGCTCCATCGCATTTGTGCACCGCCGCCGCCAGTGTCAGCCAGTTTGCCGTGGCATACGGAGCTCCATCGCAGTCTTTAACACTGGTAGCATGCCGCGACAGCGTGGACGTGAACCGTATGTGCAGTTGACGGACTTTGAGCGAGGGCGTATAGTGGGCATGCGGGAGGCCGGGTGGACGTACCGCCGAATTGCTCAACACGTGGGGCGTGAGGTCTCCACAGTACATAGATGTTGTCGCCAGTGGTCGGCGGAAGGTGCACGTGCCCGTCGACCTGGGACCGGACCGCAGCGACGCACGGATGCACGCCAAGACCGTAGGATCCTACGCAGTGCCGCAGGGGACCGCACCGCCAATTCCCAGTAAATTAGGGACACTGTTTCTCCTGGGGTATCGGCGAGGACCATTCGCAACCGTCTCCATGAAGCTGGGCTACGGTCCCGCACACCGTTAGGCCGTCTTCCGCTCACGCCCCAACATCGTGCAGCCCGCCTCCAGTGGTGTCGCGACAGGCGTGAATGGAGGGACGAATGGAGACGTGTCGTCTTCAGCGATGAGAGTCGCTTCTGCCTTGGTGCCAATGATGGTCGTATGCGTGTTTGGCGCCGTGCAGTTGAGCGCCACAATCAGGACTGCATACGACCGAGGCACACAGGGCCAACACCCGGCATCATCGTGTGGGGAGCGATCTCCTACACTGGCCGTACACCACTGGTGATCGTTGAGGGGACACTGAATAGTGCACGGTACATCCAAACCGTCATCGAACCCATCGTTCTACCATTCCTAGACCGGCAAGGGAACTTGCTGTTCCAACAGGACAATGCTCGTCCGCATGTATCCCGTGCCACCCAACGTGCTCTAGAAGGTGTAAGTCAACTACCCTGGCCAGCAAGATCTCCGGATCTGTCCCCCATTGAGCATGTTTGGGACTGGATGAAGCGTCGTCTCACGTGGTCTGCACGTCCAGCACGAACGCTGGTCCAACTGAGGCGCCAGGTGGAAATGGCATGGCAAGCCGTTCCACAGGACTACATCCAGCATCTCTACGATCGTCTCCATGGGAGAATAGCAGCCTGCATTGCTGCGAAAGGTGGATATACACTGTACTAGTGCCGACATTGTGCATGCTCTGTTGCCTGTGTCTATGTGCCTGTGGTTCTGTCAGTGTGATCATGTGATGTATCTGACCCCAGGAATGTGTCAATAAAGTTTCCCCTTCCTGGGACAATGAATTCACGGTGTTCTTATTTCAATTTCCAGGAGTGTATATTGTGAAAAGCAATGGTCCCATAACACTCCCCTGTGGCACGCCAGAGGTTACCTTAACGTTTGTAGACGTCTCTCCATTGATAACATCATGCTGTGTTCTGTTTGCTAAAAGCTCTTCAATCCAGCCACACAGCTGGTCTGATATTCCGTAGGCTCTTACTTTGTTTATCAGGCGACAGTACGGAACTATATCGAATGCCTTCTGGAAGTCAAGGAAAACAGCATCTACCTGGGAGCCTGTATCTAATATTTCCTGGGTCTCATGAACAAATAAAGCGAGTTGGGTCTCACACGATCGCTGTTTCCGAAATCCATGTTGATTCCTATAGAGTAGATTCTGGGTTTTTAAAAACAACATGATACGCGAGCAAAAAACATGTTCTAAAATTCTACAACAGATCGACGTCAGAGATATAGGTCTACAGTTTTCCGCATCTGCTCGACGATCCTTCTTGAAGACTGGGACTACCTGTGCTCTTTTCCAATCATTTGGAACCTTCCGTTCCTCTAGTGACTTGCGGTACACGGCTGTTAGAAAGGGGGCAAGTTCTTTCGCGTGCTCTGTGTAGAATCGAATTGGTATACCGTCAGGTCCAGTGGACTTTCCTCTGTTGAGTGATTCCAGTTGCTTTTCTATTCCTTAGACAGCTATTTAGATGTCAGCCATTTTTTCGTTGGTGCGAGAAGGAACTGCAGTGCGGTCTTCCTCTGTGAAACAGCTTTGTAAAAAGGTATTTAGTATTTCAGCTTTACGCGTATCATCCTCTGTTTCAATGTCATCATCATCCAGGAGTGTCTGGATATGCTGTTTCGAGCCACTTACTGATTTAACGTAAGACCAGAACTTCCTAGGATTTTCTGTCAAGTCGGTACATAGAATTTTACTTTCGAATTCACTGAACGCTTCACGCATAGCCCTCCTTACGCTAACTTTGACATCGTTTAGCTTCAGTTTGTCTGAGAGGTTTTGGCTGCGTTTAAACTTGGGCTGAAGCTCTCTTTGCTTTCGCAGTAGTTTCCTAACTTTGTTGTTGAACCACGGGGGGTTTTTCCCGTCCCTCACAGTTTCACTCGGCACGTACCTGTCTAAAACGCATTTTACGATTGCCTTGAACTTTTACCATAAACACTCAACATTGTCAGTGTCGAAACAGAAATTTTCGTTTTGATCTGTTAGGTCATCTAAAATCTGCCTCCTATTACTCTTGCTAAACCGATAAACTTTCCTCCCTTTTTATACATTCCTATTAACTTCCATATTCAGGGATGCTGCAACGGCCTTGTGATCACTGATTCCCTGTTCTACACTTACAGAGTCGCAAAGTTCGGGTCTGTTTGTTATCAGTAGGTCCAAGATGTTATCTCCACGAGTCGGTTCTCTGTTTAATTGCTCGAGGTAATTTTCGGATAGTGCACTCAGTATAATGTCACTCGATGCTCTGTCCCTACCACCCTTCCTAAACATCTGAGTGTCCCAGTCTATATCTGGTAAATTGAAATCTCCACCTAAGACTATAACATGCTGAGAAAATTTATGTGAAATGTATTCCAAATTTTCTCTCAGTTGTTCTGCCACTAATGCTGCTGAGTCGGGAGGTCGGTAAAAGGAGCCAACTATTAACCCAGCTCGGTTGTTGAGTGTAACCTCCACCCATAGTAGTTCACAGGAATTATCCACTTCTACTTCACTACAGGATAAACTACTACTAACAGCGACAAACACGCCACCACCGGTTGCATGCAATCTATCCTTTCTAAACACCGTCTGTGACTTTGTAAAAATTTCGGCAGAATTTATCTCTGGCTTCAGCCAGCTTTCTGTACCTATAACGATTTCAGCTTCGGTACTTTCTATCAGCGCTTGAAGTTCCGGTACTGTACCAATGCAGCTTCGACAGTTTACAATTACAATACCGATTGCTGCTTGGACCCCGCATGTCCTGACTTTGCCCCGCACCCTTTGAGGCTGTTGCCCTTTCTGTACTTGCCCGAGGCCATCTAACCTAAAAAACCGCCCAGTCCACGCCACACAAACCCTGCTACCCGCGTAGCCGCCTGCTGCGTGTAGTGGACTACTGACCTATCCAGCGGAACCCGAAATCCCACCACCCTATGGCGCAAGTCGAGGAATCTGCAGCCCACACGGTGGCAGAACCGTCTCAGCCTCTGATTCAGACCCTCCACTCGGCTCTGTACCAAAGGTCCGTAGTCAGTCCTGTCGACGATGCTGCAGATGGTGAGCTCTGCTTTCATCCCGCTAGCGAGACTGGCAGTCTTCACCAAATCAGATAGCCGCCGGAAGCCAGAGATAATTTCCTCCGATCCATAGCGACACACATCAGTGGTGCCGACATGAGCGACCACCTGAAGATGGGTGCACCCTGTACCCTTTATGGCATCTGGAAGGACCCTTTCCACATGTGGTATGACTCCCCCCGATATGCACACGGAGTGCACATTGGTTTTCTTCCCCTCTCTTGCTGCCATATTCCTAAGGGGCCCCATTACGCTCCTGACGTTGGAGCTCCCAACTACCAGTAAGCCCACCCTCTGCGACCGCCCGGATCTTGCAGACTGAGGGGCAACTTCAGGAACAGGACATGCAGCCATGTCCGACCGAAGATCAGTATCAGCATGAGACAGAGCGTGAACTGGTTCGTCAGACAAACTGGAGAGGCTTTCCATTCAGCCCTCCAGAATGTCTTTCGCCCCCTGCCACACCTCCAGACGACCTCGCACTCTACCACAGGTGAGGGATCAGCTTAAATGTGGGCAGTATCCCGGGCACCCACAGTCGTAGTCCGATCGGGGGATGCGTGGGACGAGCTGGCCGTCCCTGACAAACCCCCATCTGGACCCCCATAGTGATGCCCATGGGTAACAGCCTCAAGCTGTGTGACCGAGGCCAACACTGCCTGAAGCTAGGAGCGAAGGGATGCCAACTCAGCCTGCATCCGAACACAGCAGTTGCAGTCCCTATCCATGCTAAAAACGGTTGTGCAAAGAACGGGGTTATAAATACAAAATCAAATTGGGGTAATGCAGGAGTAGGTTTAATAATGAATAAAAAAATACGAGTGTGGGTAAGCTGCAACATAGTGAACGCATTATTGTGGCCAAGATAGACCCGAAACCCATGCCTACTACTGTAGTACAAGTTTATATGCCAACTAGCTCTGCAGATGATGGAGAAATTGATGAAATATATGATGAGATAAAAGAAATTATTCAGGTAGTGAAGGGAGACGAAAAAGTTATAGTCACGGGTGACTGGAATTCGAGAGTAGGAAAAGGGAGAGTTGGAAACATAGTGGGTGAATATGGATTGGGGGAGAGAAATGATAGAGGATGCCGTCTGGTGGAATTTTGCACAGAGCATAACTTAATCATAGCTAACACTTGGTTCAGGAATCATAAAAGAAGGTTGTACACATGGAAGAATCCTGGAGATACTAGAAGGTATCAGATAGATTATAAAATGGTATTACAGAGATTTAGGAACCAGGTTATAAAATGTAAGATATTTCCACAGGCAGATGTGGACTCTGACCACAATCTATTGGTTATGAACTGTAGATTAAAACTGAAGAAGCTTCAAAAAGTTGGGAATTTAAGGAGATGGTACCTGGATAAACTGACTAAACCAGAGGGTGTACAGAGTTTAAGGAGAGCATAAGGGAACATTTGACAGGAATGGGGAAAGAAGTACAGTAGAAGATGAATAGGTAGCTCTGAGGGATGAAGTATTGAAGGCAGCAGAGGATCAAGTAGGTAAAAATCGAGGGCTAGTAGAAATCATTGGGTAACAGAAGAAATATTGAATTTAATTGATGAAAGAAAATATAAAAATGCAGTAAATGAATCAGGCAAAAAGGAATACAAACGTCTCGAAAATGAGTTTGACAGGAAGTGCAAGTTGGCTAAGCAGAGATAGCTAGAGGACAAATGTAATGATGTAGAGGCTTATCTCACTAGGGGTAAGATAGATACTGCCTACAGGACAATTAAAGAGACCATTGGAGAAAAGAGAGACACTTGTACGAATATCAAAAGCTCAGATGGAAACCCAGTTCTAACCAAAGAAGGGAAAACAGGAAGGTGGAAGGAGTATATAGAAGGTCTATACAAGGGCGATGTACTTAAGGACAATATATGGAAATGGAAGAGGAGGTAGATGAAGATGAAATGGGAGATACAATACTGCGTGAAGAGTTTGACAGAGAACTGAAAGATCTTAGTCGAAACAAGGCCCTGGGAGTAGACAATATTCCATTGGAACTACTGAGACCCTTGGGAGAGCCAGTCTTGACACAACTCTACCATCTGGTGAGCAAGATGTATGAGACAGGCGAAATACCCTCAGACTTCAAGAAGAATATAATAATTTGAATCCCAAAGAAAGCAGGTGTTGACAGATGTGAAACTTACCGAACTATCAGTTTCATATGTCACAGCTGCAAAATACTAATGCAAATTCTTTACAGACGAATGGAAAAACTGGTAGAAGCCGACCTCGGTGAAGATCAGTTTGGTTTCCGCAGAAATATTGGAACACGGAGGAAATACTGACCATACGATTTATCTTAGAAAATAGATTAAGGAAAGACAAACCTACGTTTCTAACATTTGTAGACTTAGAGAAAGCTTTTGACAATGTTGACTGGAATACTCTCTTTCAAATTCTAAAGGTGGCAGGGGTAAAATAATG
This sequence comes from Schistocerca cancellata, assembly GCF_023864275.1. NCBI lineage: Eukaryota > Metazoa > Arthropoda > Insecta > Orthoptera > Acrididae > Schistocerca > Schistocerca cancellata. Next base: position 633,188,536 of record NC_064631.1, on the reverse strand, counting down.
GGAGCAAAAGGCTACTTACAATTTGTACAGAAACCAGATGGCAGTTATAAGAGTCGAGGGGCATGAAAGGGAAGCAGCGGTTGGGAAGGGAGTGAGACAGGTTTGTAGCCGCTCCCCGATGTTATTCAATCTGTATATTGAGCAAGCAGTAAAGGAAACAAAAGAAAAATTTGGAGTAGGTATTAAAGTCCATGGAGAAGAAATAAAGACGTTGAGGTTCGCCGATGACATTGTAATTCTGTCAGAGACAGCAAAGGACTTGGAAAAGCAGTTGAAGGGAATGGACAGTGTCTTGAAAAGAGAATATAAGATGAACATCAACAAAAGCAAACTGAGGATAATGGAATGTAGGCTAATTAAGTCGGGTGATGCTGAGGGAATTAGATTAGGAAATGAGACACTTAAAGTAGTAAAGTAGTTTTGCTATTTGGGGAGCAAAATAACTGATGATGTTAGAAGTAGAGAGGATATAAAATGTAGACTGGCAATGGCAAGGAAAGCGCTTCTGAAGAAGAGAAATTTGTTAATATCGAGTATAGATTTAATTGTCAGGAAGTCGTTTCTGAAAGTATTTGTATATAGTGTAGCCATGTATGGAAGTGAAACATGGCCGATTAATAGTTTGGACAGGAAGAGAATAGAAGCTTTCAAAATGTGGTGCTACAGAAGAATGCTGAAGATTAGATGGGTAGATCACATAACTAATGAGGAGGTAATCAATAGGATCGTTGAGGAGTTTGTAGCACAACTTTACAAGAAGAAGGGACCGGTTAATAGGACATGTTATGAGGTATCAATGGATCACAAATTTAGCATTGTAGGGCAGCGTGGAAAGTAAAAATCGCAGAGGGCGACCATCAGATGAATACATTAAGCAGATTGAGAAGGATGTAGGTTGCAGTAAGTACTGGGTGATGAAGAAGCTTGCACAGGATAGAGTAGCATGGAGAGCTGCATCAAACCATTCTCAGGACTGAAGACAACAACAACAACAACAACGATATCTTCTACATATGACAAATAACTCCCCTCCTTCACTACAAAGTCATTCCCAGTATTGGTCTAATTCAACTACCTACTTTTTTCAACATCTGCGTTCTTCTGCACAATTTTTTTAAAACGTAGTTATCTTTCTTGAGCTTCCATTTTTACTACTGTCACGCCATGATTTTTATTTTAATTTTTATTAATTTTTATTATTAGAATTTGGAGATAGTGTGCCCCTCTTTGTACTTTAGCCCCAATTACGTACATCCCATTCAGTCTTACAAACATCGCAGTCTCTTTCTTAGTCCATAAGCCATACATCGTAGGAAGGCATACTGATTTTACTACTGTCTGCCTTCCAGTTTATGCTCAACGCAAGACTTCTTTATTCTTTTCCTTTCCTAAAACGTTAATGGTTCTACATTATAGTACATGCAGTATGGTCAGAAACAGCCTGAGAAGGTGGTATTCGTGTTGGTGGGAAGGTTGTGGTGAGAAATACTAAGCAATAAAATCGATATGTTACATCATTCCCGAGTTAATTAGCAAAGAAATTAGCCAGTCAGAGCACTGTGCTCGAAAATTCAAGTGGCCCTTCAGAGACGGTGTCACCGAAGGTGTATTTAGTTTGGTTTCCTAAAGCAGAACAAGAGAACGATACGAAAAGCAGACATGGGTCAGGAATACGGAGTGAAACCGAGCCAAAGGCTGCGCAGTCTCGTGCAGTTTTGTCGGCGCTATCTGAACAACTGACACTAATTGTATTTGGCGGGCAGCTTGAATTTCCACGCACAACTCTGTTACTGGCTAACTCCAGTGATATTTTACTGGCAAACGGAGCCACGTATTGAATTTTTTTCTTCAAATTTATTGCTCAGCACAGCCTATCCTTCAACATTCTTACCAGTTATTAGACGGTTTTTGACTACACTGTGTAACTGTAATCAGCAGCTTAGAAACGCAACTGTCATATGAATGGTCAGATAGTACTGACGTTTACACAGCCGTGCCTTTTTCTTAAATATCGAAATCTGATAGTCAGTCAACTGTTAAAAACAATGTTCTTGAATCGACTCAAGTACCCTTCCTATTCCAATACCTGTCATAGGTTTCAGTACCAATTAAATCAGTTAATCCGTAAAAATAGCTCCTAGTGTCGTTTCAAACTGTTCACCTGAGGGAGATTTCCTTTCAATCTAAAGAATCATATTACTCGAGTGGATTCTGTAAATCACTTAATGAACGTGTAGAGTTCTTAGGGAACACTGAGTCTGGTGTTCAGCACAAAAACTGTATGTTTAGGGGCCCGTCTGGGTCACTTACACGATGACGATACAGTGGGCGAACTCCACCTGAGCTAGCCGGAATGGACGTTAATTAACGTTGCTGAATATCCGGTTGCTGTGGCGTCAGTAAACCAACGTACAGACTACTATAATGGCATCTGTTTTCGAAATTAATCTAAGTTTACCAGCTCAGGCGAATACATCCCATGCACCAAAATCATTATTTTCAAGTGACTGTATAATAATAAATAACAGATCCAATTTCTAAAGAGAAATAAGATCACTTTCACTCCTGTACGGTAACAAAACAAAGACTGTTGCCACGCTGATTAGATAATACCAGTACATTCTTCATTAATCGAACAATATAATCACTATGATTGAAATTCAATTACGAACATCTTGTTAAAGACGTTTTTCGCGTATTAAAATAATCTTAATAATAATGAATATTTATTGTTACTACCGGCAGGTATCGAAAGGAATCTAACACATGATTAAAGAAACCACTTAAACTTGCAGGTGTTTTGGTCTCATCATTAGTATAAAGTTTTAGACCAGTTCCCGACTTCTGTGACGCTGAAATATGCTTTGCCAATCACACTTTTCTTTTCAGGTACTTCATTTCTCTTACAGCTTTAAATGTCAATGGTTTGCTTAGGTGGACGAATAATTTATGATTTCGTGCATGATGCCCGAGGCAACTGTGGCGACTGGATGCAAACTGTCAACATGAAAGACGTCAGCCAATCACACTTTTCTTTTCAGGTACTTCATTTCTCTTACAGCTTTAAATGTCAATGGTTTGCTTAGGTGGACGAATAATTTATGATTTCGTGCATGATGCCCGAGGCAACTGTGGCGACTGGATGCAAACTGTCAACATGAAAGACGTCAGCTCACACTTCACTTCATTATTACTTTGCATTGACGGACTGGATTGTTCACTGTTATCACGATACTTGGTTTTGCCTATGATTGTAACATCTGCTTGATTATGAAGCCAACTTTCATATCAGATGATGCTGTGGTGAAGTTATGCTCACCATGGACTGCTTGCTACGCTAAGTGTGGAAGAAACTGTCATCACATGTATTAGGCTAGGAGCTATAGCTTTAATGGAAAATATTCAGACAACACATAACTGCACAACCACACGACGAATTGTTTTACACCAGGTAGTTAAACATTTGACAAAAGAAACACGATAGGCTGTAAGTATTTCATTAAGACGGAAGCTCTCAAAATCGTGCAAGACATTCAGGTTTCAATGAACGATTAGAAAAATAAATATGAAATGGGTTAACGTGCGATTGAAAATATTATGGCATGCAGAAGCTTCAAAAGGGATACTTACATATTTGATACATTATAGGGAGGATAGAAACAGTATCAAATATCGCTATTACATTGACACGGAAGCCTGCAATGACTAAGAGAGCAAATAGTAAGTATGTTCGCCTGTGGTTAAGAAACAGAAAATTTAGAAGGGATTAAAAACACTACCCCGTACTAAAACAACAGTATCAATTACGTACTATTTTATTCGTATCACTGACTACAAGTCAATAAAATATCATAAGTGATGTGCCATTTTTAAGGAGAGTTAATTAATAATCGATTGGCTCAGAGCTGAAAATAACTTGTGGCCTACATGGCTGACAATGAGTTGTTCCTTAGGTTAGCATAGGTGTATGTCGAGATGCTTTCTTTACAAAATCCAAAAGCTATTTTTTTAAATTAGAATTTTTCGTCAACTATCTACGAAAACCGCTGTGTAAATTATACATTTTCGTCAACCATCCGACTGTTTTAATGTAATACGGTATGTTTTCTTTTCTTTTGAAAAACCCCTCATATCAGAGTGGCATAAATAACTAATTGGCTCAAGTATTTGTTGCATATTTTGCAACTCAGTCATTCCACACATTTGGTTTCCACTACGTCTCCTTCTTGTAGCATGATGAACGTATCCCACTTTTCCTAAAATTCTTTCCATTCGGATTATTTCTCATCTCCACTTTATATTAAACATTTACCTTTTTGTGACACCACATTCTATACGCTTTACACCCACCCTTTGCTACAGTACTGTACTCAAAATATACGTTCACAAATTTTTCTTTCTGAATTTAAGGCCAATTTTTGTCACCAGTAGACTTCATTTGGCAGTGGATGTCCTATTTTCCTGCGTTGGTCTGCTTCTTATATAATCCTTGATTCGTCGATCATTGCTTTGCTTTCAAGGTAGGAAAATGTCTTTGTTTCGTTTACGACACTGTCCCCAACTATAATGCTATAGTCACTTATGTCATTTCTGCTCGTCCTCAATATTTTCGTCATTTCATAGTCTCCACCCAAACCTGATTTCCAGCCTCCTTCCTGTTTGGCCAACATAATAGGCGTTTGAGTCTGGCCAATCAATTTTATAAACTCCAGATGCATGAAATTTGTCTTCACGTCTACAGAGTGTTGCAAAATACATCCTAAGCAATTTTTTGTTACCAAACGACACTGTCATATCGTATTTTCTAAGGATAGTGTCGATCCTAGTGTTCATTTTTCCGTAGTAAGGTAAGCTTACAAACTTACTATGTTTCTTAGAAGCCGTATTATTATAGTAAAGCGTCATCCTATTTTTGTATGTACTGTATTAGCTATTTTCTTATATATAACATCTACAAAGTCCCATGAATAGTTATTTACTTTTGCAATTTGCCTTATCGTCGCCATTTTCTCATCGTGTTTGTCTTTCGACAGCGGAATTTTAAACAACCGATTGATAGCAAAGTTGAAAAACGCTTTTTTATGTTCAAATGGGTGGTTTGAAGTAAAGTCCACAATGCCATCGGTACAAGTCTCTTTGCGAAACATATCAAACGTGTTCTGGCCATTTTCATTTCGAGTTGACAGATCTAGGAAAGTAATAGACTTATTTATTTCGGTCTCACACCTAAATTTAATTGTCTGATGCAAATTATTAAATATGGCTACTATGGAGTTGACGACAGCATCATTAACCTGTATTAGCAGCAGTGTGTTATCTACGTACCTAAAGTAGTATACAATTTTGTCCGCTAGCACAGGATTTTCATATAAGAATTTGTTTTCTAGATAATTAATAAAGATGTCTGCCAGAATTCCCGATATTGAACTCCCCATACTGAAACCATCTTGATGGGAAGAAATGTCCCCATTAAATTTAAAGTAGTTAAACTTCACAATTATGGTGACTAGCCCAATGAATTCATCTACTTCACTATTAGAAAACTTGTTTTCTTCTATTAAATTGCGCTGAATGATCTGCACGGTTTTGTCAGTAGGTATATATGTGTATGAATTGACTATATCTAGAAATACAAATTTCATTTCATCGGTTATTGGTATATTCCTAATTTTATCGATAAGTTCGAGACTACTTTTAATGGAAAATTGTTTATAGAATTTGTCATGAGTTTTAAGAAACCGCAAGCATTTGCCAGCTACCTTATAGAAAGAACTACTACTACCCTCCACCACTGGGCTTATCGGATAGCCTTGTTTGTGTACCTGTATTATGTTCTGAGTGGGGTTGCCATGGGGTTCATAAACTTTAGCCTCGGTGCCTCCCTTGGTGATATAATCTCGCTGCAAGTTTTTAAGTGATCTAGCAATCTCCTCTGAGCTTCGAACGTTACATCATTATCGAGTTCTTAATCTTATTATCTTCAAAGAATTGAAAAGTTTTGGCAATATAGTCTTCTTTAGCATTGACCACATTGTTCCCACTTTGTCTGCCTTAGTTACTATGGCGTCATATTCTGAAAGCTTAAAATTAATATTTTCAACAACTCTCTTTTCTATTATAGAGTTTGGGACGGGTTTACTAACCTCATTAGTAATGATCTTGTTAATCGCTAAGGAAATGTTACTTTGAAACTTCCTGGCAGATTACAACTGTGTGCTCGACCGAGACTCGAATTCGGGACCTTTGCCTTTCGCGGGCAAGTGCTCTACCATCTGAGCTACCGAAGCACGACTCACGCCCGGTACTCACAGCTTTACTTCTGCCAGTATCCTGTCTCCTACCTTCCAAACTTTACAGAAGCTCTTCTGCGAACCATGCAGAAGTAGCACTCCTGAAAGAAAGGATATTGCGGAGACATGGCTTAGCCACAGCCTGGGGGATGTTTCCAGAATGAGATTTTCACTCTGCAGCGGAGTGTGCGCTGATATGAAACTTCCTGGCAGATTAAAACTGTGTGCCCGACCGAGATTCGAACTCGGGACCTTTGCCTTTCGCGGGCAAGTGCTCTACCAACTGAGCTACCGAAGCACGACTCACGCCCGGTACTCACAGCTTTACTTCTGCCAGTATCCTGTCTCCTACATTCCAAACTTTACAGAAGCTCTTCGGCGAACCATGCAGAAGTAGCACTCCTGAAAGAAAGGATATTGCGGAGACATGGCTTAGCCACAGCCTGGGGGATGTTTCCAGAATGAGATTTTCACTCTGCAGCGGAGTGTGCGCTGATATGAAACTTCCTGGCAGATTAAAACTGTGTGCCCGACCGAGACTCGAACTCGGGACCTTTGCCTTTCGCGGGAAAGTGCTCTCCATCTGAGCTACCGAAGCACGACTCACGTCCGGTACTCACAGCTTTACTTCTGCCAGTATCCTTTCTTTCAGAAGTGTTAGTTCTGCATGGTTCGCAGAAGAGCTTCTGTAAAGTTTGGAAGGTAGGAGACAGGATACTGGCAGAAGTAAAGCGGTGAGTACCGGGCATGAGTCGTGCTTCGGTAGCTCAGATGGCGCCCTCTGTAATAAAAAAACTAAGTTAACCGATCAAAGATGAACTTCAACGGATGTCTTACGACGTCCGCCCCGAGCACACACAACGAACGAAAAAGAACAAAAAGAGAATAAAAAAAATAAAAAAATAAAAAAAGATGGTAGAGCACTTGCCCGCGAAAGGCAAAGGTCCCGAGTTCGAGTCTCGGTCGGGCACACAGTTTTAATCTGCCAGCGCACACTCCGCTGCAGAGTGAAAATCTCATTCTGGAAATGTTACTTTGATCATGTTTTGGTATTCTCAGTGCGTCAATCTCATACTTAGCGTGGACTACCGCGTCTTTAATAGCCTTACGATCCACTTTCATATTTATGTTATACTTCATACCCTTATTAAGCATGTGGGTTTCATTTTGATCAAAAACAATGTTCGTTAAATTCAACACTCTTGGAAAGAAGTTAAAATCTGACACAAATTCATTATTACTCGCTGTTACCCTATTTTCTAAATTCAGAATCTTATTATGATGTCTTTGTCTCACTTTGTATATTGCGTTATCCACTCTGTTCCTCACTCTAGGTAGCACTGAACCGAAAATTTTGCTTCCGACAAAACGTAAGGTGGCGACTTCGACATCCAATGTGAGGTTGCTGCATAAGTGTGAAAAGAGCAGGTTCCTTGACCTTCTGGAAAATCTCTAAAACTTCTGCCATCACAATAATTGAAAACGCAATGTTCTGGGAGTTGTTCGAGGACTTGTTGCTGGGAACCGTCGTAGAACTTGACCCAGCCGGAAAGAGGTAAGACCTACCGTCTTGCCAATATGTAGGAACCATTTGCATTATACTATACGAGTACGTTGAGTATAATTCTGACCCAATAGAACTTCTTCCATGATATGTTAGGTCAGATGCATGAACAGTATTATTAACAGCACTTCCGTATATTGGTTGTTTTACATTTACAAGGAGTGAACATGGAAATTTTATTACTTGATGATATATATGAAATAAGTCAGATGACAATGCAAGAATTTTACATATGTTCCATTTTATGTAATTAAATTTGAAGTGGTATGCAACATACAAACCATATGAGTTCAGCCATTAATTGCACCTTTTTTATTACATCATCTAACTATGTACCTGTTGTATTCTTAGCATTGAGGATGGCTGGTTTCTAGCTGAAATCTAGATCTGCCAATAAAATTTCAAATGACGACTGATAGCTGAAATTTATTATTTACAAGTAAATACTGTGTATTTGTAAAAATGAAGGGAACTTTACTTCTGGAGCAACCCTCGTATTTCGTGGTAAATTGTCTCATCATGTTGCTTCGGTCTTCAGAATAATGAATTTCACAAATATTGAGGTGAACGGAAAATATCCTCGATGGTCGTCACCTCCGTGTAAAAAGACACTTAAATTGTCTGTGTTTGCTTACAGCTACCTTCTCCGTTTACAAGGTCCTGAAATCTATTTTTGCGGTCGGGTAGAAAGCGATGGAGAACATACCATAAACTTCAGTCTGCACCTACATATTATTCTTATCGCCCTCTGAAAAGAATATTCCTACTTGGTATTTACTCAACCCTATCAGGACCTACGACCACAAATAAAAGTCTTGAGTTTTAACTGATTGTTTAAAACTTCACACACAGAAAATATGGTAATATCTTTAATAATAATAATATCCCTCTCGAAAGCAACACTATTAACAGTTCAGAGGCGACCTCTAAGGAAAGTTCTAAGTAATATGGTGTATCGCTCAGACTTTTAATCAGCAAAAGTTAATTGCCCACCTCAAAAATGGAAAATTAATATCGGCACCTGGCACGCGGTTTTGTCAACATTGCCCACGCGACCACGCAATTACTTCCGTGATAGATAAGCAATGTACACCTGTGTACAGTCCTCGCAAGATCACTTCCTACTTTTACGGCAAACGCATTTAAGTCTCCTCAGCTTTTTCGTTATTCGCCGCCCAATCCACACAGGCTTTCGACTGACGCGAGCCGACTGATACCTAGGTGCGAAGAGCCTCTTTTCACTGCCTCTCTGGCCCTCCTACTTTATGAGTGCAGCAGACCGCCAAACGGAACATCTGCTATCAACAGTCCCTGGCTGCTTACCTTCTAGTCCCATGTCCACCATTACCGGTTTCATCTCTCCTGTCAGATGTGACTTCCATGAAACCTGCTTTCTGGGACACTCTTTAACTGATTCTCGACCTGGAGAGTAAACTTTGTCCCACTCCAAAATTCTGTCAAAACATTGTTTTGTTTGTTGTGTGACCAGTACTCATTAAGAAATACAATTTTAAATTCAGAAAATTTGGCATCCAATCGTTGTGCAGATGACCATCGCAAAACATCTCCTGACGGATGACTTCTATTAAAGTAATTTTCTGATGTTCTGTCCATGCATTTGGTAAAACATCCTCAAAATAATTCCAGAACTCTAATGGGTGGATCTATTTGTCTGTATTGTAAGAGGTCCGAGCAGATGTAATTTAGATGTACTGCTCATTAGCTGCCTGCGATGTGCAAGGTATAAGAGAATCGCTGCCCAGAGAGCAGTGGTGACTGTGTAGGAATTGTGTAGCTGTAGCAGTATAGTGTTGCTAGTGGTTAGTCTGCAGTCTGCTCTGGTCTGGTATAGTGTATCGTGTTAACTGGGACGGACGCGGTGCAGCGATGCCGGAGCCTCTGGGGGTTTGAATGACGGGGGTAGGTGGTGGTCACTCTGACACAGGGTCAGCGCACGCAGTAGTTTGCAGGTAACTTACAGGTCCACCACACAGCTCTGTGATGATGGACCATCTTCTTCTAACCTCAGCGCCCGTGATATACACGATGTAGTATCATCTTCTTATCTCCTTGTCTAATGTTCAAGATTAATGTGGCTAGCATTCACAATTTAGTTTCCACATTCACGAGCAATTCTTAACAATATTCTCGTACTGGTTTCGGCATATTTCACTTCGATATCCAGTTAGTGCCTAGCGACCTCCCTGTTTTGTGTCGATCACTTTCACTGTGCAGTTTCCCGCCGATGCACCATATATGGGGCGTCGGGTAGATAATCCTAATAGTGAAACTTGCTGGCAGAATAAAACTGTGTCGGACCGAGACTCGAACCCGGGTGGCTGCTTTAGGCGTCATTTAAAAAACACAGGAAACTAATTTTGCGGTCATCCAGAAAGCAATTTCCAGTCTGCAAGTCCACATTATTTTTTGTGCTTACTGAAATAAAATGTTTCTGTTCGCTAAGTACTTGGCAGCATCAGAAACTATCACCAGAAATTAACGTTTTGAGTTTCAACTGACTGATTTTCTGTAAAATGCACATGCACGAAATATAATAACATCCCTAGTAATAATAATAATAATAATAGTAATAATATCGCCTTCGGAAAGAGCACTCGTAACAATTCAGAGGAGATCTCTACGCTAGGTTCCAAGTAAAACGGTCTATCGCTCCGACTTCTAACTACCAAAAGTTAGTTTCTCGCTTCAAAAGTGGAAAATTAATCTGCCACTTGCCACAGGGGTTTGTCAACACTGCGGCGGAACAAAAACAGTTACTTCCGTGAAACCTAAGCGATCGAGTACGGTGTTCAGTCCTCGCGAGCTCTCTGGCTAATTTTACAAAACACTCATTCAGGATGTGCCCAGCTCTGACATCATCCGAGGCCCAAAGCAACGGGCTTTTGACTGACGCGAACAGATTAAAATCTCGATGTGAGGAATCTCTTTTCGCTGCCCCTCTGGCAACATTTACATATGGGAGCAGTGGTCCGCTACACGGAACATCTGGTATCAGCCACCCTAGGTACCGGTAGCAGCGTCTAAATGGCCCATTTCTCGGACGCATATTAATCAATACGTCTGTCGTTTAAGTATTTATAATTTACTTATTTTTTAATACAAATAAAATTATGTTGGCTCGACTGCATTTAAACCAGGCCGGCTGAATTCTTAGATCGGAACTGACAGTAGAACATGACTCTAGAACTGCCTTTTTAAATTCTTTCTTATTATTGTTATTATTTAGAATAAAATCTTGAAACTTGGTACAGCAATATTATTGCATTCTGTAATCAAGTACTGTAGTTAGAAATTTTTGTTACAAATACAAATGATTCTTAATCTACCACAAACACGGAGTTTCCGTTTCAAATTTGGGTTTTATTAAATAATGTACAAATTAATGTAGGTGGCTTATTGCTGTAACGTATATAAAGTATTCACATGTTGCTGAGTCTAATGTTTAACTCCTTCAATTTGTTTAAAAAACGCTGATTCTGTCGAAAATATAACTGTGATCAAAATGAGACTTGTAACTTTTAATCGTGACATTCATTTTCACATTCTGAAAAATATTTAGCTTTGTAGCCCTGTTATTCAGCGCCAGTTATTTTTTCTTAAGTTTGTATGGTTTAGCTAACTTATTCATTTGATCACTCAGAGACTTTAACATTTTAACATAGCATACTTAAGCAGCTAATGACGCAGTTTTGAAAAGTTATCTTAATTTTTAAATTCACTCTTACATTACGCTGTCCTCTGTATGTTAAACACAGGTGCGTTATTCATGACTTGACGCTCGGCTCACTCGCTCGCCTTTATATCTCTTACAATAACACAGCGCTCGTTTCTCCTGAAATGCACTAGTACCGAGCTCTTGATTACTCTTTCACAACACCTGTACCTGCCACTTACATGTAAACAGTAAGTTAAAAAAGACACAAAGGCGCATATTCAGAGCATTGTATACCTTTTAGTTTCAGGAGAATATTCAGTACGTTATATGGTATCCAGGGTTGTCTTGAGTGTAGTTTGCCTGTCAGGGGCCGTCTGTGGCAGACGTAAGAGCTTCTGTGCTGGAGTATACTACGGTGTGTGTGATAAAATTAGAATATAAATTACATAAATCACCAAGCCTGCTCGTATGGGGCACATTCGATCCATAGAAATTGACTCTTCGCACAGCCTGGCGATCAATGCTCATGAATCGTAAAATATGCTGAAACTTAGTTCCGTACTCTATACATTTTTCCCAACACAGCGTCTATTAATATGACGGGTGACACGTAGGTTGATGACTGCTAGTAGATCTTCTGCCATACTTACGCAGTTCACGTTCGCTAGCTGTACTCAGTTATGAATAGGAAGCTGTACAAGCGACAGAAGCAGCTGAATATTAAACCATCTTTGATCTAGGGTTTAACAAATGACTACGTCTCCTCAACGAACGGTGTGTCTCAACAACTGGAGAGCAAATGGCAGTATCCTATGTACGATACACTAATGCGGCCTTATAGAACAAAGCCAATAGGCCTACCCATCGGAAGATGCCTGACTTCAGAAACACATTCACACGCACTGTTCTGTATACACTGAAATTTTTGAAGTCCCAACACGACACCGTTAGAGACACAAATGGAACAACTGTTCGACTACAATATCTTCAAGGCAGCCTAAGAAATGCGACCAAATAATGAAGAGGCTGGAAATTACTATTTCCCAAATACATCAATTAATACATTTATTGAATCTGTAAAATGTCAATACACGTGAATGTCAGAATGGCTTCATGTAATATACTGCCCGACAGAGAAGAGAGGCATCCAAAAGAGGTGGCGAAAAGAAATGTAACTTCATGAGTTGAAAGTATTTGTCATGTTAATTCAGTAATTAAAAACTCTAGTCCAATTTACAAAGAACTTTGCTGTATGAGCCTATTGCTCAGTACGACGCTGCATGCCCCCTGGTTTCGATTCGTGCACTGATGCTGGTGGAAAGGGTCTACACCAGTTGAATCTTCTTATGAGGCGAGCATCCGCAAAACAATGGCAACAAGTCCTTCATATCCTGGACACTGGTGGTGGCTGTCATTAAAACAAAGGCCTATTTCGGTGCGACAGGACCTCCTCATCATATTTCAATCATCAACTTTCTCCTCAGAGTATGAAAATGTTTTACTGTCACCCATCTACATGGGGAGGAATGATCATCATAACAAAATAAGAAAAGTCAGAGGTCACAAGGAAAGATTTAAGTGTCCGTTTTTTCCGAGCGTCGTTCGTGATCGAAACATTAGAAAAGTAGTTTAATTGTGGTTCAATGAAACCTCTGCTAGGCGCTTAATGGCGAACTGCAGAGTAATCTTGTAGATGTTGCCTGAGAGGTAACCCATGAGGTAGGAGAATGTCCGTAATGCATTGTTGTTCGGTATAAAGAATCCATGTGTTCGTGGTGTCTGCAAATCGGATCAGTTTGAATATATAGTATATAAGAAAGAAAAAAAAATCTGTGTTCGACTTCAGTTATTTCAGATTTCGTAAACACACACACACACACACACACACACACACATATATATATATATATATATATATATATATATATATATATATATATATATATATATATATATATATATATATATAGGGTGGTCCACAGATCGTGATCGGGCCAAATATCTCACGAAATAAGCATCAAACGAAAAAAACTGCAAAGAACAAAACTGGTCTAGCTTGAAGGGGGAAACCACATGGCGCTAAGGTTGGTCCACGAGGTGGCACTGCCATAGGTGAAACGGATAACAACTGTGTTTTTCTTAATAGGGACCCCATTTTTTATTACATATTCGTGTAGTACGAAAAGAAATACACTCCTGGAAATGGAAAAAAGAACACATTGACACCGGTGTGTCAGACCCACCATACTTGCTCCGGACACTGCGAGAGGGCTGTACAAGCAATGATCACACGCACGGCACAGCGGAAACACCAGGAATCGCGGTCTTGGCCGTCGAATGGCGCTAGCTGCGCAGCATTTGTGCACCGCCGCCGTCAGTGTCAGCCAGTTTGCCGTGGCATACAGAGCTCCATCGCAGTCTTTAACACTGGTAGCATGCCGCGACAGCGTGGACGTGAACCGTATGTGCAGTTGACGGACTTTGAGCGAGGGCGTATAGTGGGCATGCGGGAGGCCGGGTGGACGTACCGCCGAATTGCTCAACACGTGGGGCGTGAGGTCTCCACAGTACATCGATGTTGTCGCCAGTGGTCGGCGGAAGGTGCACGTGCCCGTCGACCTGGGACCGGACCGCAGCGACGCACGGATGCACGCCAAGACCGTAGGATCCTACGCAGTGCCGCAGGGGACCGCACCGCCACTTCCCAGTAAATTAGGGACACTGTTGCTCCTGGGGTATCGGCGAGGACCATTCGCAACCGTCTCCATGAAGCTGGGCTACGGTCCCGCAAACCGTTAGGCCGTCTTCCGCTCACGCCCCAACATCGTGCAGCCCGCCTCCAGTGGTGTCGCGACAGGCGTGAATGGAGGGACGAATGGAGACGTGTCGTCTCCAGCGATGAGAGTCGCTTCTGCCTTGGTGCCAATGATGGTCGTATGCGTGTTTGGCGCCGTGCAGGTGAGCGCCACAATCAGGACCGCACACGACCGAGGCACAGAGGGCCAACACCCGGCATCATGGTGTGGGGAGCGATCTCCTACACTGGCCGTACACCACTGGTGATCGTCGAGGGGACACTGTATAGTGCACGGTACATCCAAACCGTCATCGAACCCATCGTTCTACCATTCCTAGACCGGCAAGGAAACTTGCCGTTCCAACAGGACAATGCACGTCCGCATGTATCCCGTGCCACCCAACGTGCTCTAGAAGGTGTAAGTCAACTACCCTGGCCAGCAAGATCTCCGGATCTGTCCCCCATTGAGCATGTTTGGGGCTGGATGAAGCGTCGTCTCACGCGGTCTACACGTCCAGCACGATCGCTGGTCCAACTGAGGCGCCAGGTGGAAATGGCATGGCAAGCCGTTCCACAGGACTACATCCAGCATCTCTACGATCGTCTCCATGGGAGAATAGCAGCCTGCATTGCTGCGAAAGGTGGATATACACTGTACTAGTGCCGACATTGTGCATGCTCTGTTGCCTGTGTTTATGTGCCTGTGGTTCTGTCAGTGTGATCATGTGATGTATCTGACCCCAGGAATGTGTCAATAAAGTTTCCTCTTCCTGGGACAATGAATTCACGGTGTTCTTATTTCAATTTCCAGGAGTGCATCAGTGATTTAGTTGGACCACTCTTTTCGCTTTGTGATAGATGGCGCTGTAATAGTCACAGACATATGGCTCACAGTTTTAGACGAACAGTTGGAAACAGGTAGGTTTTTTGGTTCAAATGGCTCTGAGGACTATGGGACTTAACTGCTGTGGTCATCAGTCCCCTAGAACTTACAACTACTTAAACGTAACTAACCTAAGGACAACACACACAACCATGCCCGAGGATGGATTAGAACCTGCGACCGAAGCGGTCGCGCGGTTCCAGACTGTAGCGGCCACTCCGGCCGGCGTAGGTTTTTTAAATTAAAACACAGAACGTAAGTACGTTTGAACATTTTATTTCGGTTGTTCCTATGTGATGGATGTACCTTTGTGAACTTGTCATTTCTGAAAACGCATGCTGTTACAGCGTGATTACCTGTAAGTACCATATTAATGCAATAAATGGTAAAAATGATGTCCGTCAACCTCAATGCATTTGGCAATACGTGTAACGACATTCCTCTCCACAGCAAATAGTTCGCCTTCGTAATGTTCGCACATGCATTGACAATGCGCTGACGCATGTTGTCAGGCGTTGTCGGTGGATCACGATAGCAAATATCCTTCAACTTTCCCCACAGAAAGAAATCCGTGGATGTCAAATCCGGTGAACGTGCGAGCCATGGTATGGTGCTTCGACGACCAATCCACCTGTCATGAAATATGCTATTCATCCGCTTCAATCGCACACGAGCTATGTGCCGGACATCCATCATGTTGGAAAGACATCGCCATTCTGTCATGCAGTGAAACATCTTGTAGTAACATCGGTAGAACATTACGTAGGAAATCAGCATACATTGCGCCATTTAGATTCCCATCGATAAAATGGGGGCCAATTATCCTTCCTCCCATAATGCCGCACCATACATTAACCCGCCAAGGTTGCTGATGTTCCACTTGTCGCAGCCATTGTGGATTTTACGTTGCCCAATAGTGCGTATTATGCTGGTTTCGTTAGCGCTGTTGGTGAACGACGCTTCGACGCTAAACAGAACGCGTGTAAAAATCTGTCATTGTTCCATAATTTCTCTTGTGCCCAGTGGCAGAACTGTACACGACGTTCAAAGTCGTCGCCATGCAATTCCTGGTGCATAGAAATATGGTAGGGGTGCAATCGATGTTGATGTAGCATTCTCAACACCGACGTTTTTAAGATTCCCGATTCTCGCGCAATTTGTCTACTACTGATGTGCGGAATAGTGGCGGCAGAAGTTTAAACACCTACTTGGGCATCATCATTTGTTGCAGGTCGTGGTTGACGTTTCACATGTGGCTGAACACTCCCTGTTTCCTTAAATAACGTAACTATCCGACGAATGGTCCGTACACTTGGATGATGTCGTCCAGGATACCGAGCAGCATACATAGCACACGCCCATTGGGCATTTTGATCACGATAGCCATACATCAACACGATATCGACCTTTTCCGCAATTGGTAAACGGTCCTTTTTAACACGGGTAATGTATCACGAAGCAAATATCGTCCGCACTGGCGGAATGTTACGTGATACCACGTACTTACACGTCTGTGACTGTTACAGCGCCATCTATCACAAAGTGAAAAAAGTGGTCCATTTGAAACATTCATATATCTTTACGTACTACACGAATATGTAATAAAAAATGGGGGTTCTTATTAAAAAAAACCGCAGCTGATATCCGTTTGAACTATGGCAGCGCCATCTAGCGGGCCAACTATAGCGCCATCTGGTTTCCCCCATCAAGCTAGACGAGTTTCGTTCTTTGTAGTTTTTTCGTTTGATGCTTATTTCGTGAGATATTTGGCCGTTCACTATCAGTGGACCACCCTGTATATGATTCATGTCCATACCAGATTAATTAAATGTCCTGTACATAGTATTACCTGTAATTTTGATAACAATCCTGAATAATCTGTGAGAAATTATTTAAAATCTGTAAGATGACTGAGACCTGAACGCATGTTTTCCTGCTTACTAGGCACATATGTTAGCCATTACAGCAGAACAGCACTACAGTTAGATTGGCTGCATGAATTTCTCCAGTCCAAAGCCCTCCACAATACAAACCTATTCACATCTCACCCTTATTATCTCCTATTAGATCGTCACTACTGCTGAGGCTCTCCGATATTCGAATAGCACCTCACCGGTAGACGTAATGGGGAAATCCTGCCTGTACCTAAGGCATAGGTCAAATGTGAACTGAAGTTTGTGTGAGAAACGACATTGGAGACGGGTAGTCTGTACAGCTATGTTAGCTACAAGGTTTTGTTGGTGTAATGGCTGGCATACACCAAATTTTATATCAATTCTTCAGCTTTCATCATTATCGTAGATAAAGATGACACTCAAATCTCTCGAGGAAAATTTGATCATAATCCCGAATAAGCTTAAAGATCTTCTCGTTTATTGACGATACGATCAATTCCTTCTACTAGTATTACCTGTATTACCTGAAATATGTTCAAATGGCTCTGAGCACTAAGGGATTTAACTTCTGAGGTCATCAGTCCCCTAGAACGTAGAACTACTTAAACCTAACTAACCTATGGACATCACACACATCCATGCCCGAGGCAGAATTCGAACCTGCGACCGTAGCGGTCCAACGGTTCCAGACTGTAGCGCCTAGAACCGCACGGCCACCCCGGCCGGTTAATAATAGCACACGTTTGGCGCACTATCGAATGTACATTTATGTGTTTCACAAGTGGAATTTTCTTTATATGAAGTCGGATGGTCACTGATATTGTTATGTAAGACGTTTCTTGACTAGAAATTGAGTTTGTTTACGGTCCTGAGTCAACAAGCTTCACGACTCTCCATCGATGTCTTCTGCACCTGCCAACAGGATATGAAAGTTCAAGTAGAAGTTATCATTCGATTCAGCAGGAAGTTCATTTTACCCATTATCCTAAAATGTCTACAGGTTCATGTTTGGTGAGAATACTAAGGGAGAAGCCCATTAATTAACCTAGGTAGAAACATTAGCGCGAATGTCTTGCTATTCTTTAAGTTCATTTGCAGTTTGGTCTCTAAGTACATGAGGAACAGGACGGATCCTAGATTGCGCATTGTCCTCCCGTGTAATTCTCAATGAAGGGAAGTCTTCCGAAGTAAGAGTGATTTTTTAGGTGTGCCGGAGGGGAGTGTCTTAGGACCGTTGCTATTCACAATATACATAAATGACCTTGTGGATAACATCGGAAGTTTATTGATGGTTTTTGCGGATGATGCTGTGGTATATTGAGAGGTTGTAACAATGGAAAATTGTGCTGAAATGCAGGAGGATCTGCAGCGAATTGAAGCATGGTGCAGGGAATGGCAATTGAATCTCAATGTAGACAAGTGTAATGTGCTGCGAATACATAGAAAGAATGATCCCTTATCATTTAGCTACAATATAGCAGGTCTGCAACTGGAAGCAGTTAATTCCATGAATTATCTGGGAGTACGCATCAGGAGTTATTTAAAATGTATTGATCATATGAAGTTCATCGTCGGTAAAGCAGATGCCAGACTGGATTCATTGGAAGAATCCTAAGGAAATGCAATCCGAAAACAAAGGAAGTAGGTTACAGAACACTTGTTCGCCCACTGCTTGAACACTGCTCACCAGTGTGGGATCCGTACCAGATAGGGTTGATAGAAGAAATAGAGAAGATCCAACGGAGAGCAGCGCGCTTCATTGCAGGATCACTTAGTAATCGCGAAAGCGTTACGGAGATGATAGATAAACTCCAGTGGAAGACTGTGCAGGAGAGACGCTCAGTAGCGCGGTACAGGCTTTTGTTGAAGTTTCGAGAACATACCTTCACCGAGGAGTCAAGCAGTATATTGCTCCCTCCTACGTATATCTCGCGAAGAGACCATGAGGATAAATTCAGAGAGATTAGAGCCAACACAGAGGCATACAGACAGTCCTTCTTTCCACGAACAATATGAGACTGGAATAGAAGGGAGAACCGATAGAGGTACTCAAGGTACCCTCCACCACACACCGTCAGGTGGCTTGCGGAGTATGGATGTAGATGTATATGTAGAACGTATGCCACGAAATTATTCCTTCCTGCCAAGCTTTCAGAAAATAAATCAGGGGACTCCTCAAACATCTGAGTAACACTGTCTTTTGGGTTGACAGCAGAAACAGAAAGTTCATTGTCCTGAATACAAAAACCAAACAAAGCAAAAGAATCTAATTCAAAAATATTTTCATGGTCTTATGAAAGCAAATTTGTAAACCGCACGGTTCTGGTGTCAGGCATGAATGGGGCAGGCAAACTACATGTACTAAGCACTGGAATGTCCCGACCATTGTACATAGTAAGTTGAGTGTAAGATTTTGTCAACCGTAGCGAGCAAAACTGTTTATAAGTGACATGATTAAGCATTGTGATGGAAGAGCCAGCGTCTCACTGAAGTAGCACACAGCGTTCAGCATTGACTAAGTTGTTGTGCAACATTTTGATGGTGTGAACGCACATCCTATAATTGATCATGACTAGTACTGTAATGAGAAGTTGCTCCTCCCTTCCGAGAGCCAGCGTGGATAGAGCTCTTTTGCTGTCGCATGCACACAGACGGTACAAAACCTGGCTTTCCACAAGCAAAGCAAGTCGCGTTCTGTTAAAGGTTATTTTGTCTTTTAAGCGTAGAATAACTGTGGGGATACTATTTTATAGCAGACACATGCGTTGACACTTGTTTACTCTGGCTATATGGCGATGGGCTGTTTGTGCAAGTTGGTCGACCTTAAGGCTTGTTTGTCACATTGGGTTACACTACAAATGGGACCTACCTCAAAGTTCAGATGGTTCAAATGGCTCTGAGCACTGTGCGACTTAACATCTGAGGTCATCAGTCCCCTGGAACTTAGAACTACTTGATCCTAACTAACCTAAGGACATCACGCACATCCATGCCTGAGGCAGGATTCGAATCTGCCACCGTTACAGTCGCGCGGTTTACCACAAAGTTTTCCACGGCACTATCACTTGAGTCTTAGGGTTCAATAATTTCTTACACACGTTTTAAAGTAGGGTCAGAATGTTTGAGATTTTATTCACGAAGCCTACTGTCTGGCACATTGCATCACAAAATGTTGGGCCACCATAAACTGTCCACAGATACACTGAAAATGATACTTTCTGTGCTGGCTTAACCGAAGAAACTTCTAACGAGCTGCAGCAGCCTGTACCTGAGCTTCGTAATACCTAGTGAGGGCGGAAGCTAAAATCTTCAAACAGCAGCATCTCTGACCTACTAGTTGGAAATAACTTCTGAGCGAGATGGTAAACTCCTGTGCCGGCCGTTGACAAGAGATCAGGATGTTTTACAGTACCTTGCAATTGATGGGTAGCACAATGAGCGTTGAAAAGACCGTAGTACTCGTTCCATTCCTCTTGTGGTTCATTGAAAGCTTTCAACAATGGAATGCACGGAGGAAGGGCCATGGATGTGGCTGGCTGTTGTGGTGGATGCAGCAGCGGCTTGTGTGCTAATGAGCTGCTGAAACTGAATCAACTGCTTTAGATCAAAGCCAGCAGCAGTCGGAGGTGTAGGCGCAAGTGGTGTAGGAGGCACGTTAGAGGCCATTTTAATGAGAGAAGTGGTGCATCAAAGTAATTATACAGTGGAAGCGTGGAGGCTAGTATATGAGAAATAAAACTATTAGCGGCAATGCACCTCTGAAAGAAGAACAGAGATATATTAGCGATGTACCGTGACGGAGCGGTGTAGAGCGAAGGTAGCGTTGGTTCTGGAACCCGCATCACTAGATGTTGCGTAGGCTACTGTGGAGTCAGCACCGACACTGACAAGGTAGCAGAGAAGTAGCAGGAATCAAAAAACATCTGCACAAAGCGCTTTCAAATCAATAGAAAAGTTTATTTCTATTAAGAGAAGTAACAGTACTTCCTGTGTTTCCTGCGCCTCCTGCAGGTGATTACACTGATAACCTATTACCACTCGCAGAACGCAGACTAAGTAACATCTTTCTATTGCTCAATACCGATGCTCTAAAATTCCACAACCGAATTGGAACGACCAGCGATGGGCTGTGGGCTGCTGGTAAAATCAGCGTTGGCTGGGGGCGTTGAACTCTGGCTTCCTGGAGGTAATGCCTGCTACTATTTTCATTAGGGCGCGGGTCAGCGCCTTCTTGTTGCCGCTTCACGACGCTGCGCTTGCCGGTGTGCTGTCGATGTTTTAAGACTGCGCAGCATTATTCTTCATTTTTCGCTGTTGCAATATGAACTGTTCGTAAAGTCTCGCTACTTAACTTCCCAATTTTATATAATTACCTCTTGTGTATTTTATTAGTTTCATGCAGTCAGCCTACATAAGTCGTTGAATTCATCTTATCCTCTTTACCAGCGCCACTACTCAGCGCTTACTATTAGCTTCCGCTCTTAGGTCACTGCACTCCGCGTCCTCAATGCCTCAGCAGGCTTTTCATTATCTACAGTACTTGTTTATCAGTCAGAAGCATTCCCGTGAACGCTCGCGTATGTACACCACATGATACTGCG
The DNA here is from genome assembly GCF_023864275.1 of Schistocerca cancellata. Taxonomy (NCBI): domain Eukaryota; kingdom Metazoa; phylum Arthropoda; class Insecta; order Orthoptera; family Acrididae; genus Schistocerca; species Schistocerca cancellata. The sequence continues at coordinate 633,166,830 of NC_064631.1, read as the reverse complement.
CTTCGTTTTTTCATTTACCTCCCTTACCTTGAATACCTGGCTTCGCCTGTTTTTTTTTTTTTTTTTGGATTTTCACGCCTGCATGGTCAGTTTTTTACCGTTTCAGGATTTTTATACTCATCTGACGACAGATTTTTTGGGTTCAACCGGTTTTTTCACAATTTTAATATTAACTACGGTGGCTGCCACCATGGCTTTTAATGGTAACTAATGCGGTCTCCACCCACGTTTTAAGGTTTGTTGGTATGTTTGTATCCTTGCAGGACGAGGTTACTCCGCATTTAATTGTTTAGATAGGTTTTTAAAACAAAACCCTAATGTCACAATTACTTTGGCATGTTTTACAGGTAATCTGATACTGTGCAAAGAGTGTAAAAAGTGTCCTTAGTCAATAAATATTGCAACAGAGACTGTCTTTTATTTTAAATCACTGAAATACTGTTGCTGCCTCAGGCCAGATGAGAATGCGTCAGTTTATAGCTTCAACAAAATATCAAAGCAATTGTTCCCTAAGTATGATGAAATGCATAGTGAAATATCATTAAAATTTGATGGGATGGCAGCCAACTGTCATCGTTAATAACATTTATATGTAAGGAAATGTCATCTAAATGTGATGAAACACCCAGTAAACGAAACGTAATGAAATGTCCACTCAGTACGATGAGCAGTCATTTCCATGTAAGGAAATGTCCTGCAACATAAATTAAGTGTTAATTAAGCTAGATGCTATGTCATCTAAATCGAGATAGTCTTACACCCCAGATAATTTTTGTACAACAGTCTGATGTAAGACACTCACTTCACTTACTTTTTCATGTTCAAAAATCAGGTCACTATCTTTAAGTCCAGTATAGGGTCACGTCCAAGGCTCCTTTCTTATACAGCCATAATTCATCGGGGTGGCACCTATATGGGAAGTTTGCGCAGGCGAGCAGATGCTCCTTATCCCGCACAGTGCCACAATCCTACTACATCCGTGGTTCCAAGACCCCACCTAATCATTTTAGTCTTCACTGGGGCCACCGCTGCCCTTATGCGGTTCAGTGTCTTCCATATCTTCCAGTTTGTGCTGAATCCGCTGGACAGTTCCTGTGCAGGTGGGTAATCAGCTGGTGGTTCTTCTATTATCGTGGCTAAGAACCTTTTACGGGATTTCAATGGCCCGGGTTTACACTCACTACCAAAAAGGGGATGCCGATCGTCAATAGATTGTTTAAGCCTCTCTGTGAACTCATGTGTTGATCTCCGACAGTTGGTATTCGCAAACCTAGAAACTCCATATAGCTTTGCTAGGGAAGTCATTGGCATGCATCCTGTTGGTAAACGACATGTTTGATTAAGACTTACGTCGACCTTCTTTGCATGGATTGATCTGGAGCATACTGGGTAGGCATATTCGGCTGTAAAGAAGCATATGGCATGTTCCAGTATGGTATTATTCCAAGAGACCTTAAGTTTACGGTTAGCTTGCCAAGCTCGAAGATGGAAGGCGCTGACCTGTGTTTTGGACGAGTTGCGCTTAAGAAAGTTGTTTTTATAATACTCAGACACTTCTCTCATAGCTTTCTCCAGCTTCTGTTCTACATCCTCAAAGGTCCTCCCCTGTACTGTAATCGCATACAGAAAATATTTTGTATGCTCAGGCATCGGTTGGTCGTTGGTGTACATACTACATAGGGAGGGCGCCAAAACGCTTCCATGGGCCTGACCATTTTTCTGGTTTTTCCATCTGCGCTTTTGCCATTTGAGAACAACATAAAATTGTCTATATTATAATAGGGACTCGATAATCTTAACAAATTGATAGTCTCTTAGTTCGCTATAGAGCTTCTGGAGCAGCAGCATGAGGTTAATGATATCATATGCGGTGATAAGGTCGACCAGGGTTATCTTTTTATTTTCGTATCCTTCCTCTATGTGTTCCGTTAAGCACAGAATTTGGCTACTACATGATTTTCCAGGTCTAACCAGCTTTTTGAGGATTAAGTTTCATCTCAATAGCCTCTGTCATACGATTTAAAATAAGTATCTCATACAATTTGTACAGATTGTACAGGAGGGATATTGGGCGATAGTTCTTTGGTGAATCAGGTTCGTTCCCGAGTTTCAAGAGTACCACTATCCTTGCCTTCCTCCAAATCTTTTCGATCTTATACGTTTAGCGACACTGATTGAAAAGTAGCAGGATCCAGTTCTTTGTTTGACCTGTCTAAAGCGTTTGATCTGCTCCGTGCACACGTCATCCACCCCAGGTGCTTTGCCTCTTTTCATATTGCTGAGACCCTTGTTTAATTCATTCATTGTAAAGAGTGTTGAAATCTTATTAGTTTCTGATTCAAAATTCCTGCTAATTTTTGCATTAGGTTGTTTTGTATTAGTCTTTCCATTCAGAGACAGCTTTTGTAAAATTAATTTTTTTGCGAAACGGTACTTTAGTGATCGTGACTACTGTGTACATCTGTATCGCTATTGGTCTATGCATTGTTGGAGGTATAGACAGATATACTGCTTTAATATTGCAGTCTTTTATGTTTGCGCTACTAATGCAGTTGTTGGCGCTATATCCATGTTAACATATTTTAATTGTGAAGACGGGGTGAAGTTTTGAATTATGGAGGATACTGAGGATTATTGTATCTATCCATTCCTCCAACAGTTGTCTGTTTTCGTCTGTTTCACTATATCCGGAAGTGGTGCTGTGGCAACTACAATCTCCCTGAATGAATTTGGTGTTTCGGTTTCTGAAGCCTTTTGGCGGGGTGAAAAGTATTTTTTTTTAACTGGAGATTTATACACGGATGTTACTGAAACGTCCAATTTCAGCTGTTAGTATTTCGTTATCATTGGCTGTAGATTTTCTGACACAAGTTACCGTCATCTCAGCTTTAACGAATAGCGGCACTGCCGTGTTTAGGTCGTGGCGGTTCCACAAATAGTCGCATTCTTTGTATTTCAGGTGTTTTTGCTTCTCACGGTATGTGGGTTTCTTGGATGCATAACACATCCCTTTTATGGGTCTGGCAGAGTTCCGAAGTTATATCTTGTTTGTTGTTTGTAATTCCCTCAATGTTTAGGCATACAGTGGTCAGGATTGGCCCTGAGAAGTGCCTATTTGTTACCTTCTTCCAAGGTTACCGGTTGTGGAAGGATTGGCCGTTATCGTTATTGCGAACATTTCCAGAGGACGCCGGCAAGCTACAGTCTGATAATGTTGCTATAGAATACCTTCACGGAGGCTCCTTCCTTGTCCCCCTGAAGTAAGATAACTATTTTCAATAACTGTGATAACACCAGAAGACATCTTGCCAGGTACCATTTGATGTAAGAAAACATTATACACGGTGATTCAAAAAGAAAACCACAACTTTAAAAATGTGTATTTAATGAAATAAACATAATATAACCTTCTGTTATACATCATTACAAAGAGTATTTAAAAAGAGGTGGCCGAAACACCATATCCTTAACATACCCCCATAAGAAAAAATCGCAGGGGGTAAGATCAGGGCTTCTTGGAGGCCAGTGATGAAGTGCTCTGTCATGGGCTGCCTGGCGGCCGATCCATCGCCTCGGGTAGTTGACTTTATACCAACGTTTAATAGACCACCTATCAGGAGGTTTAACACCATACGTCGTTCGAAATGCACGCTGAACAACTGTTGTCGATTCACTTCTGTCGTACTCTATAACACGAAAAGCTTTCTGTTGAGCGGTCGCCATCTTAGCGTCAACTGACGCTGACGGCTAGTCAACAGCGCCTCAAGCGAACAAATGTACAACTAAATGAAACTTTACAGCTCCCTTAATTCGCCGACAGATAGTGCTTAGCTCTGCCTTTTGTCGTTGCAGAGTTTTAAATTCCTAAAGTTGTGGTATTCTTTTTGAATCACCCTGTATATAACGAAAATCTTAGTAGCGAAGCACGACATGCAGGTCTACCATCCCAGCACATATCCTATGGGTTGGGTGCTGCCCTCTCCCTGCAGTCAGTTCCATTACGTGAGTATCTGACTGAATACGATGTGCACGTCTAATAAAAATCAGAATAACATTTTCAGTGGTGGTTCAACACGCTTCTGTCTGCTACACATGAAGTTTTGTACTCGCAACATATCAAAAGACTATCGTATCAATCCTGTGAAGCAGCTGCTGGATCCGCCATCACGCAATGCTTTACGAGCTGAATATGGCCCATCAAATCTTACTGAGGAAAGGAGGGATGTTAAAAAAATACCTGATCACTGAGTACTTAGACACTATGGGACTTAACTTCTGAAATCATCAGTCCCCTAGAACTTAGAACTACTTAAACCTAACAAACCTAAGGACGCCACACACATCCATGCCCGAGGTAGGATTCGAACCTGCGACCGTAGCGGTCGCGCTGTTCCAGAACAGCTCGGCCTCCTCGGCCGGCTGCCTACGTTACTCAGACACTACATATAAAATACTCACTTTCTTATTAACATGAATACAACTTGGAAAGTGTCCCATGAGAGACAGAATCTACTTAAGGTGGTGATAAATGAGGTAGATAAATCAACTCACGAACTAAGGAACAAGTTTCACTTATTCTGATTGTGGGACAGAGGTGAAACGATGGGATGCTCTTTCGCAAATTTTCACAGACTAAGAATTTGGGCACAGCATTCATGAGAGGCACACATGAACGAAGTGACTTAGCCAGCTGTTCTGCGGGGTAGATAACACACCTGAATGTCGCTGCAGCTACTTGGTGCGCCGTCACTAGTGTTTTCAACTGCATATTTAGAACAATAATAAACTGCCCAGTAGAGACATTTAGACAGTACATGTTGCAATCATTAATTCCAAAAGAGATTTAGACTCCATAAACTTGTACATCACAAACGACAGCAGTTAAAATTCTGTGTATTTGACAGTAGGAAATGAGCTGTAGATAAAAGACGCCAACATCACCCAATGTTAAACATGAATCCATTCCATACATTGAGTTTATGATTTCTCATTTTTGCTTGTTTGATAATTTTGCTTGTACATTTACGATGATTTTTCTTTCAATATGACTTATATAGAGCGTACATTATGTAGTAGTAGTTGTACTGCAAAATTGTTTCACGGTACTGGGTAATGCTGACTCTCTCAGGCAAACCTGAGATGCAAATACCTGGTCACTAAGATGGGTAGCAACACAACTAACGACGTCACGTGCTCTTTAGTCTTGAGTCCGTCACAATTCGTCATCGTTTATAGAAACATCCAAGCCTTCCTTCAATCAAGCATCCAAAGAATATTAACGCATATTGTTGTAAACGAAATGTTACAGTAACCATACACTCATGGATAGCACCTTGCTCACCATTTCTTGAACGCTCTGTACTATTTACAGGAACAACAGAACTAAGAAGTACGAGACGCATTCATTATGTAACGCAACACATTCAATTTCGGTTGAAAAAATGTGGGATTTGTCGTGGGACTCGGGGAATATTCGCTCTTCAGTCACTATAGTTTCATAAAGTTCCGATAGGTATAGCGGTGCCGCAAGTAATCTTCAAAATGGCGTCTGTAATGAAGGTGCGTTCAAAGCAGAGAGCTGTCATTGAGTTTATTTCCAGAGAAAACCAGAGCATTTCAGATATTCATAGGCGCTAGGACAATGTATACTGAGACCTGGCAGTGAACAAACGCAGGGTGGTTGACTGGGTGAGGAATCTCTCTTAATCACAACATAGCCATGCAAACCTGTCCGATTTCCCATGTGCCAGCTGGCTGCAAACAGATGTTGGAAAGTGTTAACACTCCAGTTAATGTGATTGATGTAAAGCGTATCGACCACATTCGATCAAGAAGTACGCCAGAGTGGAAGTGAGTTGCAACAGAGCTAGCTACAGGCAGCAAAGCATGTTCGAGCAGTGGAAACGAACGTCAGCTAAGAGACATCAGTGGATTGGATACTCTGAGCATAGCAGCAGCATAAGGTAGGTGAATGTATAAAAGGGTAGCATTAACCTTTTGACTGCTGGAGGCGCACGATCCGCTTGGCACGCTGAGGCGCTGCGGCCTGCACTGTCATCCCTATACCTGCGCTAATGTGGCTGACCCTCGACCCGCCGCCTGGGGCGGAGCGCCCCTCGCTGCCCTACCCCCCTGTACTGAATATCTCTGCAGTGACTGCCTGCGACTCCACGCGAGATATTGTGTCCTCTCACGGCTGATACAGAATACTCGCAAATGGTCTCACTACGTAGTTCCCCTGCAGGTGAATTACTACAGAATCAAACTGTCTGTTAAAACTAATTTCCGTCACCAAGACTGACATCTTGCTTGTAGTTTTCTTGCAGTATTTTTGTAGATTATGCCGAAAGCGACGTGATTCGTTAGCTTTACAATAGTTTATTGTTCTTTCTCTGATACTCGTTTATAATGTCTGCATTTATCTATGCGTTCCTCACCGTACCAACTCAAGAACGAATAAAATAAGCCATAGATTATAGATTACTGTACGTTATTTTTGTTGTTCAGAACATCGTATTACGTCTTTTATAGGAGAAAGCGACATACAGATCATCTTTCATATCGCACTACAACATCGGAATTTACTGTGAGCAACGGTAAGAACAATTTTACTTCACGTCTCTAAATTCGTATTCTGGTGTGATAAGAAATTTCACATGGCCTACTGTTTGTATCGCTGAGTTGCCCGAATATTTGTTGCGCTTTGTAATTACCCGATTATGCGAAATTTTGTTTCTTTGACGACATTTGTACAATACTTGTGATTGTTGCACATGAGAATTCCACAGATTTTCCAACATATAAAAGCTGTGAAATCTCTGTCTTTTGTTAGCACATTAAATTCACTCATAGAGAAAATTCAAAGTCATGAACTGTAAATTTAGGCGTTACTTTTACACTTTGTAAATACGTTTCCCATCCTTCTTTTTGATCCGGACTTTGGACCAGCACTGGCGATGTTAAAAACATTTTTATTTTGTTTTTCCCTTTTTATATTTTTTTTCGATTTCGAAGCATTTTTTCTAATAGCTTTATTGTATTCTTTCTATGCTGCAATTAGGAATTCTGTTTTGTGTGGTATATTTCAAAACAGGGTACAACACACAATGTACCTTGCAAGTTTTACATTCGTACCTGCTTTCTCGACGCACATTTGGTTTCCAGCAAACAATGCATCTACGTGTTAGCGCACATTTCGTGGATTGCTCACTTCTTATAACGTCTGGAAAATGCCGTCCCACAAATCATAGAGGATTATCATCAGAACACCTTCCTCTGCCAGCTTTTCTGCGCTCTAATGCATACGTTTCTGTAAGTTCCCTTACCAGTGACAGATGAAACTCCGCCATCGTCATTTTACGTCCTGTTAGTGATCTGTGTAGGACATGAGCATTTAAAACACACAGACCTAGAACGTGAAAATAGAACTTTTTGTACCACTTCATTGTTTTCCGTATACATCCGACAGAGCTAAGCAGCATATCAGAACGGTCAAGTGCTCCCATATTCAAGTTATAATGTACATTGCTTTGTGGTTTCTCAGTTTTTTCTCCAGTATTCCAGTCAATCTTTCCTGTGTCAACCATTTCTGTGGTGTTACATGTGGTCAACATAAACACTTCCTTTTTGTCACACCACTTTATAGCAAGCATTGTACCAGTACACATAAATTGAGTATCTCCACGTTCCAGTTTATTCAGAAGTTTCGGCACATTGCGTCTGTTCTTACGGACTGTACCACATGCGTTCGTCCAATGACTGTGAAGCCAGGCAAACAAGTCTGGCCTTGAGTACCAGTTATCGACTTAGAGGGTATGTCTCCGTTCTAAATCGGGCTTGATAAGTGTAGCCACTATGTCACCACATTTCCCGAAATTGTGGAACTCAGTTTCTGTTGATGCCCCTGTATAAACAATGAAATCTAAGACATAGCCAGTCTTACAATCAGATAACACAAATGTTTTTATATCGAATCTACTCCGTTCCGATGGTATGAATTGTCTGAGAGATAAGCGTCCTTTGAATAATAAAAAACTTTCATCAATGCAGAGTTTCTGATGTGGATTAAACGCACAAAGGAAAGCTGTACAAACTTTATTGACAATGTTCCTAATTTTGAATAATCTGTCTCCTCCAGTATTGGCAGGGTTGTCACTGAAATGTAACATTCTCCTAAGTGACAAATGTCTCTTGACATGAGTTCACTAAAAATTGGCGCATTTAGAAGAACAACTCTGGTCCAGTGTTCGCTAATTTTCAGTTTTTCCATGCGAGGCATCAGAAGACAAAACAGCTATGAAACAATACATTTCTTCATATCCAGTATCTTTCCACTTTGAGATTCGAGAATGCACTGATTCGGGAGTATTCTCCTTGGTGAATAAGTAAAACTAATTCGTTTCGTCACCAATTATCTCATCAGTTTTTGTGTAAAGAATAACATGAAAACTGACAGAGTACTTGACTCATTCCCTATTTGACACACATGTCCCGACAGCGTATCATGAAATGCGTGATTAACTGGCTGAAAGTCATTTTAATTCCAGTCAAATATAGACGTGCTTTCTTCGTGGGCGTTTCACTATCACTTTCTAATTCTTCAGATTCACAACAACTAGCATCTCTTGTTGAAACATGAGACTGCTTTGACACGCCTGCTGACGTGGACGGTTTATGAACATTGCTTTCGGACTCTGTGGAAGAGCTATCACTTTCGTAAAAATCAAGTAGTTCACCGTCACTGTCGCTCCTCGTAAGAATCTCCATGATTTCTTCCTCAGTGCTACCACGACATCTCGCCATTTTCCTTGTAAAATACAGGACGCGAAGAACACTGATGTAAATTCCGACGAACAGTTAGCTGTAGTGTGAAGCCTAGGCTCAGAACAGGCAAGCTAGTGGCCAGAACTGCGTAAGGCTACTGAGACATGGGACGGGAAGTCCGCTGTCCGAGTTATCTCGTCATCAGCACTCAGGTAGCGGCGCGCCTATACTCGTCAACAGCGCTCAGGGGAAAACCAGCGGCCGCGACTATACTCGTCATTAGCACCCAGCGAGCGGCACGCAGCATGACGAGTAAACTCGTCAACAGCAGTCAAAGGGTTAAGGATAGTGAATTCATTATAGCTTGTAAGTATGGAACAGATTTATAAGTTATTATGTAAGAAGCTTAGTAATGAGATAAGTTCCATGCTGTTTGAGTTAAGGGGCAGAGCATGATACCCAGTAGAAATGTGAAACATTAAGTGATAAGGTTAAAGAAACCTATTGGTAGAATAATTCTTTAAAGGTAAAATAGAGCAAGTGGGGCAAATCTTCAGGAGATCTGTTCTAAATGAGAATCTCATTTGGTTGACCCGAGAGACTGGGTGTTGATAAAAGGGAGGGCACTGTAGCATGTCGACCATGTTCAGTCCAAAAGTGCGGCTGAGCGGTAGTGAGTTGCAGCAGAGGCAGGCACATGCAGGCAAGCATGTAATGCGTTACGAAGCAAAACGTGGTCAAAAGGCATTGCGCAACAGAGCCAACTGGACATGGTATAGCAACAGTCGACGCTGCAGCATCGGGAAGGACGGAAGCCTTTCCTCACTTGCCAACATGCCCGAAGCCCCGAACGAACAAACTCAGGAGCATATAAATACATACCCATTTGCGAACTATATTATTCATCCCTCAGTATGGCAGCCAACACCACTATGCCGAGAGCGGCATCATAGAATGCAATATTGGGTCCGCTGTTCGGCCACGGGACAGGGCAGCTTGACCCCAGTCACGAAAGGAACCACCACTGGAGAAATTAACTAAATAAATCAACTGTCGTCCTGACGTCTCTTTTCACTCTCCACCCATGATAATCCATGGGTCATCTAATAGACGGATCACAGTCAAAAAATTCGATGCTCAAGTGAAGGCCTCTTTTGGCAGTGCTGATAAACCCATCCACCATTTAGGGTACTCAAAAGTTTGTTCCCTCTGGCTTGATCGGCACCAAACGCTAGACCATAAAATGCAACGAAGGACCGTTTGTGCGGTATTGCTTGCGCTTTACGTGCCCGATTCTGACAGCAGTTTGTCGAACAACGTTAGAGGTGGTGAACCAGGACTCATCACATCAAACTGGATACAAAACGGCAACACATGAAGTGGCGATACACAACCTCTCCTCCGAAGCAACGCTGCACCCTTAGCCGGCAAAGTCAAGACGACGCTCTTCTGGTACACTGAAAGGGTTATTCTGTTTGATGGTCTCTCTCATGATGGAACGATCACCTCTATAGTGTAGCGTGCTACTCTCAGAAAGTTGGAGGAATGACTTAAGCGTGTTCGTCACCCAAGTCTGTGCACACCAGAGGAGCTCCCACAACTTTATAGGACTATTCCTCATCATCTACCCTACAGCCTGGATCTCGCACCTTCTGACTTCCATCTGTTTGACCGAACGGAGGATGCATTCAGCGAGAAGCATTACGTAGATAATGAGAAGGTTCTTGATGTAGTAAGACGTTGGGTCTGACATCGGCCAGTAAAGTGGTACGATGCGGTGGCCCTACGATTAAGGTGGCGAAAGGCCGTCGCACTTAACTCTCTTGTAGATAAAAAATTTTGTGTTTCCAAAAATGTGAGAAATAATATGGTGTACTGTAATCCTACATAAAACCAACCTGCTTTTCTTAAAAAATACCTATTGAACGCGCTTCGTACCGACCCTTATTAAAGACATACACAGAATTTTCGATACACTCCTTTTTTAAACGATCGTACACCAAAATCTTAGGTTTTGCGAACGAAAGGAAACGTCCTGCGGGAAAGTACATGCGATGTAAGAGGATGGGCACACCAGTGTTTAAATAGCAGAATGAAATGTTTATTTTGCCATTGCTGCAGTTGCTAAGTTTTGCTATCTCTTACAAGAAAAATAGTCCATATTCTTTCAGTGAGTAAGTAATTCATGTGCTCCATCAAGCTATGATTTTAAAAGTGTGTTGAAGTTTTTTCTTTTTTTGCTCACACATTTTCTCAGAATTGTAACGCTAATCCATGTAAGCAAAAAAAATGGTTTCTTTGATCATTGTCATCATCATCTGCAGCAGCAGCAACAGTGTTACGTACAGGGCATTTCATCAAACCGTCACGGAAATACTTACTATATGTGGAATGTAACTGAGTAAATGTTAACTGTCTTGCATTTTGTTCCTGGTAACAGCCTCTGGTGCCGTCTAAGTCTTTTAAATATTAAAAACAGAGACCTCCGAGAACAGAAGGTCAAATATACGCTTATGCAAGCCTCCTATATATTGATAAGCCTCACCACCTGACTGTAATGTAGTACGTCCAGAGTGTATAAAGGAATATGTGTGAAATCTAATTCCTGAGCTTCTGGAACATGTCTGACTTTTGTTGTATTCTGGAACCGCCCGTTGCTGTATTATGTTAGCCACCACTTAGATCTTCTTATTTTATAGAAGTTTCCTATTTTTTAAAGCATTGGGAATCATTTCACAATATTATTTCTTCCTACTTATTTATTCAGCTCTTCTGGTTGCCCGTTTAACAATGGCATATTTCCTGTCTTACACATTATAGAATCTCTGTGTCTAAGAAAAATATTGTTCAATGTTATGAAAATGTCAAGTGTTCGCTAAAGATGCACACATCCCAGTCGTAGAGTTATTCTCATTTTTCACAAGCAAACATCCGAAAATCAACGTAAATGTTACAATTTCTGATCGATAATCTTTTATATAGTCAGAGAGGAAGTACACTTCAATTGCTCCTTTCTTAGCAATGCCTTCATGGTATATATGCATTACAGTCTCATTATTCTTCGTGCTATTGATACAAAATATATTTACCCGTAGCTGCGTGAAATCTAAACTAGTACCAAGAATTGAATCACTATGTTTGAATATTTCCTAGGTAACGTTCATGCTTTTGGACAATATATCAGCTCTGCATTTGTGTATAATACAAGGATATCAGCAGCAGCTGCCTTTTAACAATATCGTTTAACGTAGGTCATCTTTATTGTGATTTCTTCGTATTTCAGCAGTGTTTCAACTAGAGGTTGAAATGTATCCTGAAATATTTAGCATATCGACATTACTTGTGTGTAACGGCAGAACTGGGATATTTTGTTTGAAACAAGGCGTAATTAGCCCGAAATGTTGAGGCTGTAGTCCAAATATATAAATTCACGTGAACAATACCGCGACTCTTGTATTGGAAATGACTCTATGTGATCATGAATGAGTCTCACACGTGCGGGTATCGTAGCATGGTTCTTATTACCAATTCTCCGTATGTCTTGTGGTGAGAGGGTCAGCTAAAGCACCCAGCAGAATTCTACACCTGGACATCCATACACATGTCTACGATCTGGTAAACGGTGGGTCAAGCTATATCAAGCTTCCTAAAGATATAGCTAACAAGCTGTATTAATGTTGAAAATGCAAACGATAATGCTTGTTTTTCATGGTCAATCCCGGAGTGAAAAGAAAGTACGATTGAAGGGATAATCCTGAGCGTCCGAGTACCTACGATGTAGCTGATAACAATATTTTTCTTTGTTATAACTTTGATGGTATGGAGTTCTCCATAGAGATCAAGGACGTTCTAAATTTGAGGTGCAGAATGCCGGCTTATCGGTTCATGTTTATGGCCTGGAGAAGAAAAGCAACTCAGATGAGAAAGACAAGCATACTATTGTCAGCTCCCTCCGTTTCTCAAAATTTGCCAGAGAGCATAAGCTGCATATAAACATGCTTCTCTCCTCTGAAGGTGATAATTACCACTATGTTTGAGCAAAGACATGTCCCGCCTACTTTTCAGTCAATTGTCCAAAAAATTACGATAAAAAGCATGTTTGCTTAAGTTGCTTCAGTAATTTCTCCTTAGACAAGTTATTAGCGGCGCATATAGTGGATTGTTCTTCCAAGGACCCGGTACATGTTATTATGCCTACTGAGGAAAACAAATTCATGAAGTTCAAGAATGCTCAGCACGAGGAGTGATGCCCGTTTGTAGTGTACGCCAACTTTGAATGCCTCCTCCCTCCTGTGACCCGCTGTGAAGGAGACCCTACAGCCTCACATACGACGTTTACAGAAAAACACGTACCATATGTGGCGGCGTACCAAATTGTATCGTGATATGATTCCAGTCTTAAGCATCAAAAATCTTACGTTGGGGACAATAGAGTGGCTTGACTGCGTTAAAACGCATCCAAATTCGACCTTTTATTGTTCTGTTCAGTCGCTCCAAGATACTTGCCTTCAGGTGAGTGAATGTTGAGTAGTGATGTATTCCGGACAGCAGTATCACGGTCTTGAAATACCTATTGTAAAACTCTCTGCAACAATTGGTTTATAGCTTTTCTGGTCTTCGATTCGTCCCTGTTTGTAGCAAACGCACAAAAACATCTACTATGTACCTGCTCCCCCTTCTCAACAACAACGAACTATATTTTCAACTCAATAGCACCGACCTTTTCAGTTATGTCGGCTACTTTCTTACCGACTTCATTCACTAACTCATTTAATGCATTCATCATTCTCAGAAAAGTCTGGTAATACGTCTCTAGTTTCCTGTGCATACGTCCTACTTTATTCACGATAACCTGAATTTTCGCAACCATGTACAGGCGAATCTTCTGTCTGTGTAACCCATTCTCTCGGGTTGAGAGTTACACATACGCGCGAATTTGTCCATGGTGCAGCGTACACTGATGTACTAAAGTGTCTTACGGTGCTATATATGCAGAAACTGTTGAAAGTTTCGCCTATACCTACTATCACTCAGTTTTCTTGTTTTATCAATAACGAGAAGCCCATCCTGTGAATGATTTCAGCAATGAGCACTTATATTTACAAAATCATTGAACGACATGTCCATTTCGACATGATCCTGGTAATTGTATTTTAAATTCAGATTGTCTTGTTTGAAGGCTATAATGAGGTTTCCATTATCCCTAACCAACTGTTTCGGGATTAGGGAATATGTTGGGATTAGATAAAACACATCAGCACCAATATGACGAGCGAAAGAAAAATATTTTCAAATTTGGACTTGGTATTCCACAGCAACATCGTTTAATATGAAGACAGAGATAGGCTTTGCTTTTTCAGTGGAGGGATATCACCGCTTTCACTGAATGTCGTGTATGGAACACCATCTACACCGTGCCAAATCCCCTGCAATTGGTGATGGGTTGAAACATGGTTTTGAGGATACACAAACATGCTCAAGTCGGACTCCATCAACATGTGTTAGCAGCGCCATGAAGACATTAGTATTCCCACGATTGGAGCGACCTACAATAATTGCTCCTATATTATCAGGAAGGAGAATTCCATTCTTCTTCTTCACGTCTTCTTTTGCATCTTCACGGGACAACAAAGTCATTGTGGTGAGGATGTTTAACCCACCCTGCCGTGATATTAACTATGCCAGGTACTGACAAATGGTTGACACATATACAAAGATACACTTGAAGGGATATATATATATATATATATATATATATATATATATATATATATATATATATATATACACTCCTGGAAATTGAAATAAGAACACCGTGAATTCATTGTCCCAGGAAGGGGAAACTTTATTGACACATTCCTGGGGTCAGATACATCACATGATCACACTGACAGAACCACAGGCACATAGACACAGGCAACAGAGCATGCACAATGTCGGCACTAGTACAGTGTATATCCACCTTTCGCAGCAATGCAGGCTGCTATTCTCCCATGGAGACGATCGTAGAGATGCTGGATGTAGTATTGTGGAACGGCTTGCCATGCCATTTCCACCTGGCGCCTCAGTTGGACCAGCGTTCGTGCTGGACGTGCAGACCGCGTGAGACGACGCTTCATCCAGTCCCAAACATGCTCAATGGGGGACAGATCCGGAGATCTTGCTGGCCAGGGTAGTTGACTTACACCTTCTAGAGCAGATTGGGTGGCACGGGATACAAGCGGACGTGCATTGTCCTGTTGGAACAGCAAGTTCCCTTGCCGGTCTAGGAATGGTAGAACGATGGGTTCGATGACGGTTTGGATGTACCGTGGACTATTCAGTGTCCCCTCGACGATCACCAGTGGTGTACGGCCAGTGTAGGAGATCGCTCCCCACACCATGATGCCGGGTGTTGGCCCTGTGTGCCTCGGTCGTATGCAGTCCTGATTGTGGCGCTCACCTGCACGGCGCCAAACACGCATACGACCATCATTGGCACCAAGGCAGAAGCGACTCTCATCGCTGAAGACGACACGTCTCCATTCGTCCCTCCATTCACGCCTGTCGCGACACCACTGGAGGCGGGCTGCACGATGTTGGGGCGTGAGCGGAAGACGGCCTAACGGTGTGCGGGACCGTAGCCCAGCTTCATGGAGACGGTTGCGAATGGTCCTCGCCGATACCCCAGGAGCAACAGTGTCCCTAATTTGCTGGGAAGTGGCGGTGCGGTCCCCTACGGCACTGCGTAGGATCCTACGGTCCTGGCGTGCATCCGTGCGTCGCTGCGGTCCGGTCCCAGGTCGACGGGCACGTGCACCTTCCGCCGACCACTGGCGACAACATCGATGTACTGTGGAGACCTCACGCCCCACGTGTTGAGCAATTCGGCGGTACGTCCACCCGGCCTCCCGCATGCCCACTATACGCCCTCGCTCAAAGTCCGTCAACTGCACATACGGTTCACGTCCACGCTGTCGCGGCATGCTACCAGTGTTAAAGACTGCGATGGAGCTCCGTATGCCACGGCAAACTGGCTGACACTGACGGCGGCGGTGCACAAATGCTGCGCAGCTAGCGCCATTCGACGGCCAACACCGAGGTTCCAGGTGTGTCCGCTGTGCCGTGCGTGTGATCTTTGCTTTTACAGCCATCTCGCAGTGTCCGGAGCAAGTATGGTGGGTCTGACACACCGGTGTCAATGTGTTCTTTTTTCCATTTCCAGGAGTGTATATATATATATATATATATGATTTTCATGAAATACTAACTCCAATGTATGATATGTAAATAAAACAAATAATGTATGTATATATAATCTCAAACCATGTTTGTGTTTTATTTCATACCTCTCTCAGTATAGACAAAGTATCACACTTATTAATTAATTTTCATTTCAATGCTATACCCGTTACTGATATATAATGTATGAATGAATGATCAGGTTACTCCTCATGTGTTTCACACACACACACAGACAGACACACCCACACACACACACACACACACACACACATATATGTATATATATATATATATATATATATATATATATATATATATATACTTATTAATTTTCGTTTCAATGCTATACCAGTTCATTGTAACTGGTATAGCATTGAAACGAAAATTAATAAGTGTGATACATTGTCTATAATGAGAGAGGTATGAAATAAAACACAAACATGATTTGAGATTATATATACATACATTATTTGTTTTATTTAAATATCATACATTGGATGTAGTATTTCAGAAAAATCATTAGACCTTTTATGTATCCTCTTGTTTGCACTTGTACAGTATTTCCCAAAGAAAGCTTTTTGACATCCAATGAACTCCACGTGTATTTCACTCAGACCAATGGGCGCCTCACAGTACTCAGATTTTTCACACACACATTTAATTAGTTTATCTTTAGGTTCAGCGTTCATGTTCCAACAAAGGTGCTGCTTCAGATCATCAACATTTACGCTATGCACACATAGGGAGTTTTTAACATCATTGTACGCAGAGTCTATGCTTGGAAACCAACGTTTCAGTCTCTCCAATGCAAGATGTACCCAGTATCCAGATCGTATAACTTCATAACTGAGGCCTGCCTTAGATAAGCACAGTTGTCACCCGATTTCACACATAATGCACAGTCATCATACACTGTTGTAACAGAAAGTGTCACACCAGTAAGGCATATGTCTGGGAGAGAACGAGATGGATAATACTCTGTAGTCATCTGCTGATTGATGTAGCGCTCTGCACGACATATTTCGTCCCAGTCAAACTCGGAGATTGGCACTTTAACACTCTTCGACACATTTTCAATTTCCATTCTCGCATGCAAGCCCCAGACAAGATGTGCTTCTATATCAACATTTACACGTTTCGTTCCACTGGGAGTTAAATTGTACGTGGAAGTGAAAAGCATGGGTACACTTGATGCCTTCTTATCCACAGCATCTGCACTTTGTGATTGCACTATCACAGGGGTTTTCTGCTGGAATGGGTCATATGCTGATGACCAGTACTGTCCTCCATCTTGATGCTGTTTATGACCACCACTAGCATTCGATGTGTTGGGGGCAGATGACATGTCTTCATGACACAAATCGATGAGTGGGATGGACAACAGCAGTTCCTTGCCCTGCTCCTGCATGTGAGCTATGTGCACTACATGATCCCATGTGGTCGCTACAGGTTCAGACGTGCTGGAGGTTTTTGCTATCATAGGTCAAGAGACAGCATAGGTCTAGAGACAGAGACAGCAATGGACTTGGAAGAGCAGTTGAACGGAATGGATGGTGTCTTGAAGGGAGGATATAAGATGAACATCAACAAAAACAAAACGAGGATAATGGAATGTAGTCGAATTAAGTCGGGTGATGTTGAGGGTATTAGATTAGGAAATGAGAGACTTAAAGTAGTAGAGGAGTTTTGCTATTTGGGGAGCAAAATAACTGATGATGGTCGAAGTAGAGAGGATATAAAATGTAGACTGGCAATGGCAAGGAAAGCGTTTCTGAAGAAGATAAATTTGTTAACATCGAGTATAGATTTAAGTGTCAGGAAGTCATTTCTGAAAGTATTTGTATGGAGTGTAGCCATGTATGGAAGTGAAACATGGACGGTAAATAGTTTGGACAAGAAGAGAATAGAAGCTTTCGAAATGTGGTGCTACAGAAGAATGCTGAAGATTAGATGGGTAGATAACATAACTAATGAGGAAGTATTGAATAGGATTGGGGAGAAGAGACGTTTGTGGCACAACTTGACCAGAAGAAGGGATCGGTTGGTAGGACATGTTCTGAGGCATCAAGGGATCACCAATTTAGTAATGGAGGGCAGTGTGGAGGGTAAAAATCGTAGGGGGAGACCAAGAGATGAATACACTAAGCAGATTCAGAAGGATGTAGGTTGCAGCAGGTACTGGGACATGAAGAAGCTTGCACAGGATAGAGTAGCATGGAGAGCTGCATCAAACCAGTCTCAGGACTGATGACCACAACAACAACAACAGGTCTAGAGGTCGCTGCAGGTCTCGACCAGGTGGCAGCTGAGGTCGCTGCAGGTCCAGATGTGGCAGAGATTGGCATGTTGTCGCTCAACCCTACTATCTTGGATGCTTCGAGGGTTACTGCTGAATAAAGATGAAGCATTAGACATGGACCAATACATGGAAACAATGAATAATATTAATAATAATAATAATAATAACAATAACAATGCTAACCACAGAGAAAGAAATGCTTTAGGGTGCTTACTTTTTCATTTCCTCCTATTCTGCAGTGCCGTGTTTGATTTCAACTGCTGTTGACACTTCATGGCTCTTCTTCTTCTGCTGCTGCTGACTGACTGAGCAAGACTGAGGCCTCAGAGCTGCTGAGCCAGCCCTGTATCCTCTCCAATGACGTTACCAGATACTGCCATCCTACTTGCTGAAGTCTAACATGTCACTGGATTAAGGGTTCATATTGGTTCCCATCATTTCCCCCACCCCGGACCATCATCTTGGATTATGTAATGGGAGATGACAGTGAGCTATGGTGTCAGTAGTGTGTACTAGGTCTAGACCTCATGGTGAATACACTATTTGCAATCCGCCTTCTTGGATAAAGGTACAGGTGTCGTTAGCTGACGTCATGGCCGCCATCTTGGATTACGTCACAGAATGGACGACAGCGCCCTCTGGTGATAGTGCTGTTTACTAGGTCAGTTGGACTCTGGACCTCTTGGTAAATAAGTGGATGGCTGTACTGGATCAAATAGTTCAAATAAAGACTGCATGGAAAATAAAGACTTACATCCAGCACAGGTCGAGTCCTTTTCCTGCCTGTCCCTAGGAAGAGGTCGCGGTCGGATGTAGGTAGCCCAAGTGACCTATCTTCGGGCCATTTTCCTGAGGAGAGGAGGAGGTGGGGGTTAGGTTAGTGGAGGTAGTCCAATAGGCCTATTTTCCGGCCGAAATTCAAACATTCCGCCAAAAGCCGCCGTCTTGCATGACACCATCATGTCCATCTTGGATAACTGTACTTTTGGGCGACGCCCGCCTGGCCCCCCTATTTTCTTATAGTTAATAAATGCGTTAAAATTGTGTTGTACTTTTCCATGTCGAAATATAACAGAAGTAAGTATTCCTCTTAAGATCTAATGATTATGTACCACCGCATACAGGTAAGTTTGTCATTCTCCTTAAGTAGCTATTTGGTTCAAGCAAGGTTCCTCGCCAAGTGGTTTGGCAAAATTACTGCCAAATCGTATTTATTAAGTTCCTTGTATCAAATTTCATTCAGCTAAATGGTTTAAGAAATATTAACTTGGCCACTACTAGGCTGTCTTTTAAATTTAGTTAAAGATAAGCTTTTGAAATTTATTAGCAAAGTAAGAGGCATTATGCTGACCATTTCACGAGAAGGCTGCCATTAATATTTGCTTAACTGGTCTGTTTGGCTTGCGTTTCATCTAAGTGGAGTTTATTAACAGCCCTGTTTAGTCTCCTGAACTTCGAGGCTGGTGACCGCGAGGGCTTGCTGTTGTTACAGACCGCCAAGGAGTTTATTGGCTGCCTTTGAGGAGCGTTTGCGATTGCCTCCGGGCGCTGGTTCGCACTGCCTGCTAATAGATTTTAAGTTAGTTACTGGCTATATTACTTAATGTTCTGATCTACGGGACCTGATTTAAAGATTTACTTGAGGTTTTACATCTCCTTTGGAATATGCTTATATTGCTCATATTACGAAATTCAGGTAGCTACGATATTTCTAAACTTACTTAAACACAAGGTACTCTCTTGATTGTTATGATATGCGAATATTTCCAAATCATTTAACAACAGTTACTGGCCTGAACCAAAAATGTCATTGTACTTGCGTCACGTGTAGACAACCTTAATCTACTATGATGTTCTGGTGCTTGATAAAATTTTCAGTAGCTTTTATGCTGATTTTAACAGTGTGTTGGCTCTCTTGTGAGTTAGGGGCCTCTTTGATTAAAAAAATCAATTAGGTTTCCGAAAGTCTTCAATTGTCTTAAAGATATCTTTGTTGTTGTTGTTTCACTCGCTTCTGTTTGATAAGGAAATAAGTTTTTTTTTTTTTAAATGTCTTCGGCTTTGTATTTATTCTGGCACTATGTTTTGTGGGTTTTTGAGGTAAAATCATTTGTTATTGCTGTAAGCAAATAATTAGCCTTACCATAACGCTCATAATTATTCGTGATTAATGAATTTATTTGTTTATGGTAGTATGTGGCGGTTAAATAAACGCAACCACTCAAACGACAAACGGCACTGCGATTCTAGATTAGCTCTTCCATGCTTTCCTTGACCTACCCCACCCTGTGTTTAAGGATATCATGGAATACGAGATGTGACTGTATCGAAGAACCCTTAAAATCTGATGAACATAAAAGGAAACAAATGAAGAGACTTTGAAACCAGTAAAAGGAGACCGAGAATTGTTAACCACAATCAAACGAAGAAAAGCAGCGTACTTAGGTCATGACATTTAGTGGAAGTTATCACTTTTTTCAACTGATGATCGAGGGCAAGACTGAAGGCACGATAGGAAACGGAACGAGGAGGATGTCAGATAGTGGACAGGAACAAGAAATGCAGGGGACTTGATCCATACTGGAAGAGGCGGAGAAGACTGGTAAAATGTGACTAGTAATACGCATTAGCGGGTATGCAGAAGAAGAAGAAGAAAAATGTAGTTAGTACTATGATAACAGAAAGACTAGTACCAAGGTATGACCATATTTATAAAATATATTCATCCATACACGTAGTGTACCATACCAGTCTTTGCACTGAAGTCAACGACAAGTAGTATAGAAAAGAAAACATAATCAAAGACAACGCAGGGTGACAGTACCTGAAGCTGATAAAATACCAGATGCTAAAATTTCGTCATGCGGGTTCGTAGACATGCAAAGATTCCGCAGAGAAATTTATCTACATTTAGAGAGAATAAGCTATAAATGAATGGAAAAGCTTTCAAATTTGTGCAGTACATTTTGTACAGGACACGTAAGCAGTTTTTCTTTAATCTTCCTGTTATTGATCCCTATACTAGGCCGACTTTCGTCACTTGGAGCCACTGCTCTACGGAGTCAGTTATGTAGAAGTGTCTTGAAGACCGCCGTAAGCCTTTAGTATACTTGAAGTTCTCTCATAGCTTTCCCAGCTTTCGTAGCTGTGTTTTGGAATTTACTGATTATCCCTTCCTGTTACTTCTTGCAGTGGATGTTGCTAAGAAATATCGTGCATGAAAACAACAGCTCGGCTAGGCAGCATGAATCAGTCACGTCTATGTAACCCAAGAAACAACAACTACTGACCATTCCTCCATTCAGAATAGCACGACAGTGACTATATATTAAAGACGTGGTTGACCTTCATGCCTGTTACTCACTTGAGGTCCGACGCAGGAGGTTCCAGAGTTTTTCCCGACCTGTGATAATGACTAGACATAAACCGTTGATTTGTGGCATCTCGCATGCCTACACTTGACAATATGGAAAGTCTTTGTAATGAATGAAATGTTGCTATTTACTTTTTATTTGTATTTCTCCACAATATTTTGAAATACATTCATTACCACGAACAAGAATCGTTGTAACACTTTAGTATTAAGAAACTTATAATTTAGCAACTATGAAAGACGTAATGGGAAACTGAAACGTTTTCATAATGCACGAATAGTTACTAGCATGTAGCATTCAACATTCGTCAGAAAGTTTCCTATACAATGTTCACAGTGGAATATCTAACGCATGATCGCCAGGTCGTCACTTCTGTGAGCGCGTATCTTTCCAACAGCAAAAGAAAATGAGGAACTGCAGAATAGAAGGGAAAACTCAGTCAGAAAATTTTTTTCGACAGTAGCAACTACCTTGCCTTTATAGTAAGAGTACGGTTGTGCGTACTCTTACTATAAAGGCAAGGTAGTTGTTACTGTCGAAAAAAATTTTCTCATTGAGTTTCCCCTTCCAACAACAGTTGGAAGCTTTTGTAATTTCTCACTGTACGCAGTATTTAGGTTTAAAGTACAATAAACAAATGTCGCAATTGCGTGTTTTCGAATGCTTTAGCATTCTCATCTGAGTTTGAAAGTGAAAATATGTGTTATTTATGTGGTCGATGTCATTCCTTTTCGAAAAACTACATCTCAGCTGATTATCAATGATTTTATACTTACGTTTCAGGTTGGAGTTTACATGAGCATAATTTAGTTCAAGAAACAGGATAAGAAGCGCAAACAACAGTTGCACCAAAGACACCGTAGCAGGTCGGATTACTTGCTACTCATCTACGGCCTTCTTCAAGCTTACAATATGCCGGAATATAAGGGTGATGTTCTAATAAATAATCGTAGGATACGATTTCGAGAAGAAATGGAGTTATCATCTCCGTTTTCCAACTCTAGTTACCCGGGCGTTATGAGAACAAATAACGTACATGCGAATTTTTGATAATCACAAAATCTACATTTGTACTGCAAAACTGGAGGCGACTAATGCCGATGATGAATGTCATCGCCAGTTACAAGATGCATTCGTGTACCGTGAAAGTCTTCTTCAAGAAACAGACCTTATTTCTAGATCATGACAGGCATACATTTCCATGATAACTTTGTACGTTCTGTCGTTTACTTGACGGTATTACAAATATAATATTAGTTGTATATGTTTACAAATGGTAAACAGCCAAACAATCAAAAAAACGTATTATTTGTTACATTAGGTTTAAAATGAAATAAGATAACCAACCCTGAAAAAAGTAAACATAAAAATAACGTCGAACAGGGTTCGAACTACCGTTTACGGAGTTGCATTATTGTTGAAAAAATACAAATTATGAAAAAGACTAGAGGGACTCCATTCAGAGATCAACGGCTTGTGGACATTTTTTGTATTGTAACGACGTAAAGAGGTCAGCGTCAGGGTGATAGAGACAAGATAGGCAGGGGTCCAAAAGGGCGTCCTGGACATGATGCTGTTACCTTCCCGGCTCTCAAACATCCATCCAGAATTTTTCTTCTCTCAATTTTTTTTATTCCATTGGGTGACTTTCAAAACATACCTTGTACAATTGCCATTACCACTATTTATCGAAATTACAGAGAAAAAAAATATATTTACTGCTCCTCTTTAATAACGAACTAAAAATTTTACTGGCTATAAGTAAGAATAAGAAAACTTAAATATCATGTTAACCGTGATTTGTTACGATAACAGTAACTGTTTTTATATTGGTACTCACAAATGGAAAAGAAAACGCAAGAATCACTCCAGCAAAGGGAACTCATTTTCGGTGACCGTAGTCGAGTAGCAGAGCCCCAGCGCATCGATGGCACGAATATACTACACCACTGGCCATTAAAATTGCTACACCACGAAGATGACGTGCTACAGACGCGAAATTTAACCGACACGAAGAAGATGCCTTGATATGCAAATGATTAGCTTTTCAGAGCATTCACAAAAGGTTGGCGCCGGTGGCGAAACCTACAGCGTGCTGATATGAGGAAAGTTTCCATACGATTTCTCATACACAAACAGCAGTTGACCGGCGTTGCCTGGTGAAACGTTGTTGTGATGCCTCATGTAAGGAGGAGAAATGCGTACCATCACGTTTCCGACTTTGATAATGGTCGGATTGTAGCCTATCGCGATTGCGGTTTAACAAATCATGACATTGCTGCTCGCATTGGTCGAGATCCTATGACTGTTAGCAGCATATGGAATCGGTGGGTTCAGGAGGATAATACGGACCGCCGTGCTGCAGTCGAGATGACAGGCATCTTATCCGCATGGCTGTAACGGATCGTGCAGCCACGTCTCGATCCCTTAGTCAACAGATGGGGACGTTTGCAAGATAACAACCATCTGCGCGAACAGTTCGACGACGTTTGCTACACCATGGACTATCAGTTCGGAGATCGGAGTTACCCCTGACGCTGCTTCACAGACAGCAGCGCCTGCGATGATGAACTCAGTGACGAACCTGGGTGCACGAATGGCCGAACGTCCTTTTTTAGGATGAATCCAGGTTCTGTTTACAGCATCATGATGGTCGCATCCCTTTTTGGGGACATCGAGGTGAACGCGCATTGGAAGCGTGTATTCGTCATCGCCATACTGGCGTATCACCCGGCGTTATGGTATGGGGTGCTATTGGTTACACGTCTCGGTCACCTCTTGTTCCCACTGAGGGCACTTTGGACAGTGGACGTTATATTTCAGATGTGTTACGACCCGTGGCTCTACCATTCATTCTATCCCTGCGAAACGCTACATTTCAGTAGGATAACGCACGACCGCAGGTTGCAGGTCCTGTACGGGCCTTTCTGGATACAGAAAATGTTCGACTGCTGCCCTGGTCAGCACATTCTCCAGATCTCTAATTGCAAACATCTGGTCAATGGTGGCCGAGGTACTGGCTCGTCACAATACGCCAGTCACTACTCTTGTTGAACTGTGATATCGTGTTGAAGCTGTATGGGCAGCTGTACCTGTACACACCATCCAAGCTCTGTTTGACTCAATGCCCAGGCCGTTATTACGGCCAGAGGTGGTTGTTGTGGGTACCGATTTCTCAGGATATATGCACCCAAAATGAGTGAAAATGTAATCACATGTCAGTTCTAGTATAATATATTTGCCCAATGAATACCCGTTTATCATCTGCATTTGTTCTTGGTGTAGCAATGTTAATGGCCAGTAGCATATGATGACACAAAACAGTGTGACCACTTTCTTAACAGCTTGTTTGTCCGTGTTTGGAACGACATGCGTCACTGTTTTTGCATATCAGGAATGTGGCAGTTTATCGGTAGGTTTGCAGAGGTATGTGGCTTTAGATGTCTGTGCACAGATTATGTAAGTCGCATAAATAATCGGTCGCTGATGGCGTGCAATAGCGACCCTAATGGATTGCATAGGATTTATATCAGGAGAATTTGGTGGCTATAATACTCCTCAAACCACTGTAGCTCTATTCTCGCTCCGAGACAAGGACAAGTGTACTGCTGAAAGATTACATCGCAGTCGGGGACGACATAGAGCTTGAAGGAATGCAGGTGGTTTGCAGCTGTCTGCCGCCTTCGATTACTACCACAGGTCCCATGCAAGGGCAGGAGAATATATCCCGTAGCACAATACTGCTCCCACCAGCCAGCATCCATGGTACTGTGACGTTTCAAGCCAACATTCACCTTGATGATGGCGTTTGTGGAGGCGTCCGGCGACATAGTGTAGCAAAAATGGGATACTCCCGAAGAGCCAGCACGTTACCATTCATGAATAGTCGAATCCCTATGAACGCGTGCCAACTGGAATAGTAATTGACGATGACGCCTGTTCACCATGTGAATACATCCGGCGGTGTGTTGTGCAGACGGTTTTCAACAACGTACGATGAACAATGTGCTCGCCACTCGGAGTGGTCGCGAGATTTCAGGCGTCCTGTCACGGACTGCGCTTCCCCTCCCACCGGAGGTTCAGGTCCTCCCTCTGGCATGGATGTGTATCTTGTTCTTAGGATAAGTTAGTATAAGTAGTGTGTAAGTCTAGGGACCGATGATCTCAGCAGTTTGGTACCTCAGGAATTCACACACATTTGAACAACAATGTGCTCCAAAACACCTGCGCCTGAACCAGCACTGTGCTGTTTCAGCAGATATACTACAGATCACCATTCGTCCTTCTTTATCGAGAAAACAAGCCTCTGAACCCCATGTTACGTGAAGAGTCGTCTACATCCAACCATTCAGAGACTAGTGATAGTTTCACTGTTCTTCTGACTCATTCCATAGATGCTCACAACAATAGCTCGTAAGCATTCAAATAAGCTCGTCGTTTTCAAGGTAGTCGTTCACAGGCACATCGAAATAACAATCTGTCCTTTGTCAAAGTCGCCTGTCTCAGTAGATTTTACCTTTCGCAGCCCACACCTTTGCTATGGTGATTCCCCGTCCGTGTCTGCTCTGCTTACATAATTTTGTTACTGCACTGCATGCCAGCAACGCCTTCAGGTGGTATCCAACGCCACGTTGGGAAGTGGTCATAATGTTTTGGTCATAAAGTGCTATACGTCAGAGTCTGTAACAAGAGCAGCATCACTCCTGCCCGTGCAAGCCCCTGCTGGAAAGGGAGGGGGGCGGGCAGGACCGTGTAAACACTACGCAATAATTAGTAATTAACAGACGGTATCGTGAAAGTCTCATCAAAGCATCGGGTCGTTCCTGTATGACTGACCAATAGTTGTACTCATTCTTTGTACGGGTTAGGAAAAGACAGGAAATGATAGTGTGTGCTTACACAGATGTAAAGTAACATGTTCTGACATTCTGCGTGGTGTCTGTTTGTTCTAAGTCGTGTCTCCCTACCACTTTCGCGCAACGTCGCTCTGAGCGTGTTTCTTAGGGAACTGATTAGTCTGAACCTGGGACCTGTTGCTGGTAATGAGACGCCAGAGCACACATGACATGTAAAGTTCAGAAGAGTTCAGTGAGACTAGCGATGATATAA
The DNA here is from genome assembly GCF_023864275.1 of Schistocerca cancellata. Taxonomy (NCBI): domain Eukaryota; kingdom Metazoa; phylum Arthropoda; class Insecta; order Orthoptera; family Acrididae; genus Schistocerca; species Schistocerca cancellata. The sequence goes on along the minus strand of NC_064631.1, from coordinate 633,140,061 downwards.
CCAAATACTTAATGATTTCAGCGTCAACTCCACTGCACTCCCTGTAACAGAATCTTAGTACTAACTAAATTTAGTGGACGGGGTTCAGGGCTTTCCTATTTTTAGTTAGCTGGTAAAATAACGTCGAAAAAGCAGTTAAGTTTACCACTGGAAATTTTAATCTACTCACAAAACATTGTTTATAAATTGCACTATTGATAAAAGGAAATATTTAAATACAGGATGATAAAAACCAACTGCGTTCAACAAAAATGTGAACGAATATTCCCTGAGTCGGTTTCCAAGTTCTACAATGGATCGAAGGATGACCTATGCCATATCACATCTATAATGTAGGTTTAAATTAAGTTTCACAAAAGAGAAAACTATCAAAATGGTCTACAGTGACCCTCAATTATCTTTAATAACTTATCTAACTTGTCGTAAATTGCTGTGGCTGATGTGGCTTCTCAATAATTATTATATAACAGAAAAATCATCGCGTTTCCGATTTTAACTTACGTAGCAAATGTGAATACCATGAGCTTCAATTGACGATCGACACTAGTATTACGTAAAAATGCGATGTAACAGATGAGGCTTCTGCAGTTCTGAGTGAAGCCTTATGCGCTCAAAAATGCAGCATCGCGTGCGTTCATTACCTAGTCAGTGTACGTCAGGGGGCGGCGGGCGGCACAGCTCCATACAGCTCGTCGTCTCGGAAGCAACTCTCTCCTAACTTCTCCTTACTACAATTTACCGAAGTTGGTTTAAAAAAAACTATCTGGCTGTGTTTTCATCTGACCAATCAGTGTCTCAATGTTAACCTTAAGCTCCGCCTACAAAAATTCTGTCTATTCAATGAGAAACGTTATACTTTTCGTGGTGGGGCAATGCTTTTTACATTTGCAACGTAAGAGAGACGCGAAAAAGTCTCATTCTAAGACTTACAGCTGGTGTGGCCCTTTTAGTGTTATAGTAAGATCTATACTGTTCTTCTGGATGGCTCTATCTTTTAACATGGGCTGGGGGGGTGGTCCTGGTGGTTGGCTGGAATTGTGGGTGTCCGTCCCTTATCGTGGGGCCTTCTAACTTAACATGGTTCTGCTCTTGGCTTCTGTTCTCGTTTCTTCCCTCGGAACTGCGTCTGTCTCGCGGTGGGAAGGAATGACGTGCATTTAGGTGTTCTTGTTTTAGTCTGTGGTACTCCATTTGCTCACTCGTTGATCGTATTACTTTGGTTTATTTAATGTCAGGATTTATTCGGAGCTATGTGACATACTGCCAGATTTGCTTATCATGTCAGGGTTTTCATGGAAGGTGTTGGATTTGCCTGACACCTTACATATCACCATCCGTCGAACTTAAATTTTGCACTGAAGTTAGGCAATGATTGAATCTTTGTCTAAGTCAGTAAAAAATTATTCCTTTATCTAAATTTTGTTGCCTACTGTTCAGCCACTTTATCCTGGTTCTATAATAGATTGTATTACTAATTTATATTTTTATATTCTTCCACATTAGTCTCAAAAATATGTTTATATTGATAAGAGAAGAATGATTTTATGCCATTATAATTATTATATTTCAATTATTTTCTTTCTTTTTTTAAGTGTGAAGTTTGTTTTTTAAGAAGTTTGTTATCGAAAGTGAGGAGTCTTTCACATCGATTTTCTTAGAAATACTGTTTTCTTTTTTTTATAAATGTAGTAAATCTATTCCTAACACATTTTCTAAACAACATGTACAAGTAAAATGTTTTTGTTTCTAGATACTCATTTCAACATTGTTACGCTAACAAATAAGAATTATGTCCAAGAATTGCTTTGACAAAGAAATATACATAAACAAGTATTGAGATATTATCCTAACAAATGGTACAAATATTAAGAAAAAAAAGAGGGAAAACATCCAACAAGATAATTTTTTATTCTTTGTTTTTATAAGCAGAAAATAAGTAAAATATAGTTGTTCTTTTATTTTTATGAGGAGAAAATAAGTGGCATATAGTCTTAGTGTTTATTATGCCTTACTTTTGTTCTTTATATACTGTACATTTCAGATTTAGTTACTTATTTTTATCGATAGTCTATTTCTTACTTAAGTCCATAGTCAATGACTGTTATTTTTTAGTTTATTAGCTGTCTGGTGTGATTAACTTATTTATTTTTTCACACATTTCTTTTGCACAATTCCTACATCATGTAATTTGATTTCACACATTCACACAATCCTATCGATGTTTAAGCATGAGGTTGGCGAATGTTTTTGCACGAATGTGATGGACTTGAGCGAGATGGATGTGGGCAAGTATTTGATATACAGCTTCGTTCTTCGTTCCTTGTTGGCTTTGCAAGTGTGTGTTGCTGTTGTGGAGGTCCCATAATGGAATGGAGCTGTGAGTGCAGAATCTCGTGGTTTACTGGCTTTGTATGAGTGAAAGTCATCGTTATGTGTCGCTGAAAGCGGTCGTTTTTCGTTGTAATACTTCGCAGACGACTAGTTTACAATAGGATAGGGATTTGGGAAGGTATGTTGTCTATTCTTCACCCATCTTCCTTCTTGGTCTCAATCTTGCGAATCTTCAACTTATGTTCTTACTGCTTTTTCTCTGCCTCTTACTTGATTCTTAGTTCTTCTCTGGGCAGAATATGGAAATATTTATTGATAACTAGTCGCTATGAAGTTCTCCTATTAGTAACAGTTTGATAAATTGTTTGGGCGTGTCATTTTTACTTTGTGGAAGTTTTCTTCGGTTTCGTGCATCAGCGTGCTGTTTTATAGCAGTAGTGTGACTTTTACACATATATTTTTTTTTGCCAGTGGTAGCTTGCCCAAGCGGTCTTCTCATCCTGCCGTTTTTTGTTCGCTCCGCTGAGTGGGGGCATCCCGGAGTTTACAAGGGGTGAAAGTCTGGAGTTTGAGTGTCTGTCCCTGCACCGATCGCTGTCCTTTCCCTTCTCTCGACGCTTCTGCCTTGTAGGAATCGTGTCTTGCTAATTACGTCCTTTTCTTTCTTGATACTTCTCACATTGCAACTTGTGGGTCGTTGCATCTGGTCCTTGCTGGAGTTTTTACAATGGTTCTTACAAAAAGTTTTACTTCTATTCATCTAACATAAGTCTAGTACCTACATTGTTTTACGGCTTTTTAAAAAGCTTTACAAACTTCGGTGCCCTTTCCATGTTACAATTCTAAGATATTTTGAGTCTTAACTTCGACAAGAATCCTCAAATTCGTTTTTTATTTTTGTGTAGTGTTATGGTGTATAGCATTTTAGTATTTCATATTTTAGACTATCTACGCTTTACCCCTTCACCTTAATCTATGCTACTATTGGTGTTTTTTTTTGTTTTTATTGAAACTACTTTCTTTCTTCTGCCTTTCTCTCTCTTCATTCTTCTTTCTCCCGACGATCTTATCTGCAACATAAACTTGAAATATTGTGCTAAATATTTACCAGTAACAAAATTAATCTTCAAACTTTTTGATATGGCTCACATGGTGAAGTCCTAAGATTTTGCCTGTTTTTGGGTTTATTAGTTCCACAGCATTATCATGAGCAATTCTGCTAATTATGACAGGTCCTTTGTATGCAGTGTAAAACTTATGCATTTTGTGTTTCTGTTTGCTGGAGAGATGGTGTGTTTTACAAATACTTTCTGCCCTACTGAGAATGTTCTGTTAATTGCTGTTCTACCTCCTCTTTCTTTTCTTTTAATGGCTGCCTTTTTGATGTTGGAGAGTGCTGTTGCTGTGACTTGTTTGTGCTGTCTACATGGGACAATAGGATATCTAACATTTTCTCTGGTTATGTTTGGGGTTCAATATTTTTAAGTACAGTAACTGGAGGTAGTAGTGTAATGTTATGAGTCACTCCATTTATTACTTCTTGAAAATCTTTAAGGAATATATCCCAATTGTTGTGTCTTTTGCCTGCATATAATCGGCATAAAGTGCCTATGTCCTTCATAGATCGTTCTGCTGGACTTACGGTAGGTTTGTACTTAGATATGTAGATGGGTTTTATTTTGTGTTGTTTTAACGTGTTCTGCCATTGCACTGATTTGTATTGTGGGCCATTATCCGAAATTATTCGTTCCACTCGACCTACTTGTCTAAGAAAATCTTGTCTAAATGTTTTACTTATAGTAAGACCTGTTGCCCATTTTAATGGTGTCAAGGTAACATATTTAGAAGTAAGTTCCAAAACGACAAATATGAAAAAATATCCACTTTATGTGCGTGGGAGGGGCCCCATCAAATCTGTTGCAGCTATTTCTTTTAATTTTTTAGGGATTATTGGAAACATAGGTGGTTTGGTTTGGAAAGTGACGTGTTTAGCCCTCATACATTTTTTGCATTTGACTAATACTGTTCTAATTCGTCTTTCCATATTAGGTAAATGGCTTGTTTGTTTTATTTCTATAAAGCATTTCTTTGGTCCAAAGTGGCCATTACTTAAAAGTATATACCATATGTACCTATTAATTAGTTCATCTGGGATATAAATTAACCATTCATTCGTTGCAACATTTGGTCTAAAAATTAAAACATTGTTTTTTACGAGATAGTGCTGTCGAATGTATGGAAAACCTTACTTCTCCACCTGTGTTTGATTCCTAGTATTTCGGGATCCTTGTCTGTTGTTTGCCTATGTTTTTCAATGCTCTCGTAATGTAGTTTTCGAAAGGTACTTGTTTCATATAGAACATTGTAAACTGGTCTTCTTCTGCTTGCAAACCTATGTTATTGGATGCACCCTGTGGACATCGTGATAAAACATCTGCTAATACATTCGCTGGTCCTGGTATGTGTGTAATAGTGAAGTCAAATTCTTGTAGTATTAACATCCATCTTGCTAACCTCCCATGAGTTAGTGTGGCGGATAAGAGAAATTATAATGCTTTGTGGTCAGTGTATACTTTTGTTTTCTTCTGAATAGGAAGTATCGAAAACGTTGGAAGCCCCATACAATGGCCAATGCTTCCAGGTCCGTGACTGAATAGTTTTTCTCGCTTTTTGTGGGTGCACGACTGGCAAATGCAATTGTTCTATATGATTAGCCCTGCCTGTTCGTATTCTTGGAATAAAACAACTCCTAAACTAGTTTTCGCGCTATCAGTGGCCATACAAAAATTTTGTGTTACATCAGGATGTGCTAAAATCGGTGCTGTTGTTAGTGCGTTTTTCACTTTTAAAAATTCTTCATTGGCTTGTTGATCCCATACCCACGGCATGTTTTTTCCAGTCAATGCACATAGGCATGGTGTTGTGAGAGAGTCGATCCAGATAAATTTTTTACTGAATCCGGTGAGACCTAGAAATCCTCTGAGTGTTTTCTTATTATATAGAGTACAGAATTCTTTGACTGTCGTTAGTTTTTCTGGGTCGGGCATTACCCCTTTCTCTGAAATTGTGTGTCCTAGAAATTTGACCTCTCGCCATCCTAATTTGGATTTTGTTATATTTACAGTGACCCCGTGCTCTTTCATGATCTGTAAAAACTGATTTAATGTGTCATTGTGATGTTCCCAAGAGGTTTCTGCTATAATCACATCATCAACATAACAAGTAAATTTTTGTAAAATATCAGGACTGAGTATAGTATTAAATCCTCTAATAAACGCTGCTGATGATATGTTTAAACCAAACGGCAATCCTTTAATCTGGTACCATCTACCGAATACGATAAATGCTGTAAATTTTTTACATTCTGGGGCCAATTCTATTTGCCACAAACTACTCCGTAAATCCATTGATGATAATATCTTAGCACCGTGAAAGTTTTGTATCAATTCCTCTAATTTTTCTGGGCGATCTGCTCAGAGATTATGATTGTGTTGATATGTCTGGAATCAATCACTAACCTGATGCTCCCATCTCGTTTTTGTATTATATGGAGCGGGCTGTTATATGTGGAGGTAACTGGTTCAATAATATCATTATCTAACATTTTAGATATCTCCTCGAATACTTTATTCCTGTAGCTTAATGGGACTCTATAGGGTGGCAGTCTGAATGGTTTGTGCTGTTTTATTTCAAACTTGAACTGAAAGTGTTTAATACTGCCAGTCTTAGGTAAAAATACCTCTGCTTTATCTCGTAAAATATACTCTAATTCTCTTTTACTGTGTTCCAAAATACCTTGAACTTCTTCCAATTTTTCGTCGATTTCTTTATGGACTTCTAACATGAGTAGAGGCGATTCCCCCTTTAGTGCATACCATTCTAATTCTTCATCCTCTTTATCTCGCGTCACTCTTAGTTGTTTGTTTATAACTGGTATTTCTTCTAATTTTAGCTTTTGCTCAAAGAGAAGTGTGACATTCCCGAATGTTACGCTACCTTTCCCCATATCTATTATCGCTCGTCTCTCATTTAAAAAAATCTGCACCTATAATCAAATCTACAGTTAGTTTAGGTATAATCATGAAGTTGGCATCGATCTTTTGACCTTGACACGAAAGGGTTAACTATGTTTGTCTCGTAACTTCCTCAGCATTGTTTCTAATAGGACCTCTTACTTTAATCTTACGTGTTTTCAGAACTGGCAATTCCTCGTTGGCATTACACTGCATGAATAAATTTTCTGAGATCGCAGTCAGTTCACTTCCGCTATCAATTACAATATTGACTGGGATATGCTTTACCATAGCCTTCACAATTGGTTGAATTTGAAAGGGTTGGTTCTATTCTTCTTCTTCTTGCATCAACGGATCCTCCTCTTTTCAGGTATTTCCCTTGTGAATTCGAACTTTCTGTAGGATTAGCTTCGACTGCTACCTCTCTCCCTTTTTCCTGTCATTGATAATATGTGTCAAGGCGCAAGGATGCTAGCCCTAATCGCATTTGCTCACGCGAATGGCAATTTTCAGCAATATATTTGATATACTCATGTGAGCCTCGCTAATAGTCAATCAGTCTAATGCATAAATTTTAACGATTTATAATAGCATATGTTGTCAGACAGGTTACTGGCGAAAAGGGGTTTTCAGGACTCCGCTGACACCCCTGACGTGAGACTCGTCACCGTCTGCGGTGAATCCTTTCTGTATTTGAGTGATAATAACACTGAGTCATAGCTATAGTGTTGAACTGTTGGTCCAGCCCCACAGTGTGATCCCCACAACCTCACCTACCCGTGTCCGCCGTCTTATGCACGTCATTTAAATGCCATTCGTCACGTGACACCTACATAATTTTAATTAAATATTCTAGTGCAAAGGCAAATGACATTAATATTAATGTAATGAACTTACAATTGAAAAAGTTATTTATTATGGCTCAAACAGCTCCCAGTAGTATATTCAAGTGCAGCTCCTGTTGTACACAGAAGCGCCAAAGAAATAGGTACAGGCATGCGTATTCCAATACAGGGATGTGTAAACAGCCAGATTGCGGCCAATTTGTTGGTAACGCCTATATGAGATAGCAAGTGTCTGGCGCAGTTGTCAGACCGGTTACTGCTGCTACAATGGCACGTTATCAGATTGAAGTGAGTTTCAACGTGGTGTTATAGTCGGCGCACGAGCGATAGGACACAGCATCTCCGAGGTAGCGACGAAGTGGGAATTTTCCCGTAAGAGAATTTCACGAGTGTAGCGTGTATATCAGGAATTTAGAAATACATCAAATCTCCGACATCGCTGTGGCATAAGAAAGATTCGGCAACAGCGGGACCAATGACGACTGAAGAGAATCATACAACATGATAGAAGTGGAACCCTTCTGTAAAATGCTACAGATTTCAGTGCTGGGCCTTCTACAAGTACCAGCATGCGAACCATTCAACAAAGAATCATCGATATTGGCTCTCGAAGCAGAAGGCAGACTCGCGTAACTTCCGTGACTGCACGATACAATGCTTTACCCGTCGCCTGGGTCCATCAAAACCGTCATTGGATTGTGGACGATTGAAATAGGTTGCCTGGTCTGACGAGTCTCGTTTCAAATTGCATCGATTGGCTGGACGTGTATGGGTATGGATACAACGTCATGAATCCATGGTCCCTGCATGTCAGGAGTGGACTGTTCAAGCTGGTGGAGGCTCTGTAATGACGTGGAGCGTATGCAGCTGGATTGATATGGGACCGTGGTACGTCTAGATACGACTCTGAAGAGTGACACGTACATAAGCAACCTATCTGATCATCTGTATCGATTCAAGTTCGTCCGCACCTCGTGGTCGTGCGGTAGCGTTCTCGCTTTCCGCGCCCGAGTTCCCGGGTTCGATTTCCGGCAGGGTCAGGGATTTTCTCTGCCTCGTGATGAGTGGGTGTTGTGCGATGTCCTTAGGTTAGTTAGGTTTAAGTCGTTCTAAGTTCTAGGGGACTGATGACCATATATCTTAAGTCCCATAGTGCTCAGAGCCATTTGAACCATTTGATTCAAGTTCATTGTGCATTCCGAAGGCTTGGGCAATTTCAGCACGACAAGCATACACTCCACACATCCAGAATTGCTAAGACTGGCTCTAGGAAAACTATTGTGAATTTAAACACTTCCGCTGGCCACCAGATTCCCCAGACGTGAACATTATCCACCATATCTGGGATGCATTGCAACGTGCTGTTGAGAAGAGATCGCCACCTCCTCATACTCCTTCGTATTTATAAACAGCCCTACAGGAGCCATGGAGACAGTTCCTCGAGCACTTCTTCAGACATTAGTAGAGTCCACGCCACGTTGTGTTCCGGCACTTATGCGTGCTCGCGGTTTCCGTACACGACATTCAGCAGGTGGAATGGTATCGTTGGCTCTTCAGTGTATATACACACACAACTGACTTCGTCTACTAATGCATTATGACGGGTAAAGTCATGTGCTGCCATTCACCAGAATTAAAAGTAATAAATCCATGATCATATAAAGGGTTTCCCTAATGTGTGGTTGCCTAATTACACGAGGCATAATAGATTTCCATCCATGGGCTGAGAAACTGTTCGTCCACACTTCAACACCTTTGGTGCAAAGAGATCCATCTGCAGGAAGCAGACTAGTAATTATTTCTATTTTCCTCGGGGCCTATAAACTACTGCAGTATACAATGATACAAACTAAGATCCCTGCTTCAAGTATGGAAACGGGTGGACTTGTGGTTTTAGTACAACTTATTTATTGTAATACTTAATCACAGTAAAATCGTAATTGTTGAGAGATTTCAATTGCTCATAGGAAGCATCTTGAGATATCATTATTGCTATGTGCATTATAAACCTGATCTCAGTTGTAATTACACTGGTAAATTACTTTTACTTTGTACCACTTTTTCTTAAGTAGTACTCTTTTTCTACTTAAGTGATTTTCTTAGAACAAGGAGGTTACTTTCCCTCTAACACATGTAATGGGTAACTCAAACGTAGGAAATGATAATAACATCTTCTGGTCGACTGAATATAGTTCCAGTATTGAGGCTGCTCTTGCTTACAGATAATTTTAAAATTGAGACGAAGTGTTAGAGGCAGTATCAATAAATTCGAAAACTTTTTCATCCACTGTGAAGGTCCGCAGTATTCAGTTTCAGACTAAATCAGATACATTTATTTGTGTAACACAGCAAGTAACGGGGCACAGTTTGGCAGATTTGGTACAGAAATTTGAAGTGTTCTTGTGAGTGTTCATATTAGATAACTTTTCAATCCCCGTCTGAGCCATATTACTCCCTCATTTCCTGCCTCTTTATTAATAGAGTCATTCCTGGTAGTTTAGACAATTCAGGACGTGAAAAGAAGATTCCTTCGCAATTTCTAACACGTTATTCATTTTCAGTTTGAAAAGTAAAGTTAGGAATGTCGTTTAAGCTATTTTAATAGCTAGTTGCGAAATGATAGTTATAACATTCTGGAGTTAGTTGTTGTCAGCTTTTTTCTTTTCATTCACGTGTAATAAATTATAATGATCTTGTCAAGTTAAAATAAGCATTACAGCAGTTAATTTACTCTGCAATATATTATAATGATGTTGCTTCAACAAAATAACCATATCTGGGAGATACTCAGAGGTAGTCCTTCATTTCCTGCGTAATGTACCATGATGTCGTCGTCTCAGAGTAGTAAGCATTACGGAACTAGAGGACGTTCATTGTGGTGTATTAATGACGGAGTTGAAATTTACTCATTACATGGTTGATGTTGAGACAGATGTGGATATTCTGTACATAACTGTTAAACGTTGTGTTCACACATGAGAGATGAAATGTAATGATGAGGCAGTATGGTAGCTGTGACAGATGTGAAGATATCTGACCTGCACACTATTGAGAGGGGCAATGACAGCTTTCAAGACAGAAAATTATGGTCAGTTTACAGTATGGAGGATGACGGTCAGTTTGCAGATATTTCCTTATTTGCCTCATCTACTGTACCATCTCATCATTAAATTATATTTAACATTTGTGCAAAAAATATTAAAAAAATCCGTACAGTGTTTTCACATATGCCTCAATATCAGCAACATAATCAGTAAACTACGTACCTGTGACTTGTGCACCAAAGTAAGTTTCCTCTCTTTCTATAACGCTTATTCTGCAGACGCAATGACATTAAAATATATTACAATGGTTGTGAAAGTAATACAGTTTGCCTCGGTAGCTGCCATAATTTCTCTGATTTAGACACCTTAGAAAATTTTCAGGCAAAATGTAATAATTAGTTCACAGAAAAATATGGAATGCAGTTTTCCCCAGTAGCTGAAATCATAGCTCTGATTTGTAGACCTTTGTAAATTTCTTCCGTGTCTGTAATGATAACGGTTCTACGGTAATAACATATAACATGGTTTCAGTGGACTGAAGGGAATACAGTATTTCTCAGGTTTCTTGAAGAAGACGACATTGTTTTCAACTGCAAGACAAAATTAATATCCCAGCATGGAGTCACCATAATTTAAAACAGACTTTGATAATCCACGAGTTTTTGACGAATTTTGACATGGGTATAACATTCTTTACTTTGCTTCCGGTGATCGCTATTTAGGATGAAAGTTACATAAGCAGTAACGCTGATGAGTATTTTACAGGGGTATAGAATCTATTTTTATTTATTTTGACGAATCTAGTGCATGGTACTTTGGTCGGTGACTAGCACATAATATGAAACTTTCTGGCAGAAACATGCAACTTATTTCAATAAAGCCCATAGGCAGGCTGCGTCTATTTTAAGAAGCAATGTAAACAACTTATTCGTGGAAGTGTATTACTTAAAGGTCCATTGAACTTAGATATTGTGGTACAGCAATCGAACTTTCCCGAATAACAAGTGCTGCTTAACCTATGAGTTTTTGTTAGTTGGGTCAATATGCAAGGCATGTGTTTTTTTAATCTCATAGAATAATTAATTTTCACTAGTACGCCACATGCTTTTTGAGCTCTAATTCTTGCATATTTGGAGAGATAACACAATTTTATTGTTCTTCGAATGTCGAATTTTCGTATGCGGTCAAGGATTTACAATTATTATTATTTACGTACTACGATATACAACTTGCATAGTTTCGTACTCGATAAGTGAAAAGTAACTTTATTTTAGGGACAAAGATTTTATTTCTGAAATGTCCACTGCTCGTTGCAGTTAAGTAGTACCATCGAGAATGAAATTTTCACTCTACAGCGGAGTGTGCGCTGATATGAAATTTCCTGGCAGATTAAAACTGTGTGCCCGACCGAGACTCGAACTCGGGAGGTAGGAGACGAGGTACTGGCAGAATCAAAGCTGTGAGGTCGGGGCATAAGTCGTGCTTGGGTAGTTCAGTCAAGGTCCCGAGTTCGAGTCTCGGTCCGGCACACAGTTTTAATCTGCCAGGAAGTTTCAGTACCTCCGATTTTGCCTATATTTAATCTCTTTCTTGTTCCAGCCACATCTTTGGTCATGCTGTGATGTATTAATGTAAACATGACCCAAGTTCTCGTTCGTACTTTGAAAATTTGCAGCTTAAGTGCTAGATCACAAGGAAATAAAATCTATTCGAAACCCTTTTTTCCATCCTTCCTGAAAACGCGTTTTGCCAGTGAAATGTTACAGAGCATGGCGGCGGCCGTAGTAAGGCACTAAATCAATGTAAGAAAAGCTACCAGCATCACGTATTCGCGACAGTGGTTTTTCAACATCATCAAATTGAAAAACAAGAGCCATCGTCAAATATTTATTGGATCAACTTATTAAAAATGTAAGGAAATTTTTGGAGTTTAGCCCCCTTACATTTCTAAATGAAATGGCGTGAGAGAATTAATCACAACGAAATTTAGGCAGTGGAACTACTGACAGTATTAATTACAGTCGAAGGACTTGAAACAAGTACATCTGGCTTTTACTTAGATGTTTCCGTAATAGGAGCAGCTTGAATTATGCCCAGGCGTCGATAGGTCTTTTGGGTCCGTGAAGTAGGTAATCTTCAACACTTACAGTGTATGATTTAACAACATAGCAATATTCTGACAAGATCAGGAATGATACAAGGCCATTTGAAGTTTTAATTGTGACTCAGTTCGGTTTAAAAGTATTATTTAAAGGAGAATAGACACTTCAAGGATTAACCTCTTGTAATAAATAATATGCGCTTAAAAGGGAAACACAGAATTTAAGGATTAATTTTTCATTAATAAATTAATACAGAAATAAAACTCCCATAAAATAACCAAAAGTAATATCTAAATCTTGTTTGCATTTTACAAATGAGAGTACCGTAACTCCGGCATGATTTGACAACTTCGAATGCTGATTCAAATTGGAACTCAGACCAAAATCGTTACTAAAAGCTATGCGACATCAGACGTGAAATCCAAGAACAAGCTCTATAGCAATGCACTGCTCAAAGAACTAGAGTTACCTTCAGCCCTTTAGTCAAACGTAACAAAAGGAGATCGCACTTTATCTTTCTACTTCAATCCTTCACTGTGTAGTAAATATTGACATCTCAGCTCCCACAAACCAAAGCGGTAGAAATAAGAAACTTGCCGACTCTGAAGATGCAAACCTGTAAGAATAAAGGCAGACAAAAGCAGTAAATAGTCAAATGTGGTAGTCACACTTTCCACAGACGTCTGTAGCATGATGAAATAGGCTTATGCCTTCAGTGAGAACTCACAGTTACTATGCAGAGTAGTGGGAAAACTATGAGTCACGGAGGCAGCACACATGCAGTTAAACCAGCTTGACATGTTGTTACACTCCCTCTGGCAGCAAACATGTCGCTTCCAAACGATGAGCTGAGAGGTTAATGAGTCGCAGATATGCACGCACAGGTCCGAAAATTTGTCGGCCTTTTAGTTGTATTGTTTCTGAATTTGCTGTTTGCACATCAAGTATTTTTATTACATGTTGGAGTTATTTAGCCTACTAATTATGGAAAATACCGTCTTATAGAGCCTTGCCGCCAAAGACTGTTTGGCTGTTGTTGTGGTCTTCAGTCCTGAGACTGGTTTGATGCAGCTCTTCATGCTACGCTATCCTGTGCAAGCTTCTTCATCTCCCAGTACTTACTGCAGCCTACATCCTCACAGCCTTACTTGTGCCAGTACCTCGTCTCCTACGTCCCAAACTTTATAGAAACTCTCCTGCGAACGTTCGCAGGAGAGCTTCTGTAAAGTTTGGGAGGTAGGAGACGAGTTACTGGCACAAGTAAGGCTGTGAGGACGGGACGTGAATCGTGTGCGGGTAGCTCAGGTAGTAGAGCACTTTCCCGCGAAAGGCAAAGGTCCCGAGTTCGAGACTCGGTCCGGCACACGGTTTTAATCTGCCAGGAAGTTTCAGCTTGTAAAAACGTTACAGTATGACAGCACATACGATGAGCCACCAATAAGATGCCACCTAAAATGCAAATACCAAATCGAATACGAGTTTCGGACGTGGAGATACCATTTTAACACTTGACAAGCGTAATATAATGTTCTGTAAGTGGAGATGTTTGGGGATTCAGTGTGCCTTTCACCAAGAGTAGGGCTAAAATAAGGCAATTTGATTTTTTCCTGTGGCTGACAGAGTCGCCAGCTTAGGACAGTATTTTAGCAAATATATGTTTACCGCATTTAAATTAAGTCAGGTTAGTGTTAGTACGTTGCCCTTTCAGGCCTGTCTTGAAATGTCATTTGTTTATTTAACATTTTCAACTATTTACCCATGGAAACAGCACTGAGATAGTTGACTATACAATTTAATTTCTTCATAGTGCCCTCCTTCGGGTTTTTGCAGACTTTCTAAATTTGATTTCACATTCTGACACTTCTCAGATCAATTGAAATATGAAAAACAATTCAAGTGTCTGTTGTGCCATACACCACGTATGGCAAAATAACCCACGTAATAATGCCGTGCCGGCCGAAGTGGCCGAGTGGTTCTAGGCGCTACAGTCCGGAACCGCGCGGCCGCTACGGTCGCAGGTTCGAATCCTGCCAAGTAAGCAGGAGACCCCATGTTCGAATTGTGGTCCTGTAAACATTTTCACTCGTCGCCATTGATTCTGATGCAGCTGACACCAGTAATCCATTCAGTTTTCTTTCCTTTCTCCCCTCCCCCCTCCCGACAACTTCAATTTACGTATAACGATCAATATGAATGTCCCGATGCATCTGACACTAGTAATACCTTCCCTTTCCTTTCATTTCTTCCCCTCTGCCCCCCCCCCCCCCAAAACCCCCCATCAACCACTTGTACCTACAAATGTATGACTGCGTCAGCGTACCTGTTCCTTGGGGCATACGCAGAACAGACACCACGCACTCATGTAACAAATTGATTAGCTGCACATAGCCAATTACAAGGCGACTTTCTATGAACAAATGGTATCAACGTATCAGTCACGCTGACAAATAAGACCACCTTCTATGCAGTACAGTCTGTCACGTTCGTCACAGGTAATTTAGCAAAGTCGAACATACTCTCGTTTCGAGAGAACATATCCTCATGCACAAGGTGAAACTAGACAACGATCATAACTTGTCACACGATAACCACGGACTTTCGCTGTTATGTCGTGCCAACTAACATGTCCGCAGCTCGTGCTCTGGTAGCTTGCGTTGCTGCCTCTCGATCACTGGGTCCCAGGTTCGATTCCCGGCCGAGTTGGGGATTTTCTCTGGCCACGGACTGGGTGTTGTCCTCATCGTTTCATCATCATCATTTGTGACAGTGTCAAGATTGGACTCGGTAAAATATTGGACTGAGTAAAAATTGGGACTTTGTACAGGCGCTGATGACCGCGCAGTTGAGCGCCCCACAAACCAAATGTCATCATCATCACCACCAAACCATTCACTCAGTGGACCAGTTGCACTTAGCACTACACTGTACTTATTCATTCAACCGCGAGGTGGCTACTGTGAACTGCTAAAGTCAGAAGGCTCTCTCTTGCGATGCAGAATCCCCTTTCTCCGCCTCTACTGGAATGAACGTGTTCTCGCCCAAAAACGACGCCAATCGCTCCAAACGTTTGTGTCCACACAGAGACCTTGCCACGAGCCACCCGCCAGTGACGTCATTTGCATGGCTTTGCAACGTATCGGTTTTTTTAGGCTTACCGAACTTGGCTCTGCAGCCACTGCGTCGTCCTTCGGCTGCCAGCCATTGACAGCGTCTCAGTCGGTCCCAGCATCCTCCGCGGCCTCAGCGGTTCTCATGTGACCTGCCCTCTTGCGACTCTTGCACGGCAAGTTGCCAAATATGAGTCTCAGGCCGTAGGGAATATATTCGACCCCCCTATTCCCCGCCTCACCAAAACACCTGCCTCTGGCCTCGGCCAGCAGCCAGAAAGGGGTACCAAAACAGTAATGCTACAATACATTGAGACGACAAAAGGTATCATGTCGGACCTTTTGCCCGGGGTAGTGCAGCGTCTTGACGAGGCACTGACTCAACAATTCATTGCAAGTTCCCTGCAGAAATATTAAGCCATACTTCCTCTATAGCCGTCAATAATTGCTAAAGTAGTGCCGATGCAGGATTTGGTGTACGAATTGACCTTTCGATTGCGTCCTATGGATGATCAGATCATTACCTCAAACTGCCTAGAGTGTGCTTCAAACCAACCGATTTGTGGCCTGCTGACACCGCACATTTTCACCCATAAAAATTCCATCGTTGTTTGGAGAGTCCATGAATGGCTACAGGTGATCTCCAACTATCCAGAAATACCCATTTCCTGTCAATGATCGGTTAAGTTGGACCAGACGACACGGTCCAATCCAAGTAACATAACACGCACATTTGTGGAGCCACTGAAAGCTTGCACAGTGCTTTGTTGATGTCTCCATGGTATCGTGGTTTCTGCGCTACACTTGAATCCTACAATCACAAGGCTAAATTACAGTACGAATTGCATTTCTCTTTATAGTCATCAGTCTTCTCAATGGTTCGATGTGTCTCGCCGCGAATTCCTCTCCTGTGCGAATCGTTCCATCTCAGCGTAGGAATTGCTACCTACTTCATCAATTATTTGTTTCATGTGTCCCAGTCTCTGTCTTCCTCTAGCATTTTTACTCTCTACAGGTCTTATTAACTGAAAAAGGGCCTCACCTGACCAGGCCACGGTTTCCCAGTCACCCACGATCCAAGCCATATGGTACGAGCCAAGGAGATCTAAAGACAATCTCGCTTAGTAAGAAATGGCTCTGGCGTACGTCGTCTGTTGCCACAGCCAATTAACACCAAATTTCGCTACAGTGCTCTAACGGATACGTTCGTAGTACTTCCCACATTGATAGCTGGTGTTATTTCAGTCGGTGTTGCTTGCCTATTAACACTGACAACTCTACGCAAACTCCGCTGCTCTCTTTCTTTAAGTAATGGTCAACAACAGCGTTGTCCGTGGTGAGAGGTGATGCCTAAATTGTGGAAGTCTAACGATGTCCCATGCGTCTAGCTTCAACTACCATGCAAATCCCTTTTATAACTTGTGTACGCGAACTACCGCTAACTGTATATGTACATATCGCTATCCTATGACTTGGGCACCTCAATGTATGCATGACGTCCAAAGTCACACATATAAAACCACATAATAATTGCTTATATAATAGTTCGAGCAGCGCTCTGCGTTCCTTAGCCGTATCCTCAATTAATACAGTGAGGTGGTTCACAATCCGAACAATCTCATAAGTTCCCTCGATGAGTGACAGGAGCTTTGCCAACAGCCTGGCCTCTGGCCTGCCTAGTTCACCCAACTTTATAATGTATATCTGATCTCCCACTCTAAAGAGATTCTGGCATCTGTCCTTGTTGTAAGTCTGAGCCCCTTGCCACGAACTGCCAAAGTATTCTTCTGTGAGATACGCCAACTCTCCGCTTTTTGCTGGGTAACAAATCCTCGAAGAACTACAAGTCAGTCAAGAGGGCGCTTGTTCTGAAAACAGTTATGACAACGGCGTGCGATTATGCGTTTTGTGCCTAGCTATATTAAAGGCATATATTAGCCATCCCATTTATCCCATTTACTTTTGCCAAAGTAACAAAAAGCAATCAAAGCTGTCGTTAAGCTACAGTTTAGTCTCTCCACGAACACCAGTTTCGGGTAGCAGTAAAACGCCTGATCCCTAGCCCAAAAAACCAACTCTGAGAAGACTGTGGAGGATAATGGGGTGGGATTATCAATAACAAGCACCCATAAAGGACTAAAAGAACCATGACCCCCCTTCAGCGAACCTTCTCAGCTAGTACGAGGGCTGTCCAGAAAGTAAGTTACGATCGGTCGCGAAATGGAAACGACTATGAAAATCCGATAAAGCTTTGCAAAGATGTGTTGGGCAGTGTCTCTAGTATGACTCTAGATAGAATTATGTCGCTCTTTTCATTCCTAAGCTCTTAGCGAGCGCGTAAAGATGTTATAGAAAATAGTGTCTTCCGCCAAGTACGAGGGCCTGGCGAGAATTTTCCCCTGAAGCTGTGCAACCAACATTACTTAACTGTCGTGCGGTTTCTTCTTCAAGATAATTCTCAGCCTCATTCTGCAGGGGCAATGAAGATGTTCCTGCATCGTTTCAATTGGAAATGTTTGGTTACCCACAATACAGCCCCTAATTGTCTCCCACTGAGTTTCATCTCTGCTCAAACGAACCGCTGGCTATGAAGATAACATTTTGGCACAGACAACGAGCTTTAGGCCAGCGTAGAGAATTGGTGGAAAGCACTGGCGGCTGCCTTCTATGACGAGGGTATTGGAAAGTTGGTACAAAGCTACGACGAATGTCTGAGTCAGAACGCCGACTACGTAGAGAAGTAGCTGAAAGGTGTAGCTAACTGTTACAAATGAAACATTTCTAATTGTCACTGTGATTTTCATTTTGCGATCAATCGTAACTTACTTTCTGGACAGCCCTCGTGTATTGCAGATTGTGAGTTCACCGACGTAATAGGAAACAACCTTGAAAAGGCATCCAGTTATAGTAATGGATGATTCCTCCCCACAGTTTTTAAACGGATCTACAAAACCCAGCTTTTCCAGCGGGTGTCCTACAGGCTTGAAGGTAACATTCCATGTTTAGTTTCTCGTAGGAGCTTTCTGAGGAAACAGCTCTCGCCCGCTTGGACCACATTCTCTGTTTTCGAATTCATCCCGGATCTTGCCTGATGTTTTGAAACGTCCAAGTGTCAACCAAATCCTCCCCCCCCCCACCCCCACCCCTCACACACACACACACACACACACACACACACACACACTGGTGGTTGGTGTTATTAGGACAAAAACGTATCTTCTGTAGGTATCTCTGGCCTGAGACAACTACTACCACTAGAGTTACAGAATATGGTCTAATCATTCCATCTATCTGCTGTTTAATTACCCTCAAGGAGTCATCTTTTCCCAAATACTTGGCAATACCCTTCAACAACACAGGCACATCCCCCAAAATGTGACTCAGTCCCTGTACATTACCATCCAGATGTGGCTCACTAGTCTCAGCGCCCTCAACATACCCTTGAAACACGCTGCACAACGCAGCCTCAGTAACATTATCGATCTCCTTTTCATACCCAACCTCAAACTGGAAGGCCGAAATACGTGTCGCCCACCTGGTAATGCGGCCTGTGCGTCACGGTCGTGACAGCGCCCAGCTCAGAGACTGATTGTCGGTCTCTGAAGCAAAGGGGACCTGAATATCTCCAGCGTAAACATAGCCTCTTAGGCCATAACTTAATGAACAGAGTACTTCACCTTTAATGGTACTAAATCCCTAGAAGCATTTTCCCTCCTCAATTCTCTTGCATTAGTGCAGCTGCTTTTGAGGCCTCCGTTTGCGAAAGCAAAGAGAGCTTCACTGCAAGTTTAAACGCAGCCAAAACCTCTCAGGCAAACAGAAGCTAAACGATGTCAAAGTTAGCGTAAAGAGGGCTATGCATGAAGCGTTCAGTGAATTCGAAAGTAAAATTCTATGTACCGACTTGACAGAAAACCCTAGGAAGTTCTGGTCTTACGCTAAATCAGTAAGTGGCTCGAAACAGCATATCCAGACACTCCGGGATGATGATGGCATTGAAACAGAGGATGACAAGCGTAAATAGTGAAATACTAAACACCTTTTTCCAAAGCTGTTTCACAGAGGAAGACCGCACTGCAGTTCCTTCTCTAAATCCTCGCACAAACGAAAAATTGGCGGACATCGAAATAAGTGTCCAAGGAATAGAAAAGCAACTGGAATCACTCAACAGAGGAAAGTCCACTGGACCTGACGGGATACCAATTCGATTCTACACAGAGTACGCGAAAGAACTTGCCCCCCTTCTAACAGCCGTGTACCGCAAGTCTCTAGAGGAACGGAAGGTTCCAAATGATTGGAAAAGAGCACAGGTAGTCCCAGTCTTCAAGAAGGGTCGTCGAGCAGATGCGCAAAACTATAGACCTATATCTCTGACGTCGATCTGTTGTAGAATTTTAGAACATGTTTTTTGCTCGAATATCATGTCGTTTTTGGAAACTCAGAATCTACTATGTAGGAATCAACATTGATTCCGGAAACAGCGATCGGGTGAGACCCAACTCGTTTTATTTGTTCATGAGACCCAGAAAATATTAGATACAGGCTCCTAGGTAGATGCAATTTTTCTTGACTTCCGGAAGGCGTTCGATACAGTTCCGCACTGTCGCCTGATAAACAGACAGACCTACGGAATATCAGACCAGCTGTGTGGCTGGATTGAAGAGTTTTTAGCAAACAGAACACAGCATGTTGTTATCAACGGAGAGACGTCTACAGACGTTAAAGTAACCTCTGGTGTGCCACAGGGGAGTGTTATGGGCTGTGTGGCTGGATTGAAGAGTTTTTAGCAAACAGAACACAGCATGTTGTTATCAACGGAGAGACGTCTACAGACGTTAAAGTAACCTCTGGTGTGCCACAGGGGAGTGTTATGGGACCATTGCTTTTCACAATATATATAAATGACCTAGTTGATAGTGTCGGAAGTTCCATGCGGCTTTTTGCGGATGATGCTGTAGTATACAGAGAAGTTGCAGCATTAGTAAATTGTAGCGAAATGCAGGAAGATCTGCAGCGGATAGGCACTTGGTGCAGGGTGTGGCAACTGACCCTTAACATAGATAAATGTAATGTATTGCGAATACATAGAAAGAACGATCCTTTATTGTATGATTATATGATAGCGGAACAAACACTGGTAGCAGTTACTTCTGTAATATATCTGGGAGTACGCGTGCGGAACGATTTGAAGTGGAATGATCATATAAAATTAATTGTTGGTAAGGCGGGTACCAGGTTGAGATTCATTGGGAGAGTCCTTAGAAAATGTAGTCCATCAACAAAGGAGGTGGCTTACAAAACACTCGTTCGACCTATACTTGAGTATTGATCATCAGTGTGGGATCCGTACCAGATCGGGTTGACGGAGGAGATAGAGAAGATTCAAACAAGAGCGGCGCGTTTCGTCACAGGGTTATTTGGTAACCATGATAGCGTTACGGAGATGTTTAACAAACTCAAGTGGCAGACTCTGCAAGAGAGGCGCTCTGCATCGCGGTGTAGCTTGCTCGCCAGGTTTCGAGAGGGTGCGTTTCTGGATGAGGTATCGAATATATTGCTTCCCCCTACTTACACCTCCCGAGGAGATCACGAATGTAAAATTCGAGAGATTAGAGCGCGCACAGAGGCCTTCAGACAGTCGTTCTTCCCGCGAACCATACGCGACTGGAACAGGAAAGGGTGGTAATGACAGTGGCACGTAAAGTGCCCTCCGCCACACACCGTTGGGTGGCTTGCGGAGTATAAATGTAAATGTAGATGTATATGTAGAATTTACTGTGAATATCTGAAATTGGGATTCACGTCACTGGAATCTTAGGCTGATTTTTGGTGCTTATTCTGTGTCCTGTTCAATTGTGCGAAATTTAGCACAAATTTTCTAAGACAGTTTACCATTCCCATAAAGTTTGCTATTTCTTACCATTTCTGGGAGCAAAGAAATCTTAAATGGCTATGGTATGCTATGGATTAGTTTTAACCTCCATTATAAACGACTTGTCAGGGTACCCAACCATAGCCGTTGACATCTGGCCATAGGTCACTCCTTCCTAAGGTATGCGAAGGCGTCCCTCTAGTGTTTCATATGATCCTGCCCGTTTTAACTAAAAGTCGTCGCATTGTCCAGCTTAAATAATTTTAACATAATATTGATATACCACTGAGACAGTGGCCACCTCTAATTTAAAACAGATTCTTCTCTTTGGCGAACGCCATGATACGTTTAGATTTGTCATACAACTAGGTTTGGTACTGTGTGTTGTTCAAATGCTAGGCACCTTTGACACAGCCAAAACAGGTATGCAAATCTGGTAAAAGAATGAAGCAGAGTACTGTCTTGTTATTAAGTCCTCAGTAATTTGCTACCAGTTTCGATTCTCCTAGTGCCTTAGGTAAAAGGAATGTGGAAGACGAATAAAATTATATGGAAGGGTGAATAACTCCTTACTGCATCTCTCTGACTTCTTCATTTCTTTCATGAATGGCGGTGAAAGTCAATACGAAGGCCTCCTCACTGACACATTATCGGTTAGTTCGGTCTACCACTTGATATAGTCAATTATAACCTATGCATTAGGATATCTCTAATCTGTTTCACAATTTCTGTGCATATTACCCCTTACTCGGTAGCAGATAGTTTCACTCTATCGCTTCTCCCTTCGTTCTGCTGTACCACAAAATGAAGGCCAAATGCGAATGCTATATTTTTGCGAAATTAAGGATAAGTTATCTTGGACTTAACTCTGCATGGGTCCTATTTGCCTAATTACATTCTGCCGCAGTACAGTTCAGTAGATAGCACCTCAGCCGCCCTTATTTTCCACGTAAATGCCCGAATTTTCAGCTTATCCGCAACTAGCCCTTAAATCCAGAAGACACTAGAATTCGCCATAGGATATGGGTACCATCCGAATTCCATTTCGATCACCCTTATACTACCTGCTGTGTGGAAAACCAGTCATTCGTTACTAGAGTCACTGAGATATCTGTGCCCAGTAGTCCACATTTTGGTTCATCATTAATGTCGAACCATGCTAATGGTGTTACATGCCGCTGATGCATGTATTCTTACATGGGCAACGATAGAGCTGGCACGCTTCACATTGTCCTTAGGGCACCGTCAGCTGCCAATACAACACATCTTCCTCTTTTGAGGACAATCCCTCTGGAAAACCCCGAACACACCACAGAGGAAACGTGTTATGTTTTGATATCCAGTCTCAAAGTTCCTATGCAACTGTCGTACTTATTTGAGATTTGTAGTATATACCCTGCTAAAACTTTCTCAACCATGTACCTGCAAGTTTTTCTAAATCCCTGAATGTACAAGGGGGGCTATACGAACATCACCTGCTAATGACTTCTGCTATATTGCCTACCACTTCAGGCTCAGCGGCTGTCATACAAAATATCAAAATATGCGCGTAGTTATGCTCGCCACTCCATTTCCTGTTTAAACAAGTAACATAAATTAATAAATTTCCATAATGCCTTTCAGGAACTAACCTCTTACATAACAGAGGTGAAAACTCCCCAAAGCATCCTCTTCAGTTACGCCATTGCTGTTGTCCTTGCTAAGCTATCAGTAGTGTGAGAGTACACTGACTACAGCTGCTTCACGTCCCTCAATGCAAACACGTCTTTCTGTACCGCCAAGAATACCATATTGTACAAACAATTAATTGAACCAGGTATTGAATCCATTCAAAATTTCTAGCAATTTAACAATATTCCTAACATGTGTGGGACTCAAGTACACTTATTTTCCACAATTTCTCCTCCCTTCCCAGCGGCAAAGTTTTATCATATAGCGTCCTGACATCTTACACCACCACGTTCATGTCAGTTTGGCTACCGTGAATGGAAACGACAGTTAACAAACCATCAATGATTACTCCAAGCCTCGCCACTGTCTTGTATAACTAATCCAACACACACATATTCTGTGAAATAAGCAATTAATTAATTCTGTTTACAATGCGTAGTCCGTGCTACTAACGTACACACCTCGGCTGTCCAAATAGTGGTGATTGCTATTCACGCCCTTGTGCTCTACCTCCATCAACTGTACCAGTTCACTAATGACCTGCCGAAGCTGCTTGCAAAGCTCCACCCTAGCACTCTCTGGGACCTTGCTGAATACCGTCTTATCATCAGCGAGCAACTCCTCGAGAAGTTGGCTGCCACAGCGCATCGGCATGCTAGACACAGTCTCTTACCTATATTCTAGCTGGCAATGCCGACCTGCCAGCACAGTGTACACCAACGTTCTTCTACCGATAACAGTCCATATTTTGCGTGGAATAGAGTCCGAGCTGTGGGATTGTGCAAACATACGCTCATTTAACAATTAAGTTGTTAAACATAACTTCTTTCTTGATAATGAAACAATAACACAATAAGAGTGAACCAGAACTTAATCTGGAATCCTATATACACTGAGGAGCCAAAGAAACTGGTATAGGTACACGTATTCAGATACAGAGATATGTAAACAGGCAGAATATGGTGCTGCGGTCGGCAATACCTACATAAAACAAAAAGTGTCTGGCGCAGTTGTTAGATCGACTATTGAAGCTACAACGGCAGATTAGAAAGATTAAAGTAAGTTTGAACGTGGTGTTATGGTCGGCGTGCGACCGATGGGACACAGCATCCCCGAGGTAGCGATGAAGTGGGGATTTTCCACTACGACCATTTCAGGAGTGTCCGTGAATATCTGGAAGCCGGTAAAACATCAAATATCCATCATCGTTGCAGCCGGAAAAAGATCCTGCAAGAACGGCAGCAACTACAACTGAAGAGAATCGTTCAACGTGACATAAGTGCAACCCTACCGAAAATTGCTGTAGATTTCAATGCTGGGTCATCAACAAATGCGTGCGAACCATCGAACGAAACGCATGGGCTTTCGGAACCGAGGGCCCACTCGTGTACCCTTCATGACTGCAGTAAACAAAGTCTTAGGTCTCGCCTGGGCCCGTCAACGGAGACACTGGGCCGTTAATGACTGGAAACGTGTTGCCTGGTCGGACGAGTTTCGTTTCAAATTGTATCGAGCAGATTTCGTGTATGGATATGGAGACAACATTACGAATCCATGGAGCCTGCATGTCAGCAGGGGACCGTTCAAGCTGGTGGAGGCTCTGCGATCGTGTGAGGCGTGTGCAGCTGGAGTGATATGGGACCCATGAATGTGTAGATACTAGTCTGACAGGTGACACGTACGTAAGCATCCTGTCTGATAACCTGCAACCATTCATGTCCGTTGTGCATTCCGACAGACTTGGGCAATTCCAGCAGGACAATGCGACATCCCACACGTCCAGAATAGCTACTGAGTGGCTCCAGGATCACTCTTCTGAGTTTAAACACTTCCACTGGCCACCAGACTCCCCAGACATGAACATTATTGAACATGGTCTGGGATGCCTTGCAACGTGCTGTCCGGAAGAGATCTCCACCAGCTCGTACTGCAGGTTTCATGGTGTCAGTTCCCTCCAGCACTATTTCAGTCATTAGTCGAGCCAATGCCACGTCGTGTTGCGGTACTTCTGCGTGCTCGCTGGGTCCCTGCATGATATTAGGGAGGTATATCAGTTTCTTTGGCTCTTCAGTGTAGTTTTTGGAACCAGGACTCTAATAAAGCAAAGAAAAAAGACAAAGAAAAAGAAAAAAATACCTTCAGTATAGTAAACCTCTGCGCCAGAATATATAACTACGAAACAACAGTAACACCTTACATGGTCCTCAGCAACAGAAGGGAAAGAAAATAGTCTATTCTGCAGTGAGTTAGTAAAACGACTCTTACGTTTAAATGAATCCTGTACATAGCACCTGACCAAATGTCAGTCTACTATTAGTGCATAAACCAACTAGTTACTACCACAAGCTACCATCAGTGGCCGGCTGGAGTGGCCGAGCGGTTCTAGGAGCTTCAGTCTGGAACCGCGCGACCTCTACGGTCGCAGGTTCGAATCCTACCTCGGGCATGGATGTGTGTGATGTCCTTAGGTTAGTTACGTTTAAGTAGTTCTAAGTTCTATGGGACTGATGACCTCAGATGTTAAGTCCCATATTGCTCAGAGCCATTTCAACCATTTTTACCATCAGTGCTCTACAAAACGATCTATGTATCTGTGTCAATAAACGTCGGCACATCAGAACGCACCCGTACAGGAAAAGTAATAATCTTTCTTTGTAAAAATGATATCAACAAATCAGTCAAGGTCACAGTGTAATACGAAAAAGACCACTTTCAGTATAATACAGTCAACAACGCTCACGACATGTGATCTAGCAAGGTCAAAAATACTCTCACTTTCATGTAACACCCCTGCATGCAGAGCATGCCAGCAAATGACTGCCACAGCTTGTCACACGATAATTATCAATGCATCGACCATAATCAGTACTGCACACTGCACTGAACCAGTCACCAGTATAAAACCGTCAGCTACTACAGTGCACAGGTAATGCTCCCATCGACGTGGAGAAGGCCCTTGCTCTGCCCCCACAGGATTCGCCATCTTATCGCCTTGGAAGAGACACCAACCACCCGACCATTCTATTTCGTCTACGTAGAGGTCAAGCCTGGTGCTGACCGATAGTGAGATCCCCTCTACCTGCGTGTAAAGGCTTACCGGAGTTGGCTCTGCGGCCACCGCTTCGTCAACACCGTGCAGCCACTGACCACACAGCTGACCGTCCCTGCGCCCACCTCGGCCGCGGCGCTACTACCGGCAATCATGTTTTCAAACAGTCCGCCCTCTTGTTGAGCCAGCGCGACAATCACCCAGAAAGACTCTCTTGCCACAGGCTCAAAAGGCTGAACAATGAGTTCAAATACTTCATCCAAGCTAAAATTTGCTACAAATTCTATATTGTCGTTTTTAGTGATTTCTTTGTTTGTCAGTCGCATGGCTTCACCTATAAAATCCCCTTCAGTATCACTCGTGTAGCAGCGGTTCTGGTAATTCCACTGTATTTCATTCACCGTCTCGTTTTGGTGGATGGGTACTCTCCTATTCTCTGTTTGCAGCTTGTATAAGAAAGTGTGTCTGCTGTTGGTTTGATGTTCGGTGGGATGACCCATGGACATTGTCTTGGTTGCTAATGTGGATCTTGCTTTGGATTAGATCTTCAGCCCATTTAGCTGTTTCCTCTTGATGGTGAAGAGTTTTGATTTGATTCTCGTATTCTGTTGCATGTAGTCGTTAGTAACGTTCGGTTTGTCGTAGTTTTCTAATGGTGTGAGGCTTCCCCTCCATCTATCCTACAGTTCCGTCACGATAATAAAATTAAGTCCGCCTCCTTGCTCCAGCAATAGCCGGTCCAGTGTTACAGGTTTCACCAGTTTCATGAGAAAACTGTACTGTTCCAGGTTATTATGTACCGTGCAAAGGTGACCATGTATGATTCCTGCTACATCCACTATACAAACGTGTACTTCCAGTGAACATGGTTACTCAGAACAAGCCGACATTTCGAATTCATATTGCAGGGTGTTTTCCCCTTGGAAATTTTACACACGTTTTCGATAACACGAGGGGTTAGTAGCAACTGAACGTTCAGCTATACAGTAGACGCACAAGACTGTCACACGTAGACGAAACGCAGACTTTGATGACACAAAACTAGTCAACAGTGGTAGAACCCGGAGTACACAGTACGTCCTCAAACTACCGCGCCTCAAGAGAATCTATGTACGTTGGGCGGTCTGCGTCACTCATGATGTCAGCTTATTAATTAAGTGTTCGATAAAAGCTGGTATGTGGTAGTATTTCCAACTTCTAAGAGCTGCAGAGCATAAAACGGACATCTTACTGTCTCCCATTATGTTACGAAAGGTCGACAATTTTTTTAATTCATTTACCAAGTTCACTGAAACCATAAGAACTAAAGATACTTAACTTTCATATATCCATCTTCAATGGGAAATGGGACGACGGCTGGTCAGTATGTGACGACTGATGGTACCACCTGCAGTCGTATTGTTTTAAAATTCGTTTGTTTAGAGAGACCTGTTTCCGTGGTTCCATGCAGCGGCAACAAGTCTTATGTATACATTAATCTCACAACAACACTAGCCTTTCAAGAAAAACAAGAACATTGTCGCAATAAATGCTATCGAACAGTGCTTTCGTCATAAATATAATGATACCTTAAAAGGTTTAGCACATTATCATTAGAAGAAGAAAATCGTAATTTGTTCTGTCTAGTAATTAAATTAATTGTAAATCTCCTGTGCCTACAAAACATGCATGTTTTTCAAGTAGAGTAGCCAGTCATTGAATAAATCAGTGGTTGTGAATTCGGAAATGTCACAAAACAGCACTGTTGCTCAGGGAAATTAGTTAGTCGTATATGTACATAAACAACCAAAATTAACTTGTACAAAGTACGTCACCATCAATACATGCAGTGAAGCAATAATAAGTCAATCTAAAATGCACTGTCTGTCTAAGAAGCTCCACTATCTGTGTCTAATAGAGGTAAAACGTTAGAAATGGTCCATATCGTCAAGCACAAGCATACAGCCCCCACAACAGCACAGTGTACAAACTCTGAAATGTTGCGTCCCATCTATAGTAAACCGCCCATCCTATCTGAAGTAGTTTAGATTTTACTGTTCTTAAACGCTATCCGTATCATGTAGACGGCCATTTGGCCGTGCCTGATCAGTGGTATCATGTAGGTTCGCAGGAACATATTTTTTATGATCCTATTTTGTGGTAATTGTAGAGCGCACTTTTTTAGCGAGCAGGGAATTAGGGCGGTTTATTACGGACGGGAGGGCAGCATTTAAGCGTTTGTACATTGTGGTGTTATTGGGGCTATATGCTTATGCTTGTTGTTATTTAGGAACTACTTCTGACGTTTCACTTATTTACTGACAGACAGTGGAATTTCGTGGACAGTCAATGCATTTTTGACTAACTTGTTATTGGTACAATGCATATACTGAACAGTAACATAATTTGTACAAATTCATTTTGGTGGTTTATGTACAGAATATACAGGGTAGGCAGAAACATTCTGAAAAGCGTACAAGGGTGTTGCAGGGTAGGTTAAGAAAAAACCTTCAACACATTGCTCCGTTTCCAGGTTCATTAGCATTGAAGTTAGCCAATTAAGACGTTGCGAGCGCTAATTCAAGGGACCCACCGGAGATGGTATCTCCAGACTAAATCTTCTTTTGAAGTTGATATCTGTGCAGATATCATTGGTGATCTTGCAGCTCTCGAAGATCGAATTTGTAATGAACTCTAGACCATTGGCTGCTGACAGGCGTTGTTAAATATCAACGGGGACCGTTGAAAAATTTGTGACCCGTCCGGGACTCGAACCCGGGACCTGCTGCTTATATGGAAGACGCTCTATTCGACTGAGCCCCTGAGGACACAGACAACAGTGCGAGTACAGGGACTTATATCTGCCACGCTCCCCGTGAGACCCACATTTCCCAACCTTCTGTCCACACACTACATTTTTAGTGCCCCTGCCCACCATAATCATTACCCGCGGCAGTGAATCTACCGATTCCCGTAAGAGTTCGGGCAATTTGAGTGCATCCCCACTGAAGACGATCATTGGCCGGTAAGCCATATCTGTTTGAAGCTGATATCTGTAGAGGTATCATTGGTGATTCTGCAGCTCTCGAAGAATGAAGTTATAATGAAATCTAGACCTTTCGCTGCTTACAGACGTTGATTAATATCAATTGAATTTTCTGCAACCGATCCAGAGAGTGCCACCAAAATTGGCCGTGGTACGATAGTAAGGATCTAGACAGAGCCAATGGCTGAACAATCACGTTCGGTATCAGCTACGCCGTGAGAACAGTTGAAACTAGATGTATATGGCGGTCCAGCACATTAGAGTTTTTCTTGACAATTATTTCACAGCACAGCCTTCACAGCAGCACTCTTGCAAGCTTTTCAGAGTGTTTTCAGGCTGTTTCTGACAACCCTGTATACCATTTATGAATCTCACTGAGCAACAGTCCTGTCTTTTGACATGTCTCAGTTAACAACTATCGTTAGAACATAATCTCGACCTTTAATTTATCCAATAACTGGCTGCTCTTGCTAGGAAGTGACTTATTTTGTGGCGTTATGAGATATAGTAGTAATTTAATTACTGGACGAAACAGATTACGATTTGCTTATGATTTTCTTCATCTAATGACAATGCTCTAAATGTATTGAGGTATCATTCTGTTTATTAAGGAAAAAGTATTCGATATCATTTATTGTGACGTTTGTTTGGGTTTCTTCTGTGACTAATGACGTTGTCAGGCTGATGTACGTAGGGCATGATAACAGTGCAATGTAGCATCGAAACCGGTCGGATTGTGTAAAGGAATTATGAAAACACACAGCTGAAGGCGGTCTGCCAATCCTCACCTAAGACAATTTGGTCATGAGACAAATCTGTACACAGTTTACGTGAGCTCCTTAGAAAAATTATACACAGAGGAAACTAAGGAATAAAACACGAAGAAAATGTTGCGAGAGAGCTTTTGAATAAGTAACAGCTTATAGAGAAAAGTTCTCAGTTAGGGCGATGAACTCGTGTGCAGTATATATATGGTGCGTGCTAGTAGATCTCCTTTAGACCTGAGGATTTGGGATTTATCAATCAATTACTTCAATTGTATTTGAAGCCTATTGCACAAGACGTAAATAAGTGTTCTCTAAGAGCCAGCAGTCTACTTTCTCACTACAATGAAAACCTGTGACAATGATTGATAATGAATTCGAAAGAACCTATATTGTAAACTGACATGAAAATTGCGCCCGTTGTAAACAGCACTGGCTTTTGATCCGTTGGTAGGTGGTAGAAACTCAGTGACAGAACAATGAATATTACGATTTTCCAATGCTAATATCACTGACAAAGCAAGCAAGCAGGATTTTACGCCATTGTGTGTTATGATTTCGTAAAACATGCCGTTACGCCAGTCGAACTTTATCTCATCGTCAATAAATTATTGCTGCGAACGTAATCTGCGAGGTTTTCTGCCCAGTATTATAGCATTACAGGATTCGTGTGAAATCGAATTACACTTGAGACACTTCATGAATTTCAATATGAACATGCAGATTCATCAGCGGGCAAGGAACACTCCATGAATAGCAGAAACCGAACTACAGTAACAGTCCTCACGACACATGCTAACGTTACGGAGTATTTGTTCATTTGAGTCCTGTAATGGAACACGTCTTGCGCCTGACGACGTGTTAAGTTAGAAACTGCGTAGCGACATGTAATACCTAATAACAAAATACACATCATATATAGTCCTGTTAGTTTTGCGAGTGTTATCAGCATTGTAAAGTCTTACTTTTCTTTCTTCACTGTACAACCTGCACAACTGACAGTTTTCTATAAAGTACCAGCAGAACAAATACCACTTGTCTATTTTATTGGCACAATCTCTATCATCGGCATCATAATTTTACTTTCATTTCAGATCTTAATTTCATGCTGGTTTACATTGCTCCTGAGGGATCATTTAACAAGAGTATTTCTCGACAGTTATTGTCGACTTGACTGAAAACACTTGACGACTGCGACTGTTGCGGTTAGCTCCAGAAACCATATAAACTTTATCAATAATGTAGATATTTGTAATGAAGTAGAAATATTCAAAATACTCCAGCAGCATCAAAGAATCATTCGCAGACAGTATGATATCTCATTTATTCAACAGCTAAATTTCTAAACATCAGGGATAAGGAACACACATGAAAAACGTGTACCACATTTCTCCGTACAATTGTGCATGGAAGCCACAACCATCCAATCATAGCTGTAGCCTGCCATTTACCTCTTCTTCAGTCTTGACAAGCAGAAAGACTTTCGCGCTATTCCATCACGGTACTAATTATACATGCAGCGCAATGTAAAAACTACTCGTCCGACGGTAGAGAAGTAAATTTCGGTTTTGTTACCTACATGATCAACATAATATTTTCGTTACAAGGCCTTTCATATCAGCTGTAACAAAAAATATATGAAATAATGATTGTTGAAAATTGCGCACTATTTCTTCTCCTAAAGAGACATCAGAAAAGCATCTGCTTACTTCTTCCCAAAGTGACATTTTAAGATCATAGTTACAATGTAAATGAAACATCGGTATAGGTATTTATTAAAGTTTTGGATTTCATCCACACTGTATTTTGCTCTATTTAAGATTTCAGTAGCATTTGAAGAAGAATTAAAACATAAGATTGATAATGTTGTTCATTAGTTATACACAAAATTCAACACATTAGTTTTTTCCTGCACTGTGAGTGGTAAGAGAAATAGAACATTCTGAAATAATTTATGTCACTCTAAAAAAAATGTAAGTGACCTAAATTGTGATGCGCTATTTCACGAATTTGTCGAGTTGCCCTTTTAGGAATCGATTTATGTCTCCAGGACACTTGCGTCCGTTATCTGCTTACTTTTTTGTTCGGCCTTCTAAGATTTTTCTCCATTCCGAAAAGTAATCATGCCTGTAATGTGTTCAATGCGAGTACAAAATGGCATCCTTACACTTATAAATTATTATACTTTACGTTACTTCTCAATACCATAGTTTACAAGTGTTTTTATCACATTTACGCGGTATCATCCTTCCACAATCACAAGGAAAGTTATCTAATTTCGCTCAGTTTCTGATTTTCAACACATTATTCCTCGGAAATGGAACTCTAGAATGTGTGAAATGAGTTTCGTGTCGGCCATTTCTCCGGCCAATGGAATTACTTCGAGTGAATCGACGCTCCCTCCGATTACATGTGTGATGTGACTGTACGCATGCTAATACAGTTGCCGGACACAGCTGCCATCCCAGTTTACTGCGTTCTCATTTGTCATTGTCGTTTTGGAAATCAGTCCCATTAAGCTCGCCCGTCGGTCGTTTAGTATGCCATACACCGCTACACCGTGTATGAGAACGTATACAGAATGCAAATACAATCTTCATACATCGTGCCAGATATTGCACATTTGGCTCTTCGTGATCCCAGAGGAGTGATTAAATCGGACGTATTTTTTCGTTCCGTCTGCAGAGCTGACCTTCTCTTTGGCCGTCATTCAAAGGTGTTGAAAAAATATCTCTAGGATATTTCCGCTTAACTGACACGTCTGAATTATGAGAATGTGCCGGCCGTGGTGGCCGAGTGGTTCTAGGCGCTTCAGTCCGGAACCGCGCGACTGCTACGGTCGCAGGTTCGAATCCTGCCTCGGGCATGATTTTGTGTGATGTCCTTAGGTTAGTTAGGTTTAAGTAGTTCTAAGTTCTAGGGGACAGATGACCTCAGATGTTAAGTCCCATAGTGCTCAGAGCCATTTGAACCATATCTTTATGAGAATGTTCGGCATCTCGGGAATGTTACTAATGATTAGTGGAAAAACGCTATATAACACGAAGTATCCTATGTAGTACATTTCATGTTAGTAATAGTTTCATCTCCAACACGCGCTCTGTTTTCCGAAATGAGCAGATTTTTTTTCTATCCAATAGACTCAAGGATTTCGGCATTCTGATTGAAGTCCG